>NC_082676.1:49156346-49795000 GCF_025265405.1 Mesoplodon densirostris
CTCCACTTAACCGGCACCCCCTCTCCTAGAGGCCCCAAGTGCCAAGCACCTCTTTCCCCGAGACCTTCTCCATCCGCAGCTCGAGGTTCCCAGCACCTCCTCCCCAGCAGCTCCGAGCCCCGGGGCGCTCCTTCCCCAGCAGCTCCGGGTGCGGGCGCCCCAACCCCGGTCCCCAGGCAGCTCCAGTCCCCCAGCAGCGACACTCACCCTTCGGCGGCAGAGCTCCAACACCACGAACACAAAGTCGTTGTCCTCGAAAAAGCCGTGGAAGCCGACGACGTGCTGGTGAGCGAGGCTGCGGTGAATGGATATCTCCATGGACATCTTCTCCTTCTGGTGCGGTTTGAGCAACAGCGACTTAGGCACGATCTTGCCCGCAAACACCTCCTTAGTGTCCGCGTCCGAGATCTCGAAGCACTTGGCAAAGCCGCCCTTTCCCAGAAAGCGGCCCCGCAGATAGCGCCGCCGGCTGCGCGGGTCCACTAGGACCTCCGGGATCTCTTTCGCCGCCGGGGCAGCCGCCGGGGCCCCGGGAGCTGCAGCTCCAGGGACCCCGACTTTCCCTGGATCGGCTGGTGCCCGCGCCAGCTTCCCTGCAGTTGCCGCCGCACTCATGTTCCCGGAGTTGCTCAGCAGACCTAGCAAGGTCTGGGCAGAGGCTTGGCAGGGCTCTGCTCCTCCTCGAATTCAAACGCGGCGCCGGGAACGTTACAAAACCCTACGCGCTACTGATTGGCCGCGGGGATTTAAAATCCAAACCCGCCCGCCGCACGGCACTCTGGGAGCGCTCTGCACTACAGCCGCCTTTAAACCCGTACCCAGCCCCTGGGGGAGAAGCTTGATTGACAGGGACTCGCGGACCGAAGACACGTGGGATGCCTGGGAAACCAAACCCGGTGCGGGGACGCCGAGACCCAGCGGCCAGGACGGGGGGAGTTCAAGGTTTCTCCCTTTCCTGGCGGCCGGGGGAGCTCCTGCAGTTCACAAGCACCTCCTCCAGGAAGCTTTTCCTAGCACCTTCCTCCACCCCTCACGCCACCTTCTAGATTATAAACTCTGAGAACAGAGACCTGACAGCGCCAAGAGATAGCTGGCAGAGCCCGAGTACCCACCTCCGAGGTCATCAACTCTCTTCCAAGTCACCCCAATAAACTAAAACCTAAGTAAAAAGAGGATGCTTGCCAGGCAAATGCACCTTCAAGACAAATTCCCTACTCCCCTCCTTCAAATAACAGCAGGGACCACTAGCATCACCATCACCTGGGAGCTTGTTAGAAAGGCCAAGATTCAGGCCTCAACGCAGACCTCCCAATTCAGAATCTACCCAGTGGTTCCCACACATACTGAAGTTTGAAGAGCACAGTACCAGACACCACCCTACCCCACCCCTGCCCCCAGGCCATTCTGCAAGAAAGTTGTCTGGCTGGCTCACTGCTCTATTTCCCAGTGCCTACAACAGTGGACCCTCAATTGTTTGGTAAGAGGGGAAGGATGGTTGGTTGGCAGAATCCCTGGCAAACTGGTAGGCCAAGGCCAAATTTGGCCTGCAGAGGTGTTTTGTTTGGCCTCCCACTTTTTAAAATTTGGATTCATTTACAGGACTTAAAAATCAAGAGAGCTCACATAAAAATTCAGATTTGTGGCTTTCCCTTAAGAAAAACCATTAGCTGTGGCAACTCTATGCCTACTTACCTTCCCAGTTTGTCACAGTTCCCTATTACCCCCCTTTGCCCATTTGTCTGTCTGGCTTCCATAGATACTGGAATGGTAACCCTGAGAATTAACCAGGTTAGCAGCCCTGTAGCGTCCAATGATATCTTTGCTAGGACTCAGCAAAAGTCAACCATATTACAAGTATGTCTTTATCTGACTCCCAATAAACTGAGAGGCAATGAAGACCTCTTTCCTACCCCATGTCCTAAGCTCTCAGCACAATGCCTGGTAAAAAGGAGTGATTAAAATGTTTTCTAAATAAAAGCAAGTTGTTTTTTAAAACTAAGTTATTGGACTTCCCTGTGGTCCAGTGGTTAAGACTCTGCGCTCCCACTACAGGGAGCATATGGGTTTGATCCCTGGTTGGGGAAGTTGCACATGCTCTGCAGTGCTGCCAAAAAAATAAATAAATAAAATTATTATTTTTTTAACCCTGTGGTGTGTAATATTCTATCTTTTTATAAAGTTGAATCTATGTACCAAAAAAGTATACTATCTTTTCTTTAATTTTTTTAAAAAATATCTATTTATTTATTTATTTGGCTGCACCAGGTCTTAGTTGCAGCACGAGGGATCTTCACTGCGGCATGCAGGATCTCTTTAGTTGCGGCAAGAGGGATCTTTAGTCGTGGCATGCAGGGACTTTAGTTGCGGCATGTCGGCTCTCAGTTGTGGCATGCGGGATCTAGTTCCCTGGCCAGGGATCAAACCCAGGCCCCCTGCATTGGAAGTGTGGAGTCTTAACCACTGGACCACCAGGGAAGTCCCTATACATATCTTAATGGGACAGCTCAGTGAATTTTCACAAACTGAACACACCCCATGTAAACAGCACCCAGATTGAGAAAGAGAACACGACCAACACGCCAGAAGTCCCCCTTGTGCCCTGTGTTGGGGTACCCCAAGACTACCCACCCCAGTTCGATGATTCACTAGAAGATCCACAGGACTCAGCATATAGTCCTACTCACAGATGGCTATGATTTATTACAGCAAAAGGCTATGAAGCAAAATCAGCAAAGGGAAAATGTGTATAGGGCAAGATCCAGGGGAAACCAGGCACAAGTTTCCCAGTCTTTTTCCAATGGAGTCACACAGGACACACTTAATTCCTCCAGCAATGACTGTGACAACATGTGTGAAAGGTTATCTACCAGGGAAGCTCATTAGAGACTCAACGCCCAGGGCTTTTCTAGGTCACGTAGGCACCCTCTGCCTAGCACACACCAAAATTCCACATTCCTGGAAGGAAAGCAGGTATGCAGCATCAACCACATTGTTTGCACAGTTTAGGCCCTGTGAGCAACTCTTATCATTTAGGGAATGGTGAGAACCCTCCTGAAATCCAAGAACCCAGATGCCAGCCAGGGCCGACCTTGTGAGCAGGCCTTTGTAAGGAGAGCCGTCTCAGGCCTGCTTGATTAGCTCTCTTCTGCACAGTCCACCTCCTTGGCCCTTAAGGGCCAAGTCCACTTTAGAGCAAAATTATTATCAGTAGGGCTCCATACAAAAGGGTGAGACCAACCTGCAATATGGATCTCAGTTATGCCTTTTGTTCATGGAAAGGCAGCACTGGGAGCTTTCATTTTCCTTTGTTTCTGAGAAACAAAGATCATAAATGCCCGCCCCCTCCACTTCCCCAAAGCTCCCTAGCTGCCAGGTTTCTGTTTTTTCTCATTGTTACAAAATCAGCATGCCCCGCAGATCAGCAATCCTAACTTTACATTTTTTCAATCATCTCTTATTCTCATCCAGGCCTTTCATCCAGAGGGCTGTATGCAAGAGGTACAGAATATTTTTGCAGATAAATATTTTAATGCAGTTTAACCAGAAAGATATTCAGGAATTGATCAGGATATGTTATGGGCTGAATTGTGTTTTCCCCAAATTTATATGTTGAAACCCTAACGTCCAGTATAGAATGTGACTGTATTTGGAGATATGGCCTTTAAAGAGGTGATTAAAGTAAAATGAGGTCATCTGGGTGGGCCCTAATCCAATATGACTGGTGTTCTTATAAGAAGAGATTAAGACACAGACACTCACAGAGGGGCAACCGTGTGAAGACACTGAAAAGGCTGCCAGCTGCAAGCCAAGGAGAGAGGCCTTAGGAGAAACGTGCCAACTCCTGCTCTTGGACGTCTAGCCTCTAGAACTCAGAGAAAATACATTTCTATTGTTTAAGCCATCCAGTGTGTGCTACTTTGTTATGGCAGCCCTAGCAAACTAATAGAGGGTGAAATCCTGAATTTAAAAAATTTCAAAGTGGGTTTATATAACCTCCCACCCCTTTTATCCAGAGACAGCCTAGAAAAGATCAATCCCTTTCCAGAGACAGATACATCTGAATAATCAATCTACCTTACTAAGGTGTGTGTACAGAGGGAAACGTGAGGAGGTAGAGTAAGGCTATCAGCCCATTGTAGTAAGTTGCAGCTAATCCAGAACGCCAAACACACAAATCAACAGCAGTGAACTGCCCCCCAGAGAAGGCCCAGAGTCTGATCTGTCAAAAGCAGGCAGAGGGGTCAAAGTCCCTGTGACGTGCCCTCCTCCAACTTGCAGGTTTTGGTAGGGATCACAAGTTAGGATGCAATTAGCCTCTGCATTAGACGTAAAGAGCTGATCAGCAGCTTGATTTTAGATGGTCCCATCAGAGAACAGGCCCTTTCCTGTGGGCATTTGTATGTGACCCAGTTGGTGCAGCCAGCATCCACAATGTATATTTTCATCATTTAGAGCTCCACAGAAGGGGTCCTAAATCTCCAGTGGTCCCAGGGTCTGAGTCCTGTTCACGGAGCCTGGGTCTGCTTTCAGTTCAGCACACCTCCTGCTGCGGCTGAAACAGTGCATGACAGCCAGGGTCAGGTTTCAGCTTAGAGTCAGGTCCTAGCAATTAGGATCAGTGAATTTGGGATTCCAATCAAGCCAGGTGCTTTTCTTCAGGAGCAGCAAAGGCATGCTGCAGTGCCGAACAGCCACGGTCCAAGTCCAAGTGACAAGCAAGGCTTCCTTTTTATCCTGTCAGTCTCAGAGTCCAAACTGACCCACTCAAAAACATGCACATCAAACTGGACAGCCAACAGGCTCTAAGGGGTCAAATATTTGATTTCAACACAGCTTATTAGCAATTTAACTGCTTTTTCAAAATCCAAATGTGTATTTCCATCCATAGACTGCCTCTCTTTTCATGTTGTCACCCTCTTTCCAGAGGCTCCAACAGACACAAATCATAGCAAAAATCATCAGGTACAGAGACTTGTTCTAGTTCTAATACCCAAAGAATTTAAATTCCAACCCACCCCTTGATGGTAAAAGCAAGGAAGCTGTACCCCACCGATACCTTCTTCATTTTTGCATGTTTGAGATGGTTCCTCTAGCACTTATGAAACTATAAGCATGTAACATTTTAAATCAATTCATATATCCAGATACAAGAACCACAAAATACAAAGCCATTTTTTAAAAACTTCCCTTTTTCTCTCATTGCAAATTTACACAAACCCCTAGTAGGAAATTCAGCATTTATAGGGTTATCATTACAGGACTGCAGTGTTAACTCTTTTCTGCACAGGCCCCCTTTCAATTACAACCCCTCAAGGGTATCCACTATCATAAGGTATGATTTTTAAGGAATGGATTCAACCAATTAAAAAAAAGTTAGGGAATTCCCTGGTGGTCCAGTGGTTGGGACTGCACTTTCACTGCTGAGGATGCGGGTTCACTCCCTGGTCAGGGAACTAGGGTCCTGCAAGCCGTGCAGCACAGCCAAACAAAATTAAAAAAATTTTTAAAGTTAGAGTGTTTTTCATTCATATATTCAAAGGCCTGTTGAGTACCCACTGCATGTATGTTTTATTTATTCCATTTAGGAACATTTACTAAAAAAATGATGAAGCATTGAAGAAACTTTAATTCCCTTTCATCCTTTAACAGCTGTTTTCATATTCCCTTCTAGTCTTTGTCAACATGGATTTTCAATTTTATATAGCTGCAAGTGTGCCATGTTAATACAATCTATTTGCATGGCACCAGTAATAATAATACTAACAGTGAGCCCTATGGACTTACTATATGCCAGGCACAGGGGGTGGGGGTGGGGTGAGGGGGGCGGGTGGGGCTAAGAGCTTTACAGAGATGATCTCATTTAAGCCATACAAAGACTCTGGAAGAACAGGATTACTACTCCCATTTGAAGATGAGGAAATGAGCCCTTCTACATTAGGTTACTTGCCCAAGGTCATGTAGCCAGGAGATAGCAGAGCTTGAATTACAACCCAACTCTGCTGACTCCAAAGCACACCTGTCTGCACACTGCCTCAGAGGGGCTTGTTCTGGCAAGAACCAAATCCCAGACTCATTTGGTTCACTCGCTCACTTGCTCACTCACTCCTACCAAAAAGCAAATACGATGTGTTGGTTAAACTCATGAACTTAAGAAACCCTGGGTTCAAAGGCTGTGTGACTTCAGGCAAGTGACTTAACCTCTCTGTGCCTCAATGTCCAGGTCTATAAAATGGGGATAACTACTGTGCTCATCTCCTAGGATTCCAACTAGGAGATGACATGCTTATCTCCTAGGGTTTTTGTGAAGAGATTCTATGAGGACAGTACTTCAAACAGTACCAAGCACATGGCTGTTGTTGTTGTTGTTGTTATTATTATTATTATTACTACTGAAATAAAAAGAACTTGTACCTATTCCCAGGGAGCTCAAGAGTCTTCAACAGGACTTCCCGCTCCTGGGTCTCTCATAGTTCCTTGTTCTCCCCTCTCCTCTGGCCATACTGCTACCTCAGGCTCCTGCTACTTCCATCAAAAATCACTGCACCCAGCAGACACCAAAGGCTGAGATGAATGAAGCTGAAGAGACAAGTTGGCAGGGCCAAGAAAACCCACGGGCTTCAGACCTAAGGTTTGAAAGCCAGAGGCGTGGACTCCATTCCTGTGTCTCTTTCTTGAATGATTTTCATATGCATGAACCATGTGCCTGATGCCCAATGGCCTTGGAGATACAGAACAAGCTATTTAGTCTCCTCGGGGACGCAGGATGTCCTGTGCTAGCTCTTCTCACTTCAGGGTCCAAGTCAGAGTGCATAATGAAAGCAGGTGTGGCCAACCCGCCAGCAAAAACTTCAGGAAAGCAAAGGACTAACACGACAGAGCAGAAAGTGCAGTTCTCAGGGCCAAGTGCTTTGCAGCATAAAGCATGGACTTTGCAGTCAGATAAGACTTGGCTTTGGGGCTTCCCTGGTGGTGCAGTGGTTGAGAGTCTGCCTACCAATGCAGGGGACACGGGTTCGTGCCCTGGTCCGGGAAGATCCCACATGCCACGGAGAGCCTAGGCCCGTGAGCCATGGCCGCTGAGCCTGTGCGTCCGGAGCCTGTGCTCCGCAATGGGAGAGGCCACAACAGTGAGAGGCCCGCGTACCGCAAAAAAAAAAAAAAAAAAAAAGACTTGGCTTTGATTCCAGCTCAGTCATTTATTAGCTGTGTGACATTGGGCAAATTTACTTAACCTCTCTGAAGATCAGCTCCCTTGTCTGTATAATGGGTTGTAAAAATCCCTACTTTTTTGACAGTTGGGAGGAGTAAATGTTTTCTAGTAAGTGCCTGGCACCCCACAGATGCAAAGCAAGGAAGGGTCAATTCTGTTCCCCAACTCCTCTTTCTGGTGAACTGATTATAAAGGGAAAGATGGTCTTAATTTCACTTTTAATTAAATATATATATATATATATATATATATATATATATATATATATATATATATAGGGATGCTGCACCTTATACAATAAAGTTTCACTTTCTAATAATATCAATAGTATAAGGTATACCTAATAGTATAGTACACCCAGTATATTATAAGGTGTATCATTCCTAATAATAGTAGTTGTAACTACCATTTATTGAGTGCTTACCCTGAGCCTGTACTCATGCGTCACATGTATGAATGCATTTAAGCATCATAATGACCCCTACACATCTTCCCCATTTGAAGGATGAGAAATCTGAGGTGAGATAACTTGCCCAAAGCAGGGTGGGATTTGATCTGCTGCCCCCAGCACCCACACTCTTCACCACTATGGTGACCCTCAAGAAGGGCCCCTCAGGCCTCCACCGGAGAACTCTGTTTTGTTTCCTGGGCTAAGCTGTAAGATCCCTATGGGCAGGGACTGGCTCCGTCTCATTCTCCACTAGGGCAGTGCCTGACACTCAGTAGTGGCTCAGTAAGTATTTGTTAAATGAATAAATGAGTGATGTAGCCTGTGGTCAGGGCGCCCCCCTCCTAGCCCCAAGGGGCAGCAAGTACACATTCTACAAAAACACAGCCCCATCACTGGGGCTCTAGAAGTGTTTCAGTGATCATGGACTTATGGGAACCGGTCCAAGCTGGCAGGACGTTTTGCTGACACCTGTTCTGAAATAACCAGGCCTCTGAACACATTGCTCCAATATTGCCAATGCCATTTCAAGGGTCTTGCAGCTCCACAGCAGCTACCTCTAGGATATCAGCCAGCTAGATGTGACCACCCAGTTTTGTTAGATGCAATCTGTCCTGGCAAATGGCTGAGGGTGGGTCAGAACGTGGCTGGAATTCCATGTTCTGGACACACTGTGGGCTCACACCAGCCAGACCAAGACACCAAGGGAGGCTTCCCTAGCCACCAAGATCGCTGCTTTATAGCTGAGAAACTTCCAAGGATGTGTTAATAGGAGCAATGTTTGTCTGATTCATTTCAAGTCTGTCATCACCCAGACGGGCCAGAGTGACTAAGAAAGGCGCTGTGGCCTCGGCTCTAAGTGAACTGGCTCATGCAGAAGTGACTAATTCAGAAGCCACCACAGATCCCAACCAGCCACAAGGGCCCCGTGCAGCCTCGTGAAACAGAATCGGTCAACAGGAGGTTCACAAGTCAATTGTTCAACCTGTTCCCTGCATCCAGGATCCTGCAATGTGAGACTTATCTGGGGCAGGGTGGGTACCGGGGTAGGGGGACTCACATCCAGGTAATCAACCATGAAGTATGTGCCGGATACACACAGTCTCACGCCTGCCTCCTCAGGAGCTCACAGATAGCATGCGCTCAGACAAGAGCACAGGCACGTAACTAGAATTCTACCGAGACCTTGACAAGGGCCCTTCCATAAGGTGCTTTGGGGCCCATGAGGAAGCAGTTCCAGGCAGAGGAGCATCCTCCAAATGGCTCTTTATTGAACACTCCACTTTGGCTAAGCAACACCCTCTCTGTGTCCCCAATCTAGGCCCAGGTATCCCTCAGGAGGTACTCCCTAAGACCAAGAGTAGTGAGATTGGGCAGGGGAATAAGGCTGGGCAAAGACGACATCTGGAGAAGGGGAAAAGGTCTGAACTAGACACCTGATGATTTTTACTGCCTGGCACCCATTCATCTCCTCTTCTGGTAAAATCACCCCCACCACAGCCACCAGGCACCAACTCTCAGTCCATGTGGGTATGTGCCCCAGGCCCAGCTGATCAGTGTATTCCATCTTCCTGGCCACAGTGGTTACTTGAGGCTGGATACCTCCAATCTGGACCAGTGAGAGCCAGGTCCAGGGGTTCTGTCAGAGAAGGGGAGCTCTTTCTACCAATAACTGGAGCTGCAGCATCACATTGTGAAGGCTTGAGAATGAAGCCAACTCAGAGGAAAGCAGAGTCAAGAGCTGAAGAGAGACAGGTCCCTGATGACGCTATTGTGAGCGCTGGGATCCAGCACAAAGGCAGCTCTAGACTTGGCCTTATCAGCTACGAGCCAATAATCCCCTCTGCCCTAAGCCAACTGGAAAGAGTCCCAACCAAGGTCTCTTCCATCCCCACTCTTCTGGGAGTATTCTGAGGACAAAGTGACTCTCTTCTCTGGGGTTATAAAGTAATTGCCTGGTGACAGATTGTCCCTGGGGTGAGAGCCACCATGGAGACAGAGTCCAGCTGGCTTTTCCTAGGATACACACGACTGTCAACACACTTTCAAACAGTATCAGTCCATAATTATAGACTCCTTGGCTATTCGTAGTAGCCATTGTTTTTGTCTTCCCAGCACCTTGTTTTGGAAATGGGCTCTGCTGTTTTTCTACAATGCAGGGATGGAAGAAAGGTCATGACCCAGATCAGGTTAATCATAGGGCCACATACTCTTGGCCACAGTGGGCTCACGACAAACCAGTAAGAACCTTTCTCTGGAATTTTCCAAATTAGATCTGGAGGGAAGAAACCTTTCTTTCAGGGTCACCAAGCTGGGAGGATGCAAATCTGGAGCTGTCAGCTGCCACGTGCCCTGATGCATGGAGAAAGCCCACTTGCAGCAGCAGAAAAGGAAGCCTACACACAGGCCTGGGGGAGTCGGCTTGCTGTCTCCCCATGTCCACTCTCTCCTTCTCCTTCTACTACCAGAACCTCTTTCCTCAGAGTTTTGGCTGCTCAGCTAGACACTAAATTTACAGCCTCTCTTGCAGCTAAATGTGGCCACATGACAAGACAGTAGAAATCTGGGTGCCTGATGACATTGTGGAGCCCAGCCTCCTACCTTCCCTGGACCACCTGCCTATTGCTGCACTGTTAGGTGAGTGACAAATAACCTTCTCTTTCGTATTCAAATAATCTTCTGTATTTTGATGGTTCGCAGCCCAATCTATACCTCTACTAATGTGAAGGTGAAAAAGACATAAAAGCAAAGAGCCCTGGTGGGGTCTAAATCCTTGGATATAGTTGTCCCTGCACTGATAAGTTATCACTTATGGGGTGCTTCTAAGTGCCAGCAACTGCCCACAATGTTTACATGTAGTACCTCATTTAATCCATTCCAACTCTATGGGGTGCTACTGTCATTCCTACTGCACAGCTCACAATGGGAGGGCACAGACAGATTAAGTAACTTGCCCAGGGTTCACATTACATTGCTTCTCAAGCTAGTCTTTTCTGTGATTTGTTGTGTAAGCCAATAAAGCCCCTGTTTTTGCTTAAATTGGTTCAAGCTGGATTTCTGCCACTTGCAACAAGCATTCTAATTGGATTTTTGTCTAATCTAGTTTCTGTGTTCCTTTAGAGTGCCAACCACGTGGTACAGAACTGTACGATGCAATTTAATGGCTGCAAGCCAAGGATAATTCTCCCAAGAAACTGTCTCCCATTTAACTAGTCAGATCACAACTGTAGCTGCAAGACAACAGGGACCATAGCAAGGAGACAGTCTTCTCAGAGGGAGCATTAGGTTTCCTGCCTGTGGCAGGCATTGCCGGATGGGTCAACAGTACCCATTCCCAACCTTCTTTTCCTTGCCTGCCTGAAAATGCTTTGGGCTGGCCAAATGATCCAATTTGGGCAATGAAAGGTATTAGAACATGGAGGGATTCCTGCATAATGATTAAAAGTATGGGCTCTAGGGCCAGAATGCCTGGATTCACCATCACCTTAGCTGTATTAGTGTGGGCAATTTACTTTACCTCTGTTCCTTGGGGAGGAAAACTGGACCTACCTCACGGTTATTGTGAGGATTAAAGGAACTAACAAAGGTAAAGAACTCAGAAGAGTACCTGGTACATGGTAAACACCATAAATGTTAACAGTTGTTATTTTTATCACCTGTCTGTGTCAAAATGGAACAATCTCTAAGGTACTGTTAAGTAAAAGCAGCAAGGTGCAGGACAGCACATCTAGCATGTGCTCGCATCTGTATGAATACAGAGGTCGGTGTGTATGTGTATATCTGCTCGTGCCAAGCACAGACTAACCACTGGTAGGACAGATCGAAAACTGTTCTGAGTAGTTGCCCCTGGGAAGTAGAACATGAGACTGGATTCTGGGTTGGGAAAATCTACTTCATTGTAGGACCCTTCTTTACTAACTGGACTGGATTTTTCGAATCATGTACTCAAATTACTTAAAGATTTTTAAAAGACTCAGAAAAAAAACACCCCACTTTCTCTTAATTTTGGTTGTTCACCAACAAAATGGACAGTCAAAAGCTTATATGTCAGTTATATCTCAATAAATAAATAAATTAAAAAAGAAAACGAACAGTTAGTCGTATAAAGTGGCAAGCTTCCTTTTGCAGGTATTCAAACACAGGCTGGAAGGGAATCTGTCAGACACGCCCTGGAAGATTTCTCTAGGAAGCAAGAGGTTAGCCTAGGGCACATCTAAACTCTGCCAACTACAAGATACACCTTTTTGGTGGCACAGAAGGGGAAGGGAGCTGGGGGATATGGCTCCCCAAAAAGCTGCAACCATCACAGACTGCTGGTATCAGGACACAGCAGACTGTCCCATCGTACCAGGGCAGACCTGAAGAGTGTGGGCTGCAGAGCCAGGCAGACATGCACACATGTATGTGACTTCTGGGTCAGCCACTTCTTCACCACGAAGATTGGAACAAGTTATCTAATATCTTTGAATTTTTTCCTCATCAGTAAAGTGGGGATAACGTCCAGCTTACAGGGTTGGTGTGAGCCCTAGGTAGGCAAGTGAATATAAAGCCCGCAGAAGGGCACCAGGCACACAGTGAAGTGCCCAAGAGAGGGTGCCACCGCTGGAGGTGGATAGTGATCACCTTCAAATGACTTGTTTCATGTGTCAATCTTTTAATGTACAAACATAAAAAATGACAAACCAGAAAGCAGTTTTACATTGAACTAGCAGAGATGACTACATACAGCTCTTTTTGCAAACCCCATAACCAGATATTAAGTCAAGACAGCTGCTGCTAGATCCTAACCTTCAAGGCTAAACTGTCCTACCCCATTCACAGCAGCATCAGAGCTTCAAGCAAGGCCAGCCTTCTCAGGTCTTCACTCCTATATCTTCCTACTAAACCAAGAGGCCAGAGCAGAACAGGAAGGGTTGTGCTATTACCCAGAAGATAAGAACGGCCCTGGCAACTTCGTTTACTCCTTGGGGCTCTGTGCCCCCAGAATGATTTTAAGAGACCCCCATGTACATATGAGATTGGGCCCAAGTACAGATATTTTGGTCTGAACTGTGAGGCAAAGAAAGGGTGGGTTGAATGGTTTTAGGCCAGGGAGCAAGTGTCACAAATGCTACATCTCCAGTGAAATAAGGCAGATACTGCTGTTCCCAAACACGATGAGGCAAGGAGTGGCTGCCAGACTAGTCCACCCACGTGGGAGACTCAAACCTGGGACCATGCAAAAATAAAATCTGGACACTAAGGGCCCCCCTTTTAGTGAAAGCCAAGGCCCTAGAATAGATGCTAGAAAGTCTTTTATTAGTCACCCTGAATTAAAATGACAGTTCAGGTCACTCTGGAAAGAAGAGAAATACTAACTACCCTCCCTTCAAGTTTTAGTAGCCAATAGGAATCTGGGCTCTGAAAAGTCGCAAAACACTTTTTTTCCAGATTATGAGCAGCTGTGGCAACTGGTCAAATGTGTGAGCAACAGGGAAGCTGAGTGACCCCTGTGAGCAGAGCTCACTGTGGTAGCTCATGGCCATGGGCAGCACAAGAGCATCACAACCTCCCCACTGGGACAGAATGCCCTGCTCCATCCAGCCACCCACAGGACCAAGGGGTGGCAGTGCTGGAAACAGATGAGTCCATGTTCCACACATAATGGTACGGAGTGACTGTTAATAGATACGGTTTAAGCACAGCATTTGGAGACTCCTCTAGACGTTCTGTTATTAAGTCTTAAGAGCTTAGAGCCTGGGAGGATTGAGAAACTCTAAAGAATTAAACCAAAAAAAAAAAAAGAAAGAAAGAGGGTAGGAGGTGTCAAAGACACAAGAGCTCTTTGTAGATGCTGACTGGCTCACTTTGTCCCCAAGTTCATCTTAGAGCTCAAGCGAATTCAAGACACAAGGCAGAGACATTAGACCTGTGTCAAGGGCAAAAACTTCTGGTAGTAGCTCTTCGTGACGTCAATCATCAGCTCCTGGGTACATTCTGGGAGCTCCCCTGAGAAGAGTCCTGAGGAAAGAAAGACCTGGTCAACCACGAGGAGCCGGAGGAGGCCCACATGCAGCCCTGACTTCTGCTGAAACCTCTAGAAGTCTCCTTTCTTTAGTCATGAATGTCTAAATACTAGGTTTTCCATCTGGTGCTAACAGAATATTTCCACTGACCATATCTCCAAGATGATGTGAATATGTGTGTGTGTGAGAGAAACAACTAATACTTTCCCAAAGTGCAGAAATATATCCCAGGGACTTCCCTGGTGGCACAGTGGTTAAGAATCCGCCTGCCAATGCAGGGACACGGGTTCAAGCCCTGGTCTGGGAAGATCCCACATGCCACGGAGCAACTAAGCCCATGCACCACAACTGCTGAGCCTGTGCTCTAGAGCCCGCGAGCCACAACTACTGAACCCGCGAGCCACAACTACTGAACCCACGAGCCACAACTGCTGAAGCCCACATGCCTAGAGCCTGTGCTCCACAAGAGAAGCCACCGCAATGAGAAGCCTGCGCACCGCAACGAAGAGTGGCCACCACTCGCCGCAGCTAGAGAAAGCCCACGCACAGCCATGAAGACCCAATGCAGTCAAAAATAAAAAAGTAAAAAAAAATTAAAAATAAAAAAAAAGAGAGAAATATATTCCAGGTAAAAGAGGTTAGTACATCATGGCATAACCTGAAGAGTTAAGGCAAATCTGACTACATCAGACGTTGTTCCAGGCAAGGATTTGTCCATCCCCTGGATTCTGGGGTGACGCCTGCTGGGCAAGCCAAGGTGAGAGCTCTTGAGGGAAGAAACTGCCCTGCTATTCATACAATGAAACTGAGTCCAAGGCCCTAACATGCTAATTATATTCAAATCACAGATGGAAGTAGAACAAAAACACCCTATAGAAAGACAAAAGATGTGGGAATCCTATTCAAGAATTTCTAGGGAAGAGGCACTCTCACACACTCTGGGTGGACGTGTAAACTCATACAACCGTTTGAAGAGCAATTTAGGAATATCTAGCAAAACTTTTAAAAGTTCATGCTCTGTGACCTGATAATCCAACTTTTAAGAATTTACTCTACAGATAATCTTGCCCAATTGCACAATATATGTACAAAAGCACCAATGCAGCAAAGTTTCTAATCATGAAAAACCAGGTGCAACTTCTTTTGATCCATTATGCCAGAGGATGATTAGTTATACTGTGGGACATTTATGCAATGAAAACCATCAAACCATTAAAAGGCATGAGGTGAATCTCACCATACTGACAAGAAAAGATGCCCAAGATATACTGTTAAGGAAGCAAGTTTCCTAACAGCACAGAGTATGATTCTGTTTATATATGTAAAAACAGTTTCACATTATACACACAAATATATATATAAACACACATACCTATACACTCATATGCATACAAAAACACACACATATGCTCTTGTATATATACAAAGAGAAAATAGGATAGAAAAAATGGTCTTAAAAGATACACAATTCTCACAGGCACCTTTTACAAACTAGCAGCCCATGTTAGATTTCCAAATATATGTTTAGTCTGTACAGTATTTAATCTCCTAAAAAAAATTAGTACTCAACAATTAAAAATTCAGAAATACCATAAAAATTCAGATTTTGAGCTCCTCATGAAACACCAGAAGTTCTCATGATATCATGTCTGTATTCTTAAACAGCTATGATAGGCTATTGCTTCAATCATTTACATGATCTGACGGGCTCCTGTGGACATGTGAGTTTTTGGTCCCTAACCCAGATCCTTTCTGTACAGTTTGCCTTTCATTTTGACTCAGTTTCATGCTGTGGAGCCTTCCAAAAATATGCTAGTTTTCCTGCAACCCTATGCCTCTTCATTAAAGGGGGAGATTGCCAACGGCAGTATCTAGATGGTTAGCATTTGTTTGTGAAATCACATAAAATAAACCTGGGAAGTACCCTATCAGTGCAAAAAGTACTGGACTCTAAATAAGGAGTTCTGGGAGTTCCCTGGTGGTCTAGTGGTTAGGATTCAGTGCTTTCACTGCCGTGGCCCGGGTTCAATCCCTGGATGGGGAACCGAGATCCCAAAAGCTGAGGGGCCAAAAAAAAGAGAAAAATTTTTAAATAAATAAATAAATAAGGAGTCTTTAGTGCTTGTCAAAGCTTTCCCCCCAACTAGCTCCGATACGTCGTACAACTCAACCTCTCTAGGGCTCAGTTTCCTCACCTATACAATGAACTCTAAGGTCCCAGGCAGAACCTCCACACAGTGTTTATCTGGATTTCAAATATCTAGTAGTGCTTCCCTGCCATATGCCATCAGTGCTCAAAGACCATAAATTGGTTCTAAGGGCCTTGAATAAATTAAAAGAGATTAAGATATTTCGTCAGCAATACACTTCTCATCTCAGCTCAGATGCTTGTCTCACAATTCCTAAAACAATCGCTAAGACTGTGCTGATCTAGCACTTGCTAAGAACTATTAAACTTTCTCTCAGTGGGAACTCATTACGGGGAGAATTACTAAATAAAAGTCTCTTCCTCCTTTGCAAACAGAGGTGCATGAAAGAGCAGAATGGCCCATTTCCTCCCCAAAGAATCCTAGTGGATGATTCTGTACATCTTTGAAATTTGTATTGAGTGATCTAAGTAATGAGATTTTTAAAAATTGGAATAACAAATAAACCACCCAGTGGTTAGAGATCATATATTGTCAAATCTCTCTCTTCATATCATCTTCCATCTGTGAACCTGTGATGTGCCTTTGCATGCGTTACGTGATTTCCATTGCATAAAACAACATGTAGAAGAGATGAGACTGTCTTGAGGTGGGGGTTGGGGAATGTGAGGTTTTCTTCTTCTTGCTTTTCGGTGTTCTCCAAGCTCTCTAGGATGAGCATGGATTGCTTTTGTCTCGTCACATGTTTATAATTTGGAACTCTGAGCTCATGAGGGCTTTGCATACGGGCAAAGGTCAAGAGATAATGTATTTGCTTCTCTCAGGTGTCCTAGAGCTCTCACTGGTCTTAGAGCATGTTTTATGGTAACTTTTCAGTTAGGGCATTCCTGGGCAGGGCGGGAAGTACAAGTTCAAACCCCAACCAATGTGAAGGTAAGGCCATAGAATTCTTTGGACATACTTTTTATTTTTCCATCCAGAGCCCAGGCCAAGAGAGACATGCTTCCTCATACTTTTCCTGTGCTGGTGACAGATTTATCTAGTTATATTTTAGGTAGTATTTCTGAGTACTCTGTACCAGGAGAATGTTTAAGTTAGCTAGATCAACATACTGTTAGAGATAGAAATCGCATGCATTACTTTTGTGAAAGAAAATAAACTTGAGTTTTAATAATCAACACCCAAGGTTACCTGGGCAGCCTGAGAAGACGGTGAATGGTGGGACCACAGTTTCTGGGGGTAATACTGTGTTGTCGAGAATTTTGCAACAGTCTTTCAACACACACCGGCGCCCCTGAAATTAAAATCTTGTTAATAGGAAATAGACCAGGAAATGGGAGTAAAAGTTGTCTTGTCTGCTGTGTGGAATATATTTGTATTTTCTCCATTCATGATATCATACAATAGTCATGGACAGTAACAAGAGGCTTGGCTACTATCCCCTACTGCAGGTGGTACGTGACAAGCAGGAGGTAAAAATGTGAGTGTGTACAAATTTGAGGTGGGGGTCATACACTAGGGACAGTTCAAGTTACCTTAGGCATTTCATACTACATGAAATTCAATCTTCAAGAATTCCGTTTACTTTTCTTTCTTCCTTTTTTTATAATTTAGTGGATATCTGTTGTTTTGCTTGTCCAACATCCACTTCCCCTTCTGCTGGTAACAGAAGCTATATTTTCCTTGGATACTGCCCCATCCCCATTTCAGTCCATGTGCTTCACCTCCCATCCCAAACTATGAACCCCAAGCCTGGCCACAGCCACTGGTTTAGGGAATCGGCATATGAGCTGATGATGAATCTCAACATCAGGGCTTCTGCTGGAAATACTGGGAAAAGAAGCTCTTTACAATGGGGATTCTAGAGGACAGGACAGAATCCTGGACCAGCCACTGGTTTCCATGAGGAAAGGACCTGACTGAGAGCCTCCCAGAGGAAAACAAAAAAGGGAAGGGGATTAATTCTCATGACATCAACTGAACCCCCAGAGTCACTTATGTATGAAACTAGGATCTACTTCTGTACCCTTGGTTCATATTAGCCAGTACATTCGTTTTGAACCTACCAATGTAAGGTCTGTTTGTTCTTTTGCCAATTCCAACTGGAAAAGTCTTGGCAGATTCTTCTGGATATGAAGTTATTAGTTCATTTGTTCTCCCATGGGTAAGTGGTACTTATTAGAAGGTTTAGGCTGGACATAATGTTTGACTTTATCCACTGTCATCCATTTTGAATTCTGCCATCACCCATGGCATTTTGGGGGCAAGAAATAAGGTCTGGGAGCTGTATCTCTTTCATGGCTTAAGGGAAAGGAGAGGCTTCTGTATACGGTTAAAGTTATGTCTCAGACAACTTGCTGAGTAAATGAAAGATTGCATTTACATCATCCGGGTCTATAAGTTTACTTGTGTTCTGGTCAGATGATCTGATAAAACATCCCCAGGTGGCTGAGGATGTGGAACACCTAACAAATACCAGGATAATGCTAACCCATCTAGACCTTAGATTTTACCAAAGAATATGAAAGATACTTTGATTTGGTTGTGTTCAAATTTCCCCCCAGTATTAAATACCTAACTCTTATGTATGTCCAGGAACTCCTGGGTAGATTGCCAAATGAATTTTTCAAAAAGCTTATATCTATCTCTAAGGTCTGAATTTCTTCAGTGGCTAACTAAGTTGTCTCCAGTTGGGTGGATAACAGCCAAGTTGGGCAACATCTTTAGGTCAGAAGCAAGTTATGACTGCAGCTCATTTCTCCTTGGAAAGTTTTCTTCCATGAATTACCTGTTATTGGCAACATCAAAAATCTGGCAGATGGCCAGCTCCCCTGGTGACTCCCAAATTAACTCAAAGATGTCCTATGACGCCTAAGCTCCTAATAACTCAGACTAAGCACATGGGGCACTGAGTAAAAGGAGACAATGTGCTGCGTATGGCAGGACACATTCACAGACAGGGACCTGCAGACACAGGGCCCTGGAAGAGAGGGACAGTGGAAATGAACCTTCTCACCGTATACTACCAACCACCACACAGCCTGAGGGCACCTGCTTTCTAGAGTTGGCCATTCTGCCCACTCAGAGAACTGTGCTCAATTGGGTTTCAGAGAATTCTGGGTAAACTGATCAATTACATGGCAGCAGAGTAAAAAATGCAGGTACTTCTTAGGCATGAACGGCTTGGCAATAGCTGAGGAGATAAAAAGCTGAAACTACTTCTTTATTCTTTCCTGGAGAACTTTCCAAGAAGGAGTTAAGAACTACATGTTGCTAGTATTATAGCTACCCATATCTCCTTATGCAAGTTATTTAGCAAGTTACTTAAATCCTGTGAAATAGGATATGAAACCAAGCCCGTAGGGATGCTGTCAAGACTAGAGACAAAAGTAAAACTCATGGCATGGTAACAGTGCCTATTAATATTGCCTGTTAGGCTTTTCCTGCAGACATTTGGGCAATTCTGATTAACACCCACACCTTCACATATCCAAGCATAAGTTAGACTACCACATGAGATGCTACAGGAAGGATCCGTGTGTCATGAGGACAGTTGGACTCTAAATGAGTTCCTGCTAGCTCTGAGATTCTCAAAGGATCATTCTCCTGAGATTACTTGGGAATTTTTAAAGTCTCAGCAAATAAGTACTGTCAATACTGAACAATGACAATACCATGAATTGATGTTTTGAAAAGTGATACAAAAAGCAGAGCACCTAACAATAGGACTAGAATTCCCTAAGCTGTGGGAATAGCATTTGGGTTTTAACCGTTCAGACATTTGGCTCTGGGGCTAAAGGACAAGGCTACTATGATGATGTCTTCACATTGCTGAGGAGAATATCAGAAAAACCCAGCTGTGGCTTGGAAAGCCAGCTTTGGTCAAACAGTCAGAGTGAGGGGAGAGGGATTTCTTCTCCCTTTTCTCAACGTCAGCCCGAACCACAGATGTTCTGTCTCTAATACATACTAAGGAACTCCCCTGGAGAAGAATATTTGGCAAAACAACGACTTCCCTTAACTCTGAGTAACAAGTCAGACTGGAATGTTTTTCTCAGCAGTGGGGTTCTCCATTGCACTGTCCACCTTTGCTGTGCCCTCATGGCTCCTGGAATGTGACTGCATGGCTTCTGCAGGTTTTCTGATACTTTAGGGTCCTGGTCTTATCCAGAGCAGAGAACTGACTCTAAATTAAGGGGAGTGGCCATTTAAATGCATGAAAGGGGTCTTGGCTTTTCCCAGAATCTGAAGGACAAACATAAAATGTAGGAAACATTTTCCCTGAAAATTTAGGCAGTTTGGCTCTGATCATTAACATTCTTACTCAGGATGGTCTCAGAAATCCTAACTGAAATCAACCTCTTCATCTATGAAATACCAAGAAATTCAGCCTTGGAAAGCCCTGGTTGGGTTAAACAAACTGATATTGAGGCACCTGTGGACCAGGGTCCTACAGGTTCTGCTGAGGGAGGGGCCCCCTCGCACCTGGCACACCCAGCACCCTGAACTACGTGCAGCTCCCTTAACGTCATGCCCGTTGGTGACTCTGACCCTTACACATGCCAATCTCTTCCCTGAAACACTCATTCTCCTCTGGTCTAGGAGCCAATTTTGATGTACCCTTCAAGATCCCCTCACCCCCACCAGACTGTAAGATTCTTGAGGTGAAGCAACAGGTAGGCCACATAGCGGCATGGCTATTCATACCACTAGGGTTCAAATCCCGGCACTACAATTTACTAGCCTTGTCAAATCCCCTAATATCGAAGGTCTTCAGTCTCCTCACCTGAAAACAGGGATAATAACAGTACCTAGTACCCTTGGATGGTTGTGAGGATTAAATGAAATAATCAAAGGTAAGAATTTAACGTCATATGGAAGAGGTTCCATAAAGGTTAGCCATGATTATTAATGCCTAGGAAAAACGCCAAATTCAGTAATAGTTCTGACAGACCAGTAGACCAGAAAGGACTTCTACCCTGCTTGATGACAGCAGCAGAAGCCCACTGATGTGAGGGATGCGAGCTAGAGAGAGAGTGAGGCTGCTCAGCCAGCCAAGTCACCATACTCACAATCACACAGTTCTTGCCAACGTGAACATAAGAGCCAATCTGAGCTGCGTTGACCACACAATCTTCCTCAATAAAGACATGGTCCCCAATATGTAGAGGAAAAAATGCAACGCTATAGAAGAAAAAGAAGATGAACAAAGAAAGGTCAAGTTGATGTACTTTTGGTCAAGGTTTATAGAACTAAAGATCGTAATCCCAACTCCATCGTCTTTTCTTAGTAAGACTGTTCCTAGCAAGGAAAGAATCCTCAGGCTAAGGAATTCTATAATGTTGAAGAAAATGCATGTGACTACTAAATTGAAATCAGAAATATCAGACCAAGGAAATGTGAAAGGAAATAGCAAAACAGTAAGAGCAAAACCTTCAAAGCTGAAAAATCTGGCACCAAATAAAAACAAATGAATGTTTTGCTCATTCCTGCCTCCTTTGAAAATGCCCACAGATCACACTTTCATTAATCTGCTCTATAATCTTTCAGGGGACTGATGTGAGGTTCATGGGATATAATTCCCAACATGCTAAAATTGTATATATTGACTGGTTTTATTGAGAGTCTACTATATGCCAGACTCTATGCTAGGAACTGGGGAATACAATGGTGAGCAAAAGGGATGCAATCATGCCCACGGAGCTTATAAACAAGAGAAGAAAAGAGAGATTAAATAAATAATTAGTTACAACTGTGATAAGTGCTACAGAGGAAAAATAACACATTATGAGAGCATATAACTAAAAGACTTTACTCAGACTGGAGGTTAAGTAAAAGCTTAACTGAAAGTGACATTTAAGCCAGGACTTAAGGAGTCAGTCGGCTATCTCCAGACTTGTGACATCATTCCCATTCTCCAGGACTCCTCAAATGTCATTGACAGTGGTCTGTGATCATATTTACAAGAAATTTCGGTACCTTGGGATGTAAAATATTTGGACTAGAACTAATATAAAGCAGCTGGATGCTCACTGGCTCTTTCCAGTCCTGTGTTCTATTTTGTCAGGAATATTTTGTCAGAGATGATACCTGTCCTCCACAGACCTATATTTTATTTAAATCTTCCTTAATTCATTTGCATTTTTGGTCTGGACTCCTTGTGTGGCAATGGATTCCTTGATCTTATCATAGTCTACAACAGTACTATCAACTCCTTAATTTTAAATTAAAAACTCCAAACTTTATACTATTATCTGATCCTGGTATTGAGATATACAGGGGAGGAAATCGACATTCACCTTCTATTCATGTGTTGCTATTTACACTTTCGTATTTCTGTATTTCTCATATGGACTATTCTAATTTACACTTCCCTCCATTCACCAATCAACTTCTTATTCATTCTCAGTCCTCTTCCTGGACCATATCCAGCCCAATAATGCCTTTATCAGGAGGTGGAGTCAACAACTCTAGCAGAGCATCAGTCACTGTATGAAACCATGAAAGGGCGTCACAGGGTTTTCTGATTTCCACTCAATAGTCCTCTTCTTTAATTTTAAAAAATATTTATTAATTTTTTGGCTGCACCGGGTCTTAGTTGCAGCACATGAGATCATTAGTTGCGGCATGTGGACTTCTTAGTTGCAGCATGCGGACTTCTCAGGTGCAGCATGCGTGCAGGATCTAGTTCCCTGACCAGGGATCGAACCCGGGCCCCCTGCATTGGGAGCACAGAATCTTAACCCTCTGGACCACCAGGGAAGTCCCCTCCCCTCAACAGTCTTCTGAGGGACTTCCCTGGTGGTCCAGTGGTTAAGACTCTGCGCTTCCACTGAAGGGGGCCCAGGTTCGATCCCTGGTCAGGGAATTAAGATCCCACATGCCGGGCTTCCCTGGTGGTGCAGTGGTTGAGAGTCCGCCTGCCGATGCAGGGGACGCGAGTTTGTGCCCCGGTCTGGGAAGATCCTACATGCTGCGGAGCGGCTGGGCCCGTGGGCCATGGCCGCTGAGCCTGCGCGTCCGGAGTCTGTGCTCCGCAACAGGAGAGGCCACAACAGTGAGAGGCCCGCGTACCGCAAAAAAAAAATAAATAAATAAAAATAAACAAGATCCCACATGCCGCACAGCACAGCCAAAAAAAAAAAAAAAAGGAAAAAATAGCCTTCTGAGCTAATGAGCAAATGCTTTCATTTAAATTTCATATGATTTACAATGACTCCCTGCTCCAATTCCTGTACATAATGAAAGCCTGGAGCCCAACATCACTATGGGAAATGCAGGACGATTCCTGCATGATATACACCCAGGTATGGTAGTCTGAGTTAGCTGCCCTCTTCTCTGTTCCTCCCTAACCATGTTCATGCCCCAGTGACAGGAGTATTCCATTCTATAGTGGCTATCATGTTACAGCATCACATTCTATAGTAGCTTTCTGTTTATGTAATTATTTCTATCACTAGGTTGTTGGGGTTTTTTTGTTTTTTGTTTTTTATTTTTTTGAGGTACGCAGGCCTCTCACTGTTGTGGCCTCTCCCGTTGCGGAGCACAGGCTCCGGACACGCAGGCTCAGCGGTCATGGCTCACGGGCCCAGCTACTCCGCGGCATGTGGGATCTTCCCAGACTGGGGCATGAACCCATCATGTTCCCTGCATCGGCAGGCGGACTCTCAACCACTGCGCCACCAGGAAAGCCCTGTTGTTGCTTTTTTAATTGAGGTATAGTTGATTTCCAATATATACGTTTCAGGTGTACAACATAGTGATTCACAATTTTTAAATGTTATACTCCACTTATAGTTATTATAAAATATTAGCTATTATTCCCTGTGCTGTAAGACATATCCTTGTAGCTTATTTATTTTATATGTAGTAGTTTGTACCTCTTAATCCCCTACCCCTGTCTTGCCCCTCCTCCTTCCCACTGGTAACCACTAGTTCGGTATATCTGTGAGTCTGTTTCTTTTTTGTTACATTCACTAGTTTGTTTTACTTCTAACACTAGGTTTTGAGACCCTGTTTGATCCATCTTTATATGCTCAGCTTATAACCTAGTGACTGGTATAAGGAAAGCACTCAATCAATGCTTGTTGAATTCTTGGATGAAAAGCAGACGGTGCCATAGGTAGGAACCAGGAGGGCAAAGGGAGAGAGAGGCAAAGAGAATACCATCATATCAAGCATAGCGGTCGGTTTTCCTGCCCTGTCCGTGCCCTTTCTTAGACAATCCTTATGCCCACTGAGAGATCAGTGGGCCTGACTTGACCCTGCTCTCTGGGTCAAAGCTGTTTTTAGACTGAGGGTGGGCACTTAACTCAAACTGAGCTAATTAGATTCTCTCTCCCAACATTTTGTTAATAGGACCTAAAATCTCTGGTTGGTATCCACTGGAAGCCTAAATGGAGAAGTGATGTAAAAAAACGGGCTGAGGCAGCAAGGTTGGCTCCATGAGAAAAGCCGGAAGATATAGCTGAAAGAAAAAAGAGGGAAGCAGAAGTGCAGAGAGAAGAACAGTTAAGAAACATATAACCTTGGTAACAGAGCAGTAGCCAGACAGAATAGTGGTCTTGATTCTGGCTAGCTGTCCAGTTCCAGGTTCTAGTCCCTTGTGAAGCCTGACCCATTTTTCTACCCTTAAATTCCATCAAATATGCCTATGGCTGTTTAATCAGAACCCCCTTTGCTTTTGCCGGCTTAAGTGGATTGTTTCTGGCAACTAACCACCAACTAGACGAAGACAACCAACACCAGAGTTGTGTTCATTATGGTGAATTCTTACTTAGTGTCCCAAACGATACCGTAGACCTGCTCCTTCCCCCACAACTCAACGCATGGATAGTACCACCAGTAGCAGCATCTTGCCCAAGGCTGAATCAGGTCATTAAATTACATACCCTTTGCTGAATTTCTTGAATGGTGGCCTTATGACACTCCGACTTTTCACAACACAATGACGTCCAACTCTTACATTTGCCAGATCCCCTCGAATAATACAGTCATTCATCACAATGGTCTATAAAACAAAGCATATTTTAAAAAGCTACTAACATAGCCTAAAACATAATGAAAAAGAGTAGGAAACCAGACAGTTTGAGAGTTATGCTATACTCTACTGAATCACCTGTTCTGTCAAAAGGGATAACTTTTTTTTTTTTTCTTTTTGTGGTATGTGGGCCTCTCACTGTTGTGGCCTCTCCCGTTGCGGAGCACAGGCTCCGGATGCGCAGGCCCAGCGGCCATGGCTCACGGGCCCAGCCGCTCCGCGGCATATGGGATCCTCCCAGACCGGGGCACGAACCCGTATCCCCTGCATCGGCAGGCGGACTCTTAACCACTGCGCCACCAGGGAGGCCCAAAAGGGATAACTTTTAAGGTAAAGAGAATTGCCTTCATAATACTGATTGCAGTTCAAGATGTTCCCAGTACCTCACAAGCTTTGCCCTTATTATCCCATGAATAGGACTCAATGGATGGACAAACATTTATTGAGAATACCTGTGGTAGACCTGGTCTGTGCATCTCCTCAGATGCACTCGGTTCCACCTGCCCCCAAGCCTTGGCTGCTTGCTCAGTGAGAGTCCTGGCTGTTCCCACCTTTGTCTAATCTCCTAACACTACTATCTCCAACTTCATGCTCCAGAGGTGGACCCACAGAGGTTCTGCTTCCTCTCCCAATTTCTGGACCCAGACTATGTGCTACACTGCAAGGTGTGATATCTGGCTTCCCCAGAGGTTGCCAGGAGGGGCTGAATAACACAATCCAGAAACTGGGGGGAACTAATGCCCCATACTTGGTAAAGAGTAGGCATTCTTGAAATGTCTGCTGAATAAATGAGGTTTAAAAAAAAAAAGTGCACGTGGCTGGGGTTGCGGCTGGGAAAGTAAGCAAGGGACCAGATCATGAAGAATTACCTGTGCTGAGTACAGAAGTTCAGATGTTTTTCCCTAGCAGGTATAAGGAATCAATGAAAGATTCTAAGCAGAGGATTAACACAAGCGAAGCTTCATTTTAGAAATATTACTCTGGAAGCAGTCTGGAGCCTGAATGGAGGCAGGCAAGACTGGAGGGGAAGTGACCCTTCAGATGGATCAAGGTGAAATGAGATGGTGGGCCTTACCTAAGGCAAAAGCGGTACATCAGGAAAAGAGAAATAAATCAGAGGCAGAGGAATCTGAGCAATCCTTTAGATCCAGCTACCAAGTTAGAGGAAGGAGAGGGGGACAGAGATCACATTAAGCAACACTGTGTAAACAGAATCAGCCAAATTCAGAAATTTGAAAATACTGCAGGACAGTGAGCCAGTTTCCTCAACATATAAATGGCATGCGGAGAAAAACGAGGCAGGGAATAAGAACTGTTACAGATTCAAAGAGACTTAAGAGACACATCAACCAAACAGTAATGTGTACCTGACCTTGTTTGGATCCTGATTTGAACAAGCCAACTGTAAAAAGACATCTTAAGATAATGGAGGGACTTCCCTTGTGATGCAGTGGTAAGAATCCGTCTGCCAATGCAGAGGACATGGTTCAATCCCTGGTCCAGGAACATTCCACATGCCGTGGAGCAACTAAGCCTGTGCATCACAACTACTGAGCCTGCGCTCTAGAGCCTGTGTGCCACAACTACTGAGCCCATGTGCCACAACTACTGAAGCCCGCACGCCCTAGAGCCTGCATGCTGCAACTACTGAAGCCCGCGCACTCTAGGGCTCGTGTGCTGCAACTACTGAGCCTGCGTGCTGCAACCACTGAAGCCCACACGCTTAGAGTCTGTGCTCTGCAACAAGAGAAGCCACCGCAAAGAGAAGCCCACGCACCACAATGAAGAGTAGCCCCCACTCGCCGCAACTAGAGAAAGCCCAGGCACAGCAATGAAGACCCAATGCAGCCAAAAAAAAAAGATAATGGAAAGACTGAACATGGACTGAGGATTAGATTAGATGATATTAGGGAATAACTGGTTTTTTAAAAAATATATTATAATAACAGTCCGCTATACATTTTTTAAAGCCTTTAAATATTAGTGATATACATTGAAATATTTATGGGTGAAATAATATTATGCTTGCAATTTGCTTTAAAATATTCCACTCCAAAATTGGTTTGAACTTGGCAGGTGAGTATAGAGATGAAGCAAGAATGCCAGAATATTGCTAATTGTAGAAGCTGGTGAATGAGTATATAGGGACTCATTATATGTTCTCTCTACTTTTTTTTTTTTTTTTTGCGGTACGTGGGCCTCTCACTGTCGTGGCTTCTCCTGTTGCAGAGCACAGGCTTCGGACGCACAGGCTCAGCAGCCATGGCTCACGGGCCTAGCCGCTCCGTGGCATGTGGGATCTTCCCGGACCGGGGCACGAACCCGTGTCCCCTGCATTGGCAGGCGGACTCTCAACCACTGCGCCACCAGAGAAGCCCTGTTCTCTCTACTCTTAAATGTGTCCTAAGAGTTCCATAACAATACTGCTCATCTATAAAAAGTAATGAACTACTAATCCATGAATATATCCAACAACATGGATAAATCTCAAAAACATTATGCTGAGGGAAAGCTGACCCCCCCGCAAAAAAGTACATGATTCCAATTACAGGAAACTTGAGAAGATGCAAAACTAACCTCTATTAGTTTTATATAGGTTACCTGGGCAAAGCTAGAAGAAGGCTTGACTGCAGAGGGACACAAGGAAACTAGGGTGATGGAAATATTTTATATCTTGACTGTGGTACTAGTTGCATAGATGTCCACATCAGCCAAACCTTTTCAAACTGCATATTTAAAATGGGTACACTTTATTGTATGTAATATACCTAAATAAAAATGATTTAAAAAAAATAAATTTATTTATTTAGTTTTTGGCTGTGTTGGGTCTTTGTTGCTGTGTGTGGGCTTTTCTCTAGTTGCGGTGAGCGGGGGCTACTCTTCGTTGCAGTGCGCGGGCTTCTCATTGCGGTGGCTTCTCCTGTTGCAGAGCACGGGCTCGGCTCTAGGCACATGGGCTTCAGTAGTTGTGGCTCGCGGGCTCTAGAAGTGCAGGCTCAGTAGTTGTGGCACACGGGCTTAGTTGCTCCACAGCCTGTGGGATCTTCCCGGACCAGGGCTCGAACCCGTGTCCCCTGCACTGGTAGGTGGATTCTTAACCACTGCGCCACCAGGGAAGTCCTAAAAATGATTTTTTTAAATGTTCCATTATAAAATATTTAAAAAGAAAAAAAAAGAAGAGATTTTATATGACTCGGTCATTGTTTAGATGTTGGGTAAGAGAAAAAGAATCTAGGACAGGGTGAGCAATTCTGGGGATTAGATGATAAATTCAGTTCTGAAATTCTGAGTTTGTGGAATCTGTGGGATGACCAACAGGCAGTTGTAAATAAAGGTCTGGGGCCCAAGACAGAATGTCAGTCTAGAGAAGTAGATGGGAACACCTCAAATATAGGTGAATTTAGATAAATCACTAGCCAGAACATGAGGCTCTGAGAAGATACTAAAAAAGAAATGGGCTCACACCTGGAAGAGTTTACCAATCTGACCCACATATGTTCAGTCTATAAAACCTCTATCGGTAAAAAGAAATTTTCACATCTGCTGCTGATTGTAAAGTATTACAGGTCCTCTTCGTTTGTTTTGTTTTGTTTTTGTTTTTTTGGCTGTGCCATTCAGCTTGCGGGATCTTAGATCCCTGACCAGGGATTGAACCCAGGCCCCGGCAGTGAAAGTGCTGAGTCCTAACTACTGGAATGCCAGGGAATTCCTCTCTTGGTTTTTAAAAGCTATCTTCTTCAAGCTTAGAGAGATGTCTATTTCTAGTACATAATTCTTTCATCTGAGATCCTTAATTTACTTCAATCATTGTTTTTCAGCATGTGTTTCCATCTACAATCAGAGAAAATGACTTATTTTTCTTTTGGAAGGAAACAGAATACCAAGAGTGCTGAGTATTTGGTAATGGCTGTTATTGTTTTATTGTGTTTTAAGTAAAGATAACAATCTTAATCTAGAAATAAAGAAAATCCATATAAGTCCCTCAGTCAGCCTAAATTACATTCCCACTGAGGAAGCAAACACACAAAAAACATAAGAAGGAAACGATATCACAGATGGTCAAAGAAATTTAGCAAGCGGTATTCAAACCCTGCTTTCCTATTTCATAAAGAATGGAGCTAAAGAAGAGAAGTCAGATTAAAAATAGAGACAACAGGGTGTTAAAATGAAAGGAGGTGCCTAAAAAGACCTTTCAGGGAGAAAAACAGTATTAAAGCAGACTTCACCGAACTCAACAAGGACAAGGCAGAGGTGGCAAGTTGGGGGTCTGAGGGCTGTACCTAGAAATGGTTTTCTCTGGCCTCTGCAGCCATTTTTATCATTTAAATTACATGCTATTATGTGAATACTAGGACACTTTACATTTTTTAAAAATCCAGATTTCCAGTTTCTTTTGAGAAAATCAGAAGCTCTGCAAGTACATGTCTGCACTCCCACATGGCAACAATCAGCCCGAGCTTAGCTAGGTCCTGTATTCTCCAATTCACTAGGCCCCACCATTCTGGTTTACACCCAGTCCTCTTTGCTCATCTGATCCCTGTCTCTTCCTGCAGGCACTGTGACACCCGATGGAAGAGGTCAGGAAAACAGAAATGTCAAAGTTCTGAAAGGGACAGGGACTGGAAACAAAAATGGATTGTTCATAATAACAAAAAGCTGGAAACAAAATAACTATCCACCCATAAGAGAGGGAATA
Organism: Mesoplodon densirostris; assembly: GCF_025265405.1. Taxonomy (NCBI): domain Eukaryota; kingdom Metazoa; phylum Chordata; class Mammalia; order Artiodactyla; family Ziphiidae; genus Mesoplodon; species Mesoplodon densirostris. The sequence goes on from NC_082676.1 coordinate 49,185,893, forward strand.
AACCGAATTGTACACAGCAGTGAAAATGCATAAACCACAATGAATCTTAAAAACTGAGAACAATGTTACTTACTAAATGTAATATATGTTTTCTATTGTCATTATTACAATAACTGAGGGTAAAAATAGTAAGTCACAGAAAACCAAGTAAAGCTAAACAATATATATTATTTAGAAATACACACGTATGTGGTAAAAATTTTGTTTTGAAAAATAAAGAATTTATGACAAAAAGTTCAGAATAGTGGTATCCTCTTAGAAGGGGGTAGAAGAAAGAAATGGGAGAGGAACTTCAGGCTGTACTGTATTATTATGCATTGATTATGTTCCAGTTCTTCAGTTGGGTGGTGGGTTCATGGTGTTGATTTAATTTTTATGCTTCATAACATATGTATCACATATCAGTCTTTTGTGTGCACCAAATATTGCCAAATAAAACACCTTTCAAAAAAGAAACAGAGGGCTTCCCTGGTGGTTCAGTGGTTGAGAGTCCACCTGTTGATGCAGGGGACATGGGTTCGTGCCCCGGACTGGGAGGATCCCACATGCCGCGGAGCGGCTGGGTCTGTGAGCCATGGCTGCTGAGCCTGTGCGTCCGGAGCCTGTGCTCCGCAACGGGGGAGTCCACAGCAGTGAGAGGCCTGCGTACCGGAAAAAAAAAAAAAAAAAAAAAAAAAAGAAACAGAGGGCCCCGAATAACCAAATCAATCTTGAAAAAGAAGAAGTTGGAAGACTCATATTTCCTGATTATAAAATTTACTACAAGTCTACACAGTAAGCAAAATCGTGTAGAACTAGCATAAGGACAGATGTACCAGCTATGGAATAGAACTGAGAGTCCAGAAAGTAACCCATACATCTGTGGCCAGATTATTTTCTATAAGGATGACAAGACCATTCAATGGGGAAAGAACAATCTCTTCAACAAGTGGTGCTGGTACAAGTAGATTTCCACCCCTCCCAAAATTAATTAATTAGGACCCCAACCTCACATCATATGCAAAAATTAACTCAAAATGGATCAACGACCATTTAAATACAAGTGCTAAAACCATAAAACTCTTAGAAGAAAACATAGGAGTACATCTTCATGATAGTGGGTTTGGCAAGGATTCTTAGATATATGACATCAAAAATTTAAGCAACAGAAGAAAAAATAGATAAACTGGACTTCATCAAAATTAAAAATTCTTGGGCTTCCCTGCTGGCGCAGTGGTTAAGAGTCTGCCTGCCAATGCAGGGGACACGGGTTCATGCCCCGGTCCAGGAAGATCCCACATGCCATGGAGTGGCTGGGCCTGTGAGCCATGGCCGCTGAGCCTGCACGTCCAGAGCCTGTGCTCTGCAATGGGAGAGACTACAACAGTGAGAGGCCCGCGTACCACAAAAAATAAATAAATAAAATAAAAACTCTTGTGTATCAAGGAACATTATCAAGAAAGTAAAAAGACAATCTACAGAATGGTAGAAAATATTTGCAATCATAAATCCGATAAGGATTTAATACCCAGAATATAAAGAACTCCTACAATTCAACAACAAAGAGACAACAAGATTTTAAAATGGTCAAAGGACTGAATAGATATTTCTCCAAAGATATGCAAATGGCCAAAAAGATAAAAGATGTTCATCATCATTAGACATTAGGGAAATGCAAATAACACTACTATATATAAAAGATAACTAATAAGAACCTACTGTATAGCACAGGGAACTCTATTCAGTGCTCTGTGATGACCTGTATGGGAATGGAGTCTAACAGAGAGTGGATATATGTATATGGATGGCTGATTCACTTTGCTGTACAGCAGAAACTAACACAACGTTGTAGATCAACGATACTCCAATAAAACATTAATTAAAAAAAAAACAAAATGAGGGGCTTCCCTGGTGGCACAGTGGTTAAGAATCCGCCTGCCAATGCAGGGGACACAGGTTTGAGCCCTGGTCCGGGAAGATCCCACATGCTGCGGAGGAACTAAGCCAGTGCACCACAACTACTGAACCTGAGCTCTAGAGCCCATGAGCCACAACTACTGAGCCCACGTGCCACAACTACTGAAGCCCACACACCTACAGCTCATGCTCCACAATGAGAGGCCACCACAATGAGAAGCCCGTGCACCGCAATGAAGAGTAGCCCCCGCTCGCCACAACTAGAGAAAGCCCACGCGCAGCAACAAAGACCCAACAGAGCCAAAAATAAAATAAAGTAACTAATTAAGAAAAAAACACACAATGAAATACTGAATACATTTCATATACACATCCAAAAAACAAAAAAACAGAAAATAACAAGTGTTCATGAGAAATTGGTACTCTCTTGCATTGTGGTGGGAACGTAAAATGGTGCAATTTGGCAGTTCTCCGCAAAGCTAAAAAATAGAACTGCCATATGACCCAGACACCCCCACCCCTAGGTATGTAATAAATAACTGAAAACAGAGCTCAAATATATCCTTGTATGCCAATGTTCATTGCAGCAATACTCACAATAGTGGAAAGGTAGAAGCAATCCAAGTGTCCATCAACAAATGAATAAATAAACAAAATGTATATATATACAATGGAATATTATTCAGTCATGAAAAGGAATAAAATTCTGATACGTGTGGATGAGCCTTGAAAACATTATGCTAAGTGCAATAAGCCAGCCCAAAGGACAAATCTTGAATGACTGTGCTTAACTGACATATCTAGAATAGGCACATTCACAGAGACAGAAAGTAGATTGAGGTTACCAGGGTCTGGGAGGAAAGGGGATGAGAGTTATTCCTTAATGGGTTCAGAGTTTCCGTTTGAGTGATGAAAAGGTTTTAAAAATAGATATAGTGGTGATGATTGAACAACACTGTGAATATAATTAATGTCAATGAACTGTATACTTAGAAGTGCTTAAAATGGCGAATTTTGTCATAAATACACACACACACACACACACACACACACACACACACAAATCTTCCCTACAAAATCACAGAAAATGTTTTGGAATTAGCTGAAGGATTTCAAAAAAAACTCCACATATTTGCTAATGAGTCATATGGAGTTAACTGAATTTTCTAATTTTGTACTGAAACAGTGTATCTATAATTACTAATTACATCTAACTACCAAACTATATTTCTTTTCCATTAAATCTCATGGTATGATGGGTTAACAGACACAGTAATTGTGTCTCTACTGAAAATATCTGTTATCTTTTGATTACGGTGAGATTATTTTACCTCTAGAAGTTGCAGATTTAATATTTCAAGGAAAATTGAGTGTTCCTAATGGCAGGAAGAAACTACGGACTTCAGTGTTTGTCAAGCTCAAATATATCTTGATATTTTCTCTGGTTCTGAAGTGTTCTAATATTATCCCAGGTTTATGCTCATCTCTGTGCTATTTCAGTTTATTCAGACTACAAGATTCTGAGCCTTTCACATTCCATTTTTCAAATGCATTTCAGACTTTAGTTATCTTTCCCAATTCTCAAATTAATTTTAAGTTTCAGTTAATAATGAATCATTAATTAGAAAACAGATAATTATATCGGTATCACTTTAGTTTCTACACTAAAATACTGTGTTGTCTATTTATGTTTTGTGTCCAGTAATACAGGACACACTACAATACTGTCTAATAATTTCAGTGCTAGGTGTCATTGTATTTTGTGCCTGGAATAACAGGAAAAAGGCTTTCTGTTGCCTCTTTTTACTGCATCTTTTTTGTATTCAATAAATCCAATTTGGAAAATTAAAAAAGAGAGAGAGAATTTTAGCATATATAGCAATAAATGGGAGACATTTCATCTGCCCTGCTAATGTGATAATCAGTGGAAAGAAAGCAGAAATATGCATCCCGGAGCTGGCTCCGTCCCTTACCTTGCCGTTGAGAACGATGTTCTGACTTCCACACAGTACAGACTGGCGACTAACTTTGTTCCCAGATGCCTGAAAGGAAACAGAAGAAAACAGAGGTGAGCAAACTGAGTGGGTTCGGGGCTACAGGTTTCCACCAAGAAAGCTCATACTGGAGAGAAAAGGACTTGCAATGGGGTGTCGTCTGCAATGGAATGAGTCAGGATATCAAAAAAGCAAGGATGAATTAGGAACTTAGGGATTCAAGGAACAGACCCAGAAACTGGATGTGGTACGTCTATAGCCTAGCGGCAGCAGAGACACAAATTCGTCTCTCATTTCTATACTTCGGTTTTACAGCCCTAAAAACAGGATAATGACTTTACCAATAGCATAGAGTTGTGAGAATTCAATGAAAAAATAAAGAGTAATGCTGACTGAGCACTAACCCGGTTTCGAGCAATTTACACACATCTACATACAGTCTGTATTGACTATAAAGAACCTAACAACAACAACAAAAAGAACCTAACAGTCTTTAGCACGTAGTAATAAATTATGACACGTTAGTTTTCTTTTGTTTTTTTTTTGACACGTTAGTTTAAAAAAAAATTTTTTTTTTAAGGCCTGAAGCCCAGAGCTGTAATTATCAGGATGGATGAGACTTGTCCTGCTTTCTGGAAGGCGTTTTATCTCTACGAGGAAATCAGGAATAAATTTTTAAAAGCCTAAACTGGCCATGCAAGGAATACATAAGAAAGCCAGACCATACATGAACTCTGTGTAATCTCGGACTAAACGCCAAAGGGACCTGGGGTGGGGCAGGGATAGGATGGAGACGGCGGCCTCAGGGGATGCAGGCTTGGAGAGGGGAGGGCAGATGTCTGGACACGCGCACCGTCTCGATGTACTCGGACTTGTTGTAGAGAAGCTCGCCCAACTCCATGGCCACCAACGCCTCTGCGCAACTCCGACTTCTGTCAAAGCCTGTCCTCCTGTCTCTCCGCCTGAGACTCCGACTACTTCCGGCTGCTCCTCCACTTCCGCTCTGGGCGGTCTGCGGTCTCATCCATAGCTCGGCTCTCCGCTAGGTAGCCTCGCTCCATTGCTCTGCGGTCTCTGGCTGCGCGTGCGCAGGCCGAGTGGCGGATGTAATTGGTAGGGGTGATTGGCGCGCCCGGCCCGCATGGGTCGGCTGACCGTGGGCCGACTGGATCCCGGGCACCTCGTACCTTCCCCGGGAGCCTCGGGGCCTAGGGCCAGCCGGGCTTCTCGTATCCGCAGGCCCGGGGCCAGCGACGGATGCTCTTTTTGTTGGCCGCCGGCCAGATGGAAGAGCCTCCTGGGAAGCCCCTCAGCTGTGAGGAGAAGGAAAAGGTGCCGGGGATGCGGGAAGGGTTGACTCAGAACTTTGATCCCCTTTCCCAGGATTTGAGGCCTGTCTTTATTTACGCCACTATCAGAGGGCGGCAGTGACTTCTCACCCACTTCCCTGGACTGAGGTGGCACAGGAAGTGAAAGTGTGGGAGAGCCCTGTGCTCCTGTGGTGGCGTTTGAAGAACGAAGTTTCTTTACAGCAGAAATGCAAAAGTACAAAATGTAAAACTGTAGATAAAGCTAAAGTCCGCTTTGACACCCTCCCCAGCCCACCTTGCACACTCTCAATCTTGGCTTCTCCCACCCCACCCCCTTAAGTAAATCTCTTAACAATCTGGATTTCACACCTTTTTGTGCACCTGTGTGTGTGTGCGCGCGCGTGCGCGTGTTGAACGGGCGGTGGGGGTGTGGAGGGGTGCGGTTGTGTTCTTTAACCACCAAAAAGCAATACGTTTTTTTGGAAAGGTGAATGTTCGTAAATGGTATGATCCGGATGGTTCTGCAACTTCCGTTTTCCTTCTGCGTGTTTAACATCCACATTAGTCCATGTTTACCTACCTTATTTTTAAAAGTTTTTTATAGTATCCTGCAGCGTGGAAGTGCCGCCTTTTCTTTACATATTACTCTGTTGAGAGCCTTTTAGGTTGTTTGCAGCTTTTCTTTCTACAACAGTGCTGCTCTGAATATCCTTATACATGACACCTTATACGTGGACCGGCGAATGTTAACTTGAATGCATCTTGGGCTGGCTCTACCAAGCATCGTGCTGAAACTCTTCATTCACAATAACTCATCAGTCCTCTTATCCCATTCTGCCTTGCAGTGGGGGGTGACAGGTCATTTACAAGTCAACAAGCTAATTCCCAGACGTTGATAAGAATGGTGATAAGTAGGAAGCTGTGAGAAGCAGTCTAGCATGGAGGTTAAGAGCACAGACTGCATGGGTGTGAATCATGCCGTTTATGAATTGTGTGACCTTGGACAAATTGCTTTCCCTGTGATCTTCCCAAAGCTAGCTCTTTCCTCCTTCAGGTCTGGGCTCAAATGGTAGTCCTCAGAAATGCCTTCCTCACCACTGTCTCTAAAGTAGTCCATTCTCCTGTAGCCCAGACACTCTCACATCACCCTGTTTGTCTAGGTATTGATTACCATGTGAAATCATCTTACCTGTTGATTTGTTTCCTTGTTTATTATCTGTACCCCTCACTATGTGTAAGCTGCCTGGGAGCAGGGGTCTTGACCACTCTGTATACCTAGCCCCTGGAACTATAACTGACACACGGTGGGTATCAGTTATTGTTCTAGGTGCTGGAGCTACCTGGACCAATGACTGATTCATTAGTCGAATGACTGTCTGAGGATGACAGCCCCTGCTACCTTCAAGGATCTCACAGTGAGATGGGAGGAAACAGAGAAATAAACAGACAATATGTGTAATAAGTACTGTGATAAAGCAAGCACAGAGGAGAGGTGGAATGCCTAACTTGGATTTGGAGAAGGACCTAGAAGCTTACCCCAGGGAAATAAAAATCTAAGCTGAGGCTTGAGGAATCAGTAGGAATTAGCAAAGTGAGTTGGGGAGGAAATGCTCCAGGTGATAGGAACAACTTATGCAGAGATGCTGAGATATTATAGAGCTTGATGTTGTGTGAGAACTGAAAGTAGAATGAGTCAGTGCTATTTCCTCCACTGCCTCTAGATGAGGGGCCTGCTGGGCGCTGCATGCTTGTGTTTGATAGGCACCGCATCCCTTCTCTCTGATGCCTCCTTTCCACCCGCTCAGTTTTGTTTGATTTTTTTTTTCCAGTTGAAGGAAAAATTAGCATTCTTGAAAAGGGAATACAGCAAGACGCTGGCCCGCCTTCAGGTAAGTGAATCTTATTCTCTCAAATTGGTGTTGTGGTACAAAGAATATAAAAACAGCTCTTCGTTTAATAAAGTTTTTAACAAAAATTTCTTTCTCTTTTTTTTTTTTTTTGCGGTACGCGGGCCTCTCACTGTTGTGGCCTCTCCTGTTGTGGAGCACAGGCTCCAGACGCGCAGGCTCAGCGGCCATGGCTCACAGGCCCAGCCGCTCCACGGCATGTGGGATCTTCCCGGCCCGGGGCACAAACCCGTGTCCCCTGCATCGGCAGGTGGACTCTCAACCACTGCACCACCAGGGAAGCCCCCTATTTCTTTTTTGTAAAATTGCTTTGTGAGCTGCTTTTGTTTTCTCTAGCGTGCCCAGAGAGCTGAGAAGTTTAAGAATTCCATTAAGAGAACAGTAGAAGGACAAGATTCCTTGCTCCAGCAGGAAGTTTCAACGCAGCTAACCCACACAGGTAAAGCTAGCCCATTCCCTTATACTTGCTTTATTTTTCATTTCCCAGGTAAATTTGGCTGTGGTTCTTTTTCTCACAGTCAGAAGATAAGGAGTGGCAGTAGACTCTTTAAAGTGTACAATTCAGTGGTTCTTTGTATATTCAAAAAATTGTATAATCTAGTCACTATCTAATTACAGAACATTTTCACCACCCCTAGAAGAAACCCTGTGCCCATCCTACCCTTAACCCCTGGGCAACTATTAACCTGCTTTTTGTCCCTGTGGATTTTCCTATCCTGGACACTGCATATAAATGGAACCATACAATATGTGGCGTTTTGTGACTATCTTTCACTTATCATAAAGTTTTCAACTGTCATCCATCCATCTATACATTTATCTAAGCATGCATCAGTACTTCATTCCTTTTTGCAGCTGAATAATATTCCATAGTATAGATGTACCATAATTTGTATATCCATTTGTCAGTTAATGGACATGTGGGTTTTTGCTACTTTTTGGCTATTATGAATTTTGGCCATTATGCTGCTATGAACATTCATGTACAAGTGTTTATGTGGACATATATTTTCAGTTCTTTCAGGTATGTACCTAGGTGTGGAATTTCTAGGTCACACAATAATTCTATGTTTAACTTTTTTGAGGAATTGCCAAACTGTTTTCTACAATGGCTGTACCATTTTACATTCCCACCGCAATGCACAAGGGCTCCAGTCTCGCCACATCCTTGCTAATACTTGTAATTTTCTATTTTTAAAATTATAACCATTCTAGTAGATATGAAGTGGTATCTAATTGTGGTTTTGATTTGCATTTCCTAGTGACTAATGATGTTGAACATCTTTTTGTGTGCTTGTTGACCATTTGTATATCTTCTTCAGAGAAATATCTATTCAAGTCCTTGCCGATATTTTAATTAGGTATTTGTCTTTTTATTGGTGAGTTGTAAGCGTTCTTCATATATTCTAGCTATTAGACCCTTATCAGACACATTATTTGTAAATATTTTCTCCCATTCTGTGAGCAATAAACTATTTCAGTTAGATTGCATATTTAGTTGCTCTTTTCCTCTCTTAACTTTTAGCAATTATATTTATTGCTTAAATATTGGAAAGGTGATTTTTTTTTTTTTTTTTTTTTTTGCGGTATGCGGGCCTCTCACTGCCGTGGCCTCTCCCGTTGCGGAGCACAGGCTCCGGACGCGCAGGCTCAGCGGCCATGGCTCACGGGCCCAGCCGCTCCGCGGCACGTGGGATCTTCCCAGATCGGGGCACGAACCCGTGTCCCCTGCATTGGCAGGCGGACTCTCAACCACTGCGCCACCAGGGAAGCCCGGAAAGATGATTTTTTAAAATTATATATGCACAAAGAAAAAAGTCTGGCTGGGAATATTTTAATAAAAAACAATAATCATTTCTTATGTTAGAAGTCAGGTAATTTATAATCATAAAATTGGAGACTAATGAAGTAGAAAAGTGGTATGAGGGACTTCTCTGTACAGCATGGTGACAATAGTTAATAATACTGTATTGTAGGGACTTTGCTGGCAGTCCAGGGGTTAAGACTCCACGCTTCCACTGCAGGGGGCACAGGTTCAATCCCTGGTCAGGGAACTGAGATCCCAGATGCCGCGTGGTGCGGCCAAAAAAAAATAAGAAAAGTGGTATGAACATTACTTGAGCCAAAAAAAAAGACACGAAGTAAAAAATTAGGTGAGATATGGGGGAAATGGGGAGATGTAGGTCAAAGGGTACAGAGTTGCAGTTATACAGAATAAATGAGTTCTGGAGATCTAACATACAGCATGGTGACAATAGTTAATAATACTGTATTGTAGGGACTCCCCTGGCAGTCCAGTGGTTAAGACTCCATGCTTCCACTGCAGCAGGTACAGGTTTGATCACTGGTCGGGGAACTAGGATCCTGCATGCTGTGCGGCCCCAAAAAAAGAAAAAAGGAATAATACTGTATTGTATACTTGAAATTTGCTAAGAGAGCTGACCTTAAGTGTTCTCATGACACACAAAAAATTGTAACTATGTGAAATGATGGATATGTTAGCTTGATTGTAGCAACATTTCACAATATATACATATACCAAAACATCACATTAAGTATGTACAATATTTATTTGTCAGTTGTACTTCAATGAAGCTGGAAGACAAAACTAAGAGAAAAGATGATTGCAATAAAGAATAGATCATCTTTTCGGGCTTCCCTGGTGGCGCAGTGGTTGAGAGTCCGCCTGCCGATGCAGGGGACACGTGTTCGTGCCCCGGTCCGGGAAGATCCCACATGCCGTGGAGCGGCTGGGCCCATGAGCCATGGCCGCTGAGCCTGCACGTCTGGAGCCTGTGCTCCGTGATGGGAGAGGCCACAACAGTGAGAGGCCCGCGTACCGCAAAAAAAAAAAAAAAAAGAATAGATAATCTTTTAGTTTAAAAATCATTTTTCCAGCACAATTCCGTTTTTGTTACATTTACTTAATATTATTATATTTCATCAGATCATGAAAAACTTGAACTTTGATCTGTCTGAACGAAATACCATTGACTCTCTTTTAAATAAATGTTTGGTAGTATTTATATGTAATATTTAAAAATAAATATGGGGTAGTTTTTATGTCATTTTAAAAGGAAAATATTAACTATATAATTTTTTCTCCTCAGAACCTAAAAATAAAGTATCTCCTTGTGACACATTACAAATCAACACCCACATCGATAAAGAAACTGGAGAAAAGACACCTATCACACTTGACCTTGAGCCTGAGTCCTTTAGCCCTGGACAAGTCCCAGCAGAAGGATCACGCATACAAAGATCAAATGACATCCAAGAACATTTTCCCTACAGTGTCAGTGGCCCTGATGGTAAGAAAAGGCAGAGTAAGCTGCTAGGGAGAAGAAAGAAACAGGAGAGAACATTTATTTCACAGGAGAGAGAGTCTTTCTTTGACATTGATTCGCTCATACTCTCTGGAAAAAGACTAAAGGAACAGGAAGAAATCAATAGAGAAAATCCTAAGACACCTGTAACTGAGATAAGAACTTACCTGTCAAGTCCTGAGTCTGGCATTCCCGATTCTCCAGCCCCAGTTACAGGAACTAACGTAGGGAGTGTATTAATTCTGTCAAACGCCAAACCCCAGAGAGATGTTGATGCACTCTTAAGAGGAAATAATTTCCCCAGGGTGACTACTCTTCCTTTACATCCTCCATCAGTCAGCAGTAGTGGTCAGCACCTTGGGCATGAGCCTCCTAAAAGTAACTGTGAACTTACTACTCACAGTTTAAAAAACATTAGCCCTGCTTCGCCTGTAAACTTAGAGACACAAAACGAAAAAATGACTGTCTTTACAGATAACCCAGGGGTAAACAAAAGTATAAGTGTACGTGGCCAGCCTCCTAGAAGTCCTAACTTGAAGGTAAATAATTCATGTTTTATAAATGAACTCACCCACGATAACTTAGTGGCAAATGAAAACCAAAACTTAAAAGAACAAAATCACACAGAGATGTCTTTTAAATCTCCCAATGATGCTCTTGGTGGTAGAAATGAAAGTCTTCTGGAAAAAGAAGTTCTAAGTCAGTCTAAGAGCCTTAGCCTAGAAGTAATTTCTCCTGTTTCTACAGAAAATCAAACACATTCTTGCACAGTGCTTGAAGGCCTTCTATTTCCTGCAGAATATTATGTTAGAACAACACGACGCATGTCAAATTGCCAAAGGAAAGTAGCACTGGAGGCTGTAATACAAAGTCATTTGGGTGTTGGAAAAAAGGGGTTTAAAAATAAAAATAAGGAATCTGCTAAAAAGTTAAACGTTTCCAATGAAGAAAGTAACCAAAGTGAAATTAAGATGTCGGACACGTACGCAGAACAACCAAGTTCAAAAAGTCCTCAGAAACTTCTCTCGTTAACTGAAGTCAACTCTCCTGCTGGCCCCACTAAAGATGACTTTCCTAGGAAGGCGGTTACCCAGCCATCTGGTAGAAAACGCAAAGGAAGAAGAAAGTCAGTCTGCACCCCTCTGTTAGATCACCATGAACTACTTTTGCCAACTTCTGGCACATCAGGTGTTAATAGGTCCAAGGAAGAAGTTGCCTTGCACAAAGATCAGAATGAAAAAGCAATTATTCATGGTAAGAAGAGAAGTAAAGGTAAATTGAGTTGTGGTTGATGGTGGTGGTAGCTAACACTATGTGCCTGGCACTTTCTAAATGTTATACTCACTGAATCATCACACCAACTGTACATGAGGTAGAATCTATTTTTATCCTCACTTTACAGATGAGGAAACTAAGGCAAGGAGATGAAAGTATCTATCTTTAAAATGACAGAGTCAGAATTAAACCCTAGCTGGATGGTGCCAGAGTTCACAAATATGGTTGAAAAAGTTGACACTTAGAAAATATATTGGATATTTACCTAAAATTAGTGTTTATTCAGGTACCATACAATCTTTTATCCATGGGGAGAAGTAACTAATACAGGAAATGTTTTTGAAATAAAATTAAATCTGTGTCAGAGTAAGAGTCCACTGACGAACTCTTAGGGATGTTTGTCTAGCAAAATGCAATTGTTCTGAGCCACTTTTGGGAGAAAAATATCTAATACAGTCTCTCTGAGTTTTGTAGGACACAGATTTTGAAGGATATCAAGTGACATGTTATAATTTAAACTTCTTTATTCATTTACTCAGGAGTTATATCTGATAAGCTGAGCACAAAATCTAGATCATTCACTCCAGTTCTGTGTGAGAGCTCAGCAACTTTCTGTAAAGGGCCAGATATGAAGTATAGTCTTTGTGCTCCATCACAGCTACATGAGTATAGTGTGAAAGTAACAATAGACAATATGTAAATGTGATCATCTCAATAAAATTTTATTTACACAACAGGCAGCCAGCTGCTCTATACCACTGGATGCAGGCTTTGGTGTATGAGCTACAATTCATTAATTTAAAAATAATAATCATGACTTCTTTATCATCATTTTTTAGGCCAAAAAGGAAACAAAGGAATGGGAATGTAGGGCAATCTGATAATAAACTTGAAATGTTCTTTTGTATACTTTGAAATAATCTGCTGTGATTTCAGTAACCTGCAGGTACATTAAAAATTTTTTCTTGTGGTGACCGTCACATACCATAAAGTTAATAACCTTTTTAAATAAAGTGAACAATTCAGTGACGTTTAGTACATTCTCAGTGTTGTGTCACCATGACCCCTATCTAGTTCCAAAACACTTTCATCACCCTAAAGGGAAACCCCATACCCATTAAGTGTCTTCCCATTTCCTCTTGTCAGTCCCTGGCAACCACCAATCTATTCTATCTCTGTGGACTTACTTATTTGGGGTATCTGATATTAATGAAATTATACAGTATGTGACGTTTTGTGTCTGGCTGCTTTTACTTAGCTAGTTTTTGAGATATACCCACATTGTAGCTTGCATCAGTTTATGGCTGGATAATATTCAATTGTATACATGAACCACAGCTTTCTTATCTGTTTATTAGGTGTTGGATGCAGCTACACTTTGAGTGATACAGAATTCCGGTCGCTCTAAGTCTAGTCAATTACTCTTTGCTTGAAAAGGGGACTAAGTTTTCTTCAGTGAGAAGGGCCAGCATTTCGTAGACTGTACTCTGGTAGCCTGTTGGAATCATAGTTCTGGATCAGAAAGGACTTTAGAGATTCTTAGTACAGTTCCCGTAGGAGGGACAAAGAAAATGCAGTGAATTGACTTGCCCAAGGTAACACAGCAAGTCAGTGGCAGAGCTGGGACTCCACCCCCGTCTCCCTTCTAGCTAGTGCTGTCAGCACCACATTGATTTTGCTCCTGCAGGAGGAGCTGCTAGGGAACCACTAACCTATGGCTGATTTTTGAACTGGTCACTGAGATTTCAGAGTCATGGGTGGGAAAAGTAATGAACTCTGCCCTATATTGGAGTTTAGAATCTCACTCTTCATTGGGAATTAATATCTCTTGTTGGGTATTTGTTCTGTTGCTTTCTGTTTTAGAGAAGGAAGGTCATTGTCACAAAGACGACTCCCTTTCTTACAGTAATTACGTGTATTTACCTTTGGATGATGATGCTTTCAGTTCTCCAGTTCGTAAGAGTGAAATGCTAAATTTAAAGCATCTGTCGCCTTTTCTCAAAATCACAGACTTTCAGTTACCTGATGAAGACTTTGGGCCTCTTAAGCTTGAAAAACTGAAGTCTTGCTCAGAAAAGCTGATGGAGCCTTTTGGATCAAAAATATATGGAGAGGGACATCTTAAAGGGGGAAATTGTGTTGCTGTGGAGGAACCGACCCCTAAACAAATCACTATAGAAAAGGAGGATGGGAAAGAGGAGCTGATCATCCTGCCAGGAAAGGCACATCCTAAAATGCCAAGCCAAAAAAGCCAGCCTCAGGCGAAGGGCCTTTCTTCATCCATTTTACTTTTCACTCCTGTAAATACTGTTGTATCTCATGATAATGACAGACCGACAGCAGACCTGTGCTCACCCGCTTTCCCCGTCTTAGGCTCTACTCCAGCTTTTGGCTCCCAAGCCCATGGAGAAAAGGTGTCTGCAGAGGTTGTTGGACAAGCTTGCTCTACAGCCCAGCTTTCTCACTTAAAAGCCACAGTCAGCCTTGCTAGTGACCATAAACAATTTCGGAGCAGCCCACCAAAATTAGATAGCAGCCTGCATGTGGCAGGAAGGGAAGGACAGCCTTCCCGTGACTGTGACTCTGGTCCCCAAGCAACACCTCTACCCATCGAGTCATCAACCTACAAAGAAAATCAGCTCCGTGGAAACACGTGCCAGGAATCACGGAAACATTCCACTGAACAGGTACAGACTGCTTCCTTTGTGAAATTTTCTCCGAAGAAATGAAGTATCTTAGTGAATATGGACAGCATGACCACCTTACACATCAGTTCCTCAGTGTTTAAGAATGTTTTAACATGTTTCTGTGATATGGCTTCACTATCAACATTAAGTTCATTCTGGGGAAATTAGGATTCATTAAAAAATATATTTTTTTAAATATAAGGGATCCTATTCTCTTTGTTATCAATGAAGCTGTTGCATTTGGAACTTTGCTGCTGTTACCATAGAAAATAAAACATAGGAAATAGTTTGATGAGTGAGTGATGCAGGCAGATATCATACATAAAGTATAAATTAATTATGTGACTTTTGTTTCCACAGACTGAAATAGCAGACGTTCCTTCTTGTGATAGCTTAAACCCAGGCACCCTACAATTGGTTTCAAAGTTAAAGGTTGGAAGACTGTTAACTTATAATATGTCTTGTGTCTTACATGTGAAAAATGTGATGAATTGATAGGAAAATGCAGAAGAATTTGATCATTAGAAAAACTTGATAGAATAGATTCAGAAAAACTTTTAAATTCTTTGTTTTCCGCAATATTTACCTGTGAATATATTTTGAGATCTGAAGAAGAAGTTTATGTGTCAAGCTATTGCCAAGAACAACTTAACTCTCCGTATCTAAATTTTAAATCAGGTATTTTGACAGAGAGAGAGGGGGGTCATTTATGACTCTCCTACCCAAATGATGTAGTATTTCCAGAAGAATCACTTATGGTGATTTGTAAGAAAATGGATAGCAGTTCTAGGTTATGACATAGTGAATGGTTAATTTTCATATGCTATGTGTTATATATGGTTCTGAGAAATATAAATTATAATATTCTGTTAATGATATTTTGGTAAATCCTGAGAAGTGGATTAGACCCCTGTCCTGGTTAACTTTTTATACTTGAAGTAGGATGGTGTAGAGCGGGGTTTTTCAATCTCAGTACTGTTGACATTTGGGGCTGGATAATTCTTTCTTGTAGGGGACTGGCCTGTGCATTGTATGGTATTTAGCAACAACCCTGGTCTCTACCAGTAACACCCCCTTCCCAGTACTGATGACCAACAGTGTCTCCAGATATTACTAACTGTCCCCCAGGGGAGGGTTGCAAAATTGCCTCTAGTGGAGAACAACTGGTGTAGAAGAAAGAGCTTTAAATCCACATAAACTATTTCTGTGGATCACTGGCTGTGTGACGGACAAATCATTTAGCCTCTGAGCCCCAGATTCCTTTTCTATAAAAGACACATAATGATACCTATGTTGTTTCAAAGCTATTCATGAATCAGTTTTAATAACTTAGTTTCTTAAAGGAATCAACCATTTCATTCATATTTTCAAATTTGTAGGTAAAAAGTTATTTATTATTCATATAGCTTTTTGGTCTGTGTATATGCAGTTAAGCCTCTCTCTTCTCACTCCCCATTTCTATATAAAAGTATTTTTTTTCCTATATCAGACTTAAGAGGTTTGTCCATTCTATAGGTCTTCCAAAAAAGCTGGTTTTTGGTTGTGTTGATTGTTAATTGAGTTTTTTGATTTCCTATTTCATTTTTTTCTGTTTTTATCCTTAGTAATTCCTTCCTTCTGTTTATCATTGTGCTTATTTCACTGTTCTACTAACTTCTTGAGTTGCTTGCTTACTTTATTAAAAAAAAATATATATATATATAAATACCTTTATAATTATAGGTTTTTGGGTTTTTTTTTGTTTTGGGGGGTTGGGGCATACTGCTTTGGCCACCACATTCTGCATGTTCATTTAGAAATAATATGTTCTTTCAGTTTTATTCCCTCTTCAACCCATGGGTGCTTCATCAGAATGTTTAATTTCCAAAGGTTCTTATGGAACTAATGTTCTAATTAGTTCTTATGGTCTATTTTTTTGTGGTTAAATCTGAATCTTTTCCAGTCTGGAGCTACATGTTTTTAAATCTATCATTGTAAATGTGTATGGACAGCTGTTGTAGTTACGCAAGACCCACAAAGCTCTTTCTTTTGACCTGCATAAAATTTTAATTACATTTAGTTGGTATT
Source organism: Mesoplodon densirostris (assembly GCF_025265405.1). Taxonomy (NCBI): domain Eukaryota; kingdom Metazoa; phylum Chordata; class Mammalia; order Artiodactyla; family Ziphiidae; genus Mesoplodon; species Mesoplodon densirostris. The sequence continues at coordinate 49,202,355 of NC_082676.1, forward strand.
TCATCTAATCCTTGTAATCCATTACTTTTCATATTTATTCTTTTTATTAAACAGCCCCCAAGGATCCCTTTAACATAACTGTTGTTGCCATTCTGTGTCAGAATCCTTCAGGTTCCTGTTCTGTGGATGTGAGTGCCATGTGGTGGGAAATAGCTGGTTTCAAAGAGCGGTGTATCATAACTGCTTGTGAATATGTAGTTTCTCTTTGGAAACCTCTGGATACTTGGCAGTGGGAAAAAATTTATTCCTGGCACTTCGCAGAGGTAAGTCAGAATATTATAGCTGAAAGAGATCTTTCCAATCGTTTGCATGGTAATATAGATGTGCAGCTTACCAAAAATATGGGATCTATGACTATGCAAGACAGAGCAGAGAGATGCGGTTTTTACCCAACATTTTATTATGAAAATATTCAAGCATACAGAAAAGTGGTGCAGGGGGCACCCATATACCCAGCATCTAGTCTCTACAATTAACACTGTGCTTTATTTGCTTTATCATATGTTTATCCAGAGATGGATTTTTACACTAGACCTGCTGGAGGAGCTTGGAATTTCATATCTGTTCTGACTTCTAAACTTGCTGATACCTCTGTTCCTTACCTCTCACCAAAATGTTATTTCTGCTTTTTTTCTGTATATACTTTCTTCTGTCCTTGTCTACCTTTGTACATATCTTACACGGTTGCAATCTTAGTGTGCCTAAAATTTTTAAGCCTGCCTTTTCTTACCGTATAAACATGTTTCCTGGTTTCTACATATTCTTCATACTTACTTATTTGTTTATTTTGAATTTTATTTCTCCAGCTTTATTGAGGTATAGTTGACAAATAAAATTGTAATATACTTAAAGTGTAGATTTGTGATGTACACGTGTGATGATTTGATATACATACACACTGTGAAAGCATTCCCATAATCAAGTTAATCGACACACCTATCACCTCACAGTTTCCTTTTTTTGTTCTTGGTGAGAATGCTTAAGATTTACTACTGTCTTGGCAAATTTCATTCTTGTTCTCCAGTGTACCCCCAGCTTCTAGCACTGTACTCTGCAGAGTGCTGCTCAATAAATATTTGTTCAGTGAATAAACTTACTTTAAATGGCTACATATTGTTCCATTCATCCACATGCCAGAATTTATTTAATTATTCTCCCATTGCTAGAGCATAGATTGTGTTAAATAAATGCCACAGTAAACACTATTATGCACATAGCTTATTTGGATTTAAGCTTATAAAAAGGGTGTTTGCTGAACGTTTTCACATTTGTTCAAATGTTGGAAACTATCCTGATATAATGACACTAGAAAGGAATGTGACAAATTTTGGAAAATTTAGATTAATTAAAGATGAAACAACCAAATATAATTTTTGGCTGCTTTGTTTTATTTAGGTCCCAGTATTACAGATAGTTCTAGTGCCTGATGTTTGTAATCTTGTGTGTGTGGCTTTGGGAAATTTGGAAATCAGAGAAATCAGGTATGTAATTCTCAAGGAGTATTTTTTTCTTTCCCTTGATCTTTCTCAGCCTGTTTTGAGCACAAGTTATAACTTAGTCTTGAGTCTTGAAAGAATCTAAATTTAGTCTAAAGAGAGATTTGTTAAAAAACAAACAAAACCATCAATGACATCCCTAACTGAAGTTTCCTTTTAAAGTTTGAACCTAGTTCTTTAATATTAAAGACTTACTCCTGACATCTCCGCATTTTTCCTTATATTTGGTTTAGGGCACTACTTTGTTCTCCTGATGGTAAAAGTGAAAAGCAAGTGCTCCTGAGTTCTGGAAATATAAAAGCTGTGCTTGGCCTGACAAAGAGGAGGCTAGTCAGTAGCAGTGGGACCCTTTGTGATCAACAAGTAGAAATCATGACGTTTGCAGAAGATGGAGGGTAAGAAAAGCATTGGTTGATTTTAACTATTAGATCAAGAATGATTTTATCATAGGGTTTCAGAGAGAGCTGAATCAGTAGCATCTTGTTTTCTCTGCTGTATGTGTAGTATAGCAGGTTCTGCCTCAATACTGGGCTATAACACAGAAGCAGTTCAGGGGGGTGGAGCCAGACGTGGCAGGGAAGAAGGCAGTGGAGCAGAGAGGCTCAGCAAGTATAGTTAGTTCTTCAGTCTCCCTTGACATCTCTGTGTGTCCTTTAAGTATTACAAATACCTCAAGATCCTATACCCTTTCTGGTTTCACAAACTCAGTTTCCATTGCTTCAGGTACCATCTGGATGCTGGCTACTTGCAAACATATATTTCTAACTCTGAGCTCTTTCTCAGCCTCTAGACCTGCATGCCTACTTATTAGACATCTCATGGATACCTCAAATTCAACATGCTAAAAATGGAACTCACAGCATCATCCTCTATATCTGTTATACACTCGTTACACTTTGTGATTTTTTAAAAATTTATTTATTTTATTTATTTATTTTTAGCTGTGTTGGGTCTTCGTTGCTGTGCGTGGGCTTTCTGTAGTGGCGGCGAGCGGGGGCTACCCTTCGTTGCGGTTGCGCGGGCTTCTCATTGCAGTGGCTTCTCTTGTTGCAGAGCATGGGCTCTAGGCGCACGGGCTTCAGTAATTGGCTCACAGGCTCAGTAGTTGTGGCTCGCAATCTCTAGAGCGCAGGCTCAGTAGTTGTGGCACATGGGTTTAGTTGCTCCGAGGCATGTGGAATCTTCCCGGACCAGAGCTCGAACCCGTGTCCCCTTCATTGGCAGGCGGATTCTTAACCACGGCGCCACCAGGGAAGCCCTATTGTGATTATTTATCTGTCTTTCCTAATAACGGAGGGCATGGACCTTGTTTGTTTTATTTAATCCGTGACCTGTTGCAGTAAAATAAGCAAGAGATAAATAATTGTTTGCTTAAATTAGGAAAGCATTAGTGGAGATGGGGAGAAACAGATGGATTTGAGAGAGATGAGATGGTAAAGTCATTAGGACTTGGTGATTGAGTAGAGAGGAAGGACACAAGGATAAAGTCCATGTTTCTGGGTTGCTCACTTGGGTGGGTGGTGGAACGGCTAGTCGAGATAGCAGTACAGAAAGAAACACAGGGTTTAAAGAGAGAGCTGGTGAGCTTCATTTTGGATATGATGAAGTTGAGGTGCTTGCAATATATCCAGGTAGGTAATATGAAAGTAATAAATGTTCATTGTAGAAAGTTTAGAATACATGTGTTTTCTGGCTGAAATTTTTTTCTGGCATTAGGTTAGTGTTTATTATGCGTAGTTCAATAATATGTAGAAGGGCTGCTTAGAAACTGCTTTGGTAGAAAGTGCTGATTTTTAATACTGTTTTTAATGCAGAAGCAAAGAAAAACAGTTTTTGATGCACCCTGAAGAGACTATACTAACTTTTGCTGAGGTTCAAGGGATGCAGGAAGCTCTGCTTGGTACCACTATAATGAACAACATTGTTATTTGGTAAGCTTTCCCTCGAGGGCCTCAGTTTCCTCATCTGTAATATAAGGATTTACCTCTAATTTCACAGGGTTATTAAGATTAAATAAGAAACTCTGTAAATATGATTGTGTTTTTGTTTGTTTACTATCAAATGCTATATACTTGTCTTAACAAGATTAATTCAGACAGTCCAAGCAGACAATTTTAAAATAAATGAAATTTCTTTTTGTTGACAAAAATCTACTGCTGGGAGTTCCCTGGCGGCCTAGTGATTAGGATTTGGCGCTTTCACTGCAAAGACCCGGGTTTGATCCCTGGTCGGGGAGTTATCCCCCATGCCTCGCCGCACGGCCAAAATACAAAAAAAAAAAAAAAAAAGTATTGCTTCCAGTTAATGTCTGAGTAGCTTTCTCAGACTAATTCTCCTACTTAAAATACCAATGAACTCTGCACAAAATATAAAAATCAACTATCTGAAAGCACTAGAGAGCAAGAAAATAAGAAATATGCTGGAGGAAGTTCAATACTTAGAAGAAGGAAATGTCACTGGGCGAGTTTCCTGTTCAACGGGCAGGCCCCAGTCTGCACACTCAGTTATTAAAAGCCTGATAGAAAATGTTCTGTCCTGCTGGCTTAAAGGACCGAAGGATAGAGATCAAGGTAACTACAGCAGCTAGAAAGCAAGGAAGAAAAATCCCAAAAAGTAGAGAGCCAGAGAAGGAGCCCTAAACTCTGGCTATATTCTCTACCTAAATATCTGGCTGACCTTTAAACTGCATGTATGCAGGACAGACTTGAAGCAGCCCAGGTAAAGCAAAAAGAACTGAACCGAGTTTTCGGCATTTGGAATTTGAGTTTAGCCAATTTCACTGTTTACTAGGGGGAAAAAAGTCGATATTCTTCAGAGGAACCTAACAGAATGCAGTTTATGTGATGTGTCATTCATAATGTCTAGAATACTATCCAGAATTACTAGATGTATAAAACATGATTTCAGGATTCAAATTAACACATTTGTGGTAGGGAAACTGAAGTCGAAGAGTCCCCAGCCACCTCTCTTTCCTGACCATGGGAGAGAACCACACCCCGCCACAGGTGCTTGTAAGGTTAATTTGTAGTAGGAGAATGGTTGATTTTTTTTTTTTTCTCAGAAGGCTTCTCCATTAACTATTCCCTTAGGGCCAGAATGGGTCTTGGTGAAAGAAAGTTAAGATGTTAGTGTCACTGCTCCCTGCCTGTTCTGCATTTTCCAGTCCTAACCCTCTAGGAATAAACTAGGAAAGCGTGACCCCTGAGAGAAACTTTGTCCCCTCCCCACCAGGGAGCCTCTGGAATTTGACCATGACCTAATCTGCCAGAAGACTTTGTTTTCAGATGTCCTGCTGTCTTCGAGGAGCAGGTTTCCACTTTAGGCCCTTTCCTCAGGGTTTCCACACATAGGTCTTGTTTGAGAACAGTGTTCTTAATAAAACTTGTCTTTTCTATTCTTTTTGCTATTTCTGTAGTCTGGACTTTCATTGTTTGGCTCCTATACTATTAATATAATCTAGTAATTGGTCTCCTTGCCATCAATCAACATTCAACCTCCAGATCATCTTTTTTTTTTTTTTTTTGTGGTACGTGGGCCTCTCACTGCTGTGGCCTCTCTGGTTGCGGAGCACAGGCTCCGGACACACAGGCTCAGCAGCCAAGGCTCACGGGCCCAGCCGCTCCGCGGCCTGTGGGATCTTCCCAGACCGGGGCACGAACCTGTGTCCCCTGCATCGGCAGGTGGACTCTCAACCACTGCGCCACCAGGGGAGCCCCCAGATCATCTTTTATACTATTACTTTATAAATACTCATCCTCCCAGTCCTCCTACCTCCCGCCGCCAAAAATAAAACCTTCAGTGGGGGCCCATTTTGCTTTTTGCAGCTTTCATTTCCCTTATGCTTCACAAAAATTCCTCTCCACCTGTTCCCTATTCCTTCACTCCCTTTTTTCATTCCATCCTTCAGTTCCCCCCTTCTAATAATAACAGCCTTTGGCATTTCATAGATAAGGGATCACAATGGAATTTGAGGCTAGGAAGGGACCTCTATACTTAACCTGTAAGTATCAGTTTAAGTTTGCCTTAAGTTGCCTTAAGTTCTGTTGTAGCACCTCAACCCTCATTGATGTTTTCCTCTCTGAGTTCATATTGCCCTTATTTTTAACTTAGCATGTACTACCTTGTATTATGAAAGTCCTTGAAGATAGGTACTGTATCTTATATCTATTCTCAGTGTCTGTCTTAGCTCCTTGCTTAGAGTAGTTACTCATAGATGTCTATCAAAAGCTATCATTTACCTTTTGGGCTCTGTATAACTTCACATTTACATATAGTAGTTGTTCACCTTCCCTATTGACCTCCTGATTTGTTAGATGTCTAAAGTGATTCATGTTACAATCAAGGTTCAGTGGTCCTTTTTGAAACTATTGCTGAAGGTCTAAATATTTAATCTTGATCAAGCTATATTAACAGAGCACCCATCTTTCAATTATTTACTAGGTATTTGAGTCTCTACTTATGTACCATTCTCTGTGAGAGATGCAGATATGAATCAGATATGAATTTTGGTCCCAAGGCCCCTAAAATCTAGTAGGGAAATAAGATTGCTTTGCAATTCAAAGTATATAATTCCTTTACAATTTACATAAGGTCAAAGTGATAGAGATTTAAACAAAGTGCTTTGGGATTTGGGGAAAGCGCAATTACTAAATACAGAACTTGTACTAACCTCAGTAAGGGATAAACCATTCTGGTGTTCTTCATATGAGGAAAACCTTGCATAAGTACATGATAATTTAGTTTTCTTTCTTCAGTTTTTATACACAGTACCTCGTGCATAGAAACTTCAGAAGTATTTGTTGAATGAATATATTATACCCTATTACAGTATATATTAAATAAAAAATGAGGCCTATGGATAGTACTATAGGGAATTGGAGGAGAGGAGATTTCTGTGGACTGGGGCAGACCGGGAGGAGTGATGGAGTCTAAATTGAGCTCATATAGCTGGGAGGGGATGGGACATAATCTAGGCCTTAAGGAATAGATAGGCATTGTCAATAACAGGGATGAGAATTAGTCAGTAATGGGGAGCGCGTTGGAAGGGATAGCTTGAACAAGGATATAGAGCCAGGAATATGCACAATATTTTGTCCAGACAATGAGAAGCTTTCAAGTAAGGGAGCATTGAGTAATATAGTATTGCAGCGCTGGATTCACGAGGGTTATCAGTACCATGAAAAAGAATTCGGACTTTATCTTGTGGCTAATGGGGAGCCAATTGAAAGTTTCTCACCAGTAGAGTAACATGGTAACAGTTAATCAGTGTCACAAATCCTCAATAAAGCTAAGGAGTGGTTCCAACAAACTCTATTTTTTTCTTCTTTGTATTCACCCTCTCTTGTCTTCCTTTTTCCATTTTTTATCCCATCTCAGTCCATTTTCTCTCCATTATCTTGGACTAGCCACATTATCTTTTCTCTCCACTATCTTGGTCTAGCTCTAGTATAAACGTATATTATAGAGACATAATTATAAGTCTATTTTAGGTGTAGTCTCTCCCTTAACCAAATTTGGTTTCCTGACCATTGTCTTCCATGGAAAATACAGGCATAACAAGAAGAGTGATAAAATCATAATAATAGAGCTATGCCATGTGCCTAATTTCAATACAAGTAAAATGAGATAATGAAAAACTTTTCTCATGGAATGTGAAAAGATTTATCCCTCGTGGCATAGCAGATTCGATCTAAAGCTAAACTATTAAATTATACTGTTGGCAAAGTTAAACTATAGTTTTATTTTTAGCTAAATTGGTGGCTAAACAAAACTAAGGTGCTGTGTCCCTTAGTTTTTCCCTTGGTCACCTCCTAAAGGACTCTGTGATAAATAAGAGAACATTATGTGAAAACCAATTTGCTGGAAGAATATTACAACTTATTTATTTTTGGTGTCCAAGGAATTTAAAAACTGGTCAACTCCTGAAAAAGATGCACATTGGTGATTCCTACCAAGCTTCAGTCTGTCACAAAGCTTATTCTGAAATGGTAAGTAATGATCTGCTGGGACCACTTTGTGTGTTACTGTTGGCCTCCCTGAGTGAGAGCAATAACTTAGTAAGTAGTAATTACCTGACCCTTCCTGGTGCCTATTTTTTTTCAAAATTGGATAGCAGTGTTTGTTCTTTCTTAAAATTTATCAGTGAAAATAAGTGATGGCACACTATGACTGGGTAAAATTTCTGGCTGTATGACTTAAGGGCAAACCTTGATTTCCAGCTGTGAATTTGTACCTAGACATAGTATGCCTATTATCAGACTCGGCTCCCAACCACATTGCCATAAATGATTTATGATGTGAATGAATGTCCTTAGGAAGGATGATTAAATGGTCCTAGACATGTTTTTCTCTGAGGCTTTAGGATTCTCATATAGAACCCAACACAGCTTCTTAGCCATTGCGTTAATGGACTTGGCTTACAGTCCAGTGTTAACATCTGAACAGGGTGAAGGTATTTGTCCAGGAGTCAGGGATAACTGCCTGAGTATCCACTGTTGAGCCACGAGCAGAGGCAGAAGCAGCCAGCTCAGCGCTGTGTGGAGACTGACCGGCCCAGTCACAGTGGCAGCTCTGTGAGCATCAGCACCCAGAAGCTCTGAACACAAAGGATGCATCTTTCCCTAGCCTAGCAGCATCTGTGGAAATGAACTCAAAAGTTGTGTGATCTTAGGGACTTCCCTAGAGGCCCCCAACTTACAACCAACCAACCCACGCTTCCACTGCAGGGGGCATGAGTTCAGTCCCTGGTCAGGGAACTAAGATCCCATATGCCACAAAGAAAATGTTGTGTGATCTTAGATAATCTATCACATTATCTTGGGGCTAACTTTTTTTTTTTTTTGCGGTATGCGGGCCTCTCACTGTTGTGTCCTCTCCCGTTGCGGAGCACAGGCTCCGGACACGCAGGCTCAGCGGCCATGGCTCACAGGCCTAGCTGCTCCGCGGCATGTGGGATCTTCCCAGACCAGGGCACAAACCCATGTCCCCTGCATCAGCAGGTGGACTCCCAACCACTGTGCCACCAGGGAAGCCCAGAGGCTAACTTTTTTCATCTTAAAATAAGAGGGTTGAATTTATTTCTAGAATGATTAAATGTACCTACTAGGCATTTAAATAATTTTACATTTTTGTTATTACAACATTAATACCTATTTGATATTAAAACATTTAACACAGAAATGTATAAGATAGGAAGTAAAATTTCTCCATGAAGCCAACCTCCAGAAATAATAGTTAATAGTTCAGTACAGGACTCAGCAAACGTTTTCTGTAAAGTGCCCAGATGGTAAATATTTTCAGCTTTGCAGGCCACGTGGTCTCTGTTGCAGCTACTCTGCTCTGCCACTGCAGCCCCACGTCAGCAGAGGTAATACGTAAACAAATCGTGTGGCTGTGTTCCAATAAAACTTTTTGGACAATAAAACTTTGAGACTTGGATTTCATATAATCTTCATGTGGCACAAAATGTTCTTCCTCTTTTTTCCAACCATTTCAAAATGCAGAAACCATTCTTAGCTCATGAGCCATGCAAAGATAGGCATTGAGCCAGATTTGACCTATAGGCCGCGGTTTGCCAACCCCTAGTTAAGTGTATAGCATGTAACATTTTTTGACTCTTGGTTGTTTTTTAATTATAAAGGTAATTCATTCTCATTATAAGAATTCAGTCATTCTGTTGATAGAAATGGATGAATTAGAAATGAATGTTATTAATCTTAAGATGGCCCTATAATTAATTTTCCCTATTTTACCCCCCAAAATAACTACTTTCAACATACAACATACATATATATGTATATATACATGTATGTGTGACATATATTTTCACACACGATAATGTTATTATTAGAATATGTAATTTTAAAGCCAGGAGAGGTCTGTAACACATTTTCCCACAGAAACAACTATAGGTGATGGTGTCTTTTTTTGGTCATTTTTACTCTATAAATAAATAGGCGATTGCAAACTGGCCTGAAAATGCAGTCACCAGTTAAAAGATTGTTTTTATGAGAAAATGTGTTCTGAATTTTCAAAAACCAACTTACAGATGAACATTTCTAGTCTGAGGATTCCCTCCATGTGTTTATATGCCCTTTTTTCTTATGCCAGCATTTTCCCAAAGAGATGTCATGAGATGTAAGTAGGCTGTAAAGTGGAGGAAGCTGGTAAGTCAGCTAGTCATGCCTGCAAAGACTGGCTGTAAAGTCATGGGGAGCCCTCTGCTGGAGGAGCCAGAAGTCCAGCTCAGTGATACCCTCAACAGTTCTGCCTGGAAAAGAGTGAGCCAGGGATTAAATCCTGGAAATTTAAGAGCCTGTTGACCGTTCCTGTAATTCTTTAGTTTTGTCTCTGCCAGTGCTTTTTTCCCCACATACTCTTGATGATTTACTTGGTCATTAATTTTTCTCCTAAATCAGGGGCTCCTGTTTGTTGTTCTGAGTCACCCTTGTGCCAAAGAGAGCAAGTTGTTGGGAAGCCCTGTGTTTCAGCTGATTGTGATTAACCCAAAGACGACCCTGAGTGTGGGTGTGATGCTCTACTGCCTTCCTCAAGGGCAGGCTGGAAGGCAAGTGTGTTATTGCCATTTAATGAGTATGACATTTTAAGAAGCATTTGTGCAAATACAGAAACCAGATATTTTTGTGTCACTGACATGAATGGAAACATGAAATACTACAGATCATGGTAAAGAATGTTAAGAAGTGGGATGGGGGGGACTTCCCTGGTGGCGCAGTGGTTGAGAGTCCGCCTGCCGATGCAGGGGACACAGGTTCGTTCCCCGGTCCGGGAAGATCCCACATGCCGCGGAGCGGCTAGGCCCGTGAGCCATGGCCGCTGAGCCTGCGCATCTGGAGCCTGTGCTCCGCAACGGGAGAGGCCACAACAGTGAGAGGCCCGCGTACTGCAAAGGAAAAAAAAAAAAAAAAGAAGTGGGATGAAGTATGAAGTTGAGTAGATCTGAGTCAAACCTCAGATTCCCTACATCCTATGATCCCCACTAGTATGGCACTGGATAGGTATTTTATGTGTTTTCAAGCCCGGTTTTTTCCCATACCCAAAACATTTCAAATACAAAGTAATTAATATTCTCTACAAAAAACTTACTATAATTTATGTTCTTTTCATGAAACCTAAATTAAGGAAGTTTTAAATGTACAAAGATATCTTTACTTTGAAATCTTGACTGAACCTCCATCATGGAGGCAGTTGATATTTATCTTTTGATAAATATTTATCTGTTGACTGATGAGAAGATCTATTTACCAATGCCACAGTTATTGTCATCCCAACAGTTTTCTGAGCTATGTGAAGCTCTGAAGTAGTGCTTATATTAGGCGAACCAAGCAACATCTGAAGGTATCATTTATAAAGACTGCCTTTATTAATGTTTGAAAATAGACCTGGTAAATCAGGATCACAAAGTTTAGCTTTAGTAACTCACAAGGGTAAGGAACCTTGATAGTTACAATGTATATTTCTATGTTTCTTTGGATCTTGTGCAAAGCTTGCAAGATGATGGCATGTCTAAAAGTCTCTCTCCCTATGTACTTAGCCAGCTGTGGCATTTCTGCATACACTCTTAGCTCAGCAAGAACCTCAGAACTCTCATCTTCAATATATGCTTGCATAACACTTGTTTTCTTGGATATAAAGAGAGAACCATAGTCATTGGCCTAGAAATTGAGGATACAGATAACTACCTGGTCAAGCATTTCCTTTGTCACTTTTCAAACCCATTTGTTTAGTAAATCTTGAAAGCCTATTTGGTGCCAATCCTGTAGGAAGCACTACTATTTTTAATCTCATGGGAGTTAGAAGAGAAACCTAGTGAGCTCGAGTTTTTGAGCACAAGCCACCTGTTCTCCTTGCTTGGCCTTTGCAATAAACCTTTTTCCATTCAAAAAAGAAACAACTAGTGACTGCTCTTCAGGGCACACAATGCCATGAGGCTTGCACTTTTGGGGAGCACAAAGGATGGAAAGGCACCTTTATTGGCAGTGGAGTGTTGGGGAGAGACTGTCAGGGAAAACTTGACGGATTTTCAAAAGAAGGGCTAGGAATCAGCTATACAAAGTTGGGTGCGAGCCAGAGATAAAATACATCATTCATTTCACTCACAATATTCACTGAGGGCTGACTGTGTACCAGGCTCTGTGCAGGGTGCTGGTGACGTGGCAGTAAGGAATAATCATTAATTTTTATTAAGCACTTCCTATGTGTTAGGTACTGTGCTAAGCTTTTTATATCAACTGTTTCATTAAACTTCACAACAGTCCTATGAAGTAGGTACTCATATCATCATATCTCTGTTTTACTGATGAAGTTAAATGACTTGCCAGGGTTGCACATCTCTTTGTTAGAATTCAAACCCCAGTAGCTGACTGCAGAGCCCTGTCTTAAAAAGACAACCAGATTTGTTTTATGATGTTTACATTTTTGTGGGACCAAACACGGAAATAGGCGAATCTCCCATAGTGAGGAGTGCTGTGAAGATAAACAGAGGTGCTGCGATAGAGAGGGAGCAGAGTGTATGTGTGTGTGCGCTCTCAGATCTCTGAGTATGTATGACCTTTCTACGGAGGTGACAGGCCTGAATGATGACCAAAACCCAGCCAGGCTAAGCTCTGAGGTTAGAGCTGCCAAGGAGAGGGAAGAGCAAGAGCGGAGACAATTAGGTGAGACGGAGCTCAGCTGGTTTGAGGAGTGGGAGGCAGGCCCCTGTGAGCTGGTGTGCTGGGGATACAGAGGTGCATCAGAGAGACAGGCAGGGTCTCTAGTGATTATAGCCAGCAGTCCTGGATTGCAAACACAGGCATTCCTATTTCCAGGTAATTTTGTTCTTCCTGAGAGCACGGTTTGGGCCTGTTTTTTTTCATGTTTTTTTCTGTTTGTCTGTTTTTTTGATATGTGATCTGAACTGTCTTTTCTCTGTTTGCTGTTAGGTTCCTGGAAGGTGACGTGAAAGATCATTTTGCAGCAGCAGTATTAACTTCTGGAACCATTGCCACTTGGGACTTACTCCTAGGTCATTGCACTGCTCTCCTTCCACCTATCTCTGACCAGAACTGGTCTTTTGTTAAATGGTCAGGTGCAGATTCTCATTTGCTGGCTGGACAAAAAGATGGAAATATATTTGTATACCGCTACTACTAAGTTAGGGTAAGGTTGAAACACCGTGTTCTGGATATTTTTAGCCTCTTAGTACTTTTTGGAATTGTTACTATAAAGGAGACTATTTGAAAGTCATTTAAAATGATTACCTGTATTCATTCAGACAGACTTTTTACTCTGTTGGTAGGGGCCCTACTAATCTTGAATGTTCATTTATACTTATTTGGGGAAACGGATTTTAGGTTGATTTTTGTAATTCCTCACATTTGCATATTTGCTTTTAAAGGTGTATCTACATAAAGCTTCAAATGTTAATAAATATTTATTTTGATACATCCTGTTTAGCATATTTTTTCCTATCCTATAAAGGTCATTTTCAGAAACAAGAACTAATTATTTTACAACTAGAATATTTAGTCAATGATGCTTGCATAGTAAAAGTAAATTTCAGTTAACTCAGTATACTAATACGCAATTACTTTTTATGCTACGTACAATACTTTATTTTCACATATCTACCTATTTAAACGCTAATTTAGAAATGCTGTTGTGCTTTTTCATTCTCACGTGCACCCTTGATACCAGTGCCTGCATTTTCCCAAGAGTCACTTAGAGTCAACAACACAGCTGTACTGAGTACATCATCTTCACCTTTGCCTAAGCGGTTTGAGAGACGGCAATTTTTAAAGTCCTAATCTGGTGGTATCATTGGAAACTTCATCCCAATCTACAAGTATTTATTTGCCTAACTTTCTTGAGTATATTAAGAGTATGTATTCATGATCTATATAAGGTAACTATTTGCACCATTACTTCTCTTTTAAAGATACCTTTTTATGCTATTACTGTAGTGGGTTTTGCTAACTTCATTACTACCCTTTAATACATTTGAATGAAAGATTTAATTTTCTCTCCTATACTAATTCTTTTCTCACTGTCTCTAACCTCAAATGAGTTAATACTTTGCAAGCACATCATAGATAGTAGATGGATTTTCACAAAGATTTAATTTACGCAGGAACCCTGGGTAACATGTTATCTTGATTTTAAGAGGTAAGAAAACTGAGTAGATCTAAGTTAGTAACACTAGAACAAACACTGAGTATGTACTTGACATAGTAGGTGTGAAAATGATTGCTGTGAGGCTCCCACCCCTCAGAAGTGCACAGGTTAGTGATTTAATTTAAATACTGTGTTTTAAAGTGAAAGGGTGTGTTCAGAGTTCATCTATGGAAGCTCAAATGGGCAAACACAACACAGGGGGTTTAAGAAAAGCTTCATGAAGAATGACAACTTAGCTGAGTCTTGCAAGGTGAGTAGGTCAGAGCAGAAGCGAAGGATATTCCAGGCAGCAAGGACAGTATGGTGTGAACTACAAACAACGCAGTGTTACCAGATGATTTTGCCATGGGGAATGGACTCAGGAAGCTAGAAAGGTAGCCAGGGAGCTTGTGAGGCGTGTTAACAAACCTGGACTTTATGCTGCAGGTGAAGGGGCTGTTGAAGGGTTTGAGCAGTGAGGCGATAAGGTCCCACTGTAGCCACAGTGAATAATGGATTTATGGAGGCCAAGAGTAGAGGCAGGGAGACGCCCAGAAGGGCCTGACCTGTGGCAGGGGCAGTGGGAATGAAATAGCTGAATCAGAGAGAGATTTAGGGGGGAAAAGAAACAAGCAGGAGGACTAAGTGAATGCATGATTAGGCAACAGGTGAAGGAGTCTTCAGTTTCTGTCTTACTGGGGTGATGGTGTCAGCAATTGAAATAAGGAACACACAAGGGGGAAAGAACTGATCTGAGTGCTTATAGATCATCTGGCAATAGGCAATTGGATCTAGGACTGTGAAGCTCAGAGAAGAGGCCAGGCTGGAGGCAGGTGGCAATTAAAACCTCTGGAGTGAATCAATTCTGAAGACTTGTATGTTTAAAGTCAAGAATGGGTCAAGGACAGACCCCCAGAATCAATGTTTAAATGATGAACAGAGGAAATAGAGCCATGAAGAAGGCAGGAAAGGAATGGCCAGGGAAGCTGTGTCTATTGGACTTAAATTAAGATGCAGTGGTGAGGTTTATGAAAAGTTTTAGTGCTGGGGGTGGGAGGTCAAGTAAATCTAGATTTCAGTGGATTAAAGGGTGAATAGGACAAATTAACTTACTTACAAAACAGAAATAGAGTCATAGATGTAGAAAACAAACTTACGGTTACCAAGGGGGAAAGGATGTGGGGAGGGATCAATTGGGAGATTAGGATTGACCTATACACACTGCTATATACAAAATAGATAACTAATGGGGACCTACTGTATAGCACAGGGAACTCTACTCAATACCTTGTAATGACCTATTTTGGAAAAGAATCTAAAAAAGAGTGGATATATGTATATGTATAACTGATTCACTTTGCTGTACAGCAGAAACTAATACAACATTGTAAACCAACTATACTCCAATAAAAATTAATTTTAAACAAGTGAATAGGAAGTGAGGAATTAAAGACCGAAAGAGTAGATTATTCCTTCAAGAAGGTTGACTATGAAAGGAAGGAGGAATGGTGATATTAAAGATACATCAAAGGCTAATGGAGGAGGTCTCTGGCCTTGTTTTTAGACTAGGAGAAACTTTGGCATGTTTATGGGCTCAAGGGAAAGAGCCAGAAACAAAGGAGAGGTTGAAGATGTAGGGGAGAAGAGAGAACTGGTGGTACAAGGTCCCAGGGGGAACAGGAAGGGATGTGACAGGAGTGCAAATGCGCTGGGAGGAGGGAGGGATGACTGGTGGGCTGGTGGGGTGATGTGTGCAAGAAGCTGACATAGTTTATGCTTACACATCCTTTGATGGGAGTGCTACTGAAAAGCACCAGTGCTCTCTCTTAAATCTTCCCCAGCTGCTAAGGACTTGATCTCAATCTTAATAATGAACCTTTTCCCCTACAGACCATCTAGGCTGACATTTTCTCTTTATGTGTTTGCTGAAGGGAAAAGTAGCTCTCCCCAAATATGTCATTTTAAAAGAGGTGATTTATTATGTTTGACCAAAAGAATTCAATGTTATCCAGAAATACAGAGACGTTATGAGAAGAGAGGGTTCCAAACATGGACTTGGTAGGCTATCAAGCTCTTCCCGAGTGCTCCTTCTGAGATCATCATAGATCTGGCCCATGGGTCTGCCACAGAGCATGGCCGAGAAGGTGTAATCAGAGGCTGTTGTGTCACTGGTGACTTAAGCAGATCTTATCGGCCCTAATCCTTGGACTCCAGTCAGATTTTTGGCACCAGTTTTCTGCAGAAATGGAAGGCTGCTACTTGAGGTGGAGCTTGGCCATTTATTCACTGACCATTCCAAAGAGGTGATAAAATTGCTCTTCCAATTGCTTAATAAGCAGTGAAGTGGTGGTGATTAAATCAGGCTGCAGCAGAAGCCTGGGGTGGACTGCTAGCACGGCCACAGAGACTCTGGTTGGCATCACCAACAGCAGGGCGATTCCAGGGGGTTTCTTTTCCATCCCCCTGATTGATGAAAGTCTTGGCTCAAGTATCACCTCCAAAGAGAGGCCTTCAGAGACCACCCTAGCTAAAATGACATGCCTCCCATAGCTCTCATTATCCCCTTCCCTGTTTTATTGTCCATCATTGTACTTATCACTACTTCCTGGAGGGTTTTTTTTTCGTGGGGGGGTAAGGGGTTGTATTTTTGTTTGTTTGTTTATTGTACATTTTCCCACTAGAATGTAAAATCTGAAAATAGACTGCCAGTCTGGCTTGCTCACTGCTGTAGCCTCAACAACTAGCACGTAACAGATTCTGGGTATTTTAATGAATACATAAATAGAAATTACAACAGTAGGATCATAGTATGCATTCTATTTTAAATTAAAGGCACTACCTTTTATTTTACTTGAATTTAACAAAAGTAAAAAGAAACTGAAGTAAAACTGAAGGCATTGTTGAATTGTTCATCCAGGCAGTATTCAGAGTTTGGAGCCATTGTTCTATATGTTTGGATTTCACTGCCGAGAAATATGAATGAATTAGCATTCTTAAACTTTCTCCCACTTACCCATTTTTATGAGCTATATTATTTATATTGTCAAGTTTTAAAATATGTATATTGCTTTTATTGTAATTCCCACATTTATTAGTCTTAGTTATATATTTACATCAACTCATATTTTCACATTCTTATTTTATACTGTTTTGACCTATTAAATAATTTAAAAAATAATTTTAATAGTTTTGACCTATTAAATTTAATTTTTAATAATTTTAATTTAAATTAATTTTAATTCTTCTATGGAAGAGTCGCGACATCAAAACTTTTCTTTCTTTTGGCCGTGTCCCGCGGCTTATGGAATTTAATTCACCGACCAGGGATCGAACCCGGGCCCTCGGCAGTGAGAGCGCGGAGCCCTAACCACTGGAACGCCAGGGAATTCCCGGCATCAAAACTTTTAAATAAATGTATTTCAGAACTTTCAGAGAATAAACAAAAATAAGTTCCTTTCTTGCGTCAGTGATTAGTGTTTAGGGAAAGACAACATCTTCGCCCTTTTAGCTCTGGCTCTAGCAGCCATTCGCCTCCGGACCTGGAGGGCAGGACAGCGCGCGCCCTGAGGACGCAGTGCAGTCAGGAGCCGCCAGGGGCCGCTACCGCGGGCGGCTCGCAACAGTGCCTCTCTATGCGTCGCCTGTGCGGAGCTCAAGAGGATACCGGACCGAAGGGCGCCGCGCAGTGCCTCCTGGGTCGGCGTAGGCATGGCGGCTCGTGTCCTTTGCGCCTGTGTCCGCCGACTGCCCGCCGCCTTCGCGCCGCTGCCCCGGCTCCCCACGCTGGCGGCGGCCCGGTCACTCTGCACTCCTCTGTTCCCCGCGGGGGCCAGGGCGAGGCCTGGGGCTCCGCATCTGGCCTCGGTGCTCACGCAGGTGATTCGCAGTGACTTCGGGGGGGCTTGGCTGGGGTCAGGCGTCGGGCCCGCTCGGGGTGGTGGGGACGGGCCAGGCAGCGGGGCCGCAGCTACTGTGGCTGCTGTTGGCGGGGGTGACCCGGGGACCCCTGCTCGCTCTCCGTCCCACTGCCTAACGGTGCTTGGTTGATCCCTGCCGGGACCCGGGTGACCTAGTGATTACGGGCAACAGCACAGACCTTCCAGTCAAACACCCTTGGGTTCGAAAGCTGACCCCGGAACTTTGGAAAAGCCTTGTAACCTCGCTAAGCCTCAGTCTGAACCGTAAAAATGGGATACTAGTTTCTACCTTGTGTTTCAGCGAGGTTTAGAGGAGATCATACAGGTAAAGTACCGAGGGCGGTGCTTGGTAAGCTCTCACAATACTGGTTGCCGTTAATCGTAGTGATAATGATAAATACCGTGATAGCTTTCTAGGAAAAAAATAATGACAGGGTGCAGAGAGGAAGACACCCTGGCCTACAGCCTTCTTCACAGCAGTTCTCTCCCTGGATTTCTCCCTGTGGCACCTTTTGCCTGTTTCTGGGTCTCTTGGAAGGATAGGAAACAAGTAGTATCTAGTTTATTTTTTTTATCTGGTGAAACCTTTTTGAGACTGAAACTCTCCTTACGTCAGTGATTCTCAACCCTGGCTGCACATTCAAGTCACCTGGGTAGCTTGAAAGAGAAAGAAAAATAAATCCCTCGTGGGCTCCCCCCCTCCCCATCTGATTTACTCCTCTGGGGTGAGGCACTGACATGTTTTTTAAGTTCCCCAGGTGATTCTGAAGCGCCTCAAGATTAAGAACTGTTGTATTAAAGTAGGATAGACTCCCATGGTTAAGTTGAGAATTCCCTTTTCAAACTCCAAGACTTCATGTAATTGTGGTTTCAGTCTTGACTAAGATAAGAGAATAAAAACTAAGGATGCCCTGGCCGAATCAGTTAGCATCTCTAGAGGTGGGGCTTGGTCATCGGTTTTTGAAAGTTGCCAGTGATTCGTTCTTTCTTTCTTTCTTTCTTTCTTTCTTTCTTTCTTCCTTCCTTCCTTCCTTCCTTCCTTCTTTCCTTCCTTCTTTCTTTCCTTCCTTCCTTCTTTCTTTCTTTTTTTTTTGCGGTACGCGGGCCTCTCACCGTTGTGGTCTCTCCCGTTGCAGAGCACAGGCTCCGGACACGCAGGCCCAGCGGCCATGGCTCACGGGCCCAGCCGCTCTGCGGCATGTGGGATCCTCCCAGACCAGGGC
Organism: Mesoplodon densirostris; assembly: GCF_025265405.1. NCBI lineage: Eukaryota > Metazoa > Chordata > Mammalia > Artiodactyla > Ziphiidae > Mesoplodon > Mesoplodon densirostris. The sequence continues at coordinate 49,221,144 of NC_082676.1, forward strand.
ACGAACCCGCATCCCCTGCATCAGCAGGCGGACTCTCAACCACTGCGCCACCAGGGAAGCCCGCCAGTGATTCTTTTATGCAGCCAGTGTCAAGATTTACTGATAGTGTAGTGGATTCATTCAGGGGCCATCGTCTTATCGATGAATCAAAAGGTTAAAAGTGTCACCTTGAAGTTGAGTTAAAAGAGCAGTGTGTATAGTTGCTGTTTTGTTCCTGAGACCGACTTCGGTGTTAGGCTGAGAGGCAAAGTGATGTTCCTTATTCTTAGAGCACTGCTATTCAAACTTGACTGTGCATACTGATCACCCGTGTTAAAATACAGATTCTGGAAAGGGGCCTGAGAGTCTTCATTTCCACAGGGCTACCAGAAGATCCTGCTGCTGCTGGTCCTTGGACCATGCCTTGAATAGCAGGGTGTGGAGATGTTCCACTGCCTCTGCTGGGTTTACATTTACAGCAGAGAAACCATTTTCTTTATATTTACAAAGTGGTTTTGACTGAGTGCTCCCATTTAGCCACCTTATATCCTTTGCGGCTTGACGTGGAGAGTAAATACTTGGTTCATTGTTGAGGGATACAGAGATGGATACAAAAGAAAGACATCAGTTCATGTCTTCATTGGACACTTGGCAGCTATATGTTAACCATGCCAGCTTATTCCCTGCTGTGCTGTCTTCCCTAGGCCGTTCTGACACTATTTTCTCTTGGTTCATCTCGTTTTGTACCTAGTTGGGAATTTTCTACCAAATCCTTAAATGTTGGTGAGGTCCAGAGATCTCTTACCACACGCTCTCCCTGGCCTGACTCTTCATGTTCTGTTACTGCCTGTATGCCAGTCACCCCAGACCCCCCTCTCCAGCCCTTATTCATCTCATCGGAACCTTCACTCGTTCTACCTATTCCGTTCTGTCAGGTTTTCCCTCCTCAATTCCATCCATTATGCTCACCCCAGAGCAACTAGTTATTCATTTATATACTAACTGATTCCCCCCAAAAAGGAGCTAAGGCAGCTTTCCTGGGTCTAGAAATATAACAGTATAAAATAGAAGGTACGAAAAAAAGGATAGTGGCCTAAAATGGGGCCTTGAAGTCTTATACTTGACCCAGAACCCCAAATCTAAAGTGTCTGGCAGCCAGAGCACAGAGAATTTCCAGAGAGTTCTGTGGGGCCCAGCACCCAGATGAAGACGAAGCACTTGTGCAGGGAAAGCTCAACTGTTGCTGGTACTGGAACCAGACTGACATGCATGATGGTGTTGGACTTGGGGCTGCGATCATGCATTCATTTTCCCCACATCATGCATTCCCCAGTAAGACAAACCTATTTTGTCTTACTCAAGGCTCTGCAGCCCCAGGCCCTGCCTCTTCAGCCTCAGAGCCCATATCGGTGTCCCACCTTGCCCTTTAATCTCCAGCAACATGAACTGATTTCTTCCTACACATTACACTTTCATGCCTCGTTTCCTTTTCTTGGCCTGTCCTTCCCTCCTTGAAAAATCTGTCCCCATCCTTTTCCTTGCTATGCAAGTCTGATGTCTCTACCTTCCTGGCCTCTCAAGGACTGACTGACAACTTTTGTTACTGAAGCAGCCTACAAATACCCTTGCCACATTTTTATTACAGTTGATATGTTCTGTTTGTATTGGTCTTCTCCATTAGACCATAGGCTTCTCTGAGCGTAGAGGTTATGTCTTATTTATCTTTGTGGATCCAGCGCACCACAAAGTGCTTGGCACATAAGGTAAAGCTCAAAGGCTGCTGAGACAAGCAGGTAGTAGGTAAAGGCAAGACATTGCCACATGTGAGGACAGGTGTGTGTACAGTGCAGAAGCAAGAAGAGGGGCTTAATTAAAACCCCCAGTCAGCATGGTCTTGAAGGCAGCAGTTTCTCAAGCAGTTGGGGCAGGATGTGATGGCATGTGCAGAGGCCAGGAAGAGCCTGGCACTTACTTAGGGTTGACCCTCAGGTGCCTGTGGAAGGGAGAGACCCGAGTTGAGGCGGGAAGACCGGTATATTGAAGGGCGCTGTATACCGCACCGAAGAATGTGGATGTTCCCTGTCTAGGTCACAGGGGGTAAAGATTAAATGCAATTTGTTGAAGGAATGTTTGAGAGCTTTCCTCCCAATCAGCTGGGCTGGGTGACCCAGTAAACATGATGGTGAAGGAATGGGAAGAGTGGAGGTTGGCTCTGAGGTTTCTGGCTAGAGCCCCAGGTGGTAGAGAAGGAATAGAGGTCTGCGAGCAGGTGTTTTGGCAACAGGTAAGGAATTTATTTCCAAACTGAGATTGAGATGTCTGTGCTATCTGGGTAGAGCTGTCCAGGGGGTAGTTTGCAGAGATGGTCTTTAAAGCCATCTAGGTTCCTCTGAGTTTCCCCTAGAGATGAACCCCGTTGGAGGTAAGATGGACGTTAACAGTCGGGTTTACTTCTACTAGTCCACAGGGTAGTCATTCTTCCCTGCAGACAGTGCCTTCTCTGATGTCTGTGGGAGGTGATTTTGTCGCATGTGATTGTTAAGTGTAGATCTTGGGGAAGAATAATTAACACCAGAAGCAATGTTGGCTGTTGGGGACATTTTTCAGAAGTGCTTGTCCATTCTATATCTTTTTTTTGTTTTTGTTTTTGTTTTAATGGCTGAGATCCAGTAGAAGGGAGGCAATAAGACCCTCCAGGAGGCCATTTGGGGAAACCTGGGGCAAGATACCTAACCTTTCTTTCTCAGTTTCCTCATATGTAAAATGGGGTTATTATTAGCTCTAAAGGAGATGACATATGTCAAGTGCTTAGGGTGGTACTATGGCCTGACATAATGATAGGAAATCAATAAAGAGCCCAGAGCGGGGCGGTGGGCATCAAGAGGGAAGGAGTCAGATCGAGTACTTCGGGGCTACACTACTGCCAGACTCTCAAACTGGCAGGTCGTTGTCATCCTGATCCTACTAGATAGCCCTAAATAGCACTTCCTAGGTATGTGCCAGGCAGTGTTCTAAGCCCTTTATGTTTCATGATCTCATTGATGCCTCACAACAGTCCTGTGAACTTGGGTACTGTTGTTTATGCCCATTTTACAGATAAGGAAACAGGCATAGAAACGTTAAATAACTTGCCCAAGGCCAAACAGCTAGTAACAGAGCTAATGCCAGGGTACTTTTGTCATTCTGGAGTCCGAGTTCGCATCCGCTACACCTTCCTGCCTCCTGCTGAGCCCACTGCAGCCACCCTTTTAGACTGGCACGTGGTCTCCAGGTGGGGTCCCCTTTGATCTCATTTAATCACAAGGTACCCACCTGGCCCCTGTAGGCACTTGCCAGTGCTTCTGGGGTCCTTGCTGACACCTAGTGGGCGGCTTGGGTAGCTGCGTACAAGCACGCCCTCACCAGCTTCTTCCTTTCCCTTGGGTGCTGTGCACATCAGCCTCCCCTGCCTCTCACCCTCTCCCAGCAATAATTTCACCTCGTACCACTTCTTGCTACGCACACAGACGAGGCCTCTGTTAGATCTTTCCACCTCAGATTTCTTTTCTGTCATTACCAATATTAACTCATGTCTTCTCCCCCTTTCTCTTTAGTCCTTTCTGCTTCTTTTATTTGTGGCTTCAAAGCCTCTTCTAGTCATCGTTTTTTTTTTTTTTTTTTTTTTTTCTTTCTTCAGTACACGGGCCTCTCACTGTTGTGGCCTCTCCCGTTGCGGAGCACAGGCTCCAGACGCGCAGGCTCAGCGGCCATGGCTCACGGGCCCAGCCGCTCCGCAGCATGTGGGATCTTCCCGGACCGGGGCACGAACCCGTGTCTCCTGCATCGGCAGGCGGACTCTCAACCACTGCGCCACCAGGGAAGCCCCTGGCAGTGTTTTTTATTATGATTTTTCATAGACCTTTGTGACTCTGGAGGACCTTAACCCCAACAGGCAAACCCACTTTCTGTGGGTTTCTATGCCCTAAGAACTCCAAACTGCAGACTTAAAATCAACTTTAGAAGGAGTACAAACCAGTTCAGATTAGGGACTTCTGCAGTGAGAACTGCCAGATGGCTGTCTCATTTTCTCCTCTTGTGCACTGTACCTCCCACGGCCTTAAGTCCACTGATCTGTGACTTGGAGCCCTTCCACATTTGGTGAAGGGATCCAGTCAGGACCCTAACACCTAGTTGAATACCAAGTAGGCTAATATCAGAGAGATGTGAGATACTACTCCATCATGGCAAAGATCAGAATGGCTCATTATTTAGTTGGTGGCAACAGGGCAGGCCCACTTGGAAGGAAAATAGATTGGAGTGTATGCCTGTCAGGCTCCATCATCCTCTTCTTTGGGTTGGTACTGGCTTCATTTGTCTTGGCCAAAGTCAGTGTAATTACTGCTGGGTCCAAATTAGACCCTTCCAGTGTATGGTTCTCAGTGTGAGCTGCCTTTCAGTTCACCCTAACAGCTCTTGGCGTGAGTTATTTTGACTTGGGTATTAAAGGTGGTAGTGCCTTACAGAGGCAGTGTGCTGCTTGCGATGCCATGGGAAGCCTTAGCCTCTTCTGCAGGCCCTAGATGATTTTAGTGGCAGTTTTACTGAGCGGAACCAATGTCCAAAGCCTGACGGCTGAACAGAGGAAAAAAGGGGGCCAGTCCTGGCTCTGAGGGGAAAGGAGATCCATTTTTATGCTCTTGAACTGCTAGGGCTTCTGACACTACCCAGCATGAGGCCTCCGTGTGTCCTAATGGCCACAGTTACAATCAGATGAGGTGGGTTTGCTAACCCCATGAAAGCTTTGTGAAAGACATCTGTAGGCCAGTGCCTTTACTTAGAGGCATTTCAGGCTCAACAGCAGTGCTTCCCTCCTCCCTTGGTCTAGGTTCCAGGTGGAGTTACATCGCTGTGCCGCCAGTATAGTGACGCACCCCCTTTGACATTAGAGGGCATCAAGGACCGTGTTCTTTACGTCTTGAAACTCTATGACAAGATTGACCCAGAAAAGGTAATTGATGTGGTTTAAATGTTTTTTCTTTAAATGAGTATTTAGTCACATGGTACAAAATCCAAAGGGTTTAAAGGACATTCAGTAAAAAGTCACCCCCAGGCACCCAGTTCTCCTGGGAGGTGCCAGTTGACCTGACTTCTTGAGTATTTTTCCAGAGATTCTCAGTGCATATGGAAGGGCATATATATATATATATATATATATATATACACACACACACACAAATACATGTATGTATATTATATGTACTGTGTGATCTATATCTCCCAACCTTTTAAAAAAAACACAACTGGTAGTACACTGTAAATACTGTTGTGCACCTTGCTTTTTTAACTTAACTCTTCTTGGAGTTTTTCTCACAGTGCTACCTTAAAACATTCCTTCTTTAACAACAGAATCTGTGGTGTGGGTAGGGTAGTTTGTTTTTGATGTGGTTTTTGAAGAATTCTTCCTGGTGATCTTGAGGTCTAAATTAAAGACAGGGTGCTAATAGACACTGTGCTATTCCTGAGGGAGCAGAATGTCACTTCTAAGGTGCGGGGTCTTAGTGGTCAGTAAGGCAAGAAAAACCAGACTCTTCAGATGTCATTCAGAACAGTGATCAGAGATCATCATAAAATATATAAAGTGAATTCATCATTAGCTTTATATATATTGCTAACCATTTCAAAATAAGGTAGAGTAAGTTAACATATAAAGCACACCAAGTGTGGGTTGGCACACGTTAAATGTATAATGTTAGTTATGGCTCTTTATGTTTAAAATATGGCCTCTTTATATTCAAAAATCTTCTGTATAATGACTGATATTTCACCATTCAGTTATCTTGAGAAACAAACGCTCTCACAGACTGAATTTTGCATTTGGTGTTTCTTTTCTTGCAGCTCTCAGTAAATTCCCATTTTATGAAAGACCTGGGCTTAGACAGTTTGGACCAAGTGGAGATTATCATGGCCATGGAAGACGAATTTGGTAACACACACGGGCTGTCTTGGACCTGCCTGTCATGGCTCTTGATTTCGGTGGATTAAAGGCAGAGGAATGCTGGGAGCCTGATTGACTGGGGTTTGCAACAGTCGTGCCCACCCCTCCCCCACTCCTGCTTACTGTCGGGGGAAGTGATTATTAGGGACAGTGCACTTACTTGGAGAGCACTTACTGCAGGTCCGCAGAGTGCCCGGTGTAATACCAAGGGCTGAGCGACCGGAAGAGGCCTGGGGGAGTGTGGCACGGAGATTCTTGAGGTGGGTCTCCAAGATGAGGGCATAGCCTCACCTGCGGAGAAGCTGCTGACACCTCGGTGCACCGTCTCCCTCCTCCCCACCTCCCCGATGAGCTAGGCCTAAATGTCTAGAGAAGTGCTGGGTGTGCCAAGGATAGGGCGTGTGCGTGCACAGACTCATACACGCACGCACGCTTTGGTTTCCCGCAGTGCCTCCCACTCACACTCCAACTTACCCTTGTCTGGGACGGTTAGTTGTGCAAATGAGACCTTTACAAGGTTCCATGGCTCATTTTGGGGGTGAATTGCCTGAGTGGAAGCCAAGGGACTTCTGTGCCTTCCTACAGAGCAGAACTTAATTACAGTTCCTCAGAGAGTATGCTAACTAGAGGGATGGCATCGATTAGGGCTACAGGGTTTCTTTTGGGGGTAATGAAAATGTTCTAGGATTAGATGATGGTGATGGTGCACAACCTTGTGCATATACTAAAAACCACTGAATTTTGCACTTTAAATGGGGGAATTTTCTAATATGTGAATTATATCTAAAAAATATGTTGCCTGGAGACATAACGGGCTCACAACTTAAATGGGATTCAGGGTTGCTGGAAATTTTTGATCTACTTCTGGGTATTGCTGAAGTGTTAGATACTTTCAGTTCTAAAGGACTGGCATTTCCTACACTCATGCATTGTTGCACATTTTACTTTCAGGGTTTGAAATTCCTGATATAGATGCGGAGAAGTTAATGTGCCCACAAGAAATTGTAGATTACATTGCAGATAAGAAGGATGTATATGAATAAAATATCAGGTAAATAATTTGATTTATGGAATTATGTTCTCCCATAGAATTAATCTCTCTGTGGTTCTTCAATAAAGACAGACTTGGGAAGAAATGGAAAAATGGAAGTGCTTGACAGATTTTCACTAGTTATAAAATGCAGGCACCTTCTGGTTATCTGCCACTCCAAGGAGGCCAGCCCTAGTTATCATGTTTCTCCTCCAGAGGTGTTGACAGCAGTCCACTCCTGGACAGGAGTCTCTGATTGTCAGCCCTCCTCGTAAAAGCAGCCTTGTACAAAAAACTGAGCAAGGCAACCCAGAAGCAGAGACCTCTGCCTCCCTCAGTTACCCACCCAAGGGTAACTGTCCAGGAAGCTGAGATGGCCTGGCTCTTAATTAGGCAGGAGAGGCCTCGTGGGTAAGAAGATGGACTCTAGCGTCAGACACCCGAGTTTATTCTCAGCTCTGCAACATTCTGTAAGCCTGTGGTCTTGGGCAGGCTGTGTAGCCTCTGTAAGCCCTCAGTTTCCTCATATGTAAAATGGGGATAATGATAGGACCTACCTGGGGCTTCTGTGAAGGTAAAATTGAATAGTGTGTGTAAATCACTTAATACAATGCTTGATGTAAAGAAGCCTCGTGATAAATATTGGCTATTGTTCTTTAGGCTGTAGAATAATCAAGTGATCACACTTTTAAAATAAAACATTTTATTAGAGTCTATAACTTTAGTTACCCTGGAATTAGCACCTCAGAGATTATCACTTAAAGTCAGTAGCACCAGAGAGAAACACTGAACTTGTCTTTTGCCAGACCCCTTTTCTTCACTGAGAGAAGACTCAGAAGATGCTGGCGAGTGTCTGGAAGTGAGAACGCATCTCTGCATCATTGCTGACTTTGACAGAGTAATTCTGTTTAGACTTGTACTTAAATTGTCTTAAGTGTTTTTGCCTGTTGAAAATAAATCTATAAAACCAACATTTTTCTGTCTTCAGTTTTTTAATTACGTCTCTAAAGTGCTTTCTTTATATTGACATTGCTTAGCATTTTTAGAGATTTGTCTGATTTGTCATTGGTATTCATGCATGTCAAAAATATGACTTTTCCAGCAGGGCACTTGAAACAAGTTGCTCTCCCATCACCTTCAGCATGAGGAATGAATTAGTGATAAAAAAACATTTTGCCTCAGAAATGCCTCAAATATATTTGTGCCTCCATTAGTTTACTGATTATTCCATGTATCAGCTGACACCAGCGTGTAGGACTAATTTTTCATCCCTGTCCTAAGGGTCCATTTCTGAATTAATGGAATTTAGTAATTTTGGAGGATAAAAGGTTCTCGTTCCTCCTAGAAGATTACTTGGACATTGTGTCTGTTTGTCATATATCAGTAAGTATTAACTTGTGCTCCTTTTATTCCTAGCACTGCGTTAGGTCTTTGGCATTAATGTAGGCAATTGCCTAGCTGTTGATGAGATTTTTTTTTTTTTAATTTTTAATTTTATTTATTTTTGGCTGCATTGGGTCTTCGTTGCTGCGCACGGGCTTTCTCTAGTTGCGGTGAGCGGGGGCTACTCTTTGTTGAGGTGCACAGGCTTCTCACTGCAGTGGCTTCTCTGGTGGCGAAGCATGGGCTGTAGGCGCGCGGGCTTCAGCTGTGGCTCATGGGCTTAGTTGCTCCACGGCATGTGGGATCTTCCCGGACCAGGGCTCGAACCCATGTCCCCTGCATTAGCAGGCAGATTCTTAACCACTGTGCCACCAGGGAGGCCCCTGTTGATGAGATTTAACTTGAGAGACCTATCATAAAATACTTCTCTACTTTTCCCCAAACTTCTAGTTTGTAGGAGGGAGGAGACTGAGGTCTTGTAGTTAAGTGGGAAGTAGCGTTACAGAGGTGGAGGGACTGGCTGAGTGACCCTCAGCCGGCAGAGAGGCTTCATGGCTGAGGGATGACATGGCAAGATTCTGCAGTCTGGTCTGGGGTTCAGGCCACACTTCCACCTTCTCCTTCCTGGAGGTACCCAATGTTGCCAGCTCCTTCTGTGTCACTCTAGAATTACTATAGACAAGGTCAGGCAGCCCTATTTCCGGCCTTTTTCAGTAATAGGGAGCATTCATTGTTACACTGCATTTTTTAAAAATATTGATACGTAACAAGGTATTCTTGGAAAACCGCCAAATTGAAGCGTAAGGCACTGCCTCATTCTTTTTCACAACCGCATTTATTCACCAAATAGTTTGAGTGCTTATTAGGCACTAGAGGTCCAACAGGCAACCAAACAGGCTGCAAGAGACTCTTGCTGGGAATGTACCATAATTTAACATCTGGGGTAAATGTCCTTCTCGCTATTTTTTTAACCTCCATGGCAGCTGCACATTTTACCAAAAATTGCATCTGTGTTTACTGCTGCCTAAGATCATGAAGTCTAGCAGTACTGCCACTGAAGTGACTGCTTGCTAACCTCTTAACCATACACGTGCAGTGAAACGGCCCATTCACATCATTCTGTAGCTGATCTAAGTCCCGAAGGAACCAGAACGAGGAAAAAAAGCTCACTGAATCACACACATTACTCGATGATGCTATTAAAGATCTGGGTGTTCAAACAACAGCAGAGGCCTTTCTGGTCTGAAAACTTGCTGCAAAGTTCTCAGAGACCTGTGTGCCACTATACATAGGCAGCAAACTGGCCAAATGTAGCATTCCAAAGTGCGTGAATTAGAATAAATGGGATTGTGTGCAGTTTTTAATTGTCGAGGATCAGTGTGTCTGCTGTATGCAGGGCCCTTTGTGAGAGGGTGGCTGGGAGGCCTGTCATGACCTGTGTGTGGCCCTGTCGCTCTTCTGTGTCTCCCAAGCAGCCCGTGCACTCACGTACCCAGTGAAACAACGATGTGCTCACCGTGTGCAGCGCACTCCCCGAGGCAGGGCCTCGGTACACAAGGATAAAGACTGTCTCTGCTCTCAGGTAGCTCACCATCTAATAAGGGAGACAGTTAAAATCCACATGATGCTTCACATTCAGCATCACCAATACCTGACGTGATGAACTGAGGACATGTCACCTCTGGTGCTGATAAAACTGATCATGAGGAAACAAATCCAGAAGGTGGGACTTTAAAAAAAACAACAACAATGATATGGGACAAAAAGGACAGGGTAACTAAATTAAAGGAGACCAGAGACACATCAACTTCATGGGAAAGGTGAAGCTTGAAAGGTTTGGGGAAAAAAAACTTACAAGACATTTTGAGGACAATTGGGCTCTACATAGGTGATATAAGACAAGTGTTAAATTTCTTAGATATAATCAGTATTATGTAGTAAACTAACCTCATTCTCAGGAGATGCATACTGAATACATCTTGAAGCATCATGATGTCTGCAGCTGACTTTCAAATGGTTCAGGAAAAAAAAAAAAAACCAGTAGCAAAACTGTTAACAAATGGTGACTAGCTGACAGGTATATGCATGTATATGGGCGTTCACTGTACTACTGTCAACTATCCTGTTTGAAATCTGTCAAAATAAAGAGAAAATTCAACATGATACATGTAACAAAGAGTATACTGATGACATACAACTGGATATCCAACGATATGGGATTGGTTAAATAGAAATAATTTTACACAATGAAAGATTGGTGTTTTAAGTGAAAAGAGACTATAAACAGCATGATTCCATTTCCATAAAACACATACCAAAATGTTAAAGATTACCACCACGTGTAGAAATAACATTGGCTTATTTTTACTAATCAGTATTTTCTAAATTATAAATACCATGTTTTGTGTAATAAACAAAAAACAGAAGTATTAAAAATCTGTGAAAACTGAGAGTAGTTCAGCAGAAGCTGAGGAGTGAGGCTTGGGAAAGGCGTTCCTGGGCAGTGAAGCCCGAGCAGAGTTTCTAAGGCTCTGCCAGGGTCAGCCCCGTGGCAAGGGCAGGAGACATGGAAGCGCCCCGTGTGCACAGATGTCATTTGTTCAGGCAGGGATATGGCTGGAGCGTGAACTCATGGGTGGGGTGACCTGTGGTTCAGGCTGTGGCCAGGATCAGGTCACGAGGGAGGGCCCTACTGTCTGGTAAGGAACTTGTTGGCAGTGGGTGCAGGATTTTCCGCAGGGAAGACACAGTCAGCTATACTTGAGCTCAGCGGTTGGCGGCCAAGGGTGGACTGAAGGGGATGAGTTTACTGGTTACTAGAAGAACCGAAGAGAAAGACGCAGATTTGGAGGATGGGATAAAGAGAGATGGACTGCAAAAATATTCTGGGGATAAAAATAGCAGTACTTGGTCAGACGATGGAGGAAGTTAAGTCTAGGGTATCTCTCAAGCTTGTGGCTTGGGCTACTGGTGCTGGGTGAGTTGCTGTCTGAAACAGGGAACAGAGGAGGGTCAGATTGAAGAGGGAGACAGGGACTTCCCTGGTGGTCCAGTGGTTAAGACTCCATGCTTTCACTGCAGGGGAGTGGGTTTGATTCCCTGGTCGGGGAACTAAGATCCTGCATGCCACGTGGCACAGCCAAAAAGTTGAAAAAAAAAAAAAAAAAAAAAGAGGGATATAATTTCAGTTTGGGACGATGGATTTATTTGTGGGATACCCAAGCAGGTGACAGACAATGAGTCAGATCTCAAGAAAAACTCCGGGCTGGAGTCAGAGTGTTTGTGAGATGCTTCGCCTGGGCCTGCTCCCTCCTACTGCGAAGTTCCCGCTGCGGATCCCCTCTCCCTCTGATAAGGGATTTACGTGGGAATGACTGACCCTCTGCTCATGAGACGGCCTCTTAGTGCTTAAGCCTAAAGTGAATTCTACTTCCTCCAGAAGAGCTGGGCTGGAGAAGCTAGGAGAACTGTGTGAGACCTACCCCTTGAAATTTCTCTATCAAGTGCATGTATTACTTACTTAGTTTTTTAAATGGTAGCCAAGCAATAAATGTCAAGGGTCAAAGTTTAAAAAACAAATCACAAACACAAGTTAGTGACCTTAAGACGTTAAACTGGGGAGAGAAAAGAAGAAAAACTATGGAAGCAAAACAAGTAGCCAAGATCTTTCCTAAGTTCTCAACAATACCACGAGCATCTGCACAGACTCCGGCACCAGGTAAATCTGGGTTCTGAATCACAGCCCTGGTCACTGACAGGCATATGACCTTGGCTAAGTCACTTCTCTAAGCCTAAGTTTCCTCCGATGGGTGAAGTGGGGCTGACAAGAGGGACGTGGTGGAGTGGTGATGATGTAACGCGTGTGCATAATCTGACCCACTGCCTGCCAACGGACAGACTCAGTGAAGGAGCTGATGTTACGGGACTTGCAGGCAGAGTATTTAAGAGCAAGTCCCCTGTGGAGAGAGGGTACAGAAGAGGAACCCACTCTTCACCAAGGCTGGAGCCCTAAAGAAGGTCCTTTCCAAGTGATTTACCTGGCACATAGCAAGAGGTCCAATCCCTGCTGGGTGGTCTGCCACAGCTGCTGTTTTCTACAGTCTGCAGTATTCACCTGAAAGCCCCAGACTCACAATGAATGGAAGTCAACTAACACGTCTCGGACACTAAGGTTATTATGTTTGTGTGTTTGTGGAGGGCAGAGTAACAAGCCAATAAGAGCCCTGTGTGGTATTTCTACTCTGGAATTCTCCTTCCCCTGGGGTTGCAAGTCTGGTAGAAGCTAAGTCAAGAGAGAACAAAGCAGAGCCAGGAGGTGGAGGGTCTGGCGCCTGATGAGACTGAAGCGCCTGCATAGGCCTAGGTCTGACACTCCGGATTTTCTGGTTACATGAGCCAAATCCTCTTGCGTAATTCATGTGAATTGGGTTTGTCACCAATAACCAAGAGTCCTCAGTCACGGACCCCTGGAGTCCTTACATCTCATACTTAGATGTGGGAGGGAAGCTAGAGTGATCAGAGGACGAGGGGACTCTACCCAGCGGGGGCGCGAGTTCCCTGGCAACCTCCTCCTGAACCCCAGCTCCAGAAGCTGCAGTAACAAACAGTACAAGACTCACGACGGGAAGCAAAAGAGAGTAGGGGTCACTGTGAAATTAAGATTAAAGACATATGGGAGGAGATTACTTTAAAGTGAGAGAGAAAAGCCAGGACTAGCAACAACAGAAAAGTTAAAAGGGTATTTAAAAAAAAATACAAGACTTGGGAGAAGGACTCAAAAACATAAGGATTACTGATTGGAAAGGACAGTTCTAGAAGATATATTAGATGATATTACTAATATCATATCATCTGTATATTAGATGATATTGCTGAATTGATGTTAGTTTTCTTAGGTGAGGTAACCGTGTCATACTTAGGTATAAAAATGGCCTTATTCTTCAGAGATGCTGCTTAAATATCCACAGGTGAAGTGTCATGATGTCTGCATGCCTGTCAAATGCTTCAGCAAAATAAAGTATGTGAGAGAAAGCAAATGGAGTTAATATTTTAACAACTGATGAACCCAGGTGAAAGCATGAGGTGGTCACTAGCATTTTTCAACTTTCTGTAGGTTTGAAGATTTCCAAAACAAAAAAGGGAAGACAGCAAGGGATTGAAATTAGATATGGAGGAAAGTGATAAAAATAGAAGAAACTTGAAAGCTAGGAGTTATAAAATGCGGTAAAGAGTAGGAAAGGTTCTATCAGTAGAATAAGACAGGCTAACAAGGCTTCAGAACAAAAATAGCCTTGATGAACTGGAAAAGCCAGAGGTTAATCCCAGCTGGAAGCAGCCGGGTGGTGTTGGCACAGGCCTCCAGGGTGGAAAGCACGTCAACTTCCTACAACTGGCATGAGCTAGACAGACCGCTCGGGCAGAAGCAGGAAGAAGTCCTTGCCTCCTGCCCTAGTGACAGTCTGTTCTGTGGGGTCCTGTTGTAGAAAGTGTTCTGTTAGCTACCCACAGTTGAGAAAATGCCAAGAGATCTGCCCCCCCAAATATGGTAAGAAGTTCAGACTGGAGTTTATCTCATTCTCCGTCTTAGGAGGGTCAATCATCCTATTCGTTTTAAGGTGCCTGCAGTAACAGTTCAGAACTGGGATAGAGTCCAGAAGCACCCTCTGTGCAGACCGAAGATTCCCTAGGTGGGCAGCAGGCAACGAACCGAATATAGCACAGCCCCACCCGTCCCTCCCTCCCATATAACAGTCAGAGGCTTAAGAATCTAACAGTGTTGTGTCAGGCTTATGAGGTATTGGAAAAGTGGAAAAGAGCCAGGAAGGGGCAGTGAGACCAGAGCCTTCAGGAACATTTACAACGCAGGGGGAAGAGAAGAGAGGGTTCCAGCGGGAGTGGTGCTGGGTCAAAACCAGTTCTGACAAACTACAGTCACTCTTTGTGCCAAGGATTCTGCTTTTGTCCCATTTTTGGTAACAGATCTCCCACCCTCCTCCTGGGTCTTTGTAGCTTGAGACTAGAGCTGCAGCTCCATCTCAGTGTTTCACCAAACACGTCCTTGAAGAGTGAAGTCACACGAGGCGCTAGGCGGGAGGTGTAAGGGCTGGGAGGCAGCTTCCCCCCCAACACCTGGGGGCCGGGCCAAGGAGAACAGCCCTAACAGGGACGTGGCTGGCTGCCGAGGTGGTAGTTTGACTAACACAGCGTAAAGCAAATCAAACCCCTTTATCAACTATTTTCAGCAGGAACAAACTTGGATATACTTATACGCCAAATAAGTAAGACGGTTACATGGTACACCACAGCTGGCCAAAAATGGCTCTGGGCTCAGTTCCAAATGTTGGTCAATCCCCAGTACAGATTAGGCGCATGAAGAATTGGAAGGAAAAGGAGACGCAATTAATTATCAAACTTTAATTGATAGACTAATCTTACAGGATAAACAATAAGACAGCTAGTCAAGGTTACACTTAAAAAAAAAAAAATCCAGCAGCGCAAATCTAGTAAGACTAAATACGTTCATCTCCTCCCAAACAGGCATTTGATTAAAAACAAAAACCAGAACAGAGCGTACACCACAAGGAAAACATGGTACTTATATATATTGTCAAATAATTCTGCAGAACTGGTTAAGAAAGAAAGAGATTCTTAGAAATTCAGAAAGCAGTAGAACCACCCAGCCTGGCAGGTAAATTTGCCAGATGTTGCGCGCTTTGGAGGGCTCCTGACCGCCTGTAACTTCAGAAAGGCCACCAGGCCCCTCTAAGAAGGAAACAGGGGCCAGTCCTAACTGGAGATGACTTTTTCACAAAGCCGTAAGACAAAGGGACCATCTTTTCCCAAGACAACAGGCATGAGCAGAGGCAAGGAGAGAAAGAGGCGTCCCTCAGAGGATGCGGTGGAAAGCAAGCCGCCCTTGCGTGGCCCTTGGCACCCGGGGTCCATCCCACACCCTTCCCTGCCCCCGGCAAAGAGGGCAGGCCAAGTGCGGAGCCCAGGACCGCTCCTCCAGGCACGTGGTTAGAGTGAGAGTAAGAAGAAAGGCAGCCCCTTCCGGCTGAAATACGGCAACTTTTCAGAGACGTGGCAAAGTGAGTTTCCTTGGCCCTTGTAATCTAAAGCAGCAACTCCAGAGAAAGTGCATCCTTAGTTCAGTTCAACTTCATTTAAAAAGAACTAATGCTACTTGCTAAAGGTCCGTCATCAATTAAAATACTTAATACCAAAGAGTTCCAGCACGTGTCGGGACTGTCTTTCTACATTTTCTGACCGGACTGACTGGAACAGCTGAGGGGCCAGGCCGCGCAGGGACCAGCTTGTCACTATCCTGCCAAGTTGCCTCAGGGAGGGAAGGAAAGGCAGGCTGCCTGCGAGCGAGCGAGCCCTGCAGGGGGACCGCCGGCATGACCCCGCTGAGAGAAAGCAGCGACCACACTGCCCTGCACGCACGCCCCGGGCCGCGGCGAGGGGATCACAGCCAGGGCTCTGCCCAGAAAGCATCCTGAGGGAAAAATGAACACCGTGAGGCTACTGAAGGGCAAAAAGTCTCAGTTTGCTAACACAGGTTTAGTCAGTACATTCTGGCCCGTAAGATGATGATGAAGCGACCACTCACGGGGCCGAGTGACAAGCTAGTGAGTACTGCTGGGACCCAGGCACGGCACTACACCCAACACTCCTCCCAGCGGCTCCTGGTGCCGCCCCCTCGGCTCTCCGGGGCTTCCAGCAAGGTCTCCACGGAGTCGGGAGCCAGAGCCCAAGATGGTTCCAGCAGATTTAGTGAGCTCTGTAAAGCAACACTCAGACAGGTCCATACGAAAAGATGTCATTTACATTATTTATATATCTCCAAGTAAGGAAAAAAGCACCATTTTACTTAAAATAAAAAGGCTCACACAGGCTTTGGTCCTGTCTTGAGATGACACCAGCCTGAGCGAGAGGCGGTTTGGCCCTCGGGGAGCAGGGAGACGGACGGGACACACGCTGTCGCCGGGAGGGAAGGGCGTCAGGTGGCACGGGCAGCCGCACGAGTGGGGCAAGTGAGGAGACCCGGCAGGAAGGGCCTCAGAGAGCAGCCCCACGCGGCCAGG
The DNA here is from genome assembly GCF_025265405.1 of Mesoplodon densirostris. Lineage (NCBI taxonomy): Eukaryota > Metazoa > Chordata > Mammalia > Artiodactyla > Ziphiidae > Mesoplodon > Mesoplodon densirostris. The sequence continues at coordinate 49,237,600 of NC_082676.1, forward strand.
CTGGGGACGGAGACGCCTGCTTCAAGGGACCAAAAGCAGGCGTGTGGCACAAGCCTCCGGGACAGGGACGCCAGCCAACAGAAAGGGCAGTATTCAAACTGAGGTGACGCTTTTCTTGCTACGTGACCGTTTCCTCTGTAGGCCTGTCAACTGCAGAGGGAGGCTTCAACAATTAGCAAAGAAGCACTCTTTTCTCCAGGAGCTGCGGGCCAACAAGGACAGAAAAGCTACAGTCACTGCTCCTTTCTCAAGGGTGAAAACCAGGCAGTTTCCTGAACACTACACACTTCCCATACATACTTATGCCCCCCAAAAAAGCGACAGTAGGTTTTCCTGCCCAGATGCATAACTTGGCATTGACTACACCACGAAAAGCAAGAGTCTGTCTGGATGGGCTGGATTCCTGAACTACAGCTTAGAAGGGAAGGGCGCAGAATATCACCATGAACTGGCTCACAAGGAATAGTCATCTTAGGCGAACACATGCTAATACATTTCACAGAATGAGGGGTAACAGTCTAGAATCCAAAATGTGAAGTTTGGAACATCTCTCGCCAAACCTTACTATGAGGGCCTGCACCAGTGAGACGAGAATTGCAAAGACAGCAGCAGAGCAACAGCGAACAGCACAAAGGGTATCATTCACCAAGAGACCGTCCCTCGTTCCAGAGTCAACCAAGCCATCGGGAGACAACAGAACTTCACGTGGACAAAGAACATAAGGGCTAAAACCAGAAGAGGGAGAGCTAATCACGAAAGCCATTTATCCCATTTTCGATGTTTAAATACATCGGCCAACCCACTAGGTCAGATGTCTTCTTCTTGAGAAAGGCAGCATCTCTGAACCTGGGATGAAGGACACTTGAACATAACGCATGAGCAGAAGGACCCAATGGAGATGCGTAATTGAAAGAATCATTGGACTGCTGAAGAATTTCTCGAAACTTCTAAGGAAAGAAGGATCTGGGTCTGTGGCTGTAGGGCTGTATAACTGGCTTCCACCTGGCTCCTCTCAAAGAGGTCTTTGTCGGCATACCCAGGCACACCTGTGCCAGGCTGGGCCTCAAAGCCGAATCAGTGAGGGCTGCAGACAACCGTCAAAGCAGCAGCGGATCTCCCCAGAGATCAGGGCCCAAAGGGCAAGACGTTCAGACAGGAGTCACTGCGACACACTCTGCTGCTCAACAATCACCACGGCCAGTGTGAGCGACCCCGACCAGACCCGCAGCTCTTCCTCTCCTGCCTAGTGCTCACGAGCAGCAGCGTGGCAGGAGGGAAGCCAGGGAAGGAAGTGGTGATGAGGTACAAAAGGAGGAACTGACATCTTTGGGTTTTTAAAACATAAATTCCAATCTAGGAAGTGGGAAAATAAAAAGGGAAAGAATTCATTCTGAATCAATGGACAGAGAAATATGGCTTCCTAACCCCACATTCTGCATACAATTTCATATAAGAGAGGGAAAAACCCACCCCAACTCATCACAACGCAGTCCAAATGTTTGCAACCAGTCATGAAAATATTTCACGTGAAATCACTTAAAAAAAAAAAAAAGAAAGAAACCAGAAAGCTTTCGATCATTGCTTTCTAAACAAAATGGCAGATCTACTCTCAAACACACTTAAGAGTATTCCACACAACATGTTCAGAATTCAGATTTATTGATTTCCACCATATTGACTTTTAAAAATGGTATGAAGCTGACTGCAAGAAAGGGAACCGGTGATTTTAAGTTAAAATTAAGCTAATGGTGAAAGTACATCACCTCTGGCTTCAGTCACCACATCACCTTAGATTGGATATAGATTTTTTTTGAACAAAGTTCCAGAACTCTGAAATCCAGGGATGCTGCAGGCCTCTCCCAGCAATGTCCTTCACTTTGGGTCAGTCTCCTGGGCCAGAGGTGAAAGTGCTTTCAAAAATACTGCCATTTCCCCAGCACAGTGTCTTTGATTGCATCCACATATTGAGTTGGAACCCAGTACACCCAGTAGTAAGAGGCTTCCGTGGGGCCCAACTGAAACGCCTGGAAGGGAAAAAGGAAAACCAAGCGGTACTTCAGAGGTCGGGAGACTGAGCAGGCAGCACAACAAACATGGGGAGGGCTGAGAAGTGAATTAATTAAAAAGGGAGGGAAAAAACTGTGCACATGGGGAGCATTCTCCTGTCAAAAAGAAATGGATAAAGAAAACAGAAAAAGGTGGGAGAGGTAAGCATAGCCGATCCTAAAGCGGTGGTTCCCAAACTCGCGCATGCAGCAGAGCCAGCTGGGGGCTTGTTAGAACAGACTGGTGGGCTCCAGCCCCTCAAGTTCCTGGTTCTGGAGAGGTGGGGCGGGGCCTGAGGATCTGCATTTCTAACAAGTTCCCAGGTGATATAATACTGCTGATCCAGAGACCAGTTTGAGAACCACTGCCCTAGGAAAACTGTCACACATGCAGGAGGAAACAGACATGAGTGTTCAAAGCAGCACTGTCAGAAATGATAAAAACCTGGAAACAACCTACATATCCATCAGTAAGGGAACGCAAAATTAAAAGTGACCTACTCGTATGAATACTGGATTTACTTTTAAAAGGTATGAACTGGATCTAGAGTTAATACAGATAGATCGTAATGTCGAACCAAAAAAAGCAAGTTGCAGAACGATACATACCATGATACCATTTATGAAAACTGAAAAAACACAAAACAATACTGTATCTTGGTCATGGATATACGTGAAAATAAATGCACAGAGAGATGGGAAGGATCCACATGATAAATCATGATAATGGCAATACGGGGAGGGGAAGACAATGGGGACATATTCACTATTGATATATTTTCTTTTATTTAAAGCAAGATTGAAAACAAGTTACAAAATATTTACAATAGTCATTTCTTGGTGATGGATATATGGGTTTGTTATAGTACTCTCGGTCCTTTTCTGTGCTTTTTAACATTTCTCTAAGGTGACATTCCCCCCTTTTCTAAGGTGACCTGTGAATCTAGCTAGTGAAATGGCATCTGCAAAGAGGGAAATAAACAGTTTCATTAAGACAAAGGCCAATGTGCTACTTAATGGCGTTTAGAAAAGAAAGGGGGCGATTAGAACCCACCTCTGCCAGCAATGACTCCAGAGAGAAATCAGCATTTAAACTAAATACAAAGGCATTAGCCGTCCACACTACCTCCTTAAAAGATGTCCAAAATGGTCCACTCTACTTGTTTGAAATCCTTCTTCCCAGGCTGTCTGAAAACTGGGACTGCAAACCCTACCGGGTCAAACTGGTGAGACAGATGTTTCGAAAGGGAGTGAAGGGGCCCAGTTGAAAATATTAAAATCCAACTTTTAAAACAGAAAAAATCACTAAGCAGGCAAAACAAATCACCTGCAATCCTTTAAAGACTACAGAGACTAGTGGCGGAAGGGCCGCCCGAAGGCCTGAAAGGAGCCCGTGCCGTCATCACCACTGCCCGGAGGACACCCATGAGCTGTGCACCCAAGGCTGCATGGCAGCCATGGCCTGACGCAGCCCCTGAGCTGACAGACCCCGACCGGGCAGCAGAGGGGACACGACTGGCCGACCTCCTAGAGCCAGGGGACCTGTCATCTGCCCAGAAGAAACTGCCATGCCTCGAGATTCCCTTTTCCCGGACCTCCCAACACCTCCCTGCGCCGTGAACCCTGGAGGCCGACCCGCAGCTCAGACCGCTAACTCCTGCTCCTCCCTGGGCTGGCCGCCGCCGCCGTGGCTACATCACTGTCGCCTCCTCAGCGAGCCAGGGAGGCAGCCCCGCCCGCACCCTGTCACCGCTCAGCTCAGGTCCCTGGCACAGCAACTTCGGAGCAAGGTGGCTGAACTTCATTTTTAAAGCAGTCCCTTCAACAGTGCTGGGAAGACAGAAGGTGTCTGCCTAAGCTGCTCAGGGAGTCTCGCCACGGAACTCCTGCTCTGTTCTGCAGACCTGGGAAAGGCCTCCAGACATGCTGTCTGGGAAAGAGCAGCCGCTCTCTTTACAGCACAACTCCATGCTTGACCAGGTCACAGACTCCACCCTCCCCACAGGGTCCTCGGCCACTCGAGGGCTGCCCCCTGGGATAAGCAACATCACTGCAGAAAGGGGCAGCCTGGTGCCCTCACAGACGCCAAGGCGAGTGGGAGGTTTTGTTTCATACGCAAGACAAAACTTAAAATGAAGACCCACAAGCCATTAACCTCCTCTTTATATTTATTTTCCTGGTCTAAAAACAAAACATTACAGATATGAGAGATGCAACAGAGATAAAGTGTATCCCCTTTAAACTGCTGGGGGCGGGGTGCGGTTTGCAAAATAAACAGAGCGAGGAATAGGTCACGGATTAAGTTCTAAGAATGGGAAGACAACATGAGGGTCTTAAACCTGCGCGTCTTCTCAACACTGAGTGTTCTCCTCAGTGAAAAATCCATTCCCTGTTGGAGGAGCAGAAGCAGGAGTCTAGTGAGGGCCGGGCCACGCCGGCTACTTACCATCATGTGGTAGTCTTCGTGTCCTTCGATAGGTTCACTGACCACATTTTTAATGGAACCCATGGGCAATTTCTCAGTCCGCTCTAAGTTAAGAGGGATTACAGTGATTATTAAAGGCCCCCCACTCTACTCCCGTGACTCAGTAGTCCCTCCTCAGGGCTGGTGGCCGGGGGAATCTTTCCCCACCCTCTAGGGACAACGGGAGAGATCTTCTGGTCAGTGCACCTCCAGCCCTGCTTGGGAGCTGGGGACTTCTCAGGAGCAAATGGGGAACTGGACTTGACAGAGGTATATTAAAGGTTTCTGAGAGCAGAGGTATAGCTTGCCTGGTGTTACTCCATAACGTCTGATGATTAATAAACACCCAAGAAATTCCTCTGCACCCTTACTGCCAAGCCCAGCCCTGGCTGAGGTCTTCGGCACCTGGGATAGTCAAGGGGACCCAAAAGAGGCAACTGCATGCCCCTGTGACTTGTACAGGAAGGGGGATGCTTGGGGCTTTAAGACCAGTTTCTATCCCTTGATCCTGCTCACTCACCCTCCCCCGCCCCGTTCCCTCCCTTGGTCCCCCACCCCTCCAAATACACACACTTGAAGGAGTTCTCTGAGAGCATTCATAACCTCTTATGATTAACACTCTAAATGCCACTTATCACACGGGGTCAGAAGACATTTTGCAGCAAGTTTAAGGATGGCAGGTAAGAAAGAGGAGGCAGCGAGGGATGCCTGGAGTGAGATGAGACTGGAGGTGAGGAGCCGAGGGCAGCAGGACAGGGCTGGTGGCAGGAGAGGCGGGGGCACCTGCACGACAAAGCCACCGCCCAGAAGCAGCAGACACCTCAGGGAGGAGTTCTCAGCACATGGAGAAACCAAGCTGGAAAACTCATTACAGGCTTTGCAGAAAGCAAAATCTGGAAAACGGAGAAGTTGACAAAACAAACCAGGAACTTAGAGCCCTGACTTGTTGTCTAGTTGGTGACTCGAGACATGTTATTTCCATCCTGTGGGCCTTGGTCTCTGAACAATGGGGATGAGGAGATGGGACCTGAAGAGGTTCATTCAGATGTTGACTTTCAGTGGCTCTAAAACAGTGACCCACAGGTAGGACCTGACCAGCACTTATCTTTAAGACGGAAACTTTTTAAAACACCAGCCATTTTGAATTGTCCAGAGATTTCACGCAAAAATATGGACTTCTGGCTTCTCTTGAAAACACAGAAGATTCAACAATCCTGGGCCCACATTCCTGAGTGACAGCAATCAGCTAGATTAGAGGCTTGAGTTCCCTACGAGCAGGGCACACGCTCCCCCGAGGCGGCTCCACATGGTCAGAGGTCCCAGCTCCTGCCTGGAGCTCATTCTTCTCCCTCTACTGGGCCTGAGGCTGTCGGTACTGCCTTCTACACACGCTACCGCAGGAGCCCTTGAGTGCCACTCGGTGAAGCATCCCATCGAAAAAGAGGCCAACTAGCAGCTGGGATGGTCACGTCAGCAGAAAGATGAAGCCAGCAGCCGGCAGCCAACTCCCAGAACAAGCTGTCCTCCTCGGACAGTGCTGAGGACACCCAGGTGACAGGACTCCTGGGCTCCCAAGTGAGAAGCAAGCCTGAGGTACACTGACACAGCTGTCTGGGTGGGAATGGAAAGCCCGGCCTTGGTCAACCCTTGAAGACATGAATGTTCACGGCCAGGCTCTTTAACAAGGCTAGTGAGTAATGTGGCTCTCAACAGCTCTGAAGCCCTGATACATCAAGATTCTTCTAGAGCTCTGCCTTTGTGCCAAAGCAGAAAGGCAGCTGCTCCTACAAGCTGAAATAAAACCTCTAACTCACGTGTGGGAGATTCTCTTTAGCTCCTGCAGTTACGATGTTCTTTCCTATACAACTTCATAACCTGAAAACATTCCCTGAGGAACCAACGAACACTTACACACTTAGTCCTCGTCCAGCTCCCCTGTATGCACCCACCCTCTGGGCCAGCATCCTTAGCCCCTGCCTCCCATTAGGCTGCCGAGTGAAAGTGCAAGCCTAGGAAGAGGCAGGCTCTCAGCAAGTCAATGCAATGGTGGAGAACTAAGCAAAATCACCTGCAAGGTCATGAATAAGTGACGACCTGACAGAGACAGGATAGCTCACAATTAAGAAAAAACTGATGATGTGACAGGCTCTGCAGAAGAGAATGGCCTGCTGGAAAGGCCCCTGGAAATGCTGGGAAAGCCCTTAAATATTATGCACAACTTGCTTTGCCCATGCAGTTAGAGTCGAAAGTGAAATGAAGACTATAGCAAGGAATCATAAACTTGTTAGAAAACTCAAGCATTTGGGCCATTTCAGTCTTTGTTCATTTTAAGAATCAGGATAGGATTGAAAACAAGAAACATTTTCATATTTCACATGATTAAAATCTCACTCCCCATCACCCCTACTCCAATTATTTTCCATAAAACTTTGGTCCCATTTTAAGCAGAATCATACTAAATAGCCTGTCCCTGAAACCAAGTAACCTTAGATGATGAGATCCCCTATACTTCTCTTTACCATTTACCTCGAACACTGAATACCTACAGTGCTGGCCAGAAACAGGTGAATTAGGCATGTTCGGTTCCCTCCAGGAATCTAACAGGGGGACAGACAAGTCAGAGAGTAATGAGTGCTCTGAGGATGTAACGGGGCTCTCTATGAACAGAAGGGGCAGCAATTCATTTGGAGGGTGGGGGAGATATCAGGGAAGGCTTCATTAGGAGAGCACATTTAGGTAGGACCTCGGAAGACTTTGTTAACAGGAATGGGAAATAGGCATTCTGGGTAAGGGCACAGCATAAGCAAAGACGTGAGCTGTGCAAAGCACGGTGGGAAGCTCAGGGAGTGATGCAGTTGAAGTACGTAGGGCACAACAATGCAAGTGGGGCAGGAAGTGAGGTCAGAAACTTAAACTGGGTCCCATCGTTGAGAATACGGGACACTATGTTTAGGCATTTGAACTTGGCCTTAAAGAGAGCAAGGTTTTTGAGCACAGGAACCAGTGAGGAAAAACCAGTACAGAACATGGGCAGGACAAAAGAGATCCTGGATGGAGCAGGGATATAGGTTAATTTGCTTTAACAGACCAAGTTTTGAGATGCTAGGAGCTAACTGGCTCAATAGAGTGGCAAAGAAAGGGACACAGATAATTCTGGAATGTAACTGACAAGACTTTGAACCATCTGGGGGAAGGGAGAGGGAGTACAGTCAGAGACACTTCCCAGCAAAAAGCAAGCCTGATTCACAGGCACAGGCAGGGTAGGTGGGGGGAAGCAGAGGGCAACCAGGCAGGGAAGGACAGGCAGGTCCCTAATACAGGGGCAAACTCTGACCTACAGGAGCCAGGCAGGTGACATAAATTAATAAAGCTGGCTACAATAAAAGATAAATGAAACAGTGAGGACTATAGCATGGACCACCTGAAACCACTGCTCGACTCCGGCTGATCGTTGCCATGTGAAAATGCAGGTCCAGAATGGCTAGATCTTTTGCTTCTTTTCAAGAGAAGCACAAAAAAAAAAAAAAAAAAAAAAAAAAAAAAAAAAAAATCAGATCCAGTGAAACCTCCTGATTTTCACAGATTGTGTGTCAACTCATAAAACCCTTGTCTGTGGACTAGACCTGGCCCTCAGGCCACATGTTTGGAACCTCTGGTTTTGGCTGCAACTGAAGAGTCACTGTTTGATGGATTGGCCCTGAGATCAGACTAAAAAGAATGAGGGAAGAGGGTCCAAATAGAAGGCGAGCATCAAAAAGCAAAACTGAAAGCCAGGAGCACACAAAGCACAGTGGAGAAGGATTTCAGAATGAGGAGCGGAATTGCACCCAAGGCCACGCCCTGCAGGGTACGAGAGGCAGTGAGCCAGGAAGAGGTGAGAGCAGTCCGTACCTTTAGTGCCGATCCACAGCTGGTCTTGTTCTAGCTTAAAGGTAAGTCTCACTTTTCCCCCGGACTTATTGTACATGCCAGATAAGGGTACAGCTGGCAGGCGCTCCTGGAGACACAAGAGCATGGTAAGAGCGGGAGGAACCAGAAACAAGGCGAGACAGGAAAAGAAGACGGGACAAGAGTTGAGGACCTGATTGCAGGAACCTCAGGAAGTCAGAAGGTGAGCCTGGTTCCCTTTTAGAATGCTCACAAAGGAGTTTGGCTTACCTGGGCACCCTTAACAGATGGCATCACATCTTCAGGTTTTCCTTTATCCAACACTTTCCTGTGTTGCTATAAGTCAGAAGAGATAATTAAATGAAACAGCTGACTGCATTTTAGTCTATTATTACCTCTTTGAAACAGAGAATGAAGAAAGCCTTAATGTTTTGGTTCAAAAGCTTTTTGTGACTACAGATATGGGTCCTTTGACACTACAGAGCAGTGCTGTCCAGCAGAAATTTCCGTGATGGAAATATTCTATATCTATGCTGTCCAAAACAGTAGCCATGAGTCACTTGTGGCTACTAAGCACTTGAAATGTGGCTAGCCTGAGTAAGGAACTGAATTCTTAATATTACTGAATTTTAATCAGCCACATGTGGCTACCACATTAGACATCAAAGCTCTAGAGCAATCAGGATTTCCAGATTGCTAATTCAAATAAACTACTTTCTTCTCCCCCTCCCCCGAAATCACCACTGAAAGAATTAAACATCAACATAAGACAGCCACAAAGGGTGCTTGCTCTCCTGGCATGTACAAAACAGGACAGCCGTTTCTGTCAACTTAAACTCCCAAAGAAACCTATAAGAATGCTGATAATCAGCTTAGCTGCCTAGAAGGGGCACTCCTTTAACAAATGAAGACTCAGTCCATTGCAGAAATCTTCCCCATAACCCCACCCTCAACCCCAGCTAAACAGAAAGCTCAGGAGCCACATTTCCAAAGAGAAATGCTGATTACTCTGTAGCCTGACATTGAGAAGTCTCTAACCCCACTCCCACCTCAGGAGTCTGAAGCAGTTCATTAAGGGTTCTAATTAGGCTCATGGCCCCCTAAAACTGTTTTTGTCTGGCCCAAATGCCTGAGTCTTGTTTCCTCTCCATCTGTGGCTTTACAGGTACAGTCGCTGTCTGGTCAAGCTAGAACTGTAGGGTAACAAGTGGGTAGAGGGTAAACATTTAATCGAATTTAAGGACCAGGTGGCCAAGAGCCAGCTTAAACCCACACCAGCATGGTGGAAACCCTCTGGCAGGAATAAACTTAACACTGCCAGACTACTACCAAAAGGTCACTCTACATATCAGCCCTAGATTCTTGAGCAAGCTGATGAAAAGCCAGGAGAACGGGTCCCTCTCAGTAGGTCACGTTATGCCTCATAACCAGCAACAATGAAACAAAGCTGCATGGATTAGAAGCCTAACTGGACTCATAGCTCACAAGTACCTTTTGAAGAATTTTCCCTTCACTGTGGAGAACACTTCTAAAGCCTGTTAAGCTACCATTAGTAACTCAAAACCTGTATTTAAGAGGCATGTTATGCTCCAAGAGTGTAACCAGTGGGAAGGCTCATTCATGTCTGACATGTTCCTATTTGACAATTTCATACATTGTGGCAGAGGAAGATATGAAAATGGAAATGTACTCATTTAGTTACAAGACATTATCATCCCATATTTAGAGGCAAAAGTATCCAAATAAACACATTTTAGATGTTAACATAGGTTTACAACCCTTTATCTGAAACCCTAAGGACAAATGTTTTGTACTTCATAAAGTCTAAAACTTTTAAGGATTTTATAAACGTAATACAGTTTTCTTTTTCGTAATACAGTTTTAAAATACACTACATAATATTCTTTGTGCAGTCTAGGATAGCACCTTGTTACCAAATATGTTAACATTTCTAGAGCAAAACCTGACTATTCACACTAATTCTGATCAGGTTTTGCTGCCAAATTTATAGAAGCACTTGGGTTTTCAGACTCTTTTGGGGTTCTGGAAGCACATATAAAGGCATTACGGACCTGTAACACAAAATTGTGTCCTTCTCACACTGTTGGCTATGTGCCTTGGTGCCTAAGGTCACTGAAACTGATGTTGGTCAAGGTTGGTTTACTCTCCTCAGGATACAGGTTAAGTTGAGAATATCTATTTTCCTGGAACACATTAAGAGTGGCCAGGAGACTCCATAACTACAAGTGGGGTTTGCTGGGTGATAAGATCACAAGTGATGGTTCTTCCAATCAGTTCCTTCCACAGTGAAACACTCTTACTTTTCCCAATTACAAAAAAGAATCTGAATGGCTACAATGAGCACAAAACAGGCTGGATCTCTTCCATCCAAAATGACCAACAACGCATGTAAAAATTCAGGCCCCCATTTCACAGACCAGGAAGAGGGAAAAAAGAAAATCAGCATAGTTATCTTCCTAGTCAGCTTCATTTGGCTTCCTGAAACAGTCAGTTTTAGAGGAACCTCTGAAAGCTATTGATTTCCATGCCTATCTAGAAAAGGGCTTGTTGACGTGAGGGAAGCCACAAGCCAAAAAACAAATGTAAGCACTTGTATAAAATGGAGGATTAATTCCAACAGTGGCATTTTTCTCTGGCGCTAAATAGGAGAGAAACCCACATCTGCTTCATTTCAATACCTGGTCTAAAGCCTGCCTTTACAAAGGCCTTATCCTAAAGTAGATAGACTTGAGACACACTGACCCGCCAGATGAGACAAAGATGCAAATCTCAGGTAGTTGTCACCTCCACTCAACAGCCAGCCGCACCCAACTGCTGCCATAAATTTCCATCATGGGCCCTGTCCAAAAAGGAGCTTATTCTAGAAAGGATACAACCAGCCTAGGCTTGAGAGGACAAAGCCTCACACTTCCCAGGACCAACAATCACACGACAGACTCACTTTCTGCCTGCAGAGAGGCTCCTTCTTGTTCTCTTCGGCCTTTGCGTCCTGCTGGGCAGCATCTTTGGGTGTGTTTACTGCTAAAACGTCATTTATCGTGGAGCCAACCACCATGATCTTGGCTCCACTGGTGACTTTTATTTCTCTCAACGTCTTATCCTCAGGGACAAGTCCCTTATACATGACTTTCTGCATGGCAGGCGGGAGACCTTGGGAAAAGGTAGAGGACAGTGAAAGGAAGAAACGAAAAACATTCTTGCACAACAGACCCGAAAGTGAATACTGCTCTATCACCAATTACTTTTGTGCACTCAGGCAACTCACAACCTCTCTGAGCCTCCAGAACTTCATAAGAGTAATGACAATAGTTCCTTCTGTATGAACTTGTTTTACGTACTAAGATATAATAAATACGGAGCACTTAGTGCAGCACCTGGTATTTAATAACTGATCAATAAATATCAGCTATTATTCATTCCAGGTTGTTCCTCAACCATCTTGTGACTCAAATATTAAGTGTGAGTCCACAAACCTCAGGGATAGAAACCAATACCGTTTCTGTTTTTATGGCGCTTACTGGGTACGTGCAGAAAATGTAAAAAGAAAATCATTTCAGATGGCAAACTGCTGTAAATTAAGAAAAAACTAAGTAATACGAGCATCTGTGAAGGGGCCAGCATGAGAGCCAAAAACAGTGTTTCCTAAACTTCCCTTATTAGAAGTACCTGAGACATTTGCTAAAAATAATTCCTGGCCACATTCCAGACCCACTGAATCAAAATCTCCAGGGGGAAGGGCCTAGGAGCTGTAAATTTCACAAGCGCCTTAGGTGATTTTATTAGAGATGTTAGAAGCACGAGTTAGAAACTTGGGCCGAAGAGTCAAAAATGGGCTTGAATCCCAGCTCAGCCACTGACTAGCTCTGACTTCGGGTCTCATTTTCCCCACCTGAATAATGGGCACATTACGACTTACTTGGCAGGACTGTTGTGAGCACTGAAAACGCTGATGCAAAGAAAGTGGCCAGCGCGGTGCCTAGCACAGCGTCAACACTAGGCAGGTGAAGTGGGAAAGGCTGTCAGAGCCACGGGGATTACCTGTAATCGAGTGAATCTTCTGTTTTAGCTCGGAGCCTGTGCTATCCAGGGGAAACTTCACGTCGTGCTTAGTCTTGTTCCAGATGATCTTCAGGTCCACCAGCTCCCTGTCCGCGCCGCCGCCCGCGTCCTCGCCGTTGCTGACCGAGGCCTGGGCCGCGAGGTCTCCAGGGGGCTGGGCCGGGGCAGGCTGCAGACTGCCTCGCGCGGCGCAGGAGTCCTCGGCCGCCGCCCCCGCCGCGGCTTCGGCCTCCAAGCAGTTGAGGGGCCGCGCGGGCCCCTCGGTCGCCACGGTCTCGGCCTCCGTGTCCATGCCAGGTTCCTCCATGCCTGCAAGGGGGTTAGGGGGTGGGCGCTCGCCGCGGGCTGGGCCTGGCACCGGATTCTGCCCGGGCGCCGCCGGACCGCCGCTCCCGAGCCAGGCTGCTCCCCCCGCCGCGCCAGGCCGCATCCCCCAGGGGCTCCCGCTTCACCTCGGCCCGACCCGGGCGCCCGCCACCCCCTCCACACTCACCATCCGGGGCTCCGGCCGCCGCCATGATGATTGTGTACAACACCCACCGCTCCCGCAGAGGCCGCCGGGAAAAGGCGAGCTGACTGAGATTGGCCCCGGTAACAGCCCCTAATCGCGCACAGCCTGGCCGGAAACAGGTGGAGGTTTCTATGGAGACCCGCCTCCTCCGCTTCCCCGGCCCGGCCCCTGCCACGCTTTAGCTTTCAAGAACCCGGGGGGCGGGCCCGGGAAATCGCCCGCTCGCTGGACTCTGCCGCCTAGAGGCCGAGTGGGACCGCAGTCGTGCAAGGGGGCGTGGGCTTGTAGGCTAGGAGGCCTGCGCCTTTAAGGGGCGGGGTTGCGTCTGCTGTGGCGGAAACGGATTTGCTGAGAGGAGTCCCCGGAAGTGATGCACGGAGAAGCCCACGTGTAGGGTTCCACTCCACATGGCTGTGCTCCTGAAGACGTTGGTGCATCCCCGGAGGCCCCCGGCGGCCTTGGGTCGTCCCCTGGGACGGCGCGAGGCCAGCCTGGGCACTCATGCCGGGGCTGCGGTGCGAGTGCGGTTCGCCCCCAGCCCCACAGGTAACCTTGGCGGACGTGACGCTGCAGGCCGAGGCCCACCGTCTCTTGCCCGCCCCCCGAACGTTCCGAGCGAATCCCTTCCGGTGGAGTCAGACTGGGCGGGCAGTGCGGCCTCATTATACAGAGGCAGAAATAGGTTTACGAGCGGAAATTTTTCGCATTGCCAGGAATTTCGTGTTTATTGTACTGTACCATTTCTTTGGGCCCCTTTTTTCTTTTGTGTATATAGTAAATGTGTATTGAGTACAAAATGTTTTAGGCGCTGGGGTACAGTGGACATGGAGAAAGTAGGGCCCCCGCTCCCAAGAAGCCTACACGGTAGTGGCTGCAACAAACACATATAAAAATAACTAGTTTTAAACAGTCACGTGTGTCATGCGGAAAATGAAGCAGGGTAGGGGACTGGGGGTTGGGTAGGATGCTCAAGGATGCCTTGCTGAGGAGGTGACATAAGAGCTGAGAACCAGATAACAAGAAGGAGCTAGGTATGTGAAACCTATAGAAGGAATCTTCTGGGCAGAGGAAATTGGAGATACAAAGGCCCTGTGATTAGTGTTGGAGCCTAGCAAACCAGGGAGTGAGCCAGGGGCCCATTGTATACCCTAGCGGCGATCTTGTCAGGACCTCCGCACCAGTTGCCCAAATTCTTTTCTCACCAAGGCAACCTGCTTGCCCTCTTCACACCAAGCATGCCTCTCATTCTGAACTCCAGGGTCACAAAGCTACCTTTGTGGCAAGATCTCAGCTACACAGAGTGACAGGGGTCTTTCTCGGCAGGCAGTATCGTGTAGAGCATGCTTCTCAAACCACCCCTGGTGAAAGGACTGGTTTCTGATTTCCAGTCAATTATGGACCAATACTTTTATAAAATCAATATAAAGAAATTAGTAGAAAAAGGAAACTAGTAAATGCATACAAAATATGAGACTATTTCTTTTTATTGAATTCAACAGATATAAAGTTATTCTGTCAAATAGCTGTCAACTTGGTTGGGAACTGCCAACAGTTTGCAGACAAGCTCTGGTTTGGGTGCCAAGGCCTGGAATTGTCTGGGCCCAAATTTCTGGCTTTGCCACTTCCTATCTGTGTGGCTTGAGAAAATTATTTAACCTCTCTGAACCTCTGAGTTTTACCATCTGTCAAACAGGGCTGGTAATAGTACCTGCCTCATGGTTTGAGCTAATGCAGCCGAGGCACTGGGTAAGGACTGGTACTCATGGAAAGCACTTAATAAGCAGAAGGCTCCATTATGATTTTAATTCTCCTTTCCTTGCTGATCTGTGGGAAAAGCCCATGTTGGAAAGGCTGTTGACTACAGATAGAAGAATGTAGATCATTATAATAACTAAAATAAATAGGGTACTCTGGTCAGCATTTATGCCTCACAGCAACCTTGCAAGGAAGGTTTCTATTTTTTGTTGTTAATCTCTCTAACAAATTAAGAAGTTGATGCACACAGAAGTCAAGTAGAGTGCCCAAGGGGTAGCAGAATTTGAATCAAGGTCTATTTGATCTAAAAGGTCTTGCTTTCAACTATTGGACCCCTGTCCTCTATCTTGGGGACCTCTGGTTTTGTGGTGGCCTTGTAACTAGCTGAAGGTCACATACATAATCAGTGTTGAGCTGGAGTCTACCTGACTCCGGAGAAGCATTTCCTGTCCCGTGCTGCCTCCTGTACTTGGAGATGCAGACAAGCTCATTGTGGAGACAGGGCCGTAGCCTGGCCCAAAGAAGGAAGGGTAAGGGGGGAAATGACAGCCCTGGGAAAACTGTTCACTTTAACTTTTCAGTCAGGAATGATGAAAAAGTAAAATATTAAGAGTTTAAACTTGGGTGAAGAGAAGTACAGTGCCATCGAATATTACTTTCGGTTAGTATCTAAAGCCAGCACTTAAAGTGTCAGGTAGACAAAATTTAAAATGTATGATGTGGATAGTCACGTACAGTGCATAGAGGGTATGGGCAAAATGTAATTTTACAGTACTTTTAATTAGTAATTAATTTTTTTTTTTGCCCAAGGACTTCATTGAATTTGCATAAGTCATATGCGCGTGTGATGTAGCTTCACTGAATAACTGTCTGCTTCTCCTTTGGGTGAAATTTGGCCTTAAGGCAAATGTCAGAGTAGAATGATGGGTGCAGTTGGGGAGATTTGGAGACATTTTACCCAATGACATGCTCCAAAACTTCAGTGTTCTTCCACTTCCAGGATGAAGGTAAATGAGTCAACCAGTCCAGTCCTCTTCTGTGGCAACCTGCCTGCCTGGGTGCCTGACGGGGAGATGGGACAGGGTAGCGCCATTTCTTAGACTTTGATGTTCCCTGAGACCTTGTGTCACAAACAGAACTTACTTGCCCCTTGTCTTCCCCATCTTGTCTGAGCTGTTCTCTTCTTCCGCCAGGCTTCTTGCACCTGGGCGGCCTCCGCACTGCCTTGTACAACTACATCTTTGCCAAGAAGCACGGAGGGAGCTTCATCCTGAGGCTGGAGGACACGGATCAGACCCGCCTTGTGCCTGGGGCGGTGGAGAATATAGAGGACATGCTGGAGTGGGCAGGTGAGGCTGGCAGCTCCCTCTTCAAGGAGGGAGCAGGGAGCAGGAAAAGGAGCCTGAAGGCTTTCTCACATGGCCCAGGGTGGAGTCCCTGGAGGGAGTCCCTGGGGGAATGAGTACATTTGTGCTGCCTGGGGTGGCAGGTTCCACCTGGAAAGATGCTGAAGTTCCCGGCGGGGGGGTGGGGGTGGCGGGGTGGTGGAATAAAAAGCTCCAAGGTTGTTTTGAGATTCTTGTTTTTATCTCAGAATCTCACTTCCTACTGGGAGCAGGCAGGAAACACAGACCAAGTGGAAGATGGAGTGGGAGTCTCCAGGGGTGTGGTAAGCCCGAGAAAGTGCCAGCCCTGTTGATGTGGGAATCCTGGCCCAGCTTGTCAAATCTTCTGATTTCCAGAAGGAGCCGGAACTCCGGTTTTTTTTTTGTTTTGTTTTGTTTTGTTTTTTGCGGTACCTGGGCCTCTCACTGTTGTGGCCTCTCCCGTTGCGGAGCACAGGCTCTGGACGCGCAGGCTCAGTGGCCATGGCTCATGGGCCCAGCTGCTCTGTGGCATGTGGGATCCTCCTGGACTGGGGCACGAACCCGTGTCCCCTGCATCGGCAGGCGGAATCTCAACCACTGCGCCACCAGGGAAGCCCCGCGGGGTTTTTTGTTTTTGATGACTACTTCCCATTGTTAAATCTGAGCTCAGGTTTTTTTTTTTTTTTAAACCACATTGTATGAGCCAAACAAAACACGTGCAGCTTCTTAAGTCAGTCTCTTTAAGGGAAGTTTAGCCCTGAGGCCAGCTCAGCTCAGGGAGGATGAGGAAGAGTGTATGTGTGTTCCCCAGGTCAGTAGCTGCCTTCCTGTCGGAACAGGTTTGACTATTTAAGCTCGCCAAGGGAAAATGCCAAAAACACCAAGTCTGTCTTGACATGTGTATTCTAGTCTCAGGTAAATCATTAACTAAATTCTGGGTTCCTGAAGGACAAAAACTGATTTCATTTCTGTCCTCTACTGTAGAAGGTTGTAGCAGAAACTCAGTTGAGATGAGTTGAATAAAAGAATTCATGCACCAACGTCACTTACTGTGGTCCAGGTAGTGGTAGTGTTCAAGCATGGAACCAAGACCCTGCCCTTAGTAAGTAGGGGAAGACAGGTAAGTAACAGGTGAATTCATTCTTACTACAATATTAAGTGATGATAAGTGATGTGCAGGGAAGGGTAGCAGGCGAGGAAACCAGCAGGAGATGGGGGGGACTTCCCCAGGGAGGGGACGGTAGAGCAGAGAGTTGCACAAAGTGAGGGGCCGGCCCTCTGGTTATCTAGGGGGAGAATGCTCAAAGCAGTGGGAATGGCAGATGCAAAGGCCCTGTAGAAGCTTAGTGCTGGGTGTATTTGAGGAGCAGCAAGGAAGCCAGTGTGGCCCAAGCACGGTGAGGTAAGCAGAGGACCTGGAGACGTGAGGACAGGGAGGTTGGCAAGAGCCCATGACTGGCCACGTGGTGTGGAGCACCTGCTACACTGTGCTAGGCACAAGGGTACCGTGATGAGCAAGACTGCCTGGTGCGTCCTGCCCCATGGAGCCCCCAGCTCGGCACAACGGTGTGAGCATTCTGGTGAGGCAGAGGGCAGGGATCCACACCCCAGGTGGCTGAGTTCTGGAGCTTCTCGCTTTGGGCATCGGTATGTAATTTACATAGGGTGACATTTACCGTTTCAAAGTGGTCTTTAGTATATTCACTGAGTTGTATATCCACCAGCACTCTCTAATTCTAGAACATTTCCATCACCCCAAGACAAGACCCTGCACCAGGCACTGCCTGTTCCTCCTTCCCTCCTGCCCCTGGCAATCACTAACCTACTTCCTGTCTCTGTGGTTTGCCTGTTTGGGACATTTCATTTTATGTCTGGCTTACACTTAGGATAAGGTTCGTGTATGTTGTAGCATGAATCGGTTCTTCTTTCCCGTTTATGACCAAACAATATTCATTGTATGGAAATACCACTCTTATCCATTCGTCAGTGATTGGGCATTTGGATTGTTTCTACTTTTTGTTTATGATGAGTAAAACTGCCATGAACGTTTACATACTATTTTTTATGTGAATCTGTTTTCAGTTTTCCTAGTGGAGTCTCTTAAACCCTGGAGCATTCCAAATGCTGGACACGTTAAGGGTAGATCAGGAAGGGAACCCCAGATGCACCTAACCCACCCCCCCCTTCTCTGACAAATGAAGAAATACCAATACCAACAGTACCAACGGTGGTCACAGCCAGGACCAACTGAGCACTGAGACGTGCCAGGCAAGGCGCCGAACCCTTCCCGCAGGCCGTCCTGTTCCAGCCTCGTGATGACCCTCGGGAGAAAGTAAATGTTTGTTTCCTTTTTTCGTAAAGGAGGAAATGCAGGCTCTGACAGGCGTCTTGCCTGGCCTCAGAGCTGGCCAGTGCATTTGAACCCAGGCCCCTCAGCCTCCAGTTTGTGTGACGTCGGGTGTGCAGGGTTAGCCCTGTCCTCATCTTCCTAATCGTTGGAAAGCCATTTCAGGGCAGAAACGCCATCATCCACCTCTTCTGTGTCCACCCTGCCTCTCCCGGAAGCGTTTATAAGTTAAATCTATCCTTTCTGACCTGAGGAAACCATACCTGGGGTTGGCGGTTTCGCTTATAATAGGTCACATTTAATCTAACAGCATATGTTGCAGCTGTTCTACATGAAGCCATTGCACTAAGCACTGCGTAAGCACTGGTGCGTTTACGTCTCGGTCACTCTGCACAGTAGACTCTCAGCTCCACTTTTCAGAGAAGGAAACCGAGGCTTAGAAAGGCTAAGAAATGCAAGAGGCAGTCCACCAAGTGGTTAAGAGTGCGGACTTGGGGCCAGCTAGCCTGGCTTTGGTCCTTGGCCAGGTGACGTAACACAGCCCCTCTATGCCCCCATGTCCTCCTTACTGAATGGGGGTAATAACGGCCCCTACTGGGTGGGGTGGTTTTGAGCTTTAACAGCGATCACAAAACATAAAAGCAGCCTGGAAGGTGCATGGCACTATCCCTCGTGACAGCCAGTCGGGCAGGGCCAGGAGCCCAGCCAGGCTGAATGGGCTGTCCCTGAACCACGCTTCTCCCAAGTCTGCTGTTCCAGGCCTGCTGGCTTCTCCCTCCCTGGGGCAAGGATGGAGGGAGAGGACGTGCCTGTAAGGGCATGGACCGTGGAACCAGTGCACCTCCATCCGACTCCTTATCCACCAGCCACATGACCTTGAGCATTAACCTCTCTGTGCTTTAACTCTTCATCTGGAAAAGGGAAATCATAAGAGTAACAGCCTCATGGATTGTCAGGAGGGTTAGAAGCTTTGCTGTATGTGTAAAGCGCTTACAACAGTGCCTGGGAACCAGTGTCTTGTGCATCGTACTTACTACGTGGTGATTATTCTCTTCCTGTGTTGTAGGCATCCCCCCTGACGAGAGCCCCCGCCGGGGAGGTCCTGCAGGGCCCTACCTCCAGTCTCAGCGACTTGCGCTCTACGCCCAGGCCACCGAAGCTCTGCTGAAGAGCGGCGCTGCGTACCCGTGTTTCTGCTCACCCCAGCGGCTGGAACTCCTGAAGAGGGAGGCCCTAAGGAACCGCCAGACACCCCGGTGAGAGCCCCAGCCTGTCACGGGTGCCTCCCCAGGGGTGGATGTGTTCGTTAGCTCTTGCTGTGTAACAGATTATCCCCAACTGGCTTATCTCAGGGTTTCTGTGGGTCAGGTTTGGGCACAGCTTAGCTGGCTCCTTTGTCTTAGGGTTGCTCTCAAAGCTGCATCAAGGTCTTGGCCAGGCTTTCAGTTACCTCGAGGCTGGACTCTCAAAGGATCTGCCTCCATCCCTCTCCGAGGCTGTTGCCTGGAAGCATCTGTTCCTGGCCATGTGGGCCTCTCCACAGGGCAGCTCACAGCTTGGCAGCTGGCTTTCCTCAGGGCGAGCCAGGGAGAAGGCAGGGGAGAGCAAGGAAGGTGGAAGCTGCAGCTTCTGCATAACCTAATCGGGGAAGTGACATCTCACGGCTGTGTCGTGCTCTGTGCATCAGAAGGAAGTCACTAGGTCCAGCCCACGCTCAAGGGCCGGGAGGACACGGGAAAAACACCATGAGGCGGGGATCACTGGGGCCGTGTCAGCTCTGCCTGCCACATTGGGCCTCAGGCATGTAAAGTCATTTAAATTATTTCTTATTTTGAATCAGTAAAATTTGCCTCACATCCAGAAAGATGTATGTGCAAAGATCTCTCCCAGCCCTAGCTCTCGCTCCCCGATTCCCTCTCCAGAGACAATTGGTTTTAGAACTTTCTTATCTCTCCTCCAGAGACACGCAGTGCATACACTGAGGAACGCATATTGGTTCTCTTCTTCCCCACTCTAATGGTAGCCCACGAGATACGTGTCATGCAGTTTACAGATCCCACTTACTGTCTTGAGGATCGGTCTGTATGAGTCCGTAAATTTTCCTCTGCTTGCATAGTATTCCATCACAGGGCTGTATCATCACTCACCTGATCAGTTCCTTCCTAATGAACATTTATGTTGTCTCTAATCTTTTGTTACTAAAAAAAGGGAGTGGTGATGAATAATGTTGACGTACATCATTTGGCACATGTGCAATGTGTTTGTTGGATCACCTCCCTAGAGTTGGAATTGCAGGTCAATTTATAGCTCTGATAGGTACTGTCTAGTGGCCCTCTACTAGCTTGTACTCCCATCAGCATCATAACATTCAAGTTCCAGTTTCAGTGAACTATTTGGACAAGGGCTTGGATGTTCATACAAGGTCGCGCCATCCGCTGCAGCATTGCTTTTTTAATCATAAATGGTCTACTTGCCCATTGACAGAAGATAATGTTTTAAAATTACGATCATACCCTATCCTGGATCCATACAGCCATTTATTTATTTATCTTATACATTTATTTATTTTTATAAATTTATTTATTTTTGGCTGCATTGGGTCTTCTTTGCTGCGTGCGGGCTTTCTCTAGTTGTGGCGAGCGGGGGCTACTCTTCATTGCAGTGCACGGGCTTCTCATTGCAGTGGCTTCTCTAGTTGCGGAGCACGGGCTCTAGGCGCGTGGGCTCCAGTAGTCGCAGCACACGGGCTCAGTAGTTGTGCCTCGCAGGCTTTAGAGCGCAGGCTCAGTAGTTGTGGCGCACGGGCTTAGTTGCTCCACAGCATGTGGGATCTTTCCAGACCGGGGCTCGAACCCGTGTCCCCTGCATTGGCAGGCGGATTCTTAACCACTGCGCCACCAGGGAAGTCCCATACAGCCATTTACGATGGAACATTTAGCTCAGTGTCAAGGATAGTGCTTACAAGTGTTACATTTGTGTATCATTTAGGACGCTTTTGGGAGCAAGTGACAAATACTCTGTTAAAGAGGGACAGACCAGAGCTTCTCAACTTTAATGTGCGGAAGAATCACCTGAGAGTCTAGTTAACGGGCAGCTTCTGATTTAGCAGGTCCAGGGTGGGTCCAGCAGGTCCTGAGATGCTGCATTTCTGACAAGCTCCCAGGTGAGGCTGACGCTGGAGGTCCACAGACCACACTTTGAGTAGCCAAAGCATAAACCACATAGACATTCATCTTCTCCTCCTGCAGAAGTCTGCAGGTGGGTGACTCCAGGATGAAGCCAGCAGCTTTGAGGAGGCGGGACTGTATTTTGGCCTGTTGCTGCCTCCCTTGCCTCCCCCTCCCCCATCAGTTACAAGTGGCTGCTCGCCCTCCTCTCACTTAGAGAGGAAATCTCTCCCAGAACCTTCATCCTCCGCTACCCCACAAGCATGCTTTTTTTTGAATCTCAGTGATGGGTCAATGCTTTAGGGGAATGAGATTGCATGCTTGTCAAAACCAGTCATGATTCACCCCCTTGGGTGACATTTGACGTTTCCTCATTAGTAAGGAAGAAGGGAAACTGGCTTGTGACTGCTGTGCTATGTTATCTCACTTAGTTCTCCCACGCAATAACCTTGTTATCCCCATGCAAGACTGAGGAGACAACTGTAAGAGGTAAATGACTTGCCCAGGGTCATACAGTTATCAGAGGCAGAGGTAGGGCTCACGCCTGCCACCAGTACTCTTAGTAACTCTAGTTACTGTGCTGCTCTGCTTCCCAACAGGTATGACAATCGGTGCCGGAGCCTGAGCGAGGCGCAGGTGGCCCAGAAGCTGGCCAAAGACCCCAAGCCTGCCATCCGCTTCCACCTGGAGGGGGAGGCGCCAGCCTTCCAGGACTTGGTGTATGGCTGGAATCGGCATGAGGTGGCCAGTGTGGAGGGGGACCCAGTCATCCTGAAGAGCGACGGCTTCCCCACCTACCACCTGGCCTGCGTGGTGGACGACCACCACATGGGCATCAGCCACGTGCTGCGGGGCTCCGAGTGGCTGGTCTCCACCTCCAAGCATCTGCTCCTCTACCAGGCCCTGGGCTGGCAGCCCCCGCACTTTGCCCACCTGCCCCTGCTCCTCAACAGGGATGGCAGCAAGCTGTCCAAGAGGCAAGGGGACATCTTCCTGGAGCATTTTGCTGCCGCCGGCTTCCTGCCGGATGCCTTGCTCGATATCATCACCAACTGCGGCTCAGGGTTTGCAGGTACCCACTCCCCAAGAGGTCCTGGTGGGACCATAGCAGTGAAGAGCCAGGGCCTTGGGTCAGGCCGCCTGGCCTTCAGTCCCAGCTGTGCCACCCACTGACCGTGTGATCTTACACAAGTTCCTTCTCTTATTTGACAAGTGTTTATTGAGCCAGACACCGTGTTACGTGCTTGGGGCTACAATGGTGAACAAGGTAGATGTAATCCTTGCCCTCAAGGATCTGATGATTTGTGAGCCTCGGTTGCCTCATCTGTAGAATGGGCTAGGTGTCTACCTCACAGGGTTAAGTTAGGGTTCACTGAGCTCCTGACTGTGAGGCACCAGCACAGTATCTGCCACAGAATAGAACAGAAATCACAGATCCTGTGATTATTGTAATTCCATTATTAATAGCAGTACAAGTGGGTACTCTGAAAGTATTACTGGTATTACTATGACCCTAGTTTATTCCAAGCTGACCAAAGGCTTAGGGCCCACATCTTGATGGTGCACAAAATAGGATGACCTTTTGGAGGGGGAACGATTTCTGAACATGTGGCCATAGTCTGCTTCCTGCTTTTTCTGCCCGTATCTCATTTAAGCCTTAAAATATCCTTGAGGGGTATTTATTATCCCCACTGTTTGTTAGAAGCTTGCAAGGCTCAGAGAGATTGAGTGACTTGCCGAAGTCACACAGCTAGTGAGGGCCGTGGCAGAGGCTCAAGCCTAACCAGGATGCCCACTGACTGCGTGGGATGGGGCCACTGCTCGTGAGAAGCAGCTCGTGGCTCAGCTCTTCTCACTCTGGCTGCACCTTGGAATCCACCAGGAAGCTTGTAAAATACAGTCCTGTTCAGACCCCATCCCAAAC
Source organism: Mesoplodon densirostris (assembly GCF_025265405.1). Lineage (NCBI taxonomy): Eukaryota > Metazoa > Chordata > Mammalia > Artiodactyla > Ziphiidae > Mesoplodon > Mesoplodon densirostris. The sequence continues at coordinate 49,261,148 of NC_082676.1, forward strand.
CAGTCGAGTCAGGATCCCTGGGGCGCAGCCAGGCAGTGAGCAGGCTCTTCTTTTTTTTTTTTTTTTTTTTTTTTTTTTTTTGCGGTATGCGGGCCTCTCACTGTCGTGGCCTCCCCCGCTGCGGAGCACATGCTCCGGACGCGCAGGCTCCGGACGCGCAGGCTCAGCGGCCATGGCCCACGGGCCCAGCCGCTCCGCGGCATATGGGATCCTCCCAGACCGGGGCACGAACCCGTATCCCCTGCATCGGCAGGCGGACTCTCAACCACTTGCGCCACCAGGGAGGCCCGAGCAGGCTCTTCTTGCAGCTCGTGTCTTTGAGGGCAGTGAGGGTTGATTTAGCCGGATTGTTTTCAAGCTTTTTTTTCTTTAGTGACAGAACCCTTTCTGCAAATGAAAGCTCACTCGGGCCCTTGATACATAAAATAACTAGAAGTCGACTGTTCGGGCAGCCTCCCTTGTGATTGACAGTGGAATGGCCGGGTGGGGGGCGGGTGCTGAGCAGCTCGGCCTGCCTCACTTGCAGAGAACCGGATGGGCAGGACCTTGCCAGAGCTGATCACACAGTTTGACCTGACCCGGGTCACCTGCCACTCGGCCCTGCTGGACCTGGAGAAGCTCCCAGAATTCAACAGGTGAGCGGGGAATCTGGAGCACCCCCAGGAGAAAAGGGCTCACCGACTGATGCTGGGTCCCCACGGTGGAAGGTCTAGTGGGCTCTGGAGTCACACACACTTGATTTTGACTATGGGCTCAGGTGTCTAGTGCCATGTGACCACAGGTAAGTCACCTAACCTCCTCAAGCCTCTGTTTTCTCTTCTCTAAAATGGGGCTAATAACAGAACTCACCTTAGGCGATTGTTCAGTTCAATTAAGCCTCAAACTATTTTGCGCATAGAAAGTGCTCAGTACAATGGCAGGTACGGTTTTTGTAGTCACCGTTATTCCTGTTCAGCCCCTCCCCCACCCAGCCAACACAGTAACTGAGTGCTGTCTCGTGGCGTCTGTTGTACATGTCAAGTAGTTCTTCCCCGCGAAACCTCCAGCCACAGTTACAGTTCGGATCACTGTTGCCATGTCTCAGGCTAAGGGCACTGGACGGAAAGCCAGAAGACAGGTCCGTACTTAGGGGCCAGGGACTCTTTGATGCCTTCTCTTGAGCCTTGGTTTGGGGGCAGGCTCTTCTCGGTGCCTTATGGCATGAGCCCAGGGGATTCACATCGACTGCGGGTGTGTCAAGGATGTTACTTCATGTACTTCCCGTATCAGACCTAAGGTCAGTTGTATGATTTTGCCCTATTGTGCATATGAGGAGAGCAAGATGTCAGGAAGTTGAATAACCAGCCCAAGTTCAAGTTCACACAGTAATGGTGGGCATCTTTCTTTTTATTTTTTTTTTATTTTTATTTATTTATTTTTGGCTGCGTTGGGTCTTCGTTGCGGAGCGTGGGCTTCTCGTTGCGGTGGCTTCTCGTTGTGGAGCACGGGCTCTAGGTGCATGGGCTTCAGTAGTTGTGGCACACAGGCTCAGTAGTTGCGGCTCATGGGCTCTAGAGCACAGGCTCAGTAGTTGTGGCGCACAGGCTTAGTTGCTCCACGGCATGTGGGATCTTCCCGGGATCGACAGGGATCGAACTCCTGTCCCCTGCGTTGGCAGGCGAATTCTTAACCACTGTGAGTGGGCATCTCTTGAGTGGGGCATTCAGGAGCAAACAGCGTGCACATTGAATGCAGCCTGTTCTCTACCTTTCTTATCATGGAGAAAGCGATATCCCTGGGAGAAATGGAGTCAGAACAGGGGAGATACTTTGTGACCCATTCAGTCCTCTGCAAAGCATGAGGGGGAGCCAGAGGGAGACAGCGGTGGGCTTTTGCTTGGGATAGATGCCCTCAGTTTTTGTGCAGCCGAAGCTGTTCTCTTTAATTGTTTCTGTAATCAAGCCACTGCTATGATTATTTCAGTAACAGTCGTAAAGATAGTAGTTATCATAGCAGTACTAGTGGTGTGGTGGAGATAGTGATAGTAACTAACATTTATCTAGCACTCGCTACATCCCAGGCGAGGGACTATCGCAAGCCTGATTTCTTTCTTCCCACTGTCTCATCTAACTACTAAGGAGGTCCTAGAAACAGTTTCAGTACCAGTTGCATGTGATTTCTCTTCATTCGTTTTAGAAAGTGATGTTTTGGGACCAGTGAGTGCTCCAGATTGCTTCCCAGACGGTCTCATCCTTCCACCCTCTGTTCAGACTCCCTGTCCGTCTCCAACTGCCGGGTGTGGCAGTAACGCAGGCCTTGTGCTCAGTGCTTTACAGACAGCTCCTCGTTTGCCCAGTGCCCTGTGAGGGAGGCCCCATTGTTCCCACAGTAACAGACGAGCACCCTGAGCTCCGAATGGTTGTGTAAGTTGCTGCAGACCTCTGGCAAAGCTGGCTTCACCCACAGGCCTGTGCAATCTCAGAGCCCATGAGATGATCACCAGTCTTTTGCTGCCTGCCTTTCTTCTATGTCAGGGACAGGGGGCCCTCGGCCCCTCACTGCTCGCTTTCTTGGGTCCCTCCAGTCCTGCTGCGGACAGGGTGAGGGCAGCCCAGAGACAGGACTGGCAGGGCCTGGTTTGAGGCTTGGAGTCTTAGAGGCTTTGCTGCTTCTGAAGGAGGGAACAAGGCAGTTAGAAGAATTCTGAAAAGGGGAAAATTTGACCTGACAGGAAAACTTGAGCTTTTTAACTGTGAGCCGTGAATTCAGAGAACTCTGCCGTCTGGACGTGGCTTTGAATCCTAGAAATCCATATTCTCGACGTCTGCCCTTTTGCTCCAGAGCCCCATGCTTCGAACTCTGCGAGGAGGCAGGCACCCCCGGGTTCTGCTTTGTAAACTCAGGTGCCTTTCGAGGCCAGGCAGGTAGCTCAGAGGAGGGCGGCGGGCCAGGTGGGAGGCCCTGGGGAGCAGAGGGATGGGCAGAGCTTTGGCACCTCCTCTCTGCTCCAGCTGGAAGGTGTCATTCTTCAAACCCCACCCACTCCCCTGGGGAAGAGGGTTGTCTGGGCTGGAGATGCCCGTGGCAGGACGGTCCCTTGGCTTGCCCGGCAGGCTGCACCTCTGCCGGCTGGTGAGCGATGAGACCCAGAGACGCCAGCTGGTGGGGAAGCTGCAGGCTCTCGTGGAGGAGGCATTCGGGAGCCAGCTGCAAGACAGGCATGTGCTGGACGCAGCCTATGTGGAGAGGATCATCCTGCTGAGACAGGTGTGGTGTCGGGAGCTCGGGAGGGCCCAGGGAGCGGGTGGCGCCCCACTCCTCCCCCTCCCGCTGCGTCAGAGCCCCATCCCAGTGCGTTCAGTGACCGCCTCTTCCCCCAGGGCCACATTTGCCGCCTGCAGGATTTGATCTCCCCAGCGTACTCCTACCTGTGGACTCGCCCTGCTGTGGGTCGAGCGCAGCTGGGCGCCGTCTCGGAGAAGGTGGACATCATTGCCAAGCGTGTGCTGGGGTGAGTGTCCGCAGGCTGAGTTCAGGGTTCTGCACCTCCCTTCCCTCTCTCCCCACCAGGGCCCCCTTCACTCCAGGGCTCGGCTGTCAGGCGTGCAGTACAACCCCAGAGCTAGTGAGAGGTTCTCGGTGAGACGATCCTCACGGCTCTCTTGGCGGAAGGGCTGACCCTGAGGAGCTCGGGCTCTCCCGGGAAGAGGCGGTGGTCTGGCACTGGGATCGGACCCAACTGGGTTCCGTTCCCGCCCCACCCCTCGCTGGCCCAGTTAGTTCACCTGCCCAGGGGACTTCGATCTGTCCAAGTGACTGCACGTCCTTGAGCTTCCATTTCCTCACCTATAGGGTGGAGATGATACTAGATCTTATTTTAACAGTAGCAGAACTCTCCAAATTACGAGGGCACAAAGTGCAACCAAAACGGACTTAAGCAAGGGGGGGAATGATTGGTGTATGTAATTGCAGAGGCTAGGAGAAGGGCCAACTTGAGGTCCAGCTTAAAGCAGGGGCCAAAAATATGGCACCAAGACCTAATTTCTCCCTCTGTCCCTTTGACTTTCTCCCCCACACTCCTCCACGCCCGCTACTCCTTCTGCAGGGGTTCTGTATCGGGTAGATGGAGCGTGGGATGCCCTGCCAGACAAGACAAGCGCCTTTCTCCCTTACCTGCATCCAGAGCAGGCAGTTTGGGCTGAAGAGCTTTCTCCACATCTCCAGGGTCCTGTCATCCCAGGGTTTTGCTCTTGTCCCCATGGTCCATGGTGGCTCACAATTCAGCCAGAGGAGGAAGGAGGAAAGGGAGAGGGGGACGGGATACTCCTCCCGCTTAGGGACTTGACTTAAAAGTGACACACTTGTTTCCACCCGCATCCCGCTGGCCCGAACGCCTGTCTTACGGCCATTCCAAGCTACAGGGGAGTCTGGAAAATGTAGTTTTTACCTTGGGGGCCAGGTGCCCATCTGAAAATTGTGTCAGTACACATGAGAGGGAGAAAGGATACCGGGGGTCAAAAGCAGCCTCTCTCACAGTCTCCACTGTGGTGGTAAGACAGCAAAACCTTAGCCTCCGGCTCCAGCTGTGTCCTGAGATTCACTCTGATGGGGCCTGATTGGCCTGGTTTTTCTGTCTCCGAACTAGTCACTGAGGCCTGGAGAATGCGATGTGCTGACCGGCTTAGGTTAGGTCATACGTGGGACCCTGAGTGCCCCCCGCCCCAGCCAAAGCACATGGGCTGAGGATGGAGCCGGGTAGTTCCACAGGGAGAGTTAGGGCCTGTGGAGAGAGTTATAAAGATTAAATTAGATAATAATAGCAAACACTCATGTGGGTTTGCTTACACATGTGCCTACAAAGTGCTGTGTTATATATCATATACGTTAGATGTGTACACGGATATGTGTGCATGCTATGTGTGTGTGTATACACTTGAATTCAGAGCGACCTAATAAAGGAACTACTATTGTTAGCCCCATTTTAACAGGTGAGGAAATCAAGGCACAAAGAGGTTAAGTAACTTGTCTAAAATAATACAGCTAGTAAATCGAAGGAGCAGGAATTGAGACTCAAGCTGGCTGGGGCGAGAGACCGTATGTCCAATCATATTCTCTATTGTTTATCCTTGGTGTAAAGTACTTGGACAGCCCCTGATAACAAGCAGTCATCACAAGTCTTCCCTCCTACTCAGCCCCCAACAGAAAGGCAGTCCCAAACAGCAGTTTCCTTTGTGAAATGTCTGTGTATTCAAGGAAATGTGTATACAACTCCATTCTTCCAATTTAAAACTTAATTGTTATTAATACATTCAAACCTCTTGAACCTCTAGGTTTAAAACCTAGAAATTATTTTAAAAGGTATATATCAGGAGTCCCATTTTTAATCCTTGTCCCCTGTCTGCCCCATTCCAGAACCCTCTCTGGATGTTACTACTATTGATAATTATATCTGAATAATCCTTATTTTTCAGCTTTTTTACACAAAAGGTACAATACAGGGAATTCTCTGGTGGTCCAGTGGTTAGGACTCAGTGCTTTCACTGCCAAGGGCCTGGGTTCAGTCCCTGATGGGCAACTAAGATCCTGCAAGCCGAGCAGTGTGGCCAAAAAAAAAAAAAAAAAAAGTACGATACAATAACACTGTTGTCTTTGGGTGGGACTTTTGTTTTATTTTTATTTTTTTAGTGAAGTATAGTTGATTTATAATATTATGTTAGTTTCAAATGTACAACATAGTGATTCAGTATTTTTATAGATTATACTTCATTTAAAGTTTACAAAATAATGGCTGTATTTCCCTAAGTGTCTTTATGTGTTTTTTTGCTTGTTTGTCTGTTTGCTTTTCCCTTAACAGTTTATCTTTAGATCTGTCCAGGGCTTAGAAGAGCATCCTCATTCTTTTCTCAGCTACAGCTATTCCCTTTTTATACCACTTTACCATGATTTATATAATTCATCTCCTATTGATGGACATTTGGAATGCTTCCAAATTTTGTGGTTACAAACAATCACAGTGAGTAACCTTGAATAGACATCATTAAGCACCCTTACAAGTAAATCTCCAGGATAAATTCCCAAGAGGTATTATTAATAATAATACTCCCTTAATTTAGGACATTCCACATGAGGCTGTTAGTTCTAGTTCACTGGGCTAATGTCTTACCTCCCCACCCCTGCCATGGGATTAGATTTTAGAAACCCTCTGGGGCTCCCACTGAAGGCAGGAAAGCTGACGCCCAAATATTTAGAAGCTGCCAGATCTCTGGAAGTCCCTCTGTGCCCACGCCAAGGCCTGGACCAGCTCTAACATGTCCTGGCTGCCAGTGTTGGCTGCCTGGGGCCTGTCACTCTTTCACCAGCTCCTTGGCAGCCTGCTTCCCCACAGTGACATTGAGGAGTGTGTTTGTTTTTTCCCCACATTACATTTTTGGGTTTTTTTGAAGTATAGTTGATTTACAATGTGCTAATTTCTGCTATATAGCAAAGTGATTCAGTTATACATATTCTTTTCCATAGTCTTTTCCATTATGGTTTATCACAGGATATTGACTATAGTTTCCTGTGCTCTGTGGTAGGACCTTGTTGTTTATCCATTTTATATATAATGGTTTGCATCTGCTAGTCCTAAACTCCCAACCCTTCCCTCCCCCCACCTCGCCCACCCTTGGCAAGCACAGGTCTGTTCTCTATGTCTGTAAGTCTGTTTCTGGTTCGTAGATATGTTCCTTTGTGTCATATTTTAGATTCCACATGTAAGTGATATCATACGGTATTTGTCTCTTTCTGACTTACTTCACTTCGTATGATAATCTCTAGGTCCATCCATGTTGCTGCTAACCACATTACATTTTATATTTTCAGTATTTCCTCTTCTCCATTTCATAAATAGCAGCAATCATGTGGTCCGGTTTTAAGATGCAATACGAATGATTATGTTTCTCACATTGAAACTGAATTGCTCAAGTGCTGGAGTGAGTAAGGAAATCTGCATTAAAAGGCTCTTTGTTCCAATTCCTCATGAACCCAGTCCCTGAGCCGGTAGCCTTCCACACTGAGCCAATGTGGGGAATGGAGTGTCTGGGCCCTTTCGGGAGCAGGTGGTGTCAGAGGTAGTGAAGATCTCCAGCCTCGGTCCCTCTTCCGTGTGGAATGACTCCCCCTTCCCTGCTCCCGTCTCTTGCTCTAACTCAGAATCAGGGCTGGGATGAAGTTTTCGCAAGTCCTGCTCTGACTAATTGGGGACTTTCTCTTGAGCTCAAACATGCTTTGGGGAGAGGGTCTCAGCTGGACTGCCAGGAAAGTGGGGAATGGTTGCTGGCCTGTTGTAGTTCCTTAAGTGTTTCATTTGTGGGCAAAGAATGGTTGTAGCAAGTTGGCGGCAGGGACATTACTGGAGCTGGGGTCTCCTGATTTCCTTCTTTCTGCTCTTCTCTGCTACATCCCCCAGAAGTCTTGAAGCTGTGTTTCAGATCATTTCCCAGAGGGCTTCATTCTTCCATCCTATGTGTAACCCAATCCTAAGTTTCTTTTTAGATCCTCTTGCAATGTCTCTGAGCTCTTGGATGTAATAAATATTAGCTAATATTTAATTTTTAGTGAAATATAAGAGCTCATACTTTCAAGTACTTACCATCTGTTCAGGCAATGTACTTAGTGCTTTACAAGTTTTAACTTAGCCCCACCATAGCCCTGTGAGGTGCAGACACTATTATTATTCCCACTTTACAGGTGAGAAAACTGAGGCATGAAGATTACATGACACAGGTAGTAATCAGTAAATCCTCTTATGGTGTCCTCTTAGTTTCCCTATCTTATGCCCACTTGCTTGGATTCTCTGTGTTTGTAGTCTCTTGGTTGTTGTTTCTTCCCCAGCTAGGATGCGGATGGGGGTAGTAGATATCCCCCCACCCCCAAGGCAGGCTTGAACATTGGTTCTGCTGTTGATGTATATTGTAGCTGATGGATGATCTTCTGAAGTCCTCCCTTCCACCCACTTGCCACTGGCCCATGCTGGCCCCTTACAGACTGGCCCTCTTCTAGGCTTTTAGAAGGACCCGGTATGAGTTTAACTCAGGACATGCTGAACAGAGAACTGAAGAAGCTGTCAGAAGGTCTGGAAGGCACCAAACACAGTAACGTGATGAAGCTCCTCCGAGTGGCCCTCAGTGGACAGCTGGTGAGGCGGGTGGTGGGACTGTGCCCTGGAGCCCTCATTTATCCAGTCAGCTAACATTCACTGGCAGCACTAAGCTCAGTCTGGGGGCTGCAAATAGGAATGAAACGTGACCACCCCCTTCATTCAGTCATTCAACAGACAGTACTTCCTGAGTACCTACCATGTGTAAGCACCACGCTAGGTACAGTGGATACGGTAGTGAGTGAAACACATGTGCTCCCTGCCTTCATGGAGCTGGCGGTTGACTGGGGCTGTTGGACATACCAACCCAGCAAGAGCAGGCTTCTGGGACCCATCCTTAGAAATTAAAGCCCATAAAATGCAAACTCTGCTCCTTGGGATGCAGGCAGCAGTGCTGGGGTTGGCCTAGGGTGTAACTTCTGCAGACCAAGGCTGGGTGTTCATTCCTCAGGCATCTTAAGGCAATGTTTTCTCTTTTTGTTCTTAGCAAGGACCTCCTGTAGCTGAGATGATGTTGTCCTTGGGACCAAAGGAAGTGCGGGAACGAATACAGAAGGTGCTTTCCAGCTAGAGAGAAGGTGTGCAGGACAGCAGAGGTGGCCACAGGAACTGTACTCGTGGGACCTGCCCTCAGAGGGGAGGAGCAGGAGGCTTGGGGCCCATCGGAAGCTTGTGGAAGGAACCAAGAATGGACACAGAGCCTCTGGGTGCACAGGTGCATTTATGGCTCCACGCCAGGCCCATCCTTATCAGTTGGCCAGGGTCACCCAGCCCCCCTCACCTCCCTGACGCTGGAAAGGAAGGCCTCACGTATGGTTCTGACACCACAGTACACAGCAGGGGTCAGGAGCTGGCTCACTGAACAGTCACAGCCCATGTTTTAGTCTGCTCGGGCTGCCATGAAAAAATATCACAGAATGGTGGCTTAAATAACAGAAAATGATTTTCTCACAGTTGTGGAGGCCAGCAGTCCAAGATCAAGGTGTTGGCAGGTTTCGTTTCTCCTGAGGCCTTGCTCCTTGGTTTGCAGACGGCTGCCTTTTTGCTGTCTCCTCACATGGCCTTCCCTCTGTGTGTGCCCTCGGTATCTCTGTCCAAAGGCCCTCTTAAGAGGACACCAGTCAGATTGGGTTAAGGCCCACCCTCACGGCCCAGTTTGAACTTACTCACTTCTTTAAAGGCCCTGTCTGCAAATTTGGTCACATTCTGAGGTACGGAGAGGTTAGGGCTTCACATGTGAGTTTTGAGGGGAACACAACTCAGCCCATGCATAACAGCTTGGCAGCAGCCTGGACTCCTGGGTCCCAGTTCTCGGGCCCAGTTTGACTTTGGTTTTTCGTTTTGTTCTATTTTTTAATAAATTTATTTATTTTGGGCTGTGTTGGGTCTTGGTTGCTGCCCACAGGCTTTCTCTAGTTGCGGCGAGCAGGGGCTACTCTTTGTTGTGGTGTACGGGCTTCTCATCGCAGTGGCTTCTCTTGTTGTGGAGCACGGGCTCTAGGCACATGGGCTTCAGTAGTTGTGGCACATGGGCTCAGTAGTTGTGGCTCGTGGGCTCAGTAGTTGTGGCACGCAGGCTTAGTTGCTCCATGGCATGTGGGATCTTCCTGGACCAGGGCTCAAACCCATGTCAGGTGAATTCTCAATGACTGCGCCACCAGGGAAGCCCCCAGTTTGAGTTTGGAGCAATGACTGACAAGCTGGGCTGAACTGGCTTGTTAGACTTTCTTTGGGGCTTATATATAGGAAAGAACCCACACATATGCCCAGGGGGAACACTTAACGTTTTATACTGCTCTTTGTCCTTGGGCTTGGGGCAGCCTGTATCTCCCTTCCCTAACGGTTGTCACTTCCTCTTTTCCAGTTCTCCAGACCTGGTCCTTGGACTGGAGACCTCTACGCTGCCTGTTTTGCATCTTTTTCTTCATATTCGCCTCCTTCTTCCACCCATCATTTGTAAATCACCGTCTGTGGGTTTCTGAAATGAGATGTTCTTCTTGGGGTGAATAGGAATAGCTGAAGTGAAAGGAGGATGGTGGCTGGCTACAAAGACGCCTACACGGCTTCTGGGCTTCCCCTTTGTAGCCCCCAGTCGTCGCTGCCTCCTGGCGCTCACACTGAAGAGGGCTGACTTCTGTGTGGTGTGTCATGGCTTCCATGTTGTTCTCTTGGATCCCTTACTCTGGGGGAAGCCAGCTTCCACACCGTGAAGACAGACAGACAAGGATGGGAGGCCTTTTGACAACATCAGTATGAATGGGCCATCTTGGAAGTCAGTCTTCCAGCCCCAGTCAAGCCTTCAGATGACTGCAATGCTGGCTGATGTTTGACTGCAGCGTTCTTTTTTTTTTTTTTTTTTTAATTGGAGTATAGTTGCTTTACAATGTTGTGTTTGTTTCTGCTGTACAGCAAAGTGAATCAGCCACACGTATACATATATTCCCCTCTTCCTTGGATTTCCTTCCCATTTAGGTCACCACAGAGCATTGAGTAGAGTTCCCTGTACTATACAGTAGGTTCTCGTTAGTTATCTGTTTTATACATACGTAGCATATATGTGTCAATCCCAATCTCCCAATCCATCTCACCCCCTCTTCCCCCTTAGTATCTATACGTTTGTTCTCTATATCTCTGTCTCTGCTTTGCAAATAAGTTCATCTTATAGCATTTTTCTAGATTCCACATATGTGTTAATATACAATATTTGTTTTTCTCTTAATGACTTCACTCTGTATGAAAGTCTCTAGGAACATCCACGTCTCTGCAAATGGCACAATTTCGTTCCGTTCTATGGCTGAGTAATATTCCATTGTATATATGTACCACATCTTCTTTAGCCATTCCTCTGTTGATGGACATTTAGGTTGCTTCCATGTCCTGGCTACTGTAAATAGTGCTGACTGCAGCCTTCTTGAAAGATCCTGAGCCAGAACCACTAAGCAAAGTTGCTCCTGAATTTCAGACACACAGTTATGAGATAATAAATATTTATTGTTTAAAGCCACTTAGCTCTGGGATAATTTGTTACCCAGCAAGAGATTGCTAATACACTGTCCTTGTCCAGGGGAATAGGGAAAGGGGATTAAAGAACTTGCTGAGTTTCACAGAGACCTAATCCTTGCTTGAAAAGTACGTCAGATAAAGTTCTTGGATGGCAAGCAGTGGAAACCAGTTCTGCCTAACTTAGGTTTATTGGAGACTTTAAGTTTATGGGAATTTAAATTTGTGAGAAAGTCATAGAATCTATGGGAAAGCCAAAGAACCAGGTCTTGGAAAAGACAGGAGCCGGGGAAGCTCTGAGCATGCAGGCAGCAGGAGCTCATGGCCAGTCTTGTCTGGGTTCTTCAGTGGGAACACATGAACTCTTAACTATTTTTTGTTGTGGTTTCTCTGTATTATTTCCCCTTCAGTTTTGGATGATTCAGCTAAAGATTCAGATTCTAAGAAGAGAGTGTCTGGTTGGGCTAACTGAGGTCATGTTACCATTCCTCAGCCAGGAATATATCCAATGGAGGAAAAGTTCCCAAGGAGAAGTAGGGTGCTTTTTCCAGAAGAAGGGGCAATGGCAGGAACAACAGGTGTTGTGCCAAAAGGGACACAGAATAATAATGCTTGCAATTTATTGTGCGTTCACATGAGCCTCAACCACTTCTGGGTTTCAAATTATGCTTGTAGGGGACTTCCCTGGTGGTGCAGTGGCTAAGACTCCACACTCCCAATGCAGGGGCCCTGGGTTTGACCCCTGGCCGGGGAACTAGATCCTGCGTTCATGCCGCAACTGAGAGTCTGTATGCTGCAACTAAGACCCGGCGCAACCAAAATAAATAAATATATTTTTTAAAATTATGCTGGTAAACACTTTAGTTCATCATCTCTTTAAACCTTCATAACCCCATGAGACAGGCATTATTATTATGGTTGTTGTTTCTGTGTTTTAGATAGGGAGACTGAGGCTCAGAAAAGTTGATCAGCTCTTCTGAGGTTTTAGTATGAGGCTTACGACAACCCAGAGTCCAACCTCAACTCTTGTCACTCTGAGTGACATCAGAGCCTCCGATTCTAAGACATTAAGTATGCTTACAAGAAACTCTAGCTCTTGGTTAGGGAATCTGACTGTTTTAACAAAATGAGTGATCAAATTGCTGAGTCAATAAAGCTGTGGCCACTTCCTCGGTTGGAGTGAGTTGTCTGAGAAGCAGCATGTATCCTCTGCTCTGGGGTTTTGCTCAGGATCAGAAGGAATGCACAGTTTAAATAACCTCAAGTCCGTCCCCCAGTGTTTTTTCAGAGTATAGTGAAGTGAAGGCCATAGAGGCCAACTGTCTAGACTCAAAAACTGGTTCTGCCACTTATTGTGTGACTTCTGTAGCTCAGTTTCCTCATCTGTTAAAATGGGGATAACAGTTGTATCTGTCTCAACAAATTGTAAGAATCAAATTAGATGACATATGTAAAGTTCTTAGAACAGTGCCTGCCACTCAACAAATGTTATCAGTTACCATCATCCTCATCACCAGTATTTTCATCCTTAGAGATGCGGATCTTGGTTGCAACACATAGAAACACGCTCAGGCTAACTTAAACCATGAAAGTAATTTACTGAAGATTTAGGACCCACAGATCCCAAGGGCAGGACTCCCAGCTGGGCCTTACAAGAGACTGGAATCTGTACCCAAAAACCTATTAGGACCCAACACACTCACCTTTATCCCTCTGAAACTGCAGTTTCTAACCTTCGTCTCTGTCTGGGTGTCTGCTCCTCTCATCTTTCTTCTGCAGGCTGGCTTTCTCTTATCTCTGCAGCTGTTGAACAACTGCCCCAGCCCTAAAGCTGAATCATCTCCCCTCTACTACACTGCCAATTCAATAACTAGTATTCCATGTCCAAAATCCCAGGAAAGAATCTGATTGGCCTAGCTTGGGTCAGCTGTCTACCCCTGGTGCAATCAACTGTGGCCAGTGGGAGAGAGTCATGTAAGCAATCATGGCTGCAGGAGACCCACTCTAGTGATGGAGAGGGCCGTTCCTCGCCCTGAGCATATTCTCTTTCCATGGAGTTTAGAGTATACCCTTGCCAGAAAATTACTATTTTTCTGTAGGCAACTTTGGAATCTCATTCATATTGCCTTTATCCTAGCTTTTTTCCTCATAATGCTTATTACTATATGAAATTACATAGTGTATTTGTACATTTTTATTGTCTGTCTTACTCTAAAGAAGATAAGATTGAGACAGGCAATAAGTTTTTCTTATTCTTGGTTGTAACCATAGCACCTGACACATTGTCTGACACATAGTAGGGAGTCAGGTAAAGCTCTCATGAGGAAAAAAATGTTTGAGGCCTTCATCAGTCAGATCAGTTTCTTCAGACATGGCAATTATCAGCTGATCTAACTCTACCAGATTCCAGCAGTTTCCCAGTTTCGCTTTCATTGACTCTGGGGAATCACGACTCTTTTTGTAAGATTTGCAGTTGTAGTTAGCTATCTGATCTATTGCCTGTAAATTGCACTAAATCCAGCTATCTGTGAGAAACTGACTTTTGACAAAGACTTTGAAGAGTGAGATAGATGGAATACTTCAATATAGAGGGGTGTTTAGTGGGACCTAAATTAGAAATTGTCTAATTGATTAAATATGTTTGTCTTATGATGAAATTCCCTAACTTCCCAGGGACCAGGATAATAAATACTTAGAAAATGAGGACTTCCTGGGTGTGAGCAGAACTCAGAGAGGGCAGTTCATGCGTTCATGTTCATAGATATCAGAGGACTTTACAGATGAAGTGACCTTTGAACTGGGTTCTGAGGGATGAGTAGGAGTTTCCAGATCAATGGGGGTTGGAAGGTATTCCAAACAAAAAGATGAAAAAGAATTTCACCAAGTTGGGTGGAGCCAAGGGTAGGAGTTGAGGGAGTGGGAGAAGTAGCTGAGAAACCAGGCAGAGGGAAATCCAAACAGCCCTTCTTTGCCAGGTTAAGGGTATCAAGGTGCCATCTGATGCAAATAGCAAAACATCCAGATTCAAACCAGCCTGAAAAGGAAGATTTAGTATCCCACAAAGCAGTAAGTTCGGGGGTATGGCAGGCTGTGGGGTTGGTTAATTAAGTATTCAGTGACCTCAGTGAGGACTTAGGGTCTTTCCATCTCTTTGTTCTATTGGCCCCAGCATCAGCAACAGCCTTGGGTTGGTTCTCTCTGCTCACAATTGTCTGCCTAAAGTGCTCGGGCCTCTCTGCACTTCATGTTGTCAGAGAGGGCGTGACTTTCTGTGTCTCTCTCCCTGAAAGCAAGGAAACTTTTCTCCAGCACCCTCCCCTTCATGACTTCCCCAGTCTCTACAGCACCCTCCCCTTCATGACTTCCCCATTCTTCAACCCATCCCTTCGGGGAAGTGGGCCGGGGAGTCCCCATAGATCAGTCAGACCCAGACCTGGGGGCGGGGCCCACTCTTCCCTGGGTTACTGGACAAAGTGGTGGTCCATTAGCGAAGACATGAGTTGGGTCTTCATGAAGTGGAAGGTGAGGAGCCACTGAAATGCTTTAAGTAGGGAAGTGACAAGATCAGATTTGTGTTTTTTTAAAAGATCATTCCGGCAGCTTTGCTGAAGAAAGATTTGAGCAGGGCTGGCCCAGGAGCGGGGAGCCCTGGTAGGAAAATGAGACATGAAAGAGGGAAACACGATAAAGCCGTGTTTCATCCTCACAGCCTGACCACCCCCGCCCAAACCCATCTACCTTTCCTGCTTCCCTTCACTCATTCCTGCCACACCAGACCCCTTCTCTGGTCTCCCGCCACATAAGCCTGCCTTTGTGCCGCTATTCTGTCTGGAATATTCTTGTCCATATGCTCTTCTGCCCTCTTGCCTGGTCATCTCTCTCTCAGCCTTCAGATTTTTTTTTTTTTTCATTTTTTGGCTGCGTTGGGTCTTCATTGCTATGTGGGCTTTCTCTACTTGTGGTGAGCAGGGGCTACTCTTCATTGCAGTACACGGGCTTCTCATTGCAGTGGCTTCTCTTGTTGCGGAGCATGGGCTCTAGACACGTGGGCTTCAGTAATTGTGGCACATGGGCTCAGTAGTTATGGCTTGTGGGCTCTAGAGCGCAGGCTCAGTAGTTGTGGCACACGGGCTTAGTTGCTCTGTGGCATGTGGGATCTTCCTGGACCAAGACTCGAACCCGTGTCCCCTGCATTGGCAGGCAGATTCTTTTTTTTTTTTTTTTTTTTTTTTTTTTGCGGTATGCGGGCCTCTCACTGTTGTGGCCTCTCCCTTTGTGGAGCACAGGCTCCGGACACGCAGGCTCAGTGGCCATGGCTCACGGGCCCAGCCGCTCCGCGGCATGTGGGATCTTCCCGGACTGGGGCACGAACCCGCGTCCCCTGCATCGGCAGGCGGACTCTCCACCACTGCGCCACCAGGGAAGCCCGGCAGGCAGATTCTTAACCACTGCGCCACCAGGGAAGTCCCCAGCCTTCAGATCTTTGCTCCACTACCTCCTCTTCAGGAAAGCCTCTGACTCCCCCCAGTAGCTCTCCTTTCTCTGCTATTAATCATCAGCACCCTATTCTTTTCCATAGCACGCAGTCAGAATTGATTGCATAAATAACTGTGAAGGTAATTAGTTCTGCAGTTATTTGTTAGTGTCAGATTATAAAGTCTACGAGAACAGGGACCTCATCTGTCTTGCCTACCACTGGACCCCCAGTGCTGAGAATGGTGCCTGTTCACATGGTAGGTGCTCAGTCAGTATTGTTGAGTGAAAGGCCAGACGTGCACCTGATTGGATCAGATGGTCAGGGTGAGCAATCAAGTGCACAGTCGCTATGTTTAGTTAGGGTACTGTTTTGCAGTATTCAGGAACTTCACATCATTTGTGGTTACTATTTTCATTAGTGAATTACAGGATATGCATGTATTTATTTATTTATTTATTTGCGGTACGCGGGCCTCTCACTGTTGCGGCCTCTCCCGTTGCGGAGCACAGGCTCCGGATGCGCGGGCTCAGCGGCCATGGCTCATGGGCCTAGCCGCTCCGCGGCATGTGGGATCCTCCTGGACCGGGCCACAAACTCGTGTCCCCTGCATCGGCAGGTGGACTCTCAACCACTGCGCCACCAGGGAAGCCCCAGGATATGCATTTTTTAAAATATAGAAGGCTGTAGAAGCTTGGCTTGGCACTCATTAAACTCATTATCACGCCCTGGGGATCTCCAACTTAGCCTTCATATCTGGGCAAAATGTTGGGGTCCCAGCCCAGGCCCGAGTGCCCTCCCCTCTGCCCCCTACCACCCCTCCCCCAACCCTGATTGCAGTAGGACAGCCCAGCCCAGGAGGGGGAAGCCTTCTCTATCTAGAGAACTCCTCTTGTCTTGATTTCGGAGAGGCAGTAGTGAGTGGTGGCGTGAAGCGAGATCTTAACTCCCTGCCCAGGAATTGAACCTGGGTAGCCTGGATAAAAACCAGGAATCCTAGCCACCACACCCCCTGGCTCTCGTCCCCAGTGAAAAATGCATTTCTCACAGAGGCAAGAGCTGTAAAAACAGGTACAAAGTTTATTATTAGAGACATAGCACAACACAAGTGGGAGAGCACACAGAGAAACAGTTTGTTAAGACAGAAGCAAGGCAGAGATGCCCCCAGAGAGAAAGGGTGTGGGCGTCCTCCCGAATGACAAGGCATGCAGTAAAGAGGCGGTTAGGTCATTTATATAGAGCAGTTCTTCCAGGTCTTTGTTTACCTTTGGCCAATTACCTGGTTTCTTTTTCCACACCTGACGCCCTAGGACCCTCCCTAACGTGTGTGCACAACTTTTTTCCAAGATGGATTCCAGCCCAGGGGCCTATGGATTGGCCTTAGTATTACATATTACGGGGTGGTGCCCCCTCCTTTTTGACCCCCAAGGAGCCCTTCTGTGCATGGGCAATGTTTCCCTTGCCCCAAGGATGGGAAATGTATGAACTCTTGATCTTTTAACAGGGTTTAGTCCCACTGTGTCCCTGCCATAAAAATGTGCAGTGTCTGACAGATGTAGAGAACAAACGTAAGGACACCAAGGGGGGAAAGTGGCGGGGACGGGGGGTGGTGGTGGTGTGATGAATTGGGAGATTGGGATTGACATATCTACACTAATATGTATTAAATGGATAACTAATAAGAACCTGCTGTATAAAAAAATAAAATTCAAAAATTCAAAAAAGAAATGTCCGGGCTTCCCTGGTGGTGCAGTGGTTGAGAGTCCACCTGCCGATGCAGAGAATGCGGGTTCGTACCCCGGTGCGGGAAGATCCCACATGCCGCGGAGCGGCTGGGTCCGTGAGCCATGGCCGCTGAGCCTGCGCGTCCCGAGCCTGTGCTCCGCAACGGGAGAGGCCACAACAGTGAGAGGCCCACGTACCACAAAAAAAAAAAAAAAAAAAGAAATGTCCAATGTCTGGTTATTTACCCAATTTCTGTTGCTGGTTTTTATATCAAGGTGCAGATTCTGAAATATAGACAGGAGTCCGTTCATAAATATGAAGTCCTGGAGCCCGTTTGTCTCTTGCTTCAGGAAACGTAAACAGCTGGCTGGTAATGATGCATGTCTACCCTGGAGCCCATCTTCTCCTCACCCCAGGAGGTGTGAACAGGAGGCCAGTTGTAAATGCCTAGCCTGGAGCCCATCTATCTCCTGCCTCAGTCTGAGTCTATTCAGTCCTGTCTTCATTCATCCATTTGACAAACACCTACTCTGTGCCAGGCCCTGTGAGGCCTGAGGGTGTGGAGAAATTAGACAAAGCCTTGTTCACTGTGGGGGCTGTCCCCAGATTTTTGTTCCTTCCTTCACTCAGTGCCTTAAGCTTTTAAAAATAAGGGCTTCCCTGGTGGTGCAGTCATTAAGAACCTGCCTGCCAACACGAGGGACACGGGTTCGAGCCCTGGTCCGGGGAAGATCCCACATGCCGTGGAGCAACTGAGCCCGCACTCTGGAGCCCACGTGCCACAACTACTGAAGCCCGCGCTCTGCAACAGGAGAAGCCACCGCAGTGAGAAGCCCTCGCACTGCAACCAAGAGTGGCCCCCTCTCGCCGCAACTAGAGAAAGCCCGCGCGCAGCAACGAAGACCCAATGCAGCCAAAAATAAAAATAAATAAATTTATTAAAAATAAATAACTAAATAAAACACAAATAAACAAAAGATAAGGCTCCTGCCTCAAAGAGATCACAGTCTCATAGGTGACTAATAATCACAAAAATGCAAGTGTGGAGAAGGTGGTGGAGGAGCAAGCAAAGGGATACAGGGATATGGGTATCCTTGGGTGTGGGGAGCCAGTCAGGAAATGCCTGCGTGACAAGGAGTTGGACTGTTGTTTTCTGCTTTTAATTTCAGAGAATTTTAATTTTCACTGAATTTTAATTTCAGTGAATAATTTTTTAGTATAAGTGTGTCCCATACAATATTATACTTATACTAAAAAAGTTATTTATAATTGTGTAGGGGTGGCCAAAATGGGTGAATGTTATCAAAAGGTACAAACTTTGAGTTACAAAATAGGTAAGTCCTGGGGATGCAATGTACAGCATGGTGATTCTAGTTAACAATAATGCACTATATATTTGAAGGTTGCTAAGAGAGTAGATTTTAGAAGTTCTCATAAGAAAAAAAATTTTTATAATGATGGGTAGTGTTGGATACTAACAAGACATATTGTGGTGATCATTTTGCAAGACAAATAGCAAATCATGTACACCTGAAACTAATACAACATTATATGTTAATTATATCTCAGTTTTTAAAAATTATTTGTTGTTTGTCTGAAATTCTGATTTAACTGGGCTTCCTGTATCTTTACTAGCTAAATCTGGCAGCCCAACCCTGAGGTAGTTTGACAGACAACAGAGGCAGGATGTTCCAGGCTGAGGGAACAGAACAGGCAAAAAGATACGTAGTGGGAAAGAAGGAATCAGAGGTACAGTTAGCTCCCATCTGGTGCTTAGAGCTGGGTAAGGAGGGTCAGAGGATTCAGTTTCCACCAATGATTATTTTGTGCCTATTAAGTGCCAGAAGTTCGATGAATTAGATAGACATCTCCCCTGCTTACGAAAGCTCATTGTCCAGAAAGGAGAGAGAGACGGCGGGCCACACAGATGACATAGGAAAGGAAATAGAAAGCAGAGGGGAGCTTGGGCAGGAAGGGCTGCACAAACACGCAAGAGGGGGCCTAGGAAGGCCTCGTGAGGGTGACAGCATTATTTGGTCTGAAACCAAAGCCTATGCACCCAACCACTACACTGAACTCCCAAACCACTTCCTTACAGCCCACTTATTTTTTTTTTAACATCTTTATTGGAGTATAATTGCTTTACAATGTGTGTTAGTTTCTGCTGTTTAACAAAGTGAATCAGCTATATGTGTACATAAATCCCCATATCTCCTCCTTCTTGCGTCTCCCTCCCTGTGCCATCCCTCTAGGTGGACACAAATCACTGAGCTGATCTCCCTATTTGGTAGTGTATATATGTCCATGCCACTCTCTCACTTCGTCCCAGCTTACCCTTCCCCCTCCCCGTGTCCTCAAGTCCATTCTCTACATCTGTGTGTTTATTCCTGTCCTGCCCCTAGGTTCTTCAGAACCAGTTTTGTTTTTTTTTTTAGATTCTATATATATGTGTTAGCATACGGTATTTGTTTTTCTCTTTCTGACTTCACTCTGTATGACAGTCTCTAGGTCCATCCACCTCAATACACGCCAACTTATTCTTTAACCTTTCAGTCGTGGTCCCTCGAGCATCACCTGGAGGGAGAATGATTAGATTCTTGGGCATTACTCCAGACCTACTGAATCAGAAACTGTGTGGGTGGGTCCCTGCAATCTGTGTTTTAACAAGCTTTCCAGTTGATTCTGACAAATGTTAGTTTGAGAGCCACTGATCACATGTCAAAATGTTAAAAGAGTGCAGATGCTTAAAATAAATAACATAAGCCAGGTATAAGAAATATTCGGGAGGTGATGGATGGTTCTTGGCAGGGTGCAGTCTCCGGTCATCTCCAGGCGTTTGTTGCAACGAGGAAACCCAGCTCCAGTGCTGCCAGATGTTTAGAACTTTTCAGAGATGAACACATGTTAAAGATTTCACTTAAAACCTCGTGAGATGTTACAACCAGTTCAAAGGAGAATCCAAAGAACAGACACATTTATAGATCAGGAATATAGAAATGAATGTGCAAAATGGAGGCAAAGCTGTTTTTTCCACGGGGAGAGGGTTGTGTCTTCCTGGGACAGAATCATTTGCATGTCTATAGACAAGAATAATTTTCCATTGCTTTCAGTTATTTACAGTTTACAGAGAGGTAAAATAATTCCCAAGGAACCAAAATCAGATAACACAGAAGGGCGTGCTGTAAACAATGCTGTTTTCACTGATTTCATACAGAACCTCCCAAACATGAATAATGTTACAGACTGAATGTGCCCCCTTAAAATTCAAAATCACACGCTGAAGTGCTTATCTCCATGTGATGGTATTTGAGGTAGGGCTGTGGCAGGTAATTAGGTTTAGATGTGGTACTGAGGGTGGGGCCCTCAGGATGGGATTAGTCCCCCAATAAGAGGAAGATATCAGAGCGCTCTCTCTCTCTCTACCCTGTGAACACACAGCAAGAAAGCAGCCCTCTGCAAACCTGGAAGCAGGTTGTCACCAGGAACCCATCAGCAGCACCTTGATCTTGGACTTCCCAGACTCCAGTGAGAAATAAATGTCTGTTGTTTAGGCCAACCAGTCTGGTATTTTTTATAGCAGCCCAAGTTTACTAAGACAGGTAACAACTGTAAAAGAACCTGGCACACAGGGAGGAGTTCAGTCAGATAATTTCCAAATAGAAGGCAGCAATCTGTCAGATGGAGATGTGTGTCTGGACTTATTTTGGAGCTGAAATAGCACAGCAAATGTACTTTTAAACTTAGACCGTGTGTTTATTTGGGGTAGGGATGGGACCTAAAATCCTGCAGCTACCTCTTACTGCTTCCACTGTTCATCTGGCCATTCAACAAATATGTACTGGCACTGGTGTGCCAGGCACTACCCTAGGTATTGGGGACATAAAAGTGTACAAAATTCCTGCTTATATTAGTGGGTGAAGCAGGTAATTGAGTATAGAGAATGTGTGCTTCCAAGGAAAATTACACATTGTCTAGAGAGCACACCTTTCCAGTTCCTATCCTTTCTTTCACTGCCTCAGAGATGTCTTACACTCTTAGCTGTAGATAACTGAGAGCAACGCAAATAATTCTTGCCTATAAACATGCAAATTGGGGAATTCTCTGGCGGTCCAGTGGTTAGGACTCCGTGCTTCCCTGGTCGGGGAACTAAGATCCCGCAAGCCCCATGGCGTGGCCAAAATAATAATAATAATAATAATAAATAAAAATTTTAAATGCAAATTAATTCTGAGCTAGTTTTGTGTCCACCTGCACATCCGTTCCACCATTCGTTTATTCTGTATAAACTTGCCCTTTTTCTGACTTCCCTTTTGAACGGATTATGACATCCGCTTGGTTCTCTCGTTTAATTAGAGTTAAAATATTTAACACGCGTTCATTTTACAATGCATGAGAACCATGACTTTTTTGGGGGGGGGGGATTACCCTTTGACACGGTAAGTAAATATCTAGTACGCTCATGGTGTAATGTGTTACGGAGAAAATAAAGCAAAGTATGGAAGGAGGTGATGGTCCAGAAAGACCGTCCGGAATAAAAATGCTAGAAGAATTCGTTACCTGAGACTCAAATTTAACGGGGCGCCCTCTATCTCATCTGGCAGGCCTTGCGAGGTCGGCTTGACCAACTTTGACCTGGTTGAGGGTCTGGAAGACCTGTCCGTGAGCCCGACCCGCTCGTGGAAGAGGGCTGTCGGGGAGGCGGTGCCCCCGGCCCGGGGCCTGCGCGGAGGCGGGGCCTGGTGTGTGGGCGAGGCACCACAGGCCCCGTCCCATCACGTGCCGACCCTCGCCTGCCGCGTCGGCAGCCCAGGAAAACGCCAGACGCCGGCGGTTGAAGGGCAGGGGCGGCCACGGCCTCGGCTGTGGGGCTGGGCCTATGGCGGCGACGGCGACGGCGACGGCGGTGGCGGCGGGGGCCGGGGCCGCGGCGGGGGCCGAGTCGGCCGAGGGGCCCCCGGTGCCGGCGGCGGCGCTGGAGCTGTGGCTCAGTGAGTAGCCAAGGCCGCCCCTCGGCGCGGGCCCAGCGCCCCACGTGAGGCCTGGCTTCCCGCCTCCCTGGGCCTTTCTTCTGAGGCCGGCGGCCGGACAGGTGGCCGCGGGGAGGCCGGCGCCCGGGGAGGGGGGCTGGGCCCGGCGCGGGTGGGAGGATCGCCGCGGGGAGGCCCCGAGAGGAGTCCCAGGAATCCGCCAGGGCTGCGGACCCGAGGCTGGGCGCTCTGCTTCCTTTCCTCCTCCCAACCTCCCCCAGTCGCGGTGCATAAACACTGTTAACAACATAATGGCTAAGGTTTATTGAGCTTTGCTTTTATGCCAAGCACTGTGCTGAAAAGCATTTCAGCCACTGTTAATCCTCATTACGACCCCAAGAGACAGCTTCTGTTTTTAACCTCGTTTTACAGATGGGGACCTTTCGACTTCCTCAGTTGTGCAACATACCCATCCTCTGGGAAGGAGCTGTCTCTGGCTGCCGACTTTAATGTCAAAACAAGCCCTTTACACCTTTTGTGCATGTTGGTTGTGGCCGGGTTTCTTATGTGTATTGTCTCCTGGAAGACTCACGCAGTCGTAAGAGTCGTTTTTGTTCCTACGTTACCGGTGGGGACTCGAACTTCCAAGAGAATAAAGCATATGCTCCTTGTATTGGGCTCTGCTGGGTGCTGGGAGTACTGAGATGCGTAACACGGGGTCCTTGCTCACAAAGACATTTTTAAGCGGGTGGTACAAGCCGACAATTAACAGCACTTTGTTACATTAACTGCAGAATGGGAGGGAGCCGGCTTTAAAGTGCGGCGGTGGGAGATGGGTTTACCTGGGGATTGTCTCAGGGGACATAGCATTTGAGTGGACAATGGAGGCGACAGCATTTCAGATGCAGGAAACTGCTTGTGCAAAAGCTGGGGGAACAGGAGGGTGTGGAGCATTCTGGGAAGAAGGAGGTCATTACTGCAGGAGTGCAAAGCCTAAAGAGGCTGCACTGCTAATTGGGGTGAGATCTTCAAGGGTCTTGTATGTTGCAGAAAGGAGTTCAGTTTATCCCTGATGCAGTAGGGGAGGGGATGTTGGCGTTTTCAGCCTGGGACTCTGATCAAGTACACTTGTTAAAAGCATCACCTGCAGCCGTGAGAAGAGACGAATTGGTTAGGGATTGGGGAGTTCAGGCAGAGAGGGTAGATGAAAAGCTCTTCTGGTAGTGTGTCCGGAGTGAAATAGGACAAAGGTATTGGGATGGAGAGTAGAAATAATTAGCTAGTACAATCAGCAGGCGTGATGAATTAGAATAGAGGCAAGAGACCCGGAGGCATTTAGGATGGACCCCAGGTTTCAGGCTCAGGTAACTGGTTGGTTACAGATGTCTCACTTGTTGACTTGTGGAGTTTGAGGTGCTTGTGGCACAAAGAGAACCTCTCTGGGCAGTTGGTTGGCTCCAGAGAGGGTAAAAGAGCTGGAGGTCAACTTGGGACCTTCAGTTCATTGGCAGTGAGCTTGCCCAGGGAGGCTGTGCCCATTAGGAAGAGCAGAGGTTTGCAGATGGAGCACGGAGAATCTCAACATGGAAGAAGCTGGTGGGAAAAGCAGCCTGGAGCCAGAAGGCGGAGGCTACAGGCTGGGCGTGGAGGGGGAAGCTTGGACGGTGGGGAGCTGCAGGTGGATGTAGTTGGTTGGTAGGTGGTTTTGCTGCTGAGAGATAGAGGAGGAGGAGGAAGGAGGAGGGGGAGCTTCGAATTTGGCGACTAAAATGTTACTGAGCTACCTTAGTGTTACATGGTGGGGACAGAAGGTGGCTGACTAGGAAGCAGTGGAGTTGCAAAATCAAGTGGGCCGGGTTAGAGGCCAGCTAGCGGCCGACACAGGTGGGGGAGAAAAAGGGAACCGTGGCTGCTCAAGGAGGGGGTCCTGAAGCGCCAGCTGTTTTAGGCCAGCCAGTGTGGTCCCAAAGTTGTGAGATCTTCCAGTTTTTCAGGTAGGGCTAGAACCTGGACCAATAGCACACACCCACTCCCCAGTCTCGACGCCCAAAATGCCTCCAGACGTTACCAGATGTGCCCTGGCAGAGAGGGCAGGCTCACCTCTCCCCTCCCCGCCTGAGATCCTCTGAGTTTGGGCTCTGGAGTGTGGAGTGGACTTCAGAAATGTATCTTGTAGTCTTCGTGGTTGTGCGATTTGCACCTCCCCGCCCCCGCCCCTCCGTAGGGCAGAGAGTGAACTGTGTAAACCAGACTTCGGGAGGGGCTGGGGCGCAGTGGAGGTGGTACGTGGGAGGACAAGGGGTAGAGGGGCTGGTGGTGGGGCAAGGACAGGAGTGTCGTTGAAGGAAGAGCACCGTGAGTCTGGACTGGATGGAGAAGGAAGTCACTCTGGGGCAGTCTGAGGACCCCCGAGCTCAGCTCGCTGGCGGGTCTTACCTCAGCAGGCAAGGCAGCTGTGTCTCTGAGATCGGAATGTAATACCATGTCCGTCTCGGGGCTGTGAGGATCAGAGGAGTTAGTACATGTGAAGCACTCAGGATAGTGCCTGGCACACAGTGTTAGCTGTTATTATCATTAGTCTTCTTAGTTGGGGGTGGCAGAAAACTAACTCATGTCGTGTTACCGAAAAAGAAAAGAAAGACGTCAGACCTAGGATGCTGTTTCAGCAGAAGTTCATGCTTTAAAAATACAAGTAACAGGTGTGCTAGCTTACTGTGTGCTTTAGGTGCCCAAGCTACTGAGGGTCTAGGTCCAGGCAGCTGAAGAGCGTGGTTAGCAAGATGAACAAAGATGCGCAGATGAGAGCAGCAGTGAACCAAAAGTTAATAGAGACTGGAGAAAGAGAACGCCTCAGAGTTGCTGAGAGCTAATTAATTGAATGTGGCTGGAAGGATCAGTTGAAGGCACACTGTAAAGAGGTAATTAAAGAAAAAGGACTAGAACACGTTACTGTTGATGACTTGGTAGCTGAAGTCACACCAAAAGGCAGAGCCCTGGTACCTGACAGTGTAAAGAAGGAGCTCCTATAAAGAATAAGAACATTCCTTGCTCAGCACGCCAGCCTTTAAGATTGAATTAGATTGTGTTGTCTTGTGGTTTTATTTCTGAAAGTAAAACTTGCCATAAATTAGGAATCGATTTCCCAAAATAAAATCCTTTTTTGTAGGATGGTATACAGTTTTCAGTAATGATGTATACAATTGTATTGATTTTTTTTCCCCCTGAATGTGTTATTTTAATAAACGTCTCATGAATGAAAAAAAAACCCAAAAAACAAGTAGCAGCTTCTGGGCATTTTGCAGCTTTTCTTACCCCACTTAGTTTCTGTTGGGCACGTCCCACATGACTGCATTTAGAGCTGCCCCATTCTTGTTAATGAAACGCCTCGTGTGCCCCATTCCGTGGGGTGCTATACTCTGTTTAACCAGTTCCTTGTTAGTGGACACTTCGGGTTGCTGGGAGTCTTGTGCTATTAACAGCAGCCCTGGGGCCTCCTGGTCTCTAGCTCTGGTAGTGCTGCCAAGGAAGCAGTAGCTTAAGTAAAGCTAAGGCAGGCTGCTCAGTAGATCTCTCTCTTCTTCCACTCGGACCTACTCCCAGGTGAAAAGTCCTGTCTCCTGGCCTCACTTTTATGCCTCCTTTGGGGATGGGAGTGGCTCTATTTATACTCTCGCAGCTTCTCAAGGGTTATCTTGGAGCCCAAGCGTAGGTCATTCCTGTGGCGGGTCTTGCTTGGGCTTTCAGCGTGTGCTTAATTGAATGATTGCTGGATGTAGGGGTCGATGTGTACCCCCTGTAGGATTCCCCCATGCAGTGAGCACTGCTACGGGGTTGAGTTCTAAGTGTTCTCAAGGTGAGTGCTCCCCACAGCCTCAGGGCTCCCCTTAGTAGCACAGGCTGCTCTAGCGGCAGGGTCATGACCCTGGTGGTTGGGTGGCAGCTGATGTGAGATGATTTGACTTTTGAATTAGTCACTGTTAGATGAACCATTTCCGGGAATTTCCTGATGGTCCCGGGGTTAGGACTCAGTGCTTTCACTGCCGTGGCCAGGGTTCGATCCCTGGTGGGGGAACTAAGATCCCACAAACCCACAGCATGGCCAAAAAAAGATGAATCATTTCATTCACAGGTGGAGGGCTCAGCTGTTTTCTTTCCTTCTTCTTCTTTTTTTTAAAAAAAAATTTTTTCGGGGGTGAGTGCACCGTGCTGAACTCCATGGCATGCAGGATCTTAGTTCCCCGACCAGGGATCGAACGCACGCCCCCTGCAGTGGAAGTGCGGAGTCTTAACCACTGGACCACCAGGGAAGTCCCCCTCAGCTGTTTTCTTAATACCTCTCACCCTGTAGCACAGCGGTCCCCAACTTCTTTTTTTTTTTTTTTTTGTGGTACGCGGGCCTCTCACTGCTGTGGCCTCTCCCGTTGTGGAGCACAGGCTCCGGACGCTCAGGCTCAGCAGCCATGGCTCACGGGCCCAGCCGCTCCGCGGCATGTGGGATCTTCCCGGACCGGGGCACGAACCCGTGTCCCCTGCATTGGCAGGCGGGCTCCCAACCACTGCGCCACCAGGGAAGCCCAGTCCCCAACCTTTTTGGCACCAGGGACTGGTTTCGTGGAAGACGGTTTTTCCACGGATGGGGGAATAAAGGGGGGCTGGGGGTGGGCGGATGCTTCAGGAGGTAATGCCAGTGATGGGGGAGTGGCAGACAAGGCTTTGCTCTCCAGCCCGCTGCTCACCTCCTGCTGTGCGGCCTGGTTCTGTGCGGCCTGGTTCCTTACAGGCTGAGGCCCAGTAAGGTCTACCTGGAGGTTGGGGACCCCTACTGTAGCAGACTTGAAATGCATACAGACGTTGCTTTTATTAAGCAAATATATGGCAGTAATCCTATATTTGTCCTGCCCCAGTGCCAGCTAAATAAACCACCTTGGTGCCCAGGATAGCCATTCTTTTTAATGATTAAGGCATTTGGGATGAGATAAATGCTTTTATTTTATTTTATTTTATTTACTTATTTTTGGCTGCATTGGGTCTTCGTTGCAGCACGTGGGCTTTCTCTAGTTGCGGCGAACGGGGGCTACTCTTTGTTGCGGTGCGCAGGCTTCTCATTGCAGTGGCTTCTCTTGTTGCGGAGCACAGGCTCTAGGGTGTGCGGGCTTCAGTAGTTGTGGTGCACGGGCTTAGTTGCTCCGCGGCATGTGGGATCTTCCTGGACCAAGGCTCGAACCTGTGTCTCCTGCGTTGGCAGGAGGATTCTTAACCACTGCACTGCCAGGGAAGCCAGTGATAGCCATTCTTGATGGGGCGGTGATAGTCAGGTGAAGCAAAGTAGGGTTTTTTTGTTTTTTTTTAAATTTTTATTTTATTTTATTTTATTTTATTTTATTTTATTTTATTTCATTATTTTTTTTTTTTGCAGTATGCGGGCCTCTCACTGTTGTGGCCTCTCCCGTTGTGGAGCACAGGCTCCAGACGCGCAGGCTCAGCGGCCATGGCTCATGGGCCCAGCCGCTCCGCGGCATGTGGGATCTTCCCAGACTGGGGCACGAACCCACGTCCCCTGCATCAGCAGGCGGACTCTCAACCACTGCGCCACCAGGGAAGCCTCTTTTTTTTTTTAATTAATTAATTTTATTTGGTTGCGCTGGGTCTCATCTGCAGCTCGCGGGCTCCTTAGCTGCAGCACTCGGGATCTTCATTGTAGCATGCGGGAACTTTGTTGCAGCATGTGGACTTCTTAGCTGCGGCATGCATGTGGGATCTAGTTCCCTGACCAGGGATGGAACCTGGGCCCCCTGCATTGGGAGCGTGGAGTCTTAACCACTGTGCCACCAGGGAAGTCCCAGAGTAGTGTTTTTTTGAGTTTTTACCTGGCCAGGCCCTGTCTGGCTCCTAGCCACTCTTTGGGGCAAATTGGAGTCAAACAGACCTGGAGGGTTGCTGTGGGCTGATCAGACCGAGCTACTGGTCCTCTGGGGGTCATTTTCTCTAGAGCTGCTCAAAGCCACTGAAATAGCTTGGCAAGATGGAATTAGGTGTTCAGAGATCCAGTTATTTCAGAACTGGAATAGCCATCTCCTGGTGTCAGCAATATGTGCAGCCAACTGGCCAGACTCTGCATAGTAAAAGATGAATCATTCATTCATTAGTAGATATCCATGCTGATGACTATTCTAGGTGCTGGAGATGGGGAGGTGAATGAGACAGACCTTCTTCCTGCCTTAGGGAGCTGATAACTTAGTGGTAAGAAAGTCAAAGAAGCTAGTTCCCAGAAGAGGCCCTGCCTTTGCCAAGGAACTGAAGACTTAACCCTGAGAAACATTTGGGCCCTGGAATCAGGCAGACCTGGGATTGAATTTTTGCCATTTTCTAGCTTTGTGGCTGGGCAGGTTTCTTCAGTGGTGAGGTAATAGTACCAGCTTCAGTGGTTCTGAGGTTTACAGGAAAGGATGCTTGGAAAACAGCATCATGTCTGACCCACAGCAAAAACAAAGCGGGGTGGGAGGGCAGCTATTACTATTATTGCTATTATTTGGGAGCTACGAAAAACCTTGAGGGAATCCTTATCATATAAGATACAGCAAATAAAATAACTTACATCTTATGGATCTTTTTGCTGCTTTGCCTTGGTTAGGGGTTTAGAACATTATTTAACCTTATAGAGGTTTTTTCCTTCCTTTCTTTGGAAAAACTAGTGATCTGGCAGTAGGGGAGGAGGGAGAGAGCTGGATTCTTCATGGTGAATTGGGGTCCTGCCTGCTCTTCTCTGCCACTAGGGTGTAGAGTCAAGTGTTGAGGTCTGAATGCCTTTTAGGTGTCAAGCTTGACCTTGTAGTGAAGTGAAACCTAATGAAGCTTAAAGGGTAAAGAATTATCTTAGATGAGTCAGATCTCCTTAATCAGACTCTCTGGAAATCACTGCCTTAAGTTTATTTCATGAGTAATTATTTTGTGCCTATGGGTAAGGCATTGTACTAAGCACTATAGGAAACCTATGGCTTCTGCCTTCTTTTTTTTTTTTTTTTTTAACATTTACTGAATATGTTGCTACCAACTTTTTTTTTTTTTTTTTTTTTTTTTCTTTTTGCGGTATGTGGGCCTCTCACTGTTGTGGCCTCTCCCGTTGCGGAGCACAGGCTCCGGATGCGCAGGCCCAGCGGCCATGGCTCACGGGCCCAGCCGCTCCGCGGCATATGGGATCCTCCCAGACCGGGGCACGAACCCGTATCCCCTGCATCGGCAGGCGGACTCTTAACCACTGCGCCACCAGGGAGGCCCGCTACCAACTTCTAAAAAAATATTTATTTAGGGCCTCCCTGGTGGCGCAAGTGGTTGAGAGTCCGCCTGCCGATGCAGGGGATACGGGTTCGTGCCCCGGTCTGGGAGGATCCCATATGCCGCGGAGCGGCTGGGCCCGCGAGCCATGGCCGCGGAGCCTGTGTGTCCGGAGCCTGTGCTCCGCAACGGGAGAGGCCACAGCAGTGAGAGGCCCGCGTACAGCAAAAAAAAAAAAAAAAAAAAAAAAAAAAAAAAAAAAAAAAAAAAATATTTATTTATTTAGGCTCTGGTGTGTGTTAGTTGCGGCATGTGGGATCTTTAGTTGCGGCATGCAGACTTCTTAGTTGTGGCATGCATGCGGGATCTAGTTCCCCCACCAGAGATCGAACCCGGGCCCCCTGCATTGGGAGCATGGAGTCTTACCCACTGGACCACCAGGGAAGTCCCTCTGCCTTCGTTTTGAATAAACTTTTGAAGTTTTAAGTGTAATAAGTCATGTGTACATACTGAAGTAAAAGGCAGAGACTATTATAAGATTAGCTGTCTTTTATTGATTACTTAATGTTTGCTGCTCTACTGAGTACTTTAGACACTATCTTTTAAAAATCTCATGGCTATCCCATGAGGAGGGTACTATTTTCCTTATTTTATAGTTGAGGAAACTGAGGCTCAGAGAGCCCAAGGACATATAACTAATAAGGGATGGAGCTGGAGATCCCCATCCTGAAAGAGCAGGTAAGATGTGGGCCTTCTGAGAAGAAAGGGTTGGCTTTTGTTTTGTGGGGGTGGGAGATAGAAAGATTAAGAAAGTCTTTATGAAGTGGCATTTGAATTGGGACTCGAAAGGTGAACAGCATTTTGAGAGATGGAACCTAGGGAAAGAGCTTTGAGGAGGAAAAAGGTGAGGGGCATATGGGAATTGATCATCTAATTCCTTTGCTCTCCTTTGTTGTCTTTTTTCACTTAGGATGGAGTTGGTGGGTGGGAAGTTGGGGGATTGAGCACCTGCCCTCTGAATCTCATTGTTGAGCTGTGGGGCATATGACTCCTGCATGACATAAATGTGACTGCTGTCTGGAAAAGTTAAACTCTGGATGACTGTGTAGTCTTAAGTGATCAGAAGGGAGGAGAATTACTAGGGGCTGGAGCAGTGGGAGGAGGCTTTTGGGAGGAGACAGAAATTCAGAGTGGCCTTGAAGAATGGATAGGATTTTGAGAGGAGAGAAGTGGACGTTCAGGCAAGAAGAATAGTGTGAGAGATGCGATCATAAGAATTACTTATTTGCAGAACTTGAAAAAGCTTCTCTGTCAGGACCACTAAGATATTTCACTGGAGAACCAGGTAGGCCAGGACAGGCTGGACAGTGGGGGGTAAGGGAAATGTTATGAAAGGGCAGGACGAAGACAGTCTCAGCAACTCCTTTGTGAGAATGTGGCCTGGTTCAGTCTGGGGGCAGGGCATGTGGAATGGGCATCCTTGTTGGGTTGCTGGCCCGGGATTCTAGGCAGCAGCAGTGGGAGGAGAGGAAGAAGCTGCTACCATCAATTACCAGGAAAGATACACACAACCCCTTATTCCAGGAAGTCAAGGATTGCCCCTCCCTTCTGTGGAGCATGGTCTCAACATTAGGCCTTCTGACAGTCCCTCTTTCTCCAGGTATCTCCTGCTCCTGGCTGTGCCCTGGTGCTCTTCATGCTCCGTGTCCTCAGATTTCATCCGAATATGAATGTTCCAGTGGGGGAGACCCTAGCCTGACTAGATCTGGGTTCCTTGGGCATGGGTATGGTAGCAGAGAGAAATAGCATTTTGAGGAGTGAAGGCAAGGAGGTCCTCTCGTCAGACTGGATAAGCCACTGACATGTGGAGAAGCTTCTTACATAGGATGGTCAGGAGATTTCAGTAAATGGAGGCTCAGATTTAGGCCTGTTGCTTTGAGGATATGGTGGGAGCCGCTCAGGGCTACACTGTATGTTCTAGTCTTCCTGTCACATGGCTAAGAAGCTTACAGGTTCTGGTCCATGCCCAGATGCTGGCCCAAGCCCGTCCTCATTGCAGGGCCAAAGTGGAGGAGTCCTGACACGGGCATGAAGAAGGTGTACATAGGCCATCCCCTGCACTGGGAATGGAGCCCCTTTCAGGACAGTAGCTTGTTAACCAGTTTAGTTGTTCATTCAGTCAGCAAACAGTCACTGAGGCCGTATCATGGGCCAGACACTGTGCCTGACACTGATGATCAGTGCAGGCCCCTGTCCCTTTCAGCTGTCTGCTCACTGGGTCTGATCCCCTAGAGGTGATGTCCCAGTCCTTGGCTGTTGTCATATTTGGGGGGCTAGTGGTGTGGAGAGGTGTTTGTTTCTCTTTATTATACTTTAATTTTATTTTTTATTTCCTTGACAGATAAAGCCACAGACCCAAGCATGTCAGAACAGGATTGGTCAGCTATTCAGAATTTCTGTGACCAAGTGAACACTGATCCCAATGGGTAAGGTGACTTCACACACATGCTTGACTTTGGGGGCACCTCAGACTGTGCATGCCTTTGTTTTGCAGGATTGTTTTACGTAGCATAGATTGTTGTTTCCTTTTTTTCTCCCTCCATGATCTACTGAGTACATTATTTTTCTAGAAATAGCAAATTCATGTGGTTTTCTAAAAAACAAATAGTCAGTTTGTAACTGGCAGTTATTTAAAAATTTTTAAATAGTGAAACACTACTCCTGAGGAGATCTCTGAATGTTAGGGATAGAACGTACCTAGGGTACGTAGCAATGTGAAAGATCAGTGTGTTCTCCATAATTTAAATGCAGTCTTTCTTAAGAAAAAGCAGGGGAAAAAGGGGTAAGATTTTGTTGAATTTGGTTTCTAAAGTATCTGGATAGGAACTTAAGAAATGAGTCAGTAATCCGGATGTTTTATCTGCATGTTGCTGAATGTTCATTTTGAAACGAGCAAGAAGGTTGATCACATTTTCCGCTCTAGTGTTAACTGAGCAGTTGTCATATGACAGACAAGGTCTGTGCTGCTCACGACCAAGTTACTCACAGGTCTGGAAGTTGTGGGTTGACTGGGGAGAGGATGGTGTGCCCTGGAAGTGTAGCTATGAGAAGGGTGGGTGGGAGTCAGCCGCCTTCAGGGGCTCGTGCCTGGCCGTGTGCAGTCACATCCCACCTCTGCTCTGGGACCCGAGCTCCTGGAGGAGAGGGGACTTTACCAGGTGTGCTCAGCCAGACTGGTGTGTTCCTCTCCGCCCAGAGTCCAGGTGTCTTTGTTTTCCCTTAGCTCAACCCATGCACCTTGGCTACTGGCCCACAAGATCCAGTCTCCACAAGAGAAAGAAGCTCTTTATGCCTTAACGGTGAGTTCGGCTTGCCCCTTAGCCTAAGCTCTCCTGTCCTGAGGCTAGCCTTTCTGTGGGGAAGAGGCTCTGAGGGGTTCACCTTCACTGGCCTTGAGAAAGCAGGCTGGAGGGAGTTCTGGGCCCAGATTGCCCCATCCTAGATCTGTTTCTGGAGAGTAGTACTGAGCCCGTTTTGCGAGAAGGAAAGGAAGGCTTTATTTCTTTTTGCCCTTTTTAGACCAGGGCTGGCAAGGTCAAGTCCCACAGGGCCAGATTGGTAACATAAGTGAATGAGCTGCTGGGTGGGGACCAAAGAACTGGAGAGCCCATGCCCAGTCTAAAGAGGGCAGCTACAGTGCAGGACCCGCTGGCTGTTGTCAGGCGTGAGTTTGGGCCCAGTGTTGCTAGGACTTCCTGTTTAAGAGAAACTGGAAATCTAGATTTTTAAATATATGAATTCTCTGAATTTTTCAATATTGGTGACTGATTTGAAATGGTGAACAAGATTGTGGACCAAAGAAAACATTTACAGGCCCAATTTGTCACTCAAGTGCCAGCAGGTAACCCATAGTTTAACAGTTCTTGGGTATTCCATGTCCAATTTCTGCCTCTAAGGAGAAAGAAGGAAGTGATTCTCTGACTGGTTTCACCTGCCCAAAGGGTCTCCTTAAAAGGTGGGGTGACCTCAGGGTACCCCACTGAGCTGTTTCCTGGGCACAAACCTGTCAGTTACAACAAGAGCAAACAGGTGCTTTTTTTTCTTAATCTAAAAGTGTCACCCTTTCTCCCAAACTTTAGTGTCCTCAGTCTTGAGCCATGATTTCAGCAAATACTTACCGGGTTTGAAATGAGCCCTGGAGCCAATGGTTTCCCCTTCTCATGGGGGTCCTGTGTCTGCGCAGGTGCTGGAGGTGTGTGTGAACCACTGTGGGGAGAAGTTCCACAATGAGGTGGCCAAGTTCCGCTTCCTGAACGAGCTCATCAAAGTGTTGTCCCCAAAGGTGAGTACCCTGGGCTTGGCTTTGCTCACTGTTCTGCATGCCCCCCAGCTTTCAAACTCCTGTCACCCTTCTTGGTCCAGAGGTGGACCTGCTCATGGATAGAACCTGCCAGCCTGTCCCAGGTTTGTGAGAGCTGAGAGGTGAAAGCTTTCCTCTCCAAGGTGTAGGATGATGGTCATGGTCATCAGCTGATCCCTGCCCTTTGACTATTAGCATTTTCAAATTCTCCCTTTAAAAATGGCCTTGTAGACAGGTGGCCTTAGAGGGGCGAGCACAGAGGGGCCTAGCTGGTGGGCACAGGCTTCCTGGTAGAGATAGCAAGACATGTCGGGTGTAGCTCTAAGTTTCCTTCTTTCCTTGTCTTCTGTAGCTTTCCTCCTGGTAACTGTCTTAGCGACACCATTCTCGGGTAACTAACATTGGTGGAACCTTCCTTTGCTGCTTCCCAGCAATTCTGATACCAACTGGGTGTCCTGTGGTTTAATTCATTTCTGAAAATAAGTACTCAAAGTTAGGACAGACCCTACAGGTTAAGAGCTCAGTCCTACCTAGACTACACCTACTTCGGACACCAGTCATAAGTCTCGGGGATGCCCAAGCTACTTGCACTTCTGCTCGACCAACTACAAGTTCAGAGCTTCCTCTGACCCCCTTTGCCAGGTTCCATAATTCACTAGAAAGATTCACAGAACACAGGAAAGCACTATACTTACTAATATTCTTTTACTGTAAAGGATGTAAATGCAGGAGATACATAGGCCAACATCTTGGGGGTGAAGGGGTTGCAGTGCTTCCATGCCCTCTCCCGTGGAACCTGAGCATACCACCCTCCCAGCACATCCATGTGTTCAACCAGAAGGCTCTCTGGACCTGGTGGTTTCGGAGTTTTTATCTGGAATTATGTGGGCATGGTTGATTTAACCACTGGCCATGTTATTGAACTCAGTCTCCAGCCTCCCTCTCCTCTTGGGGAGGTCAGGGTAGGGCTGAAACTTCCAACCCTCTAATCATGTGGTCAATCCCTCCCTTGAAACTAAGTGCCCACCAGGAGTGTTTAGCAGAAACTCAGGTATGGTCCATGGGGGCTCATTGTAAATAACAAAAGACGTTCCTGTCACTTAGGAAATTCCAAGGGTCTTTGAAATTCTGTGCCAGGAGGAACTGTGGACAAGGGTCAAATATATATATATACATATATATATATATATATATATATATATATATATATATATATGTATATATTTTATTTCCATAATCCTTTAATTTTTAATTTTTTTTATTTTTTGTGGTACGTGGGCCTCTCACTGTTGTGGCCTCTCCCGTTGCGGAGCACAGGCTCCGGACGCGCAGGCTCAGTGACCATGGCTCACGGGCCCAGCCGCTCCGCGGCATGTGGGATCTTCCTGGACCGGGGCACGAACCCGTGTCCCCTGCATCGGCAGGCGGACTCTCAACCACTGCGCCACCAGGGAAGCCCCCTTTTATTTAATTTTAAGAGGATCTTTTATAATGATTCAAAACATTTGAGTTTCAGCAGTTCCTTTCACTTTACCTTATTTTCATGCCAAATACCTTTTTATTCTAGACTTGCCACAGTCAAATAAGGAGTGTCCCCAGTGGCTCTAACCTAGGCCAATATATGGTAGGATTTAATTTTAGTGGCTTTATAGGTTGATTCTTTGAAAGCCAGAAAGAGCCCTGGAAATGGGTGCCAGATAATTTGTCTTCTAGCTGTGCCTCAACTCTCTACCAGCCTTGGGCAGCTCACTTCTCTGGGCCTCAGCAGCCATCTCTTTAGTCATAGTGTGGGCTGGGCAGTCTACTAATGAAACTGCACAGCTAAGATGGGATTTGAACCCAGCCAAAACTCAGATTGGGACTTGAACCCACGGGCTGGGACTCAAACCCACTGTCTTTTTTTTAAAATCATTATTATTAATTAATTAGTTTATTTTCAGCTGCATTGGGTCTTTGCTGTTGCGCACCAGCTTTCTCTAGTTGTGGCCAGCGGGGGCTACTCTTGGTTGCGGTGTGCGGTCTTCTCATTGTGGTGGCTTCTCCTGTTGTAGAGCATGGGCACTAGTAGTTGTGGCACGTGGACTCAGTAATTGTGGCTTGCAGGCTCCCGAGCACAGGCTCAGTAGTTGTGGCACACGGGATTAGTTGCTCCGCGGCATGTGGGATCTTCCCGGACCAGGGCTCGAACCCGTGTCCCCTGCATTGGCAGGTGGATTCTTAACCACTGCGCCACCAGGGAAGTCCCAAACCCACTGTCTTTTAATTAAAGTCAATCACCTGGTGTCAGGACTTACTGAAGCTCAGGTTCATTATGTCTCAGCACAGAAGGAGTTCAGCAAGAGGCAAAGTGATAGGCAAGAAGTAGATTTATTAATATAGGACGCCTGTGAGGGATACAAGTGCGCAGGCAAGGCGGCTCTGCCCCGAGAACTAAGTGGGAAAACAGATTTATTTAGAGAGATATACATTCCAAAGGCAGAATGTCTCAAAAGGTGAGAGCAGTCCTGAAATACGGGGTGGTTAGTTTTTATGGGTTGGGTGATTTCATAGGCTAACGAGTGGGAGGATTATTCCAGCTGTTTTGGGGAAGGGGCAGAGATTTCCAGGAATTGGGCCACCACTCACTTTCTGGCCTTTTATGGTCAGCCTCTGAACGGTCATGGCACCTGTGGGTGTGTCGTTTAGCTAATGTATTACAGTGAGCGTATACTGAAGCTCAAGGTCTACTGGAAGTCAAATCTTAGGTCATCTTGGGCCTAATCCGTTCTAACCAGTTTATGTCTTATTCTCAACAGCTGTGTCATTCTCTAAAGGTTATGTCCTGCCGCCTTCCCTCCTGTCTCACCAAGTCCCTTCCAGCTCTGTAATTCCCTTTCCTTTTTCAGTACCTAGGCTCCTGGACCACAGAAAAAGTTAAAGGAAGAGTCATTGAAATACTCTTCAGTTGGACAGTCTGGTTTCCAGAAGACATCAAGATCCGAGATGCTTACCAGATGCTGAAGAAACAAGGTCTCACTACCATTACTTATGTTGCATTCCCTTTTCATGGTAGTTGTTCCTTCTTGCTTTTTTGTACGCTTTGTCAGTTTGGGTGAAAGCTGGAGATCTTGTGTCCAGTAGATAAAACAATAGAGGCTGATGCAGTAATTTTGATCCCTGGAAATGGGCAGACCGTTCCTTCCGGTTGACAGGAGTTGAGCTAGGTTTGAGATGGTTGTTGCTGTAGTTACCCTCACTATGCCAGGTTCCAGATTCCTCTAGTGTTAGCTTCTGGTGAGGGTGGAGGCTGACTTGCTAGAGAGTTTCTCTCAGTATCTGTTCTACTCTCAGCTTTGGGTCTTCCTCTTGCTCTACACCTCAGAGGGGGTCTTATTCCATCGCCTTTCCTGACAGTAGACCCTTACTACTTGTTCCTCAGTGCCTGTAGCCTGGTGGTGGTGGTGCTGGTTCTGCTGTGAGTAAGCCTCAGTCTCAGGCAGGCATGTGTCCCTGGTCTTGGTGGGACCTGTTTGTGATCCTGTCCCATCCCGACTCGGGTCTGGGCCGGGACGCGTTGCTGCCCCTCCCCCAGGGGCACAGGCTTTTCTTTTCTTTTTTTTCCAGCTGCAGTAGGTTTTCACCACTGTTCTAAGGACAACAGGTTTGGTGTCCTTCCCCCAGCAGTGTGACGCTTTTCTGTCGGGAGAGAAGGATTTCAGTGGGCCATCAGGCCTTTCCCATTCTCTTTTTGTGAGGCCTTTGGAGAATGAGCCTATTCCTCTCGTGTTGTGAGCCCCAGAGTGTGTCCTGTGTAGAAGCTGGGAGTCCATGTTCCTTTTCTCTTGGGCTCTGTGGGAAGAACCTGGATTCAGGATGGACTGTTTTTCTCCCTGTCGCATGCACTCACTTAACATTTTTAGGAGTATTGGGGATTCTACACTAATTTCTGGGCTCTGGGAGGTTGTATACCTGCATAAAATGATCAGTATTAGTATAGTGTAAGGCCCGTTGACCACTAGCCTTACGGTCCGGTTCTGCTCTGATTTAGTTGACTCTGACCTCCCTAACTTTGTACTGGTTCCATGGATCCTCCCAAGGGAGGATGCAGAGCCTTGATCATACCCTGGGTGTATCTCTGTAAGGTCATTGACTGTTTTCCTGGTGGGACATCAGGAACCAGGAGTTTCTGGGCTTTATACTGGATCCTGCTGAAGTCAACGGGTACCTATATCCGTATATTCATGAATTGCATGTTTTAGGAATCATAAAGCAAGACCCTAAACTACCAGTGGATAAAATCTTGCCCCCACCTTCTCCCTGGCCCAAGAGCTCCATCTTTGATGCCGATGAAGAAAAGTCAAAGGTAAGGAGCTTCTCCCTGACCTTGGTGGCCTACCTGGAGTCTGACCAGACCCCTTCTTTTTTTTTTGAATTTTTGAATTTTATTTTATTTACCTTTTTATACAGCAGGTTCTTATTTGTTGTCCATTTTATACATATTAGTGTATATATCTCAATTCCAATCTCCCAATTCATCCCACCCCCACAGATCCCTTCTTTTAGGGACTCTCCTGCCATGTCCCCTGATCCTGAACCAAAGTGTGGGAGAGTGTGGGGAGGTGGCTTTTGAGTTCCCTGTGGAGCAGAGAGAGGTAGCTGAAGGTCTGGATGTTTTCTTTGTGGATAGGCCAAATAATAAGTGTCCTGTTCTTTATATCTTTCACTTTATCTGTTCAGTGTTCCTGAGGGAAAGAAGGTACGAGAGGATAACCCTAGTGGGTAATGTGGGTGGTCGGTCATATCCAGGGTGTGGTGTCAGGGGAGGAGAGTGGGCAGTAAAGAATTGGTTGTATGTTGGCTCAGATCTTTTTCATGTCAGTAAGCGTGATCTCACCCATTTTCCTTCCATTACTGTCTCCCAGAATTGTTGCTCCTCAGACATCAGTAAGGAGAGGGAAGGGAAAAGCAAGGTGGTCCAAACCTAGGCCAAGACCCAGGGATGACTCCAGGGTGCCCCTGAAAGGTGGCAGTGCTTTTGGTCATTAGTGTTCTCGGTCCCTCACAAGGTCTGGTGAGTGTAGAACCAGGAAGACTCCAGTCCGAGGATGGGTCTCCTCTGGTACCCTCTGCCTTCCAACTGCAACTGTCAGCTGTACTCTTCCCTTGGACCTAGGTGCTCACTGTGGGCAGAATGAGCAGGGCTGTGCTGGGTTCTGGGCGGCTTTCCCTCTGGCCTCCTCTCCTACGGGTGCTTCACCATTGCAGAGGGTGGGCGGAACAGGGGAGGAGGTGCGGCATGGACTTCTGAGAAAGATAGTCTTGTGTCAGCTGCTTAGACTCCCTGGCACTCAGTATCTCCACCTGTCCTGCCATCCATCCAACAAAGAGTGAGTGACTCCTATACCTATTGGGAATAAGGTGGACAAGATCGCCAAGGTCTGTCACATCATAGTATGCGGTCCAACACAGCCTTGGCACTGTTGACATTTTGGGCCAGTTAACTTTCTTGTTGGAGGTCGTTAGGCACTGTAGGATAGAGTGTGTACAGGATCCCTCTACCCGCTAGATGCCAGGAGAACCCCCAGTTGTGACAACCGAAAATGTCTGTGGACTTTGCCAGAGGTTCCCTGGGGACATCCACCTCCCTACCCCGTGGAAAAACCAGTGGTCTGTGGGGACGGTCATAATCCTTACGTTACTGTGTCGTTGTGAGGATTTGGTAAGGTAATGCGTATAAAATGTGCGAGCTGTTATTAGTGCTGATCCTGCTATTGCTGGTGCTATCAGTCTGGGCCGTTTGACACAGAGGGAATTGGTTTCACCTAGTCTTGTTCCCTCTTCAGCTTCTGACAAGGCTTCTGAAGAGCAACCATCCTGAGGATCTTCAGGCTGCAAACCGGCTGATCAAGAATTTGGTCAAGGAGGTGGGCATTTTCCAGGGGGTTCTGCAGAAGCAGCATTTGACAGGGGCTGGACAGTGTGTATGTGTGTGTGTGCTTGAGGGTGTGGGTACACAGTTGTCTGGGAGAAGGGATGGCCGCCTAGCCGTGAACCGGGGAACAGCTGTGGGCTCCCTGAAGGGCAGTGAGGTGGTGACTGGAAGCAGAAACTGCTGTGGTTTCTCAAGTACTTCTGTCTAGGAACTCAAAGCATTTCACAGACACCAGTTTCCGTCCCAGTGACCGGTATTGGTGTGGATAGAATCCAGGTTTGGGAATTTCTTTTCCAGAGGGATTAAGGCTGATGGTGCAAAGGAGTAGTCCTAGCTCCCCAAACTGCATTGTCTGTCCCAGGAATTCCAGGCCTTGAGCATCTTCTCTACCCGCTGAGTGAACACTCCATTCACTCTGTGTTTTGGTGGCTTCCCTGAGCTCTCCACAGTGCAGCGCCCCTTTCCCGGCGCTTGTTCAGGCTTTCTTCAGAGCTTCTGCTCCCTCACTTCATCCTCTGTCTCCCAAAAGGAACAAGAAAAATCAGAAAAGGTGTCCAAGAGAGTCAGTGCTGTGGAGGAGGTACGGAGCCACGTGAAGGTGCTGCAGGAAATGCTGAGCATGTACCGCAGGCCCGGGCAGGCCCCGCCAGACCAGGCAGCCTTGCAGGTACTCTTTTTAAAACTAAATTTCAGGTGGGACTGAGTATCACTGACATACTAGGAATACACATGTATTTCAAGAAGTCATCATACAATCAAAATTTATGTCCCTCACCCGTCCCCAACTTCCTCGTTCCCTTCCCTTCTGTTCCTGCCTCTCTCCCCATCCCCAGGCAACCACTGATTTGTTTTCTGTTCTGATTAGTATATATTTCCTAGACTCTTACATAAATGGAATGATACAGTATTACACTTTTTTTTTTTTGGTCTGGCTTCTCTTCTCCCCCTTGGAGTTATTATTTGAGACCTGAGACCCATTCTTTTTTTTTTTTTTTGGCTGCACTGCTTGGCATGTGGGGGTCTCAGTTCCCTGATTGGGGATCAAACCCATGGCCCCTGCTTTGGGAGTGTGGAGTCTTTTTTTTGATTGCAAAGCAGTGTTCATTATTATTATTATCATTTTTAACATTTTTATCAGAATATAATTGCTTTACAATGGTGTGTTAGTTTCTGCTATATAACAAAGGGAGTCAGCTATATGTATACATATATCTCCATATCCCCTCCCTCTTGCATCTCTCTCCCACTCTCCCTATCCCACCCATCTAGGTAGTCACAAAGCACCGAGCTGATCTTCCTGTGCTATGCTGGGGAGGGTGGAGTCTTAACCACTGGACCACCAGGGAGATCCCAGTAGTTTATTCCTTTTTACTGCTGAGTGGTACTCCGTTGTATGCATATACCACAATATGTATATCCATTCATCTGTTGATGGATATTTGGGTTGTTTCCAGCTTTGGGTGATTATGAATTAACTTGCTGTAAACAGTTGTATACAGGATTTTGTGTGAACATACACTTCCCTTTCTCTTGGGTAAATGCCTCGGCGTGGGATTGCTAGGTCATATGCTACATGTATAGTTAACTCTTTAAGAAACTGCCAAACTATTTTCCAGAGTGTTTGTATCATTTTGTATTTCTGACAGCAGTGTAGAGATTTCCCATTTCTTCACATTTACACATCTTGAGATCTTTCTTTTTTTTATAACACACTTACTGAGAATTTATATAACAAGCTCTGTTTTGTAGGTCGTGTATGAGAGGTGTGAAAAGCTGCGGCCCACCCTGTTCCGGCTGGCAAGCGATACCACTGATGATGACGATGCGCTCGGTATGATCTTTTTTTTCTTTAATTAAAAAAAAAATTATATTTATTTTTGGCTGTGTTAGGTCTTTGTTGCTGTGTGCGGGCTTTCTCCATTTGGGGCGAGCAGGGGCTACTCTTCGTTGTGTTGCTCAGGCTTCTCATTGTGGTGGCTTCTCTTGTTGTGGAGCACAGGCTCTAGGCGTGTGGGCTTCAGTAGTTGTGGCTTGCGGGCTCTAGAGCGCAGGCTCAATAAATAGTAGGTGGCGCACGGGTTTAGTTGCTCCGCAGCATGTGGGATCTTCCCAGACCAGGGATTGAACCTGTGTCCCCTGCATTGGCGGGCAGATTCTTAACCACTGCACCACCAGGGAAGTCCCTTGATACAGTCTTATTCTTTAGGCATAGACAGCACCCAAGAGTGCAGGACAGACTTGGGGCTTCCTGCCGTGCTGCTGACGCAAAAACAAGATGGTGGCCCCTAGGTGTTATGGTGGTTGGGCTTGGGGAAGGTGTGGCCTGAGTTGATTCTTCTAATTTCCAGAGGAATCTAGGTTTGAGCAAGAAATGAGCTGCAAGTCTGAAAGCATAGAAAAGGGTGGAAATTTACCATGTAGATTGGGTGTGAAGGGGATAGAAAAAAGAGCGGCTACAATTGAAGGCTTGAAGAAAGGCTGAACGTTCTCAGAGGTCTGAGAAACAGCTGCGAGGGGCTCCTTGGAAGGTTTCACACCCAAAGTGCCTTCAGGGGCTGGGTGGGGAGTCTAAGTGGGGATACCAAGTGGAAGGCACAGGGGAGAACTGTAATCCTGAACACAGGTATTGAAACGTTTAAAACTATTTTATTTTATGGAAAATCTCAAAACACGTAAAAGGGATTTATTCTATCCCCATGTACTCTTCACCTTTTGTTAATAATTACCAACTCATGGCCAGTCTTTTGATCTTGTTTTATCTGTACTGCTTTCTCCCTCCCTCCTCCTCCCTACATCCCCAATTCTATTTTCTTTTTATTTTAATAAGATCTGGCACCTTATTAGATGTCTGTTCGATGACTGTCTATGCATTTACTTTTATTTATTTATTTATTTACTTTACTTACTTACTTATTTTTATAGGATCTTAGTTCCCCGAATCCCGTGCCCCCTGCAGTGGAAGCGGGGAGTCTTAACCTCTGGGCCACGGGGGAAGTCCTCCCAATTCTATTTTTAAGCAAATTCCAAACATTTCAAAGTAACCAGTCAGTGTTCAGATTTTCCTGGGCATTTTTCCCTCTAATCATTCCTTGCTGACCCTCTTTCTTTTTTTTAAGTTTGTTATAAATCAGTATCAAAAAGAAAAACCACACTTTGTAATTGGTTGATATTTAAGTCCCTTTTAATGGATAGCCCCTGTTCTTTTTTACTTCATGCATGAAAAACATGTCCTTTGACTTGCAGAGTTTCTCTTGGTCTCAATTTTCTGATGGCATCTCCCACAGTATTTAATGTTTCTCTGTTCCTGATATTTCTGAAATTCCTGCTTTCTTATAAATTGGATCAGGAGGCTTGTTCAGATTCAGGTTCAAATGGCGGGGCGTGTGCCGGGGAGCAAGAATGCTTCACAGGTGATGTGAAGAGGCCCATGGTATCTGGTTTTCTGGGTTTTTTGTGATGTAATTATTGTCCAAACCCGTTATTTCCTCCGGTTGCAATGAAGTCAGAGGTCACAGAATTTAAATTTTAATCACCTTGCACATGCCAAATAAAACACTTTGCCAGGTGAATTCAACCTCGTGTTAGTTCACAACTTCCATCCAGTTTAAAAATTGACAGGAAATGAATAGTTGGTCGCTCTTGCAGTGCTCTCCGAGTACCATGGCCTGCAGTGTTATACATAGCCCCTGGCCCTGTTGCTGTTCTGTCTCTCTCCTAGGAGAGGCTTTCTTGTAGGTAAACCAGATCATGAGATACTCTTGACATTTTTGAAATCCACTGCATATTTTATACTTACAGGATGTTTCAATTTGGATGTCAGATTTTCATCAGGAATACTTGATCTGTACTTAGGTTTTATAAAATTTACAGGTGAAAAAGTAGATTCGTGTTCCAACTTGTTTCCTACATGCTTCCCAATAACTGAATAAAGTACCAAAAATTTCTTTTAATATTTGCATCCACATTGACAAAATAGCTTTAAGTTTTGAATTAAAATTAAAGTTTTAGTTCCTCAGTTGAAAGACCCATATTTCAAGTGTTGGCCATCATATTGGACAGTACAGAGAAAGAAAGTGAAAAAATTTGGTTCCTCCTACATCCTGTGAAGAAAGTGTTGAGGTTCAGGGATTGAGTGACTGTGTGTGCCAGGGGACTGATCTCGTGATCTGGGGGCAGGAGGCGTGAATATACTGAACCTGGTAGACAGCTGCTTTGTGGAGTGGCTTAAAAAAGACTGAGATTGTTGGTAGCTAAACCAGGGGATTCTGATTTTTCTCTCATTCTTCAGCGGAGGTTCTCCAGGCAAATGACCTCCTCACCCAGGGAGTTCTGCTGTACAAACAGGTGATGGAGGGCCGTGTCACCTTTGGGAACACAGTGGCCAGCTCTTTGGGAGACATACCTGTTTCCAGAGGTATGTGCAGAGAGCTTCTCCCACCCTCTGCCGTGGGGCAGCCTGCAAACACCGGGAAAGAAATGGATCCCTGCATGCTCTGGGTTATGGTATAGAAATGAGAGAGCATGTCCTCTTTTCCCTTTCCCTTGAGAACTGGTTTTATATAGCCAGCCTCTGCCCCACGTGCCATCCCGGGTTGACTGCTAGGCTGGAACTAGCTTTGGCTGTAAACAGAAGCGGTGGCTATACCGTGCCCAGGTTTGGATTGCACCTCTCGTGAGTGCTTACTTATGGGATCTCACACCAAAAAAAATATGACCTTCTTCAGGTGGTTCCTAGTGCCGGGCTAGCTAAATCGGAATCATCTGGAGTACTGGTTAAAATGCAGATTCTTGGACCTTCTGAATCAAGACTACTTAGAGCTGGGACCCGCATTTTTATCGAGCACGCGAGATGATTCTGATTCGCTGTGGTCAGAACCTCACAGGCCTCTGACCTGGAGCAGTCAGCTCTG
The DNA here is from genome assembly GCF_025265405.1 of Mesoplodon densirostris. NCBI lineage: Eukaryota > Metazoa > Chordata > Mammalia > Artiodactyla > Ziphiidae > Mesoplodon > Mesoplodon densirostris. Next base: position 49,305,883 of record NC_082676.1, read on the forward strand.
CTACTGTCCAGGTTGAATGGACCATTAGAGGATTCTGTGTTTACTGGGGTGGGAAGGCAGTTCCTCTGGTGACCTCGTATTTCATATGCCACTCAAGGCTGTAAGTCAAGCCAGTCAGCTGAGGTGGAAGGTTCATCTGGGGTGTGCTTAAGGATGGGGTGATGTGATGTCTTTTGATTGGGAGGAGGCCTGAGGGAAACTGATAGCCTTTAAGTGGAGACTTTGCTCTTATTCTGACTGACTTTTTTTCCTAACCGTCTGTTTTCTAGTCTTTCAGAATCCAACAGGCTGCATGAAGAACTGCCCCCTGATTGACCTGGAGGTGGACAGTGGATCCGAGCAGGCTGGGACTGTGGCGCCATCTTTACTGCATCAGGACCTGGCAGCCTTAGGTGAGGGTGGTGTTTAGGGGCAGCAGGCACAGAATGGTCGTGATTCCCAGGGAGAGAGTAAGCCCATTCCCCCTGGCGAGAGTGTGCCTGGTTTGGGAGGGAATTGGGTATACCGGGAAGTTCAGAGAGGTCCTCCTCGTACTCAGTTTCAGATTTGCCATGAATGAGTTGAATGACTTTGGGTAATTTGTTTTGTCTAGGCTTTCTAAGTGTTCTAGAAAGGATGATGGTATCAGTCTCCAATTCATATCAGGTAGAGCTACTGATGTGCATCTCACTCTGTTCCTTCTTTACAGGGATCAGTGATGGCCCAGTTACCAAAAAGGTAAGGAAGCTCTTCCTAGGGACCGGAGAGGAGAGGGGAAGTCCCTCAAACCTACCTTCATGAGGGCAGCACTGCCTGGGGGAGGGGGGAGGGCTACAGCATAGCCTGGTGGCACTGTGGACTCAGAGGTCCAAAGCCTCTTCCTCACCTCTACTGTCTGGCTTGAACCCCTGGAGGGATTTTGCTCTCCTTGTTCCCTACCCTTTTCTGTTGTATCCAGGCTCCTGCTTACTAAGGGTCTGCTGAGGAGTCATGTCCTCTTGACCTTTCTCCACCTGCCCCAGGAAATGTAGTAAGCCTGGGCTTTGGGGTCAGGAGAGCTGTGCCACGATGTTACCATGGCTCATAGTCACCCATGCTCTGGCCTTACTTTAGTCATTCCTGGTCTGACAGGTTGCGAGTCAGAATTGCGGTCAGGAAAAGAGGAACCCTGCCACCAGCACACTGCCGGGTGGTGGTGTTCAGAGCCCTTCTGCAGAAAAGAACTTGCTGGATCTCCTCTCCCCACAGCCGTCTCCAGGACCTCTGTGAGTCTTGTGGGCAAGGAGCGTAGAAGAGTGGCTCCTGGTGCAGTGCTCACTCACTGCGCGAGGCCAGGCAGCGGGGCCCAGGGATGCTGCTCTCCCTGAAGGGCTGCTTCCTTTCTGTCGGAGTTCAGTGTGTGCTGCTCCTTTTATTCCGCATCCTAAGTCAGGAAAGTACACGTTTGGCCAGGACCTCCAAAACGCCGTTTAAGGAGCAACAGCAGTAGATGATGATGATGGTTTTTGTCTTTATAGGTTGTTTTTTTTTCCCCCCCTATTTCAGTGTAATTTGAAGCAAAGTTTGATTACTAGAGAAATAGATAATATAGAAAGTCCCAAATGTCACTCTCTAAAGACAGTGTTGAATGGTCCTTCTTTGCTTTTTTTCTACACATGTAGTAATGTGTTACTGTGGCTTATGTTTACACAAATCAGATTATAATTTACAAACTACTCCACTGTGGTTTTTATATCACACATCTTGGATACATTTCCATCAATTTATGTAAACTTGCCTCATTCTAATAGCTGAATAATAATTCATATGCATGTAATATATATATTTAATCATTTCCCTCTTGTGGATATTTACATAGCTTCCAGGTTGGAGGAACCTGCAGTGTTTCTATAGTACAGATTTATAAAAGTAGAGGTGCTCTTAGGTATGAGTATAAACATATTTTCATAGATCCTGTCCCTTTGCCTCTGGCAAGGCTGGAACACTTTGCCTTCCCCCAAACAGCCTGAGAGCCTGTGTCCCTGGTGGGGACCACAGAGCAGGGTGGAAACGGAGATGTGCTGGGAGATCATTCTTGTTAGTACCCGTAGGGGGTTTCTTCCTAGTTTACTGTTTATAACCACTTGACATGGGGTCAGTAATAATTCTAATTTTGGTGGGTTAGTTACGTCTGGAGTTTGGTTTTCCATAAATGTTTTTACTCCAAATGGACAAAATCATGAAGTGGTCAGTGTAACTTGTGCTGTCATCTTCCTAGCTTACGTCACGCTGGTGATCATGTATGGGAAGCTTCATCTGACTGAGCTACTTGTTGTCAGAGACTGCCTGACGACTACAACATTAATTACTTTATTGGGTCCTTATTGTATGCACACATTCTGCTCAGTGATCTTCATATACTTCCTCATTTAATTCTTGTAACAGCCTATGAGATAGATACTAAACTGTTTCTATTTTACAGTAAGAAAACTGAGGCATGGGTTAGATTACTTGTCTAAAGTCATACACCCGTAAAATATATACATACACACATATACACATGCACATGTATTTATTTTTTTCCCCTTATTTTTCACAAAACCTAATCAGATTCCTGGAATTCTCTACAGTTTTTGCCAATCTTGATATTATTTCTTTGCAGGAATTATATTCCGCAGAAAAGTATCCCCAAGGAAGTGCCACCAGGTACTAAGTCCTCTCCAGGTTGGTCCTGGGAGGCTGGCCCATTGGCTTCTTCTCCATCTTCCCAGAATACACCTCTGGCTCAAGTATTTGTCCCTTTGGAGTCTGTTAAGCCCAGTAAGTACAGTTTCACCCTTTTTTTCCCTTTCTGTTAGATGCCCAGCTTTATCCACTCTGGATTGGTATGGGTGGCTCTTAAACTGGGGAAGATGAGTTGGGGAGAGATATTGCCTGGGGACAGAGAATAAGGCGGGTGGCCCATCGTCTCTTAGCTAGTACTTTTTTAGTTTTCTCTGTCCTGGAGTTGACACTGAAGGATATTGGCAGGTGGAATTTAATTAGGGGCCTTGAATCCACTTACGGAGATGATCTTCATTTGGAATTCAAGAAGGGAATGTTCAGTGTGATCTGAAAAAACTCAGAAGAGGTGGAATTAGAAAGAAAGGAAGAATTTGGCTGGTGATCCTCTTCCTTTCTAATGATCCTCATTAAAGCAGGAAAAGTAGCTATTAACCTCCCTTACAAAGAAAAGGAAACGGAAGGCCCAGCTAAGTAAGGTGAGACTGCCTGTGGTCAGCACACTGGTATGTGAGCGGGAAACAACTGGGGTCTTTAGATCTAGGGCCTGGACCCCTTCCTTGGGCACAGAGCCCCTTCCTTGGGCACAGGGCCTCTTCCTTGGGCACAGGGCCTCTTCCTTGGGCACAGGGCCTTCCTGTGGCTCAGTGTGGTGAGCTCAGATTACAGAGGGCCCTGGAACCAGGCAGAGGAAATAAAGTCAGCAGTGGGGGCCCTTTGCATACTTACTTTATTAATTTTTATTTAAACATAATAAATGTTCATTGTTAATTTCCTGGTTTTGATAATTGCACTGTAGTTATATAAAATGTTAACATTTGAGGGAGCTGGGTGAAGGGTACATGGGAATTCTTTGTGTTTTTGTAACTTTTTGTAAATCTGAAATTATTTAAAAACAAAATTAAAAACAAAATTCAATATAGTTTTAGAAAAGATAGAATAGAGCAGAAAATTAAAATCATCTCTACCGTTACCATCCAGAAATGGAAGTTCTGTTAATGTCTTGATGTGTTTTCCTGTTTTATCCATGTACGTATGTTTAATAAATTGTCACCATAGTATATATACTGTTTTATATCCTGCTTTATTTAATATTTTAAGCTATAGCATTGTTTCATGCCCTTATGCTTCAAAACCTTGATTTTTTAAAAATGAATTCATTCTTATGGCACTAACATGTACTGTAACTCATTTATTCAGTTTCTTTCTGAAGAATAATTTGTTTCCAGTTGTTTACTGTTATAAACAGTGTTACAGTGAACACCCACTGCAAAAAATGGAGATCCATTTTTGAAACTTTCCTGATTATTGCATTAGGATATATGCTTAAAAGTGGAAATGCTGGGTGTAGACATTTAAAATTTTGATCTTCGTTACCAAGTTCCTTCCTGGAAGGGTTGCCGTTTTCCCCATAACCTCACCTCCATACCTCATGAGTATTTTCAGTCTTTTAAATCTCTGACAGTTTCATTGTTAAACTATATTTTTATAATGTGCATTTTGTTAAGTGATGTTTGGCATGAAATAAGGATCTTCATTAAAATTTTTTCCAGTTGGTTAGCAAGCTGCCTGCCATTTATTGAATCAGCCAGTAATTTTCAAATAATATGCTCTTGACATGTTAAATTCTCATATTTGGGTCTGTTCTGCATGCTGGTTTCAGTTGCAATTTCATACATATCTGAGTATTTGTTAATGCACATAGCCCTACTCTCCCTTCTTTTTTTTTTTTTTTTTTTTTTTTTTTTTGCGTTACGCGGGCCTCTCACTGTTGTGGCCTCTCCCGTTGCGGAGCACAGGCTCCGGACGCGCAGGCTCAGCGGCCATGGCTCACGGGCCCAGCCGCTCCGCGGCATGTGGGAACCTCCCAGACCGGGGCACGAACCCGTGTTCCCTGCATCGGCAGGCGGACTCTCAACCACTGCGCCACCAGGGAGGCCCCCTCCCTTCTTTTTTAATGGTTAGTCTAATGTATCTTTTCCAAAATTAACTTACGAATCATTTCTGAGCTAAACTAGAACAATCCCTTTAGTATTTCCAAGACCTAATTCATTTGAAGAGATCTACTGTCTTTATAGTTCTGTAAAATTAAATATAAGAGATGTTATGTGTATGTAGTCGTACCAAAGAAAAACCAGGATATAGGCCCAGATGTTAGCAGTGCTTATTTCTGGGGAGTATTAAGGGTGTTTTTTATTTTCTCCTTTATGGTATCCTGTATTTTCTATAGTGTTCATCCATTATTTTAATCGTAATCATTTCTTGCTCAAAAAAATGTTTGTTTTTCTTAAACTGGTACTGGATGGTTGGATGGAGGGGAGAGATACGTTTGGAATGTCACAGGAGTCCAACTAGAGGTAACGAGGACTTGGATTATGGTGGTGCAGAGGGTTGATTCCAGGAGCTGTTCTGACTGGAGAAGCAACAGGATTTGGTGATAGGTGCACATCTCTTTCAAGCATGGCTCCTCTTTCAGGGGAGTCTGTAATAGTGCTAATCCTTTCGGTTGGGTCCTTCTCTACCAGGCAACCTGCCTCCTCTTATCGTGTATGACCGGAATGGATTCAGAATTCTGCTCCACTTTTCCCAGACTGGGGCCCCTGGCCACCCAGAAGTACAGGTGCTACTGTTGACCATGATGAGCACGGCCACCCAGCCTGTCTGGGACATCATGTTTCAAGTAGCTGTGCCAAAGGTGAGTCAGCGGCTGGCCCGCTCCTTTGAATTTTTCAATAAAGGCTATCATTTTTGAGCACCAGGTCCTTTGCTGGGATGTTATCTATTAGGTTGGAAGGGTTAGAATCTTCACTCAAAGTAGGTTAAGATAAAATGGGAATTTTGTTGGCTCATTTAACTGAGGATTCCTTAACGTCTGACTTCAGATATGGCTGGATTCAGGTAAATTCTTAAACAGTTCCTTAAGAATCTGTCACTTTCCATCTCTTGACTTTGTTTTTCCTCTCTGGACCCTGTTCTCTCATAGACTCCCTCCACCAAGCAGGAAAATGGTTACCAGCAGCTCCAGAGTTACATGGTCCTTATCGCTTTTTATCTCAGAAGGAAACTCTCCCCTGACAGGAGGCATGCATATTGATTCCCTAAGGAAGGGCTACGATTGGCCTTGTTGGTATTACTTGCATACCTTGGACCAGTAACTCGTGTTAAGGGGTATGAGGTACTCTGGCCAAGTTGCATGTTATGTTTTTTTCTCGAGGGAAGTAGCTCCCCACAGATTAACAGCCATACCAGAATCACGAGAAATGGGCAAGGGGCCTGTTCTGAAAGGAAGAATTCAAAGCAGACAGAAATAAACTATGTGTTTTCTAATACTCACGGTAATTTTGTAGGGCATGTGCTATTATTACCTCTGTCTTATAAATTAAATTATCAATCCAAGGTTCAGAAAGGTTAAATATTTTGCCCCAAATCACAGAGCTAGTAAAAGGCAGAGTTAGAATTCAACTCAAGATATGCTCTCACTCTTCATGCTGCCTCTCAGAAGCCAACCTTTGATCACACAACTTCGATACATTCCATGTATGAGTGGTAGGGTTTTTGGATCCTTTCATCAATTGGTGGGGTGGAGGCCAAGCTCTCCTGTTCGCCTGATCTCCCTCATTAAAGCTGTAGTTTGTTAGGAATGAGTTATATGTTGGATTCTTTTCCCCCCCAATAGTCAATGAGAGTGAAACTACAGCCAGCGTCCAGCTCCAAGCTTCCTGCTTTCAGTCCTTTGATGCCTCCAGCTGTGATCTCTCAGATGCTGCTGCTTGACAATCCACACAAAGTATGTTCTGGTGTCTGTGGTAGCAGGGAAATGGGGGCCCCTGAACTCTGGGGAGGCAGCTGGGCAGGTGGAGAGAGGTATATTGAGGTCTTGCGTTGGTTGGGATGGTGGTAGAACATCCCTTGCCAGAGTCCGTTTTCCTTTGGGGCTCATTGAAAGATCTGTGACCAGATTGTCATAGCTGGGGACCAAGGGAGTGGTACACACTCTCCCTAATCCCATGGAATCCTCTGAAAGGGTGAGGCCAGTCTGTCCTCTTAGCTGGTCTCCAGGACTGCAAAAGCGTGGGAGGACTCCCAGGATGTAAGCCTGGCCCCCTTTGTGTTTGTAGTCCCAGAGGGTCAAGGCCAGGGTATGCCTGTCATACAGTTGCTTGAAGCCCTCACTTGGGTGGAGTTAACATACATATATTGTTATATATGTATATATAACATATATATACATATATATAACATATATATATAACATATATTGTCACTTGGTGACTACGGGGTGGGTAAAGGCTTTTACTCTGGGCCTGTCTCTGTGTTCACTCCCCACTAATATAACATCTTTTATCTTTGCTCAGGAGCCCATCCGGTTACGGTATAAACTGACATTCAACCAGGGTGGACAGCCTTTCAGCGAAGTAGGAGAAGTGAAAGACTTTCCAGACCTGGCAGTCTTGGGTGCAGCCTAACTCCTCACTGGACAGACCTGGCCATTCAGGCTTAGGCCAGTGTTACTTTTGCTGTCTAGATAGGACTAATCACAGTGATTTATTGCAGAGTGCCAAGAGTTCTATCCTGACATCAGGCTCTGGATGCCAACCTCTGACTTATTCTGCAGATATTGTGTGTGTGTCTGTGTGTGTGTGTGTGTGTGTGTGTGTGTGTGTGTGGCCCGGGGGCTGAGGGGCAGGGATGTGGGCAGTGTGGGAAATGCTAAAGCATTTCTGATAACCATCTGCTATGATCATATCTGGTTTTGCATGTTGGTGGACACTGATGTCCCTGCCTCAGGTTGGAGGTTTTATAAGCCGAAGTTGTTGTTGTTTTCCATGTATTATTATCTTTTCATTCATCCACTCTGTGCCTTGTCAGCCTTTGAAAGACTTGGTTGCTCCCAGGCTGCTGTTCTCAGGGACCTTAAAAGGGACCTGGTTGGTCTTGGGGCAGAGTGTCTTCTGGGACACCCTCTTCCAAGAAAGACCTTGTCTCCATTTCCATTAGCGAATGCTGCTTGCATGTGTTCAGGAAGATCTTCTAAATGGAATGCTTGTTGCACTGTGTTCTAGGCGAGGGGCTGCCACTAGACCAGAGGACCGCGCTTGGTGGGCCGATCATGTCCTTCACCACTGTGCCTTAGAATTGCCCATAGATGGACCCTTCAGGGCAGAGGGGAAAGCGGATCCCAGGCCTTATTCAGGCCTCAGGTTCCGTGGGTCGGGCAGCCTGTCTGGACCCTTCCTCAGGACCCTCATCTCCATCCTCATCCTCTTTCACCACAAGCATTTACCCAGAGCTCTTTGATTGTGACACCATGCCAGTCATTGTAAATCATAACAAACAGGTTCGCCCTGGCCTGTTGACTTCACAATCCAGAATGAAGAACTGTGATGCAAATGAGATATGACGTGAGTTTAGCAATGAAAAGTGATGACTAAATACAGAAAGTCATTGAATAAATACCCGTGTAGCAAATATACTCTGTGGAGTTTTGAGTAAGTAGGAGATGCAAAGCCTGTTGCATTTAGAGATAATAGGCTTGAAGAGATCATTCATCTGTTGAAGTAAGGAAGACTTCCTGAAGGATGTGGCACCTGAAGAACTGCTTCAGTGAAGAGAAGCCCTGAGGATCTGAATGAAGCTGGAAGAGAGGTGGATTCTTGTTACCGTCATGGTGTGAAGGAAAAATTCAGGCCTGCAGTCGGTTAATACTTAGCACCTACAATGTGCTAGGCATTTGTGCATGTTTTACAAGTCTCGCTTGGCCTGATGGATGGGTGAAGAGAGCTGAGCCTGGCTGAGATGGCCTGATGAAGGATGCAAGATCCAAGCAGCTCACCTGTCTGGGTAGGATTCTGCCTCAGAAACTGCAAGGCTCTGTTTTTATCACAAAATCTGGTACTCCACAGTCTGATCTTTTACCTTCTACATATAGTTGGAAATCTGCCAGCACTATGGTGGGGATGGGAGCTGTAAAAAATCAAGGTATGTTACTTTTAAAGCAAATGTGAAAACTCATAAAACAGATAAATGATGGGGTGACTTCTTCATTTGGCATAACTCATAAGGTTCATTTTAATCTAAAATTTTGTGTTCAAATATTCTATATATCAGGGCTTCCCTGGTGGCGCAGTGGTTGAGAGTCCGCCTGCCGACGCAGGGGGCATGGGTTCGTGCCCCGGTCCGGGAAGATCCCACATGCCGCGGAGCGGCTGGGCCCGTGAGCCATGGCCGCTGAGCCTGTGCGTCCGGAGCTTGTGCTCCGCAACAGGAGAGGCCACAACAGTGGGAGGCCCGCATACCGGGAAAAAAAAAAATTCTATATAGCTTTTATAGGCTCTAGCTATTTCATAAAGTCTCCTAGAGGTGACCATCATAAAGACGATGCCTACCTAGAACTTCCGTCAAAAATGGGTGAATGAGACCTACACATGAAAAAACCTTTATCACATAGTTAAAAGGTAGCCTCACTGAGTGTGAACATTCTTCTGTCTTCTGGGCGACAGACTCCCGGTGGTGCTCTGCTTAGATAGAGTTGGACAGGGTAAGGGGGAAGGGAGGTGGGTGTCCTGAAAGTGGCCCTGGTTTATGTTATCAGTGCCTTGTAATTATGAAGTTCAGCGACCACTTAAGAACCAACCCGTATCTTTCATTCACTCAGCAAGTTGTTGTTGACTAGCTACTGTGAGCCGAGCACTGTCGTAGGCACTGCAGATACAGCAGTGATAGAAGGTCCCTGCCCTCGTGGGTCTTCTGATGGGGAGAGACAAATCCACAATGTGTCTGGTGGAGCGTTGGCACTGACGATCCAGTATTTTCCCCTATCCTGAACTCTTCCTTCCGGGATCCTGTCATCCCTATTTCTTGACCTACCTCTGACTGTTCTTTTTCCTCTGTCCCTTAAATGTGTTTCCATAGGGTTTAGTCCTTAGGACTTTTCTAAGCATTCTGGGCAGTTAACTACTAGATGAGTGGTAGACCTCTATCTCAGGCTTCCACCTCCTTGCTGACATCAGGTCCATATTTTAAGCCATCTAATGGATATCTATCTGGAGGTTCCACTGTTGCCTCCACGTGCTTAGAATGGAACACAGCCGCTTCTCTCATTCTCTCTCTGTTCTTTTATTTGAAAGCACCTATCCAAGCCTTCATAGGTCCTTGATTCTTGCTTCGTCTCCATCCCCCTCAGTACTTTTGTCTCGTCTAGTCTGTTTCTAAATAGTATCACATCTTGCCCTCTCCACTGCATTCACATCGTCACTGCCCTGGTTTGGCTTTTTTTTTTTTTTTTTTTGGATGGTGCTGTAGCCTGCCTCTCAGTTCTCCTCTGAGCCATTATACTTGCCAGCATCAGAATTCTGTAACATACCTGGGCACTTGACCCCTGCTGAAAAACTGTGAATGGCTTCTTAATGCCCTAAAAGCCTATGCAGCCAAATTCAAGTTGTTTACTCTGGCGTTCGGTGCCCTTCTGTAACTTTGTATGCTCCTTACCTTTCTGGCATCATCTGTCAAGAATAGAGCACACTTTGCCAGAGCCACAAGAAAGTCCCTTCATGTTTTGATAATGCCATGTTTTCTCGTATCTCTTTGACTACACCTGTCGTTAACTCCTTTTGTCTCTTCGGTGATTTAAGATTGGGCTAAAATGCTCCTCTATCTGTGAGCCACTCGTTGAGAGTCGATGAGCTGTGGATATAGTAAACGTTGAAAAAAGGATAAATAATGACCAAAAACATGAATATTACCCATTAAAAATAAAATAGTGTAAATTGAGAGATCAAACATGAAAGGTTGAAAACAAAGGTGATATTCTCATACAAATAGTGTTTAGTACAGTGTTCATAAATCACAAATTCTTTGAATATATCTAATATAGAATATGCTTACCCAGGCCCAAAATACAAAATTCTACAAACTAGTGTGTTTGTTTTAAACTAAGAAGAAAACAATAGAGTGCTAGCCATAGCTTGTTTCATATTTTTTTAAGCAGTAACAGCCTGACCTCTTTCATCTGGAAAGAGACGGAGTCAAGTAGATAAGCAGGAAGTATCCTCAGAGAAGATAGGGCCAAGGTCCAGAGATCTCATCACACATTTAAAGTAAGCTGAAATGGAAAAACTCCAGGCCTTTAGTTCCCTTGCCCAATGCATTCCCAACTATACCATGTTCATTCTGAGAAAGCTTGCATCTAAAAATGTGTAAACATTCTGCTCCTTTGACTTTTATTCTTGAACACTTACTTTATCCCACAGCTAGAGGTAATACTATGATTTTAAAAGCTGAAAAACATATTGCAGTGTTACAGGCTCCAGATACATAGGCTTTTAAAGTTTGAGATCTTCTGAAGCCCCAACAGTCTGAAGTAATTAAATCAACCCTTACTTGTAATTCCATTCTTTAGCTTCACGTACTACCTCTAGCCATGTGACCTGAGACAAGTAATTTGTCCTCTTCCGCTACCTTCCCTGTAAAGTGCATAATAAGATTGTTTTGAGAAGTGAGTTAATAAATGTGAAGTGACTCCAGTACTTCATAGGACTAAGCTAAGACTCATATTTCATTTACTGTTTGCTTGTCCACCTGGCTTCCAGTACATGAACAGACTTGACTTACCCATAACTTTTTTGGCCGTGCCGTGAGGCTTGTGGGATCTTAGTTCCCCGACCAGGGATCGAACCAAACCCTCGCCCCCTGCAATGGAAGCGCGGAGTCTTAACCACTGGACCGCCAGGGAAGTCCCTATGACTATTTGAAGTTTACCTCATGAAATCAAGCAAATATTTTAAATTTTGGCAAGGTTCAAATTAATACTGAGATGCAGTAAATGTCAAGGATAGAAAGGTAACAAAACATTGGAAACCTTACGCCTAAGTCTAGTCAAAAGCAGAAATCCATAACAATATACTTAGAAACTAATCAACAACACTTCCTATAAAACATTCAGTTAAATTTTATAAACAAGACTATGCAATTCTAAAAGTCATAACCCTGTCACCAAAATCTGAAGCAGATACCTTTTAGTCTATTCTTGTTTTTGAATGCATAGGTAAAATATTAACTTTAAAGCTAGTGGCAGGACTTCCCTGGCGGTCCAGTGGTTAAGACTCCGCGCTTCCACTGCAGGGGGCACGGGTTCGATCCCTGGTCGGGGAACTAAGATCCTGCAAGCCACGTGGCGTGGCTAAAATAAATAAAATAAAGCTAGTGGCATATTGAAAGAATACACTGTGGAAAGCCTTTGGGAATGCAGTCAGCCACATTAATAGCTCAAATGGACAATTTGATCATCTCAATAGATGTAGAAAAGGCATTTTCTCTCATTCGTTGTTTATTCCTAATAGAATCAAACAACCAGCCTCATGTTTAATAAGGAAATGACAACAGTGGCTTAAACGCAAAGGTTTATTTTCTCATTGAAAAGAAAGCCAGAAATAGTCCCAAACCATTTGTGGTGTCGACTGAAAAAAAATGCGCAACTTAAAAGTTGAGAATTTTATTTGGCAGACTTAACTGAGAATTGTAGCCAGCGATACAGCCACTCATAGCTCTGAGGGACTGTTCCAAAAAGGTAAGGGAAGAGCCAGGATATATAGGAGTTTTTGTTGGGGAAAAAACAACACTCTCCCCCATGTGTTTAAACATCAAAAAATTACTTTTAATCACAAAAACAGACATCTCAAGTTAATGATTTTTGTGCTTTTCTACGTATGGGAAAGATGCAAGAGCCTGGACTCTGAAATCATTCCTTTGATGTGCATCTTAACTATCTAGGGCCAGTATCTTGTTTTTTTCCATTCTGATTCCCCTCACAGTACACCACGGGCAGCTGCCGTGGTTGATGGCTTTATGGCTGCAACATCCTTTGTTTACGGAAGTGGCAAGCGACATTCTTAGGCCCTAAGTCAGCACCCAAGGATGTGCTCCTCAACATTATGTTACAAGCTTTAACTGCTGACTGTTTTCGGCAACAGGAAGGGAGTGGGGGAGCCAGGAATAGAGGAAGACTGCTGACGTTCTTAAGGTTTCCTGGAAATTTTATGTGATATTTGCATTCACATCTTATTGGCTATTTAGTAGCATGGCCACTCCAAGGTGCAGAGAAGGCTAAGAAATTGTCATATTTGCATACAATGCCACACACTTGGCTAAGGAAGAAGGGGAGATTGGATATTGTAACAATTTATCTGTTTACCATAAGACGCTATTGTAATCTGTTCTGTTTTAAAACCAAACAACTCAGGTATTTGTATGTATGTATGACTTTATATTTGGGTCCTAGAATTACAGATTTGTTTTCTTTAAAATTTATCTGAATTTTCTAAAGTTTCTAAACTGAAAAAGCATTATTTTTAATTCTCAATGTTAGTTTTTCAAAACTAAAACAACAAAAGGTGGAAATTCTTCCCACCAACCGGTTACCCTCCTAGGAGACAATATTACTTGTTCCTCATCTGTCCTTGGAGATATTCTAGGCATTTTTAAACAAATGAACTGTTCCACACTTGGCTTTTTTTTAATGTAACTATAGATGACTTGGCAATAATGCCATTATCAGTATGAACTGTGTAATAAAAAAGAACAGCCCCTGCTTTCCTCTCTTCTGACAGCAGATGGTATCAATCACTTATATGCTGAAAGTGCTTTGTATTAAAACTGGCACATGAAGTTGCTGATACTTTCCATGTATCTCCAGCCTCTCACTTCCACTGGCTCCATTCCTGTGGGCCCAGGGCTGCTTGAGTCTTCCCTGCAACCCTCCCCATTCCTCCTGCCTTGTTTCTGGTAGCCCTGCACGGTAGAGTGAAACAAGCGTGGGTTTTGGGGTCAGGTTAAGTTTCTAGTTTTCTTGCCACCTTGGGCAAGTCACTTAACAACTCGGCCTTGGTTTTTATATTCTTAAATGGTAAAAATGGTAAAAATCTACTTCATAGGTTTTGGTGAGGATTTAATGAGGTCACCAAAATACCAGACATGATAGGTACTCTTTAAATATAGGTGCTATTATTTCTCCTCAAATTGCCTCATCTGAGATTTCCCTTTTTTAATTTACTACCTTAACTTGTGGTGACTTCCATTTCGTCACTACGTTCATTTCAAAACCTCTCCTGCTCTCATGGAAACCAATGAAATTTTGCCAAGGATACTCATAACCTAATATTTGCAGAGACAGCAAAAAGGGTTGCATTTGATAAAATCTGACCATCCTCTCTATATTTGTTAAGATTAGGATCAACTGCAGGAAATGGAAAAAACTCAAGGTTACAGTGGCTTAAAAGATATTTAGATCTCTGTATTAGCTTCCCGGCATTCCTGAGCAAAGCTGGGTGACTTAACAGAAATTTATCGTCTGGCAGTTCTGGAGGCTAGAAGTCTGAAATCAGGGCCATGCTCAGTCTGAAACCTGCAGGAGGATCCCGGTGATCTGCGACAGTCTTTAGCATTCCTTGGCTTTTAGCTGCATCACTCCAGTCTCCGCCTTCATTGTCATGTGGTGTTCTTCCTGTGTGTGTCTCCCATGACCATCTTGTAAGGATACTGATCATATTGGATTAGGGGCTCATGCTACTTCTGTAAGATCTCATCTTAACTGGTTTCATCTGCAGTGATGCTATTGCCAAATAAGGTCACATTCTGAGGGACTAGGGTTAGGATTTGTATCTTTTCTGGGGGGTCAGCGGGGGGAGACACAATTCAACCTGTAACACTCTCAAGAACCCCAGAGGTAGTGAAACTAGGACTGGTGTGCAGTCCGCGGTCAGGCACCTAGACGCCGTCAATCTGTTGCCCTGCCACGAGTGACTTAATTCCTAAAAACACTTCATGGTTCAAGATGACAGTTATAATTCTAGCCATCACGTTCACATTCCAGCCAGCAGGAAAGAAGGAGAGTAGTGTACACGCCATTCTTTTAAGAACATCTCCTTGAAGTCCCACATAAAAGTTCTGCTCACGTTCCAGTGGCCAGTACTTAGTCACGTGGACACACTTAACTTTTTTTTGTTTTTTTTACAGCTAATTTTTAATTTATTCATTTACTTATTTAATTTTAATTTTATATTGGAGTATATTTGGTTTACAATGTTGTGTTAGTTTCAGGTGTATAGCGAAGTGATTCAGTTATACATATTCACATATCCATTCTTTTTCAGATTCTTTTTCCATATTGGTTATTACAGAATATTGAGTAGAGTTCCCTGTGCTATATAGTAGGTCCTTGTTGATTATCTGTTTTTTATCCAGTAGTGTGTATGTGTTATTTTTTTTGGACACACTTAACTTTAAAGAATGCTGGGAGATGTCTTTGTCTTGAGAGGCTATGGACCCGCTGGGGAGAACAGAACAGAATCAGGAGATATCTAGCAGTGTCTGCCACACACTCCTGATGCTTTCTTTTCCCATGGCTTTCTGATTCTTCCCTCAGTTCTTCCTCCCACCCTAAACTTCCAAATATAGGCATGCTGCTAAAGGCTTTATTGTTAACCTTCATTGCTACTCTACTAAATCTCCCTGAAGTACAAATCTGACCCTACTACTTCTCTCTTCACAACCTTTTGATCATTTCCTTGGATAAAGTAAAACCAATTTCCCTAGCATTCAAGGTTCTCCATAGTATAGCCTCATCCAGTCTTGGCCTCATCTGAATCTCATTCCCTTTTTGGAAAATAGAAATAATATCTGCCTTGGCTCCAAAGGCTGTGAGGATTAAAATGGAAGTGTGAGGGGAAGCACGTTTAATCTGTAAAGGTCTGTAAACATGTAAGGAATCTAGTGCTCTCTTCCTTCACATGGATGGATGGGTCCTATGCTGTAGCCGATCCGGACTCTTCCCTGACCTATGAATCTGTTTCGTAGAAATGGAGAGGCTTCCACACATCTTAGCTCTGAGGAGGAAGACACAGTCTCTTCTGGTAAACCTGGTTTATGCCAATGATCCAGACATGCAGCTGCAACCTGATTCTGATCACTGGGCATTTTTCTCCTATCCTGTTACTTTTCAGCTGTTTCTTTCCGTTGAGTGCTTATGGGACAGACTTACCTGCTAGACAACAATGTTATATACCTTTGGCAGGGGCTATTAAGGTTTGTACCATGTTATGATGTGCTGGCACACCTCCCTATACATGGGGTAGCAAGGAAATGTATTAACCAAATTTAAGAACCCAGAGGCAGTGAGTCTAGGGCTGGTATGACAGTCCCAGATCTTCCAGTGTCCTCTCTTTCCACTTCCAAAAGCCATTCATTCCTACCAACCTGTCCATAAGAGTTCCTCATGGGCAGATGGGATAAGAAGCAAAACTGTTCCACATGAAGCCAGTCTGGGTGACCTGGACAAGCATTACGCCCATTTAGGGAAGGGTGACTCAGTTTTGGCACGTCTCAAAAAGTGTGGGCTCAGAGGCAGAACTTTTGGCTATGGCCCAGTAAGGAAATTTGCAAGTCCTCTCTCCAAAAAGGCTAGCTATAAAGCTAGACAAATTTGACAAAAATAACCATTTCAGTGCTACAGAAATCAAAGGTAGATGGCAGTCTGAGAAGTGTTTATGCTCGAAAAGCCACTGAGGTTTGGGTAAACAACATTTGCAGTTTCTGTCATTCTTCCCTGGGGCTGCATCCAGCCTCTCCCTTGCACCAACTCTGTAGGATTGACATCTTCTTTGAAATGATGTTAGCAGAAGTGACAGTTGCTGTGGTGGGCAAGTGGGGAGGGCCAGCAGTTCTGCTAGTTTGATGTTGTGGTCATCATTAGAAAAAGCATGTATCTTGATGAAGATGTGCACATGTACATCAGGGACCAGAGAGAGCCCAAGCTAACCACACAATCCCAGCTGACACTGAGGCTGCATTCACATGCCGAGGAAACACAAAGGGGCACAGTGGAAAGGAAAAGCTGGGACCAACTTGAAAGTGACTTGATATTTTGAATGTGCTCCCTTACCCACACACAGATCCACTGACAGGACAGAAGCCCTACTAGCTCAGATAATTTGGTACAACTGTAGTCTGATCATTAACTGCCTTTAAGCTATGTAGACAAAGGAAGTCAGATTTTAAAATAAAATAAAAACAAAAAAAAAAATAGAGACATCAGATGCTACAAACCATAGGGGAGAAATTTCATGAATTTATCTCAGGCAAGCTACTAAACAAGCAAACAAAAACAGGAACGATCTTTGGGGAGTCCAGAATCTAGAGTTGCTACAATATATTATCTAAAATATCTAGTTGTCAATAAAAAATTGAGATGTGCAAAGAAACAGGAAGGAAAGATCCATACTGAGAGAAAAAGCGGTAAGTAGAAACTGAGTCTTCAGACAATGGATTTAACAATCAGCATTCAAAGTAGCTAATATAAATATGTTCTAAGAACCAAAGTAAACCATGTTTAAGGAATTATAGGAATCTATGGCAAATAGTGATTCTCAATAGCAAGGCAGTATAAAAAAAATGGAAATTCTGGAATTGAAAAGTACATAAATTGAAATGAGGAATTCACTAGAGCCTCTCAACAAAAGATTTGGGATGGCAGAAGAAAAAGTCAGTGAACCTGAAGATAGGTCAGTAGAAATTATCCAATCTGAAAAACAGAAAAAAGAAAAGTAAACAGAGCTGCAGAGATCTGTGAGACACCATCAGGTGTCATACACATAATGGGAGTCCCAAAAGGACAAGTGAGAGAAAGGGACAGGAAAGTTATTTGAAGAAATAATATCCAAAACCTTCCCAAACTTGCTGAAAAACATTAATCTGCACATCCATAAAACTCAACAACCTTCAAGTAGGATAAACACAAAGAAACCCATACATAGACACATTAGAGCCAAACTTAAAAACCAAAGTCGAAGATAAAATCTTGAAAGCTGTAAGAGAGAAATGACTCATTACATACAATAGGTTCATAATAGATTAACAGCTGACTTCTTATTGGAAATAATAGAGTTCAGAAGGCAGTGGGATGACATATTCAATGATCTGAATATGAAAAGAATTCTATTTCCAGCAGAACTGTTCTTCAAAAATGAAGGCATGGGCTTCCCTGGTGGCGCAGTGGTTAAGAAGCCACTTGCCAATGCAGGGGACACGGGTTCAAGCCCTGGTCCGGGAAGCCCGTGCACTCCAACTACTGAGCCTGTGCTCTACAGCCCGTGAGCCACAACTACTGAAGCCCGCGCGCCTAGAGCCCACGCTCTGCAACAGGAGAAGCCACCGTGGTGAGACGCCCACGCGCCACAACGAAGAGTAGCCCCCGCTCGGGCAACTAGAGAAAGCCCGCGCAGCAGCAATGAAGACCCAAAGCAGCCAAAAATAAAACAAAATAAATGAATTTATTTAAAAAATTTTAAAAAGCTCAGGCTCCAGTAGCAGGCTTGGCTGAGTTCAGCTCCCACAGCGCTACCTTCTAGCTACGTGACATTGAACCACTTGCTTAACTGCCTCAGTTCTTCCTCTTTAAGTTGGGGGAGAATAACAGCACTCATAGGACTGTGAGTACTAAGTGCGCTCATACAAGTAAGGGCTTTAGCATAAGCACATATTTAAGTGCCCAAAAGTCACTTAAGTTAGCAGAGCAAGAGGGACGCCCGCACCCTCTGGCCGCCAGCCCTCCGCGCTTCCCGGAAAGCAGGCAGTCACTATAGTAACAACCACCTACTTCCGGAAGAAGTACGGCGCGCGGCGAGGGTCAATCCCAACCGTACACATCAGCGAGTTGACCGAGGGGCAGTGGAGACGCTAGTTGGCGGCGCCGTCAATCCCGGCCCGCCGCCTCCCAGACCCGCGCGGGTGCTCTCGCAGGGCCGCTCGCTTCTGCAGCCTCGCGGACACCCAGAGCCAGCCCTTCAGGCCTGGACGCTGGGGTGCGGCGGTGCAGCCATGGACTTCTCCAAGTTCCTTGCCGAAGACTTCGACGTGAAGGAGTGGATCAACGCGGCCTTTAGGGCTGGCCCCAAGGAGGTAGCGGCCGGGAAGGCGGACAGCCACGCGGCCACCTTGGTGATGAAGCTTCAGCTGTTCATCCAGGAGGTGAACCACGCTGTGGAAGGTGAGCGGCCGGGCGGAGCTCTCAGACGGGCCCGGGGCCCCGGGGGTTGCACGTAGTGGGCAGTAAACGTCGGCGCCTCCCATGGAGAGCGAGCGAGCCCTGCTCCGGTTCTCCCGCAGTCTTTACGGGGATATCCAGGAGAAGGTCTCAGCCCGCTACTCCTCTCTCTCTGCAACACTTGCGGACTTGGGATCTTGGTTTTCCACCTCTGGCGGTGCTCTCAAGTTTCCTTTTAAAACTTAAAAGAGCGAATTTTAAGAATATTAAATAATAGTCAACTGATGCTTATATTTGGCAAAAAAACATATAGAAGGTGTATAGGAATGACAAATCTGGGAAACATTGTTTTAATGGATTTAAAAAATTATTTTATTGAAGTATAATTGATTTACAATATTGTGTTAATTTCTACTGTACAGCAAAGTGATTCAGATATATATATATATATATATATATACACACATTCTTTTTCATATTCTTTTCCATTATGGTTTATCACAGGATATTGAATATAGGTCCCTGGGCTATACAGTAGGACCTTGTTGTTTATCCATCCTGTATATAATAGTTTGCATCTGCTAATCCCAAACTCCCAATCCAACCCTCCCCCACCGCCCCTGTTTTAGTGGATCTTTATGTCAGTGGGAAGATGGGCTGTCCTGACGGGAGACTTTTAAGTATCGAATTCACTAACCAGAATAGTGAATTATAAAAAATAACACACCAGAACCATTTCATTAACTCCTCGACCTGGTTTTCATTCACTGTATGTTTATTCAGTGCATACTGCAGCCAGTCTCCCTGCTCGGCTCTGTGGGAAAGAGGCTCAGACCGCCCACACTGGGAGCTTATGATCCTGTAAATAGAACTTTGTTTTATAGATGCGTCCACTGTTTAAGAAAAGGTGGAGGTGGGGGGACGCTTTATTTCACTGCAGATTCTTTATTGTACTTTGCATCTTTTAGTAATTATTGAGCATCTACTATGCACCTGTCAAGAAATGAGTGCTGGTTATGAAAAGTTTACCTTTCTAGAGCTGCCCTGTGGGGAGCATACGTGAACTGTTTAATTACAGTGAAGGGTGGCTTTACTGAGAGTAGAACCGGAAGCTGAGAGCTGGATGAAGGGAGCAATTATCTCTTGTCTGGGAGAATCATAAAGGGCTTTTCCCTGTGTTAGGCCTTGAAGGAAGACCTCACAGGGCCAAGATGGGGAGGACATTAATAATAATATAATAGCAAATATCTGAGTCCTTGGTATACGTCAGGCACTGTTTTAAGTACTTTATGTGCATTAACTAAGTGGTTCTCAACAGGGGTGGTGGGACTTCCCTGGTCCGCCTGCCAGTGCAAGGGACACGGGTTCAATCCCTGTTCCGGGAAGATCCCACATGCCGCAGAGCAACTAAGCCCGTGCGCCACAACTACTGAGCCTGCGCTCTGGAGCCCGTGAGCCACAATTACTGAGCCTGCGTGCCTAGAGCCTGTGCTCCGCAACAAGAGAAGCCACCACAATGAGAAACCCATGCACTGCAAGGAAGACTAGCACCCGCTCGCCAAAACTAGAGAAAGCCTGCGTGCAGCAACAAAGACCCAAATCAGCCAAAAAAAACCAAAAACAAAAAATCCGCCTTCCAGTGCACAGGATGCAGGCTTGATCCCTGGTCGGGGAACTAAGATCCCACATGCTGCGGGGCAACTAAGCCCACACACTGCAACTACTGAACTCGCGCACTTCAATGAGAGAGACTGTGTGCTGCAAACTACAGAGCCCATGCGCCACAACTAGAGAGAGAAAACCCATATGCCACAACTAGAGGGAAGCCCGCACCGCAACAAAATATCCCACACGCCTCAACGAAGAAGACCCCAGTGCTGCAACTAAGACCCGATGCAGCCAAAAAAATTTTTTTAATAAATAAATAATCCCTGCATGATCTGGCTCCTGCCAACGTCTCCAAGCTAAGAATAGATATTGTTCAACATTGTATCTCCAGGCCCTGGAAAACAGTTTGTGCCCAATAAATATCCACTGACTGAATAAATGAACAAATCAGTCCTCCTATTAGAGTTCCTCAACAACTCCTGTTTGAGCCTCTGCAATAACTTCACTGTAGACTTGGGACCTTGTTTCATTGTCCATAAAAATAAAGCTTTAAACCTCCGAAGGCTTCTCACTGCCCACGGGATGAAATCCAAACCTTCAGGATGGGCAAAGCACCTTTCACAATTTGATCCTAACCTACTTTTCTACCTTATCTCCAGCAGAAGTTCCCCCCATGAAAGTGCAATCCTTCAATAATAATAATACTAATGACTAATATTGATGTTATTGATGAAGCTCTGTTTGAACTTCCCGCCTTTCTCTGGACTGGTTAGGCCTTTTTATACCCACATGCCTCTGCATGTTCCCTCTCCCTTTAATACCAGAGAGGTAGTAAAGTATAATGGATAACAGCCTGGGATCTGGAACCAGTTGCCTGGATTCAAATCCAGACTCCCCATTCATTAGCAACATGATGCTGGGCAAGTTACTGACCTCAGCCGCAGTTTCTACAACTATAAAGTGGGAATAATAACTATGCCTACCTCTAAGGATTACTGTCATTTTAAAATTAGATAATCATGCCAAGGGGAGGGGGCACTATTAACAGTTTGGCCAGGACACTTCTTCATTGCTCAGGACTCTCCCAAGCACTGCAGGACATTAAGCACTGTTGGGTCATTTCCACTAAATATCCTACCATAGCAACAACTAAAAAATTCCTACCAACTTCCAAATATGGGTGGGGGGAGCGTGCAGGGGTGGCATTACCACCCCTGTTTTCTTTGGTTTTTTTTTTTTTAATTTTATAAATTTATTTATTTATTTATTTATTTATTTATTTATTTATTTATGGCTGCATTGGGTCCTCGTTGCTGCGCGCAGGCTTTCTCTAGTTGTGGCGAGCAGGGGCTACTCTTCGTTGCAGTGTGTGGGCTTCTCATTGCGGTGGCTTCTCTTGTTGCGGAGCACGGGCTCTAGGCGTGGAGCATGGGCTCTAGGCGCACAGGCTTCAGTAGTTGTGGCACGCGGGCTCAGTAGTTGTGGCTTGCGGGCTCTAGAGCGCAGGCTCAGTAGCTGTGGTGCACGGGCTTAGTTGCTCTGCGGCATGTGGGATCTTCCCAGACCAGGGCTCGAACCCCTGTCCCCTGCATTGGCAGGTGGATTCTTAACCACTGTGCCACCAGGGAAGTTCCTCTTTGGTTTGTTTTTGTTTTTTGTTTTTTTTGGCTGCACTACACAGCATGTAGGATCTTAGTTCCCCAACCAGGGATCAAACCCGCGGCCCCTGCAGTGGAAGTACAGATTCTTTTTTTTTTTTTTTAATTGTTTTTAATTCTTTTTTTTTTTTGAACGCAGGGATTTTTTTTCAATTTTTTTTAGTTCTTTTATTTACTTTTAATTTATTCATTTTTTAAATTTTTGGCTGTGTTCGGTCTTTGTTGCTGTGCGTGGGCTTTCTCTAGTTGTGGCATGCAGGGGCTACTCTTTGTTGTGGTGCACGGGCTTCTCATTGTGGTGGCTTCTCTTGTTGCGGAGCACGGGCTCTAGGTGCGTGGGCTTCAGTAGTTGTGGCACACGGGTTCAGTAGTTGTGGCTCTCAGGCTCTAGAGCGCAGGCTCAGTAGATGTGGCGTACACGCTTAGTTGCTCCGTGGCATGTGGGATCTTCCCGGACCAGGGCTTGAACCCGTGTCCCCTGCATTGGTAGTCAGATTCTTAACCACTGCGCCACCAGGGAAGCCCAGAAGCACAGATTCTTAACCACTGCTCCACCAGTGGGAAGTCCCCATGCAGGGATTTTAATGTCACATTAAAGAGTTTGGATTTGGTTTAAAATTAGTGTAATGGGAAGGTACTGCAGGATTTTTAAGCAGGGGAATGAGATGGTTTGATTTATGTCCCCATTCAGGAGACTATGGCTGTCGTCCAGAAGAGAGGTGACAGTGGCTTCATCTGAGGTTATAGCATTAGAGATGGTGAGAAATGGGTAGATTTAAGGTATTTTTTAGGAGGAAGAAAGGGGAGAACTTGCTGATGGGTTGGAATGAGGGATGAGAGGGGAAGAAAATCAAGACTGATGGCAGGTTCTTGAACTGAGCACCTGGATGGAGGTGCCAAGTGTTCAGCAATGTTGAGAGAATTTGTAGTAAACATCATAACCCACTGCCTAGATGCTACAGTGAGCAGTGTGCTGTTCTCGCTTTATCACAGTTCTATCCATCCCTCTCTCCATCCATTTGTCCATCTTATTTTTGAGTTCGAAATAAATCAGTATTTCAGAGTAAGTTACAGACATTGGTACACTTCACCCCTAGACATTTCAGTTGGAACCCTAAAAATTATAGAGTTCAATACTTGTTTACGGCTCTTTTTTTTTTACTAGATAAAATTTATTTAAGGTGAAATGCAGGGACCTTATCTGATAAGTTTGGGTTTTGACAGATGTATACGACTAGTGTAACTCAAACCCCCATCAAGATGTAGAATGTTACCATCACTTTGGGAGGAGCCCCAGTCCCCTTTCACAGGGAGATTTGGCCCTTACCCTCCCAGAGACAACCACTGGAGGTGAGAGTTCGTTTGTTTGTTCGTTTTGATTTTTTTTGGCCACACTGCAAGGCTCATGGTGTCTTAGTTCCCCAACTGGGGATCGAACCCAAGCCCTCTGCAGTGGAAGTGTGGAGTTCTAACCACTGGACCGCCAGGGAATTCCCAGGAGGTGATAGTTTTAAAATGGATACTAGAAAGAATTAAATTTATGTGTGGGCGTGCTGTGGAGAGGAAAGAAGAGGTTTACAGGGAACCAGCCAGACATGAAGAGTGACTCTGAGGTTCCGTAGGCAGGGGGCCAGGCTGGGACCATGACAGTGCTGTAAAAATCAGTGCTGTAGAAATCACTGTTCCCTGGTGGCACAGTGGTTAAGAATCCGCCTGCCAATGCAGGGGACAAGGGTTCGAGCCCTGGTCCGGGAAGATCCCACATGCCGCGGAGCAACTAAGCCCGTGCGCCACAACTACTGAAACCCGTGCACCTGGAGCCCGTGCTCCACAAGAGAAGCCACCGCAATGAGAAGCCCGCGCACCGCAACAGAGTAGCCCCCGCTTGTCGCAACTAGAGAAAGCCCGCGTGCAGCAACGAAGACCCAACGCAGCCAAAAATAAAATTAAATTAAAAAAAAATCAGTGAAGTCTCTGTGCCTCGAAGAACTCTTTGTTCTGCCTTTGTTTTCTTAAAACTTTACTTGAGGTCAGTGCTGGAGACAGATTGTTATTTTATGGCAGAGCTGGATGAACAGGTTCCTGAAGCATGTCTTCAAGATGTTAAGGTTCCGTTCAGTGCACTGGTGGAGCAGAAGGCTCTGGACTTCTTTGATTGATTCCCCAGCGAATTGCTATTTAAAGGGCCAAAGGGTTATGCTGTTAACCCTCCTGTTTCCAGATAACACATCATGGTCTGCAAGGATTTTCAGATTTTATTCTACACTTGGGATGCCTGTTAAGAAAATGCAGGTTCCTTGATCTTACCTGATCTACCAGGATTCCTAAATAAGAATCTCTGGCAGGTGGCCTGGGGACCTGCATTTTTTTTTTTTTTTTTTTTTTTGCGGTACGCGGGCCTCTCACTGTTTTGGCCTCTCCCGTTGCGGAGCACAGGCTCTGGACGTGCAGGCTCAGCGGCCATGGCTCACGGGCCCAGCCGCTCTGTGGCATGTGGGATCTTCCTGGACCGGGGCACAAACCCGTGTCCCCTGCATCGGCAGGCAGACTCTCAACCACTGCGCCACCAGGGAAGCCCTGTGGACTACATTTTGAAAAGACTGTGGAAAGCAGACATTGGGTCCAGACACACGTTAGTTTCAGTTCTGAAATCTTGGGCAACTTACTTAACCTCTTCTGAGACTTAGTTTTCTTATCTGTAAGAGGTGGCTGCTAATGATTGCCGGGGACATTAGGTGATATAATGTATATAAAGCACCTGGTGCAGAGCTGGCATTTACCACTGTCACATTCCTCCATTCTCCTTCCTTGAAAAGGGAGTTGCTTGGGAGTTCCCTGGCGGTCCAGAGGTTAGAACTCGGTGCTTTCACTGCCAGGGTCCAGGTTCAATCCCTGGTTGGGGACCTAAGATCCCACAAGCCACGTGGTGTGGCCAAAACAAAAAAACAAAAAAAAAACCCCAACGAGTTGTAGTAAGAAGCAGCTGATGTTGGGTCAGGTTGACAGTTTATTCACAGGGCCTCACCATCATTCTTGGGAAGACAGGGTCCCGGCAGAGGCCAGCTCTGCGCCTCTCCCCACCTACAACTTTCCACAGGCTCAGAAAACTGTGTGGTTGGTAGTGCCTTAGGGAAGATTTGCTTCCTGCTGTCTGATTTATTCATATTGTTCACTGGTGAGTGATCCGATGTTCACCTTTGGTTCTTGGGTTCTTGCTGCAGAAACAAGTCACCAGGCCCTTCAGAACATGCCCAAAGTGCTCCGTGATGTAGAAGCCCTTAAACAGGAGGCATCTTTTCTGAAAGAACAAATGATTCTTGTCAAGGAGGACATTAAAAAATTTGAACAGGACACATCTCAGTCGATGCAGGTATTTTGGCTCCTGTCCTAAGTGTTGACTCTTGTTTTTGGAAGATGTTCAGTTTCCTAGTGGGAGGTCAACCTTAACTCAGAATTCTGCCAAGCACTCAGACTACTCTTTTGTTTGGTTCTTTCAGCTTATTCATCTCTCTCTAGCACCGCTGAACAATTTAGCCATGTAATCAGTGTTGTACGGGGTACAGAGGCTCCCTAAAGGCAGGAGCATGCCATGATACTTATGTTTCGAGTCACTGATGGAAGGTAGAGGAAATGGAACTGCCACTTCTTTAGTGTTCGACCCCTCATTTCTCTTCTAGGTATTGGTAGAAATCGACCAGGTGAAGTCCCGAATGCAGCTTGCCGCAGAATCTCTTCAAGAAGCCGACAAATGGAGCACACTGAGTGCTGATATCGAGGAGACATTTAAGACTCAAGTAGGTTTCTTGTTTAGGGGATGTTGTGACATCTCTTTAAGCAGGAACTTGAGGTTTGGAGAAACAAATGAGCTACCTATGCCACTCACAATCAGAAGGGCTAGTAAATAACCAGGTGTGGGAATATTCAGGCATAGGTTGGGGGCAATCTGAGACTGCTCTGAGTTTTTCCACCTTCTTTAGTTTGTATCATCTGCTTGACTGAAGCGTTTTAGTCACAAAAGTGAGTTCAGGAAAAGCTTAAAAAGGCAGAGAAAATGGAGTAAATAGGAGTGTGGGACTTGGGCAGGGGTGCCCTACATACCGTGGGACCATAGCAAGTTACTTTACCCTTCTTGGATAGCAAAGTGTGGAAAAGAGTGATTTTTTTTTTTTTTTTTTGCGGTACGCGGGCTTCTCACTGTTGTGACCTCTCCCGTTGCAGAGCACAGGCTCCGGGTGCGCAGGCTCAGCGGCCATGGCTCACGGGCCCAGCCGCTCCGCGGCATGTGGGATCTTCCCAGACCAGGGCACGAACCCATGTCCCCTGCATCAGCAGGCGGACTCTCAACCACTGCGCCACCAGGGAAGCCCAGTAGTGATATTTTTGATACCTGGTTATAAGGATGAAGTAAGATGATATCTTATGAAGAACTTTTTTTTCAATTGTAAAGCAAAATGAATTATTTATCATCTCTTTTGCTATTTAAAAAGAAACTTTAAAAAGTTTTTTAAAAGTTCTAAATGCACACGGGAAAAATTGAGTAAGCAGGAATAAACGGTGAAAAATAAGTCTTTCTCATAGTTCTGACCCTCCCAATCCCCTAACTTCCCTCTAAATACAAACCCTGTTGTCAGCTCTGTGCCCGTTCTTCCAGATAAACGCACACACATATATGTTCCTTGCCCTGTTTTTCCTCCACAAATGGTAGCGCATTGCGAATACTGCTTCGCACGTTTTTTTTTCAGTCAACAATCTATTATTCTGTCAGTTATTGTTACCTTTTTTTAAAAAATTTTATTTATTATTTTTGGCTGTGTTGGGTCTTCATTGCTGTGCCCGGGCTTTCTCTAGTTGTGGCGAGCGGGGGCTACTCTTTGTGGCAGTGTGTGGGCTTCTTACTGCGGTGGCTTCTCTTGTTGGGGAACACGGGCTCTAGGCACGTGAGCTTCAGTAGTTGTGGCGCTCGGGCTCAGTAGTTGTGGCTTGCAGGCTGTAGAGCGCAGGCTAAGTAGTTGTGGCGCATGGGCTTAGTTGCTCTGCGACTTGTGGGATCTTCCCGGACCAGGGCTTGAACCCATGTCCCCTGCATTGGCAGGCAGATTCTTAACCACTGAGCCACCAGGGAAGCCCTGTCCATTCTTAATTGAAGTAGCAGGGGTGTTTAAACATAAATATCCTCTATTCTGGTCTTTTTACAGGACATAGCTGTGATTTCTGCCAAGCTCACAGGTATGCAGAATAGCCTAATGATGCTTGTTGATACACCAGACTACTCAGAAAAATGTGTGCACTTGGAGGCATTGAAGAACAGGCTGGAGGCCTTGGCCAGCCCCCAGATTGTAGCAGCATTCACATCTCAGTCTATAGGTGAGTGCTGGCCATTTATCATCTCTTTGTACACCTCTTCACGAAGGTAAGGCTTTCCGAATCTTCAATCTTTAGAATGTCTTAATGTTGATTAAATTATGTAGATTGGAAGTCAATCTGTAGCTTTATGGTGGTTGCCTTTTCTTCAACATTTTATATGAACTTTTTCAAAATACAGAAAAGTTAAAATAACCATCAGTGAACACACCATCTAGATCCTAGTGTTAGCATTTGCCACATTTGCTTTATCACATATCTACCCACCTATTCACCTCTCTATCCATCCACCTTATTTTTTTTAATGCATTTCAAAGTAAGTTGCAGACATCAGTATACTTCACTCCTAAATACTTTAGCATTCATATCAATAACTAGAGTTCAGTGTTGGTTTATGATTCTTTCTTTTTTTGAGGTAAAGTTTACATTTAGAAAAATGTACAAATCTTAAGTGTACCATTTGATGAGTTTTGACGCTGATCAAGACCATTATGATGCTGTGTTATTTTCCAGTGATTTTTTTCAACAAATAAGTTTATCTAACTCCCTTTCCATTTCATCCACAAAACTATTGGTTAAACAAGAAGCAGCAGCTGTTTTCTTACCTTCACAGCTATTTACATTGGCAGAATGTAGTCTGTATCCACTGCCCTGCTTCCTGCACTCTTGCTCATATATCACGCAAGCCCCTCTACTCTGGGGTTAATGTTCTCCTGAACCTGTTCTGTTGAAGGTCTCCAACAGCTGTATCATCACCACACCCCAAGGCCTAATATCACTTTATTACTTTTCTGCATCTTTTTTTTTTTAATTTTTATTTTATTTATTTATTTTTGGCTGTGTTGGGTCTTCGTTGCTGCACGTGGGCTTTCTCTCGTGGTGGTGAGCGGGGCCTGCTCTTCGTTGTGGTGCACGGGCTTCTCATTGCAGTGGCTTCTCTTGTTGCGGAGCACGGGCTCTAGGTGCACAAGCTTCAGTAGTTGTGGCATGCGGGCTTCAGTAGTTGTGGCTCGTGGTCACATAGAGCGCACGCTCAGTAGTTGTGGCGCACGGGCTTAGTTGCTCCGCGGCATGTGGGATCTTCCCAGACCAGGGATCGAACCTGTGTCCCCTGCACTGGCAGGCAGATTCTTCTCCACTGCACCACCAGGGAAGCCCTACTTTTCTGTTTCTCATTGTCAACAATAGTTAACAATGTTTTTTACTCCCTCCTGTTCTGAGAATGCTTTCTTCCCTTGGCTTCTGAGATGTAGCATCGATTTTGTTTATATAATGGTACCTTTCCAATGGTGAAATTAAATCATAAGAAGTCTGATACCTTTGTTTTTCTAGTTTGTTTAAAATTTATTTTTTTATTGAGGTAACATTGGTTTATAACATTATGTAAGTTTCATGTGTACAGCATTATATTTCTACTTCTGTATACACTACAGCATGCTCACCACCAAAAATTTAGTTTCCGTCCATCACCATACAGTTGATCCCCTTTACCAATTTCGCGTTCCTGGTGCCCCATCCCCTCTGGTAACCACTATTCTCTTCTCTGTATCTAAGTGTTTGTTTTTATTTGGTTTGGTTTTTTCATTTATTTTGTTTGTTTTTTATATTCCACATTTGAGTGAAATCATACGTTATTTGTCTTTGTCCATCTGACTTATTTCACTAAGCATAATACTCTCAAGGTCTATGCTTGTCACAAATGGTAAGATTTTATCTTTTTATTTTATGGCTGAGTAGTATTCCACTATATATATCGCTTCTCCTTTATCCAATCACCTGTTGATGGGCACTTAAGTTGGTTACATATCTTGGCTATTGTAAATAATGCAGCAGTGAGAAGTGCGGATATCTTAAGAGTTCTGATTGATGTTTTATTTTGTTTTAGGATGGGTGAGCCTAGGCTTTGAATAATTAAGAAAAGTCTATAGCTAGATAATTATATATGAATATGCAGACATGTGCACATGTAAATTCTTATCATACATAAAAACGTTACAAAATTTCAGTATGCTGAGTTTGACCATGCAATTTATTATTAAACTAGGACACTTTTGAAAGGAAAAGGGAGTGCTTTCAATAATGCAGCTGGGGCAACAAGTATAAACCAAGACTGTCCTGGGCCAGCTGGGACATATAGTCATCCCTGTACCCATACAGTATAGAACCCTTGAAGAATGACCCTCTGGATAGTTGAGTTTTCAGTGTGGGTGAGAGCAGCTGAACCTCCTCATTCTGAACAGTAACACTATCTTCCCTCCAAAGATGATTTCTTTCCACTCCAGTTCTCTTGATAGTCAAGACCTGCAAAGGTTTGGCCTCCCTTGCCCTGGTGGTGAGGTCACACCAAAGTGGAGCCCTCTTGGAACTCAGCCCTGGAGAGTTGTGTATGTCTGTTTCCAGGAGCGAGTCATCTGTTTTGTAATCCCTGTGCTGTTCAGTAACTCCAAAGACAGAAACAAGTCTCAGTCAGTACTTGATACTATCCCGTTAGGTAATTTTAAAAAGGTAAATTGTCATATTTTATTAAATGACCTTTTAGCATCTATCAAGATCGAATGTGTTATTTTTATTTCCTCTGACCTACCAATATGGCAAATCATATTAATAACATTCCTAATTTTACATCATTCTTACAATTCAAGAACAAGCCCTACTTGTTCACCGTGTGTGTGTGTGAATATACTACTAGATATTTCCTGATATTTTATTTATTTATTTTTTGGCCATGCTGCGAGGCTTTGTGGGATCTTAGTTCCCTGACCAGGGATCAAACCTGGGCCCAAAGAAGTGAAAGCGCAGTCCATAACCACTGGACCACCAGGGAATTCCCCTGAAATTTTACTTAAAATTTTTAAATTGAGGTCCTGTACGTGAATATCTCTGTTAGGTTTTAGTATCATGATTGTGTTGGCTTCACAAAAACAACTGGGACCGTTTCATTCTTTCTTACTATTAGGATTTAAATAGCATTTTAATCAAATATTGCCATGGCCCCATTGAAGGCTTTCTGTCTGCAGTTCAGCTTGGGTATAGATATGAGGACCTCTGCCTTCTTTTTTGTTTGTATTTGTTTTACTGTGTCTTTGCCTATTTTGTCTTAACCCTCAAACTTCCTGAGATGTTTTATTTTAGACTTGTCTGTTGGAGATGGCACATAGTTGAATTGTATTTTTTGATCTAATCTTGGTATTTCTTTTTTAATCAGTGACTTTATCCCATTTAGCTTTTTTTTTTAACAGAAATTTCCAGTCTTACATGTTTCTATTTTGATATTTTCTTCTTTATGTTTCTGTTTCTTTTGATCTCTATATTTTGCTATGTTTTCTTTGTGTTTTTTTCTCACGGATAACTTGAAAGATACATAACTTGTTTTTAGTTTTACTAGTGATTTATGACTTCAAATAATAAACTAAATTTTTTTCTCAGTTTATCAACCTTGTAAATGAAACAATATATGATTCCCTCAATTAGTGCATTTACACTCCCCTCCCTGTCTCCCACCCTTCACCCTCCCCCTGCCCTATTCTAGAATATTGCATAGTCTAGAATTTTTCTTCATGGTATACCATCACATTAATAATTTTTTTTATCATGTAGCTTTCTCTCTGAAATGTAAACATTATGAAATTTTTGTGTTTTATAATATTTTATTTTTATATAACTGTTTTATAACCCAAAATTGCCATGGTTGTCTATGCTTAATATCATGTTTTTAAGTGGATTCACTCTCATTTCCAGACTTTTCATCCCACATTTGTTAATTCTTTTTTTTTTTTGCGGTACGCAGGCCTCTCACTGTTGTGGCCTCTCCCGTTGTGGAGCACAGGCTCCGGATGCACAGGCTCAGCGGCCATGGCTCACGGGCCTAGCTGCTCCGCGGCATGTGGGATCTTCCTGTACCGGGGAACGAACCTGTATCCCCTGCATTGGCAGGCGGACTCTCAACCACTGCGCCACCAGGGAAGCCCTGTTAATTCTTTTTTCTTTTTTTTTTTTTTGGCCACACTGCGTGGCCCGCGGGATCCTAGTTCCCTGACCAGGAGTGGAACCCAGGCCCTCGGCAGTGAGAGCGTGGGGTCCTAACCACTGGACCACCAGGGAATTCCCTGTTAATTCTTTATTTTGAGGCTTCTCTTCATTAGCAGGATTCTGTTCTTAAGTAGACTTTTTTTTCCCTCAGGAAGGGAATGCGGATCATATGTATATCCTTGGTATTTAAGTAAAGAATGTGTTTTTATTGCTTTTCCATGTAGAAAAGAATGACTGCTTTTGGAATTCTTGGTTCATACTATTTTTCCTTCAGAAGTCTAGAGACGTTGCTTTGTCTTCTGCCAGCTATATTCTGATGTTCAGTATGAGACTGGCCTGCCTATTTTTTTCTTTGTACGTAGTTTATTTTCCTTGAATAGTTAAAATAGGGTGGGCAAACATTGTCTGTAAAGGGCCAGATAATAAATTTTGGGGCTTTGTGGGGCATATGGTCTGTAGCACAAATACTTAATTCTGCAGTTGTGGCACGAAAACTCATATGTAAATGATTGAGCTTCACTGTGTTCCAATAACATTTTATTTACAAAAACAGTTGGTAACTTGGCTCATAGTTTGCTGACTTCTGGCTTATGAGATTCTTTCTTTTACCCTGTAGTTTAGTTACTTTACTAGGTTATTTTTTGGTTTTGAAAATTTTTAATGTTTTCTGGAACATAGTATCTTATTTGCTGATTCATATTTTTCTTCATTTCCAGAAAATTTCTTTCTTAAAAGACTTTTTCTTCTATTTCATTTATTTTCTTTTTCATTTTTGAGAACATCAACTGTCTGTTCATTAGCTCTTCCTTTCCCCCCTCAGCGTATACTATGTTCACGCTGGTCTATTTTGGCTCTTTGCCAACAATCTCCTCTCCTCCATAGTCTGTTATTTTTCAAAAGTCTGTCTTCCATTTGATCAATAGCATTTTCTAAAGTATGTGTTCTGCTCTTTCTTCTTCTAATTAATTTTTAATTCATCATATCATTATTTATTTCCTAATTTTTTTTTCTTAGCTCTGCCAGCCTCTCTTTATATCTCATTGTGATACCTTAGATCCTGTTGAAGAAAACGTATACCTTGTGTAATTTCCTTGAGAATGTGAAGCAGTTGTAGTGTAAAATTTTCTCCTCTTTCCTAAGGTAAATCTTTTGAAGTGCTCTCTCTTTTAAGAAAAGTTTTTTTAAATTTCAGTTTTGTTTTTTATTATTTATTTTTAATTAGTTAATTAATTAAATTTATTTTTTGGGCTGTGTCTGGTCTTTTTTAAAAAATTAATTAATTAATTAATTTTATATATCTATTTTGGCTGCGTTGGGTCTTCGTTACTGTGCTTGGGCTTTCTCTAGTTGCGGCGAGTTCGTTGGGGTGTGCAAGCTTCTCATTGCGGTGGCTTCTCTTGTTGCGGAGCACGGGCTCTAGGCACGCAGGCTCAGTAGTTGTGGCGCATGGGCATAGTTGCTCCGCAGCATCCGGGATCTTCCCAGACAAGGGCTCGAACCCGTGTCCCCTGCAATGGCAGGCAGATTCTTAACCACTGCGCCACAAGGGAAGCCCTGTGTCTGGTCTTAGTTGCAGCACACAGGGTCTTCGATGTGGCGCAGGCTCTTCGTTGTGGCGTGCAGGCTTCTGTCTAGTTGTGGCGCACGGGCTTAGTTGCCCTGCAGCACTTGGGATCTTAGTTCCCCAACCAGGGATCGAACATGCGTCCCCTGCAGTGGAAGGCAGATTCTTTACCACTGGACCACCAGGGAAGTCCCTAAATTTCAATTTTAAATCCAAGGTCATGAGGCTTTTCCTTTATGTTTTTTTCCTAAGAGTTTTATAGTTTTAGCTCTTACATTTAGGTTGTTGAGCCATTATAAGTTAATTTTTGTATATGGTACAAGGTAAGGGTCCAACTTCTTTCTTTGGCATGTGGACATCCAGTTTTCTGAGCAACATTTTTTTTTCCTGAGCACATTTGTTAAAAGGACTGTCCTTTCCCCATTGAATGGTCTTGACATCCTTGTTGAAAATTATTTGACCATGTATGTGAAGGTTATTTCTGGGCCCTTTATTCTGTTCCATTAGGCTATATATATGTCTGTCCTTATGCCAGTACCACATAGTTTTGATTATTGTTGCTTTGTAGTAACTTGAAATCATGGATTGTGAATCCACCAATTTTTCTTTTTTTTGGCTTGTTTTTCAAGATTGTTTTGGCTATTTGGGGGTCCCTTAAAATTCCATATGAATTTTAGAATGGGTTTTTCTGTTTCTTCAGAGAACACCATTGAACACCATTTTGGAAGGGATTACATTGAATCTGTAGATGGCTTTGGTAGTATTATCATCTTAACAATATTAAATCTTTTAATTCATGAACATAGCATGTCTTTTTATTTATTTGTGTCTTTTAAAATTTCTTTCAGCAGTGTTTTGTCACTTTCAGTGTACAAGTCTTTTAGCCCCTTGATTATATTTATTTCTAACTATTTTATTCTTTTTGATGCTATTATAAATGGAATTGTTTTCTTAATTTTTTTTTCAGATTGTT
The DNA here is from genome assembly GCF_025265405.1 of Mesoplodon densirostris. Taxonomy (NCBI): domain Eukaryota; kingdom Metazoa; phylum Chordata; class Mammalia; order Artiodactyla; family Ziphiidae; genus Mesoplodon; species Mesoplodon densirostris. Next base: position 49,339,848 of record NC_082676.1, read on the forward strand.
CATTGTTACTGTATAGAAATGCAAGTGAGTTTTGGTGGGTTGATTTTGTATTCTGCTGCATTAACTTACTAGTTCTAACAGGTTTTTTTGGGTGGAATCTTTAGGGCTTTCTATAATAAGATCATATCATCTGCAAACAAAGATATTTTTCCTTCTTCCTTTCCTGTTTGAATGCTTTTTACTTCTTTTTCTTGCATAATTATTCTGGCTAGAACTTCCAGTACTAAGTTGAATAGAAATTGCAAAAGTGGGCATCCTTGTCTCGTTCCTGATCTCAGAGGAAAAGTTTGAAATGGTCTTTCACCATTGAGTATTATGTTAGCTGGGGGCTTTTCATATATGGCCTTCATTTTGTTGAGGTTGTTTTCTTCTGTTCCTAGTTTTTTGAGTGTTTTTGTCATGAAAAAGTATTGAATTTTAACAGATGCCTTTCTGCATCGGTTGAGATGATCACGTGGATATTTTTCCTTTGTTTTGTTAATGTGGTGTATTTCATTCATTGATTTTCATATGTTGAACCTTCCTTGCATCCCAGAGCAAATCCCACTTGGTCATGGTGTATAATCCTTTTAATATGCTGTAGAATTCAATTTGCTAGTATTTTGTTGAGGATTTTTGTATCAATGTTCATCAGGAATATTAATCTGTAGGTTTCTTTTCTTGTAATGTCTTTTTCTGGCTTTGGTATTAAGGTAATGCTGCCCTCATAAAATGAATTAGAGAGTGTTCACTGCTCTTCAATTTTTTGGGGAGAGGTTGAGAAGTATTAGTATTAATTCTTTAAGTGTTTGGTAGAATTAATCAGTGAAGCCATCTGGTGTGCTTTTCTTTGTTGAGAGGTTTTTGATTACTAATTCAATTATTAGTTTTAGGTCTATTCACAGTTCCTATTTCTTCATCATTCAGTCTTGGTACATTGAGTATTTTTAGGAATTTGTTCATTTCATCTAATTTATCCAATTTGTTGGCATATAATTGTCCATAGTACTTTCTTATATTTCTTTTTATTTCAGTAAAATTAGTAGTGATATCCCCTCTTTCATTTCTGATTTTATTTATTTGAGTCCTCTTCCTTTTCCTTAGTAAATCTAAGTTAAGTTTTATCAATTTTGTTCATCTTTTCAAAGAATCTTTTCAGCCCTTGATTTTGTTGTTTTTTTGTTTTGTTTCTGTACTTATCTCAGCTCTGCTCTTTATTATTTCTTCCCTTTTGCTAACTTTGGGTTTAGTTAGTTTTTTATTTTCTTAGTTCTATAAGATGTAGAGTTTAGGTTGTTGATTTGAGCTCTTTCTTCTTTTTTAATGTAAGTATGTACAGCTATTAATTAGCTCTTTGGGCTACTTTTGTGGCACCCCATAAGTTTTGGTATGTTAGGTTTTTGTTTTCATTTGTCATTTTCTAATTTCTCTTACGGTATCTTCTTTGACCCATTGTTTGTTTAGGAGTGTGTTGTTCAATTTCCACATATTTGTGAATTTTCCAGTTTTTTTTCTTCTGTTGATTTTTAGTTTTCTACCAGTGTGATCGGAAAAGATACTATATGATTTATATGATTTTAATCTTTAAAAATTTATTAAGACTTGTTTTGTGGCCTGAGATACGGTCTGTCCTGGAGAATGTTTTATGGGTACTTGAGTATGTGTATTCTGCCATTGTTGGGTGGAATGTTCTGTACTGTCTGTTAGGTCTAATTGGCCTGTAGCGTTTGTTGAAGTCTCTGCTTCCGTACTCTCTTCTCTCTGGTTGTTCTTGACGTGCTCTCTGCATGCACCTTCTGTATGCTCCGTTCCTTTTCTTTTTTACCCCCTGTGGTACTTTTGCATAGGTCACGTGCTACAATTTTTTTGTTTGTATTTGTTTCTATTTATTCATATTTGTATGTGGGTGCTTTTTTCTGGGCTTACTGTTTACTGCAAAATAGTTAGCATGGGAGCTCCTTGGAAACCCCTCCTTTGTTGACCTGGACTTAGGTGAGAGATTTCCTCTTGCCCTTGATTTAAAGGCTATGTTCTCTGTTGTGCTTTTCAGTTGCCCAAAGAGAATGGGTTCAGGACTCATCTCCAGCCTTTTCATTCCGTATCTTCCTCATTTATCAATTCTTTATTTGAGTCTTCTTCTCATCATTAGCAGGATTCTAGGACTGGAGCTGGGCCTTTGGAAAATCACCATCTGGCAGCTTTATTCCTCATGTTTTCTCATGAATTTGTGGCAGCTACAGACCACGGAGCTCACCTGCATGGTTTGGGTGTATGTCTAGTTATGTGAGGTTAGGGGAGTAGGAGTGGCGGCGGGCAGCTCCATGAATTTAAGTTTTTTCCTTTCCTTCTGTGTGAGTTGGCTACTTGGTGCTGGAATCAGGTTTGAAGAATGCTCTGTGGGTCAGGATCATGGGCTTTGGTTTTGGGGTTAGCTGTTTTTGACAGCTTTCATTCACAAATCTGAATCAGGCTTGATTCCAGATTCTACTCTCTGTAGGCAGGATGCCGATTCAGAAGGGGGAAATGGCGCTTTTCAGCCCTGTGGCTGTCCCACTGCTGAGCTGGTACAGAAGCAGGCCTTCCCCTGCCTGCCCAGTCCTCCCTTGGCTCCCAGTCTTTACCTTCCATCACGCTGCTCCATGCGTGATACATCCAGAGTTCTCCCAGCATCCCCACTCATCTGCCAAAATGATTGAATATCTGATTGGTATTCTGTGAAGTTTGGCTTTTTTTTTTTTTTTGGCCATGCCCTGCAGCATGTGGGATCTTAGTTCCCCAACGAGGGATCGAACCCACGCCCCCTGCATTGGAAGCATGAGTCTTAACCACTGGACCACCAGGGAAGTCCCCTCCAAAGTTTGTAGTACAGACATTTTCCTGGCTTCAACACAGATGAATGATATTGTGTTTTGCTTTGGGTGGTTAATTTTGAATAGTTTTTAAAAATTAATTTACTTTTGGCTGCATTGGGTCTTCGTTGCTGCACACGGGCTTTCTCTAGTTTAGGCGAGCGGGGGCTACTCTTCATTGCAGTGCATGGGCTTCTAATTGCAGTGGCTTCTCTTGTTGTGGAGCATGGGCTCTAGGTGTGTGGGCTTCAGTAGTTGTGGCTCGTGGGCTCTAGAGCTCAGGCTCAGTAGTTGTGGCTCACAGGCTTAAATGTTCTGTGGCATGTGGGATCATCCTGGATCAGGGCATGAACCTGTGTCCTCTACATCGGCAGGTGGATTCTTAACCACTGCGCCACCAGGGAAGTCCCTGGGTGGTTAATTTTGGTGAGTATCAGGAAGGGCTTTTGTCTGCCACAAAAGTAATATGCTCTTTAATCTGTCATCTTTCCTAGAAGGCCAAGGTGCTTCTTTACTAACAGTTTTTAAAGGGAAATCTGATAAATTAGTACATCCCCAACACATTACCCACAATCTTCAAATATACATGCCTGGTTCGTTTTACACAACCAATGAATTCAGTTGATAAAGTGAAGCAACTTTTTGGAGCCTGATTTTACATATGGCAGGGATATTCATTTATTTAAGTGATCTTATTAAAATGATAAGCATTTTAAAAGCAATAGTCATTAAAAAATTAATTTATTTATTTTTGGCTGCACAGGGTCTTCATTGCTGCGTGCGGGCTTTCTCTAGTTGTGGGGAGCGGGGGCTACTCTTCGTTGCGGTGCACGGGCTTCTTGTTGCGGTGACTTCTCTTGTTGCAGAGCATGGGCTCTAGGCGCGCGGGCTTTAGTAGTTGTGGCTCACAGGCTCAGTAGTTGTGGCATACAGGCTTAGTTGTTCCGTGGCATGTGGGATCTTCCCAGACCAGGGCTCGAACCTGTTTTCCCCTACATTCGCAGGCAGATTCTTAACTACTGAGCCACCAGGGAAGTCCCAAGATTGCTATCCTTCAAAGACTTTACACACTGATGGAGGGTGAGGCTGGGAGAAAACAAGTACACAAATAATTTTATTACAAGATGGAATGTGAAAACTGCCTTAGGCCTCCCCAGGATGAAGGAAAGGACAAAACAAAATCGAGGAAGCTTTTATGAAAGAGCTAGTATATGTGCAGAACCTTGAAAGAGATGAATTAAAAATTTTTAAATTGTTTCTGATTATAAAATAATACATATATAGGTTATTAAAAATTTGAAAAATGGAGAAAAATATAGAAAAGAAAATGATATACCAGTAAAATGATATACTCACCACCCAGAGATGACTGTTAGTATTTTCTTCCAGTTTTTTCCCTTTGTGTACATATATCTTTAAAGGAAAGTATGTACATTGAGTATATGCAGTTTTATATCTTTTTTGCTCCCAGTCAGCAATGTAGCATGAGCATTTTCTCATGGATCTAAGATTTTGATAGGTGAGGAAAAGTACTTAGGGCAGAAGGAATAATATATATTTGAATGGTATAGAAATGAGAAAACTCAGGGACTGTTTTGCAAATAATAATTAAACCCATTTTGTGGAATGAACATTGGCATGTGGTATCTGATTAAGTCACATGTTCTATCCTTAACGTCACTTGTTTTTCATATTTATGATCTCCACACATGAGTTAATTCATTGTCTTGGTGGGAACTGCTGAATACAAGCTCATGTCTAATCCACATTTATCCTGCTGAGTTCTTTCTCTTGGCTGCAACAGAAAACCTGGTAACAGTATGTACATGTTTTCCATTGTTTTTCTTTAGATCAGTCCAAAGTGTTTGTGAAGGTTTTTACTGAAATTGACCGGATGCCCCAACTTCTTGCATATTACTACAAGTGTCACAAGGTGAGAAGCTGTGAGTGATTACCATTGTGGAATGCTTGTAGAACTGGGCTACAGAATCACAGTTTTGAATCCCAGTTTCCTACTCAAAGGTAAAAATATTTGCCTCCATGCCCTCTAGTTTTTTTCTTTCAATTAGCCAGTAGAGGGTGCTCTTGGTCCAGCCTGTGGATTCATTTAATTGCAAGTTGGAAAAAGTCATTAGTTTTCAGCCTCACTTGTATTTATAGCTAGATTTACAGATCGAAGAGTTTTAATTTTTCCTATTTTTGTCTTTTAAGGGCGATTAGGTTTATTATGCCTTCAGCAAGCCTTAAGAATTTTATCTGTTTTCTAGGTTTGTTGAAATTAGGTTACTGAAAATTTTGACAGCTTCCTGGGCTAACTTAATTCCTTCAAGTCCAGTGCCCATCTGTCTTTTAAGCAGTAGTGTTAGGACACGAAGCTAAAACACATATTCATGCCCACCTCTGAGGTCTATTCAGAAGAATGGTAGCATGCTGAGTACACTGGCATGCTTTGGGGGCAAGAAAAAAGGAGAAAGGATCACTTGGAGGGCAACAGATTCAAGCTCTGGATGATGATCAGAGCAGGTGACTGTTAAGTTTTTTTTTCCCTGCCTCTTTTGAAGTGAATGGTCGTCCGTGGGTACCCGATTGCCTGGGAGAGTGGGCAGTGGCCAGTCGCTTGCCCCGGTAGGAGGGCAGGGCAGTTGCAGCAGGCAGCATGTCTTGGCGGACCCAGTAAGGCCTCCTTTGTTCTGCTTCTGCAGGTCCAGCTTTTAGCAGCCTGGCAGGAGCTGTGCCAGACTGACCTACCCCTGGACCGGCAGCTTACCGGACTCTATGACGCCTTGCTCGGTGCTTGGCACACGCAAATCCAGTGGGCTGTGCAGGTAACAGCTCTTTTGGGTTCTAGCGAGAACAAAGCCCGTGGTGCCGAGGGAGAGGGTGATGGCCTTGGGAGCGGGCTGCTCGACCACAGAGCACCCAGACCACCCAGAGAGAGCACCGCTCGGAGAACCTCCCCATCTGCTGTCCTCACCAAAGGGGCAGGAAAATCTTTAGGTCTCTGTTCTAACTCTTCTTATCGCTCTTATCTGTATCTTAAATAGAATCTAATGTGACAGTGTTGCTTGTTGTTCAGCAGGGGAGCCCTGTGGAATTCCTGGAGGCCATTATCTTCTGATCTGAAAGCAGGAGGCCCTCAGTCAGGTGGTGCTTGAGTGAACAAGGCTGTTTTAATCTTAACTTTGGGTAAAATTTACCCGGTCTAAAGTTAGTTTCCCTTGTTCTCACAATACGCCAAGAGTTAGAGGAACAGTATAATTTTAAAGGCACCCTCTGACTTAGGGGAGAGGTAAGACAGAGAACTTCATTTCATTTACTTTCACGAACTTTCCATCATTTACTTTCCTAAAGTGTCTAGGCATTTTCAGCCTTGAAGGATATGAAACGTTGGTCCCTTGTCTTGATGCCAGGAGGTGCACTAGATCTTCTCTTTAGAAGGGGAAAAAGGCTGTCTTATGTCTGAGTAATGACTGACTGGGCCTGTTTATGGTGTGGCTTCTATTTTTTTCAGAATTAGTTGTGAATCGCCCTTCTCATATTGGTCAGTAATTTGCTGGAATGAACTCCACTGTAGTTGGAGAGAATTCCCTCGTATAGGGTCATGTCATTCAAGGTGCTTGAAGTTCTCTTCTCCACCCTCTTTTCTTTCTCCTTGAACCAGCTTCATTCAGACAAAAAAACCCCAAAAAACAAAAAAAAAACCAAAAATACCCCCAAACCAGCGAACAAAACAAAAAACAACCTCCTGTAGAAGTTTCCCATTTTTTATGTAATCGTCAGTTTTCAGTGATCCTGTCCATCTGCACGCATTTCTGTGTCCTTGTCTCCTCTACTGCTTATATCTTGAGGATAAAAACAGTTCATGCCGGGCTTCCCTGGTGGTGCAGTGGTTGAGAGTCTGCCTGCCGATGTAGGGGACACAGGTTCGCGCCCCGGTCCGGGAAGATCCCACATGCCGCGGAGCGGCTGGGCCCGTGAGCCGTGGCTGCTGAGTCTGCGCGTCCGGAGCCTGTGCTCTGCAACGGGAGAGGCCGCAGCAGTGAGAGGCCCGCGTACTGCAAAAAAAACCACAACAGTTCATTTATGCTAATTTCCACTTTTGTCCCGTGGCCCATTTTCTTTTCAGAATGTGAGCATGATAGGTGACTGTCATCTCCTGAAGCTCAGTAGAGCACAGAAGAAAACCAAAGGTGCCAGGGTGAATGTCTCTAAAGATTTCTTTTCCCCAGTATTTTATTTTATTTTTTATATTTTGGCCATGCCACGTAGCATGTGGGATCTTAGTTCCCCAACCAGGGATTGAACCCCGGCCCCTTGCAGTGGAAGTGCAGAGTCTTAACCACTGGACTGCCAGGGAATTCCCTTTCCCCAGTATTTTAATATGGAAAGTTTCCAACATATAAAAAATTTGAAAGAATTGTACAGTGAACACCCATGTACCCACCTCCTGTGTTCTACAATGAACATTTTGCTATATTTGCTTTATCACAAATCTATCCATCTATCCATGTGTATCTGTTCATTGACCCATCTTATTTTTTGATTCATTTCAAAGTAAGTTGCAAACATCATTCACTTCAGAATATATGTATTATTAACTAGAGTTCAGTATTTGTTTACTGGGATTTTTTTAGGTAAAATTATGAAATGCAATGATCTTAAATATGCCATTTAATTAGTTTTGACAAATGCTGTTTAACCTAATCCCCTACCAAGATATGGAACATGACTATCACGCTAGAAAGTTCCCTTGTGTTCCTTCTCAGTCAGTCTTTGTACCAATATCCCTGAAGGCAACCACTGTTCTGATTTTTCCCACCATAAGTTAGTTTAGCCTGTTTTAGAATTTCATGTAAATGGAATCATATGGTGTATGTCCTTTTGGCGAGGCTTCTTTCATTCAGCATGTTTTTGGAGATTTATTCATGTTGTTGTACGTATCAGTAGCTTGTTCCTTTTTATTACTGAACACTCTTACATGGTATGAATATATAACAGTTTTGTTTATTGAGTTTTTAAAAAATTTTATTTATTTAATTAATTTATTTTTGGCTGCATTGGGTCTTTGTTGCTGTGCGCGGGCTTTCTCTAGTTGCAGCGAGTGGGGGCTACTCTTTGTTGCAGTGCATGGGCTTCTCACTGAGGTGGCTTCTCTTATTGCGGAGCACGGGCTTCAGTAGTTGTGGCTCGTGAGCTCTAGAGCACAGGCTCAGTAGTTGTGGTGCTCGGGCTTAGTTGCTCCATAGCTTGTGGGATCTTCCCGGACCAGGGCTCAAACCTGTGTCCCCTGCATTGGCTGGTGGATTCTTACACTGTGCCACCATGGAAGCCCTATTAGGTCTTTTATTGATGGATACTTCTGCTATTTCCAGTTTGCTGCAATTATAAATAAAGCTGCTCTAAACATTGTTCTGTAAGTTTTTTTTTTTATTATTATTTTTTTATTTTTATTTATTTTATTTTTTGCTGCACGCGGGCCTCTCACTGTTGTGGCCTCTCCCGTTGCGGAGCACAGACTTCGGACGCACAGGCTCAGCGGCCATGGCTCACGGGCCCAACTGCTCCGCAGCATGTGGGATCTTCCCAGGCCGGGGCACGAACCCGTGTCCCCTGCTTCGGCAAGCGGACTCTCAACCACTGCGCCACCAGGGAAGCCCTGTAAGTTTTTTGTGGACACCACATGTTCATATCTCTTGGGTAAAGACGTGGAAGTGGAATTGCTGAGAGTAGGTCTATATTTAGATTTATAAGAAATCGGCACTTTTGGGGCTTCCCTGGTGGCGCAGTGGTTGGGAATCCGCCTGCCAACGCAGGGGACACAGGTTTGAGCCCTGGTCCGGGAAGATCCCACATGCCACGGAGCAACTAAGCCTGTGCGCCACAACTACTGAGCTTGCGCTCTAGAGCCCGCGAGCCACAGCTACTGAGCCCACGTGCCACAACTACTGAAGCCCACGTGCCTAGAGCCTGTGCCCCACAACAAGAGAAGACACCACAATGAGAAGCCCGCGCACTGCAACGCAGAGTAGCCCCTGCTCAAAGCAACTAGAGAAAGCACGTACACAGCAACGAAGACCCAACGCAGCCAAAAATAAAGAAATAAAGAAATCGGCACTTTTTCAAAATAACTGAGCTTTTTACATTCCCACAACACAAGCATGTGAGAGTTCTGATTGCTACACATCAGGTGTTGTCTTTTTTTTGTTGTTGTAAATTTATTTATTTTATTTATTTATTTTTGGCTGCATTGGGTCTTCGTTGCTGCACTTGGGCTTTCTCTAATTGCAGTGAATGGGGGCTACTCTTCGTTGCAGTGTGCGGGCTTCTCACTGCGGTGGCTTCTCGTTGCAGAGCACGGGCTGTAGGCGTGCAGGCTAAAGTAGTTGCAGCACGTGGGCTCAGTAATTGTGGCTCGTGGGCTCTAGAGCACAGGCTCAGTAGTCGTGGCACACGGGCTTAGTTGTTCCACAGCCTGTGGGATCTTCCTGGACCAGGGCTCGAACCCATGTCCCCTGCATTGGCAGGCAGATTCTTTTTTTTTTTAATTTAATTTAATTTAATTTATTTATTATTTTTGGCTGCGTTGGGTCTTCGTTGCTGTGTGCGGGCTTTCTCTAGTTGTAGTGAGCAGAGGCTACTCTTTGTTGCGGTGCGTGGGCTTCTCGTTGCAGTGACTTCTCTTGTTGCACAGCACAGGCTCTGGGTGCACGGGCTTCAGTAGTTGTGGCACTCAGCCTCAGTAGTTGTGGCTTGTGGGCTCTAGAGCACAGGCTCAATAGTTGTGGTGCATAGGGTTAGTTGCTCCGTGGCATGTGGGATCTTCCCGGACCAGGGCTCGAACCTGTGTCCCCTGCATTGGCAAACGGATTCTTAACCAGTGCGCCACCAGGGAAGTCCCTAGGTGTTGTCTTTTTAATCTTAGCCATTCTGGTGGGTGTGTTGTAGTATCTCTCTGTGGTTTTAATTTGCAATTCCCTGATGATTAAGGATGTTGAACACCTTTTCACATGCTTATTGGCCATTTGTATATCTTCCTTTGTGAAGTATCTGTTCTGGTCTTCTGCCCATTTAAAAAAATTGGGTAATTTGCCTTTCTATTATTGAGTTATAGGAGTTCTTTACATATTCTAGATATAAGTTCTTTATCAGATATATTTTGTAGATATTTCCTTCCAGTCTGTGGCTTAAGCAGAAGTGTTGATTCTGATGAACTTGATTTTATCGTTTCTTTTATGGTTATTGCTTTCTTTGTCCTCAGAAACCATCACCATTCCCCAAGTTGCAAAGCTCTTCTTCTGTGTTTTCTTATAGAAGCTTGTTGAGCTTTTACATTTAGTTCTATGGCCCATCTTGAATTATTTTTTGTGTGTAGTGTAGGGTAAGGTCAGATTGTTTTTCCATGTGCTGTTTGGGTTAATTCTATGGCCCTCGTTGTTAAGTTTGGTCTTACAGTCTTTGAACTTTTGGTTCTCGTTTGGCAAATGGCCAGAGCATCCCTTTTGCCAGATCACTTTAAAGGAAAGGGGACACCTTTGAGCATAGGGGACCTGTTGGTTGGTCAGCTGAAACTATCAGCTATAAACATAGTTTCAGCTGACCAACCAATTAGAACGCTTGGGTACAGAGTCGTTTAGTCTAATTCTCCCCCCTCCACCCGGCACCCCAGCCTCAGGTCACTTAAGTAGGAGCTAAGAGTGAAGTAGGTACTCATTGCCTAGTCCTTTCTCGCAATACAAGGAGAGGAGTCAGGATTTCTCTTTCTAGATAAGAATAGTTTTCATTTTCTCCTTTGGTCCCATCCGTTCTTGTAGTAAAATGTTTGTTTTGTCAAATCAGGACGTTGGACTGGGTGATATGTAAAGGTCTCTATGGTTCTCTTATGTTTGGGGGATCGTGGGGGGAATACACTGGATGGAGACAGAGGAGGGTTTGTATTGGTGCAGCTTTGTGTGGAGGGAGTGGGAACATTGAATGCGAGACAAATCTGGCTTTCTCTAGAAGATAGTGAGCCTCTGGAGCGATAGAGTGAACGATGATGTTACTGTTTTAAGAATGCTTTTGGTGTCAGAATATCACCTATGTAGTTTCTCTGCCAAAAAGTCTTACCATGAGGAAACATGCAGACAAATCCAAATCAAAGACCACGTTTCAAAACAACTGTTCTAGACTCTTCAAAAATGTCAGTGTCATGAAAGAAAAAAAGTCAGGAAATTGTTTAGATTAAAGGAGACAAAAAAAAAAAAGACAACTAAATGTAATTTCATTATCCTGGATTGGGTTCTGCATGATGACAAAAAAAACCTATCAAGGGCATTGAAAGAACAATTGGGGAAATTTTAACATGGACTGTGGCAGGTAAAAGTATTAAATCAAGGTTACGTTTGATTATTTGCAGTGTTGTAATATAAGAGGATGGCCTTATTCTTAAGAGATAAACACTGAGGTAGTTAGGGGTGATGTGTCATGATATCTGTGATTACCTTTCCAATGGCTTAGAGAGAAATAGAAATAAAGCAATTGTGGCAAAATGTTGATTGTTGAATCTTGCAGTATTTAAACATTTAAAGTGTAAGAAAAATTCTAAATAACATTTCAAAATAATGAATTTGGTGGTGGTAAATAGGGTGAATTGATGAGGAAAGACTGAAGACAGGTAGGAAGCTGTGTTTGGTCTAGGATGGTGATGGTAATGTAGCAAAAGATACCCAGTTAAAAAATGAACAGTTGCTAGGACCTGGTAACTGATAAAGGGACTGAAAGAAAGGAAAGTGAAAAGGGAGATTTTTATTCTGGTTGAATGGAGATGCTACTGACAGAAATAAGGAAGTTGATAGAAACAGACCTGGGGAGGTCAGTGGGAAAATAATGAATTCCAATTCAGGACACTTTTAAATTCCAAGTGAGAGTGGCTCAGCTTAATGGTGGCATCCAGTAGATGGCTGGAAGCTGTTGCTCAGGATATAAATTGGTCATTTCGGTATTTGTTGGGTTAGATTTGCATTTCCTCTAGTTCTTTCTCTCAGACCCCAGCAGTGATGTTTATTAAACTAAACAGGTGTTTGCTGAAGTTTTGTGAATTCTCTATGAGAATTTAAAAATTTTGTTTTCTATTTTGGTAATAATCTAAGAAAAAATATAAGCATATTTTGGGTCATGTATGTGACCACCTTATAACCAAGTACTGCCATGTAATTTCAGTGGGTGCTTTTCTGTTGACAGTCACATTGGTACCCCTGTTCTGTTGGGGGGCAGTGAAAAAAGAAAGAGACAAACTTAATGCTTAGATGATGTAAGTGCTAGTGCCAAGTGAGTGCTGTTTAATGCCGTTGCCAACTTGATGTTTTCTTAGTAGTTTGTAGTTTGAGTAGAGATAGAAGCAGTGTAAGAATTCTCCTCACATACCACAGAGAAGCATAGGCAAGCTGAACTCAAAAAAAAATCTGTGCTGTAGCAGTCAGATCAAATTATTGATGAAAAAGGCAGTTTAGTTGCAGTAAACATCTTCATCTGTCCTATTATTTTGAATTTTATTGGTTTGATAGTTAATTTTTTGTGTGTGGTAAAATATACATAAAATTGACCATTTTAGCCATTTTAAGTGTACAATCAAGTGGCTTTAAGTACATTCACAGTGTTGATTAACTATCATGCTATCTGTTTCCAGAACTTTTTCATCACCCTAAACAGAAACTGTGTACTCATTAAGTAATAACTCCCCACTTCGCCCTCTTCCATCCCCTAGTAACCTTAACCTTTACTGTGTCTATAAATTTTCCTATTCTAGATACCTCTTATAAGTAGGGCCATATGATATTTGTCCTTATGTGTTTGGCTGATTTCACTTAGCGTAATGGTTTCAGGGATCATCCATGTTGTAGCATGTATCAGAATTTTCATTCCTTTTTTATGGCTGAATAATCTGTTGTATGTATTTACTACATTTTGTCTATCCATTCATTTGTTGATAAACACTTGAATTGCTTCCACCTTTTGGCTATTGTGAGTAATGCTGCTCTGAACATGGGTGTACAAATATCTCCTTGGGTCCCTGTTTTCAATTCTTTGGGGTGTATACCTACAAGTGGAATTGCTGGATCATATCATAATCCTATGTTTAACATTTTGAGAAACTGCCAGACTGTTTTCTATAGCAGCTGCACCATTTTACATTCCCATCAGCAATGCATAAGAATTCCAATTTCTCTACATCCTTGTCAACACTTGTTATTTTCCACTTTTTTGATAAATAGCCATTCTAGTGTGTGTGAAATGGTATCTCATGGAGGTTTTGATTTGTATTTCCCTAATGACTAATGATGTTGAACATCTTTTCACGTGCTCGTCAGCCATTTGTATTATCGTCTTTGGAGAAATGTCTATTACAGTTTTTTGCCCATTTTTGAATTGTAGTGTTTGGTTTTATGTTGTTGAATTGTAGGAGTTCTTTATATATTCTGGATATTAATCCCTTATCAGTTACATGATTTGCAAATATTTTCTCCCATTCCATTGGTTGTCTTTTCACTCTATTTGCAACGTGCTTTAACAAATTTTTAATTTTGATATAGTCCAGTTTATCTGTTTTTTCTTTTATTGCCTATGCTTTTGGTGTCATACTTAAGAAACTATAGTCATCTCTTTGTATCCTCAGGGAATTGATCCAGGAACCCACCCTCCTCCCCATACCAAGATCCATGGGTGCTCAAGTCCCTTATGTAAAATGGTGTGGTATTTGCATACAACCTATGCCCATACTCCTGCATACTTTAAATCATCTCTAGATTACTTATAATACCTAATACAATGTAAAGGCTATGTAAATAGTTGCTGGTATGCAGCAAATTCAAGTTTTGCTTTTTGGAACTTTCTGGAGGGTTTTTTTTTTTTTTCCTGAATATTTTTGATCTGAGGTTGGTTGAATCTGTGGATGCAGAATGTGTAGATATGGAGGGCCAACTGTTGCCAAATCCAAGGTCATGAGGATTTTGCCCTATGTTTTCTTCTAAGAATTTTATAGGTTACTCTTTTTAAAAAAAAATTAATTTAGGGCTTCTCTGGTGGTGCAGTGGTTGAGAGTCCGCCTGCCAATGCAGGGGACGTGGGTTCGTGCCCAGGTCCAGGAAGATCCCACATGCCGTGGAGCGGCTAGGCCTGCGAGCCATGGCATGGCCGCTGAGCCTCCGTGTCCGGAGCCTGTGCTCCCCAACGGGAGAGGCCCGCATACCGCAAAAAAAAAAAAAAAAAAAAAATTATTTTTGGCTGAATTGGGTCTTCATTGTTGCTCACAGGCTTTCTCTAGTTGCAGTGAGCGGGGGCTACTTTTTGTTGCAGTGCACGGGCTTCTCACCGCGGTGGCTTCTCTTGTTGCAGAGCATGGGTTCTAGGCGTGTGGGCTTCAGTAGTTGTGGCTTGTGGGCTCTAGAGTGCAGGCCCAGTAGTTGTGGCACTTGGGCTTAGTTGCTCCGTGGCATGTGGTATCTTCCCGGACTGGGGCTCGAATCCATGTCCCCTTCATTGGCAGGCGGATTCTTAACCACTGTGCCACCAGGGAAGCCCTATAGTTTACTCTTAACATTTAGGTCTGATTAATTTTGAGTTAATTTTTGTATATGGTATCAGGTAAGGGTCCAACTTTTTTTTTTTTTTTTGCATGTAGTATCCAGTTTTCTGAGCACCATTTGTTGAAAAGACTGTCCTTTTCCCATTGAATGATTTTGGCACTCATGTTGAAAATCATTTGACCATGTATGTGTGTTTCTGGGCTCTCTATTCCATTGGGCTATATGTCTTTCCTTACGCAAGTACCACACTGTTTTGACTATTATAGCTTTGTAGTAAGTTTTGAAATTAGGAAGTGTGAGGTAGCCAATGATCCTCTTCTTCAATATTGTTTTTGCTATTTGGGGTTCCCTCAAATTCCATATGAATTTTAGGATGGGTTTTCCTGTTTTTCCAGAAAACACCTTTGGGATTTTGATGGAGATTGCATTGAATATGTAGATGGCTTTGGGTAGTATTACCATGTTAACAATATTAAGTCTTCCAGTGCATGAACATGGGAAGTCTTTCCATTTTTTGTGTGTATTCTTTCATTTCTCTCAGCAGTGTTTTGTCGTTTTCAGTGTACAAGTCTTTTAGTTCCTTTGTTACATTTATTTCTAAATACTTTATTCTTTTTGATGCTATTATAAATGGAATAATTTTCTTAATTTGCTTTTCAGATTGTTAGGATAGAATTGCTAGTATAGAAATGCAAGTGATTTTTTAAAAATTATTTATTTTGTTGCACTGGGTCTTTTAGTTGTGGCAGGCGGGCTCCTTAGTTGTGGCAGGCGGGCTCCTTAGTTGTGGCTCCTGGGCTCCTTAGTTGTCGCATGCAAACTCTTAGTTGCGGCATGCATGTGGGATCTAGTTCTCTGACTAGGGGTCAAAGCCAGGCCCTCTGCATTGGGAGCGCAGAGTCTTAACCACTGTGCCACCAGGGAAGTCCCTGAATGTGAGTGGGTTTTTTTTGTTGTTTTTTTTTTTTGCGGTACCCGGGCCTCTCACTGTTGTGGCCTCTCCCATTGTGGAGCACAGGCCTCGGACGCGCAGGCTTAGTGGCCATGGCTCATTGGCCCAGCCGCTCCGCGGCATGTGGGATCTTCCCGTACCGGGGCACGAACCCGCATCCCCTGCATCGGCAGGCAGACTCTCAACCACTGCGCCACCAGGGAAGCCCGTGAGTGATTTTTGTTTGTTGATTTTCCATCTTGCAACTTTGCTGAATTTATTACTGCTAACGGTTTTTTTGTTTGTTTTCCAATTTGTTAGGATTTTCTACATAAAAGATTACATCATTTGTGAAGAGATAACGTTACTTTTTCCTTTCCAATATAGATGCCTTTTATTACTTTTTCTTGTCCAATTCTTCTGGCTAGAACTTCCATTATTATGTTGAATAAAGTGGCAAAAGCAGGCACCCTTATCTTGTTCCTGGTCTTAGGGGGAAAGCTTTGAGTGTTTCACCATTGAATGTGATGTTAGCCATGGGTTTCTCTGCTATGGCCTTTATCATGTTGAAGAGTTTCCTTTCTATTCCTAGTTTATTGAGTGGTTTTGTTTTTTCCAATTATGAAAGGGTGTTGAATTTTGTCAGATGCTTTTTCTGCATTAATTGAGATTAATGAGCTTTTTCCCCCTTCATTCTGTTAATATAGTATATTACATTGACTAATTTGATATGTTGAACCATTCATTCTGGAGATCAGTCTCAGTCATGGTGTATAATTCTTTTAATATGCTGCTAAATTCAGTTTACTAGTATTTTGTTGAGTATTTTTGTATGTGTATTTATAAGAGATATTGGTCTATAATTTTCTTTTCTTTTCTTTTAGTATTTGCCTGGCTTTGGTATCAGGTTAATGATGCCGTCATAGAATAAATTAGGAAGTGTTCTATATTAGTTTGCTAGGGCTGCAATAACAAAGTACCATGGAGTAGGTGGTTTAAAGAATAGAAATTCGTTCTGGAGGCTAGAAGCCCAAGGTCAAGGTGTTGGCCGGGTTGATTTCTTCTGAGGCTTCTTCCCTTGGCTTGCAGATGGCAGTCTTTTCCCTGTGTCTTTCCTTTATGTGTGCCTGTGTCCTAATCTCCTCTTGTATAAGGACACTGGTCAGATTGGATTAGGGCCCACCCAGATGACCTCATTTTATCTTAATTGCCTCTTTAAAGGCCTTAGGTCCAAATATATAGTCACATTCTGAGGTACTGGGAGATTTGGAATTCAATATACGAATTTTGGGGAGACACAATTCAGAATATAACATGCTCCCTCCTCTCCAATTTTTTGGGAAGAGTTTGAGAAGGATTGGTATTAATTCTTTTAATGTTTGGTAGAATTTACCAGTGAAGCCGTCTGGTTCTCGTTTTTTCTTTATTGGGAGGTTTTTGATTACTGATTCAGTCTCCTTACTAGTTATAGGTCTATTCAGATTTTCTGAAGTCGCTTTTGGTAAATAATATTTGTAGGAATTTTTTGTCCAATTCATCTAGGTTATCCAGTTTGTTAGCATACAGCTGTTCATAGTATTCTCTTATAATCCCTTTTATTTCTATAAAATTGGTAGTAAATGTCCCCACCTTCATACCTGATCTTAGTAATTTGAATCTAATCTTTTTTTTTTTTTTTTTTGGTCAGTCTAGGTAAAAGGTTTGCCATTTTGTTAATCTTTTAAAAGAACTAACTTCTGATTTTGTTGAGTTTTTAAGTTGATTTTCTGTTCTCTATTTCATTTACCTCTGCTCTAATCTTTATTATATCCTTTCTTCTACTAGCTTTGGGTTTAGTTTCCTCTTTTTCTAGTTCCTAAATGTGTACAGTTAGGTTATTGATTTGAGATATTTCTGCTTTTTTAATGTGTGCATTTACAGCTATAAATTTTCCCCTTTGCACTGCTTTTGCTGTATCCATGTTTTGGTTTCCATTTTCCTTCATTTCAAGATATTTTCTAATAAAAATGTGAATTGATTGATTTTATAATTTTTAAACTTACACTAATTTTGGCCTTAGTGTTGCATAAGAACAGTCTTATATCTTGTTTCACATTTGACTAAGTGAATCTGTACTTAAAACAGGGGTCCCCGAACCCAGGGTCCACGGCCTGTTAGAAACCGGGCCGCACAGCAGGAGGCAAGTGGAGGGTGGGGCCAACGATAGACAGAAAGTAGCCAATTGTCCTTGACAGGATGCAAGTCTTGCTAGTTTACTTGGCTTTCTGAGCATGTTCACATGGGTGCTGAGGAAAGCTTGGGGCTCTTGACCAGACCGCTTTCTGGCTTGGAAGGATTCCTTTGAGCAGTCCAGGAGTCTGCTTCTTTAGAAGGTCTGCTCCAATGTGCTAACACAGATACCTCTCTCCCCCTGCAGGTTTTCAGGAACCCCCATGAGGTGGTGACTGTGCTGCTGATTCAGACCCTGGGGGCCCTGGTGCCCTCTCTGCCCATCTGCCTCAGCTCCAGTGTGGAGAGGGCAGGGCCCGAGCTGGAGCTCGTCAAGCTGCTGGAGTTCTACGATGCCACCGCCCACTTCGCCAAGGGATTGGAGATGGCCCTGCTCCCCCATGCAGGTAAACATCCTTCCTCCCAGCTCGCGGGCTTGTTTTTACTCGCTCTTTTTGAAGCTTCTGGGGCCTGGGTTTGTTTTTCTTTTCTGGTGACTGATTTTACAGAAATGCAAGGGATCAGTGTTTTCCTTCTTAACAGATATGAAAACCTTTTCCATGAAAACATTACCATTATGGAAATAATTGTTGCTTAATATATTGTTGCCTAGCTCCAGTGCTGCCTAGGTGCTTTACACACTCTGGGGAAGTGATAGACACTTCTGCAGGGGCTTAGAATGTAAGAGGCAGGTAGACATTAGTGGCAACGAGTTGGCAGTGAGTTACACTTGGGAGGGTAGTGTCCTCTTCTTTTCAAGGCATCACAGAACCTTGGGTAAGTCAACCTAAAAAGTAAGTTTAAGAGAACAAATGGATTAGAGGAGCTTTTTGATAGGACAACAGCAAGTTTTTAAGGGCAGGGGTGCTGCATTAGGACTAAGGATGGCTATAAGGAAATTGGGCTTTCCCCAGCTGCTATATGAGAGCAAAGCACTCCTTCTTCCCATTTGGGCAAACAATGCCTGGTGTGTTGCATTTCCCCAGCTGTTTCCCATCTAGGTTAAAAGCATCATAAACTTTTTAGTCATACAGACTTCATCACGAATGCTACTGTCAAATCAGGAAATTGCTTCAGGAAGGCCTGCTTCTTCCGTTTGGCTGCTGTGTGTCACTGACTTGGTTTATTTAATAGTTATTCTCTTTAATTACCTTTGTGTGTAATTACCTCGTACATTCCTGGGAGTGTGTTTATTGTTCGAGTTCCTGATGACTCATTGGTGTTTTTGGCACACTCACTGGCAGGCCCTGGTTGTGGGAGAGGCATGGTGGATGTGGCTTCCAAGGGACCTGGATGCTGTGGTCCTAGTGGCTGAAGAGTATGTAGGCTGAGCGTCCTGTGGAGCAAAGTGGAATGAAGGCAGGGCAAGGAGCAGGTTGCTTTTCTCCCACTAGTGATGGACATTATTGAAGAAGAGAGAACCACCCTCTGAAGAATCAGATACAGAAAATGCTTTGTTAGTCAGCCATGGAAGTTTAGATTTTTAATGATTCCTACTGAGGTTTTCAAAAAAGTATACGAATTTATTTATTTATTTTTTGTGGTACGCGGGCCTCTCGCTGTTGTGGCCTCTCCCGTTGTGGAGCACAGACTCCGGACGCGCAGGCTCAGCGGCCATGGCTCACGGGCCCAGCCGCTCCGCGGCATGTGGGATCTTCCCGGACCGGGGCACGAACCCGTGTCCCCTGCATTGGCAGGCGGACTGTCAGTCACTGTGCCACCAGGGAAGCCCTAAAAAGTATACGTAGTTTTTAATTTAAAAATACTTTGGAAACACACACAAAAATAAAAATAAAAGAGTAAAAATGATCCATAATCTCATGACTCAGAGAAGGCCATGGGAACATTTTATTTCCTCCCAGTAATTCAAATATAATTATACATTTTCATAAATAAATATAAAATATATAAGTATATGCCTATATAAATATATATGCACATACATATTTTAAAATATTAGTTTTTTTAAAAAAATTTTATTTATTTATTTTTGACTGCATTGGATCTTCATTGCTGCTCATGGGCTTTCTCTAGTTGTGGCTAGCAGGGGCTACCCTTCGTTGCGGTGTGTGAGCTTATCATTGCAGTGGCTTTTCTTGTTGCATAGCATGGGCTCTAGGCATGCGAGCTTCAGTAGTTGTGGCTCGCAGGCTCTAGAGCACAGGCTCAGTAGTTGTGACACGCGGGCTTAGTTGCTCCGCGGCATGTGGGATCTTCCTGGACCAGGGCTTGAACCCATGTCCCCTGCATTGGCAGGCAGAGTCTTAACCACTGTGCCACCAGGAAAGTCCCAAAATATTAGTTTATATTATCTTATATTCTCTTTTTTGCTCAAATTAATATAATGAGCATTTTTTATGTCATTAAATATTTTCCTAAAACATGGTTTTTAATGACCACTTGGTAACTATGGCTTACTTTAATTTTTAAACCTGCTATTATAAATAAAACTATTATTAACAATCTTATGTATTAATTTTGGAGCCCAACTCTGATTATTCCTTGGGATAAGTTTGAAAATTACAATTGCTAATAAACGAAAAATTTAAAGATGTTTGTCACATTTTGCTCTTTAGGAAGTTTCTACCTGTTTTCACGTCCATCAGTAGTAAATGAGACTGCTCATTCCCGCATGCCCTCACCAGCGCTAGGCTCTATCTTTTTTTTCACTTGCCAGGTTCTTAGACAGTTAATGATATATTATTTTAATTTTCATGTCTTTGATTACTAGCCAGTTTGAAAATTATATTATAAAAAGTTATATTTTTCTCTTGAATTGCTTATTCTTTTGCTTCTTTTTCTGTTTGAGGGTTTAATCTATTTCTGGTTAATTTATAAGAGCAATTTATTTAAAGCAATATATTATTAAATGTATTCTAAAAAGCAACAAAGTATTGTTATAAAAATTCATGATATAGCTATCTGTAACACAAAATGAAAGTCTCCTATAACCAGCTTGCTAGAAATAACCACTGTTAAAAATCTGGTGTATATTCCCTAAATATCCTTATATAGTAAGGATTTTTTTCCTCATTATCAAGTATGTTGCAGATATATTTTCTAACTTTCTGGTTTGCCTTTAACACTTTTCCATTTTAATAATTAATAATGTACATAGTATAATTCAAAATATGTAAAAGGTTATGCAATAGAAAGTCAAAAAGTTAAATAATTTGTTGACTTTATAGTTAACAAGCAATATGTATTCAGTATAGAAAAAACCAGAAAATACAAGGAAGGAAAAAGATCATGCTCAACCAACTGTCCAGAAACAGTATTTTGGATGATATACACATGCAAATTTTGTATAAGAGTGTGTGTGTACTTAAATGTTTTTAATAGAATATTTTGTTATCATTATCACCCCCCATTTTATATTGATTCAATATTGTCATCCAAAACACAAGTTTTCCCAGTTCCACAAAAGTCTTTATAGCTGTTTCCCTACCTCCCATTAAAATCCAGTCAGTGTACATGCATTGTCTTTGGTTGTCCTGTCTCTTTAATCTCTTTTAATCTAAAACAGTCATCTCATCTTTTGTCTTTCATGACATTGACGTCTTTGAAGAATACAGGGTAGTTTTCCTGTAGAATGTCCCATATTCTGTAATTATCTAATTGTTTCCTTGTGATTAGACTTTGATTAAACATTTTTAGTAAGAGTACTACATTGGTGATGATGTGTACTTCCTATGGCATCACATCAGGAGACACAATGTCCAATTATTGTTGATGGGTTGGATTAATCACTTGGTAGTTGTACCTGCCAGATCACTCCATTGTAAAGTTACCTTTTCCTCTTTGTAATTAATAAGTATCTGTGGCGTGATATTTTGAGCCCATAGGAATATACTGTTCCTTAAGAAATATTTACCTAGTGACTTTAGCATCCATTGGTAATCCTTGTCTGAATAAACTTTTACATTGCTGATTATAAAATGGTAGTATTCTAATTCTCTCGTTCCTTTTACATGTATTAGCTGGCATTCTTTTTTTTTTTTAATAAATTTATTTATTTATTTATTTTTGGCTACGTTGGGTCTTCGTTGCTGCGCACGGGCTTTTTCTAGTTGCGGTGAGCGGAGGCTTTTCTTCATTGTGGCGCGCGGACTTCTCATTGCGGTGGTTTCTCTTGTTGCGGAGCACAGGCTCTAGGCGCACGGGCTTCAGTAGTTGTGGTGCACGGGCTTAGCTGCTCCACTGTATGTGGGATCTTCCCAGACCAGGGCTCGACCCTGTGTCCCCTACATTGGCAGACAGATTCTTAACCACTGCGCTACCAGAGAAGTCCCTTGCTGGCATGCTTTTGTGAAGAGGAGATTTTTCTTTCTCTTTGATATCACTATGAACTCATTGGATTCTTTTTTTATTCATTGTATTATGATCCATTATTTTCATTATTCATTTTGATGCTCGAATTATTTCAAATTTGGTCAGTGGTTGCCCCTTCAGGCTGGCTCCTGTATCATTTTGACACGTCCCTATCAGCCTTTGAGTGCTTTATTGTTTTTTTGGCACAAACTGTTCCAGGAACACTTTGTACTTTCTCTGCCTCAGACTGGGAATCAGCCATTTTCTCGAGCTTCGTTTCTTCTAATGGGAAATGGTATTTAGAAACCAAGGTCTGGCACCAGGGGTGCTTATTGTTGCTGGGCTACTATTACTTCCTGTGCCCTTTGTGGACAGAGCTAGGAAATGCATAGTTTTTAAAATTACCAGTTTATACTGATACTTCCAAATCAAATGCAACACCAATAGATTTTTACCTCTTGCTGTTCTCAGTTGCATCTCTTTTCTCCTACAGGGAAAATTCTGGTTCCCATCAGCAGTGTGTGAGTGTGTGTGTGTACGTGTGTGTGTGTGTGTGTGTGCATTATAAACACATACAGTTATTTTTCATGACCCTATTATCGATAGGTCAAAATGTATTTGGTTTATTTATTCAACTACAAATGGACTAGTTCTAGAGTGATGGATGCTGAGGATGCTATGCTCTCATACAATGTATATTCCAGTGGGAAATAACCAAATAATCACACTAATGAGTGTTTGATTACAAGTGAGATGAGTACTTTGAAGAATAGCAAAATGGTTCTAGGAGAAAAGCAAAATGGTTTTAAGCAAATAAAGATGGTTGAGAGTAGCAGACTTGAACTTAGTGAGTGCTGAAGGAAGAACAGGAGGTAACCAGATGAAGAGGGGTAGGGAAGAAGAAGGTCGTTGCAGACAGAAGCAGTAGCAGGTGGCCGGAGGGGAACTTCTGAGGAGCCGAGGGAAGGCTAGAGGCTAGGTGAATTGTGAAGGAGGCTGAGTCTATAGAAGTAAAAATAAAAGTAGCTGGCCTTTATTAGGTGCTTATACATGCTAGACACGTACTATTTTACATAATCTCCAGTTAAGCCTTAAAAAATTGATGCCATTATTAATCTCATTTTATAGTTGAGGAAGCAGACACTGAAAAGTTAAGTCATGCACACAGTCACCTAACTAGGAAGCAGTAGAGCTTCAATAGAAGAGCCTTCACCCTTAACCACCACCCTCTTTCACCTCCTGAGGTCAAACGATGCAGAACCTTGTAGGCTATGGAAAAGATTTTGGATTCCAACTGAAGAGATAATTCTTAGAAGTTGAATTGCTGTGCCATAGAATATGTGCATTAAAATTTTTATGTAGTTGAATATAGGAATTTTTGGAATGCCTAGTGTATGGGCTCCAGATGGAAAATGTTCTTTCTGCAGAGCCTTTTCTCTGTAGCAGTTCTTGAACTTGACCCTGAGGAGGATTATCATTTGAAGACGTTCTTTTTTTTTTTTTTGCGGTAAGTGGCCTCTCCCGTTGCGGAGCACAGGCTCCGGACGCGCAGCCTCAGCGGCCATGGCTCACGGGCCCAGCTGCTCCGTGGCATGTGGGATCCTCCCGGACCGGGGCATGAACCCGTGTCCCCTGCATCAGCAGGCGGTCTCTCAACCACTGCGCCACCAGGGAAGCCCTGAAGAGGTTCTTGACTATGACGGGTTGTAGGATTAAGGGGATCGGTATCTTTAATAGTGCCTTAGGCATATAATACACAAAGCTCAAATTTATCAAAAGATTTACTGACATGATTGCTTCAGCTTCCATGAATGGTAAAAGCAGATGAACAGAAAGTAGTCACCCCTAAGATGAAATAGGAAAAGTTCCAGTGGAGGTCCTTTCACCTGTTGTTTTTCAGCAATTGATTTCCAATTCTTTGTTCATTATTGCATTTAATTTCTGATTCCCTGAAGATGAGCAAACCCTGGTGAAAATCGTGGAGCTGGTGGATGCTGTGTATGGTCCATACAGACCCTACCAGCTGAAGTACGGTGACATGGAAGAGAAGAGCCTCCTCCTCCAGATCAGCGCAGTGCCTCTGGTAATGGCATAATACCGGCAGTGGCCATTCGGGAATCATTCTGTTTGCCAGGCTCCTAGGGTTGGGGGTGGGTGGGATGCGTCGGAGAAGGTGTGAGGTGGCATTAGGAATGCAAAGAGTGGAAACTGGTGCGCAGACACTGGGTTCTCAGTGCTTCCTGGGCTCTTGTAATCCAAATGTAAAATGAGACCACAGATATGCTACCAGTTTTTTATTTAAAATCCTCTAGCAAAACTTAGAGGCTTAAATCTTCTTGAGAGTTAGTTGATTATCCCCCTGATTCAGTCATTATCACACAGTCTTTTGTTTAAGGCAGCATATGCAAATGGACACAGGAGCTGAGTATTCATGGACAGTACTCTAGGGCCAGGTTCACCAGGTGGGCACCAGAGGGGAATTTCCATTGTAAATGTTAAGGTCGCCTAGCATGATGTGAGTTGACATTTAAGAATAGATCTTACAGTAGTTAAAACCTGCCGCCTCCCGCCGCTTTTCTGTTTTCTAAGGACGTACCTAGAAAGTCTGTTACGCTCAATTATGTTCTTGCCCCTGAAGGAAGCATTCTCCTTTCACTACATTCTTTTGGAGCGTGTGGTATGGAGAATTCAAATCCTAGCTTGAGAGCCAGAGGGAGAGATGCCATCTTAAATCACAGAAAAAGAGGAAAGAGAGGAAAAATATAAAGATGAATATAAGGATTTGATCATGCTTTTTAGCCAGGAGTTTATTTCTGTGATCTCACTGACCACTTAGACTGTTCTTCCCTAGGTCAGGCTCTTAAAGAGCTGTCACCGTTTGGGACTGCATTTCTGTTGCACCTATTAAGTGATTTTACCATGAATGAGGAGGTTTGGAGCTCTCCCCATCTTAATGTTGTCTATTCGTTTGTTCTTCAGTCTGAGGCAGCTTTTTTTATCTCTGTTTGCTGACCAGGAGCGTGGGGAAGTCATTGACTGTGTGCAGGAGCTGAGCCACTCTGTGAACAAGCTCTTTGGCCTTGCTTCCGCAGCCATTGACAGATGCATCACATTTACCAACGGCCTGGGGACCTGTGGCCTGCTGACAGCCCTGAAATCCCTCTTTGCCAAGTAAGGCTGGGGTAGTGGGGTCAGGGCCAGCCTCATTGGAGAATGATGTCTCTCCCAGTTAAAAATGTGTGTGTCCTGTATTCCTGCCATGAACCCGGGAGAGGCACTTGCACCTGAGCCCAAGGGGGTGTTCTTAAGGATGTTAAGAACACTGTGGCATGTTTGTAATGGTGGAGCATTTGAAGCAACCTGAATGTCCATCCATTTGGAAATGACCAAATAAGATATGGTATATTCACATGAGGGGAGTTCCCTATGTGGCAGTTAAGGTGTTAATTAGATCTACACATAGCAACATGGATAGATCTCAAAACATACTGCTGAGTGAATAAAAGGTTGCAGAATACTATATAGAGTCTCATACAGTGTGTGAAAAGAATATACAAAAAATAGAGTATATTTTTCTGTAGCAGGGTTCGGCAAATTTTTTCTGCCAGGGGCCGGATGGTACGTATTTTAGGCTTTGAGGGCCTTACAGTCAACAGAGACTTTTGTAGTGCACTGCCCTAGTAGTAGAAAAGCAGCCAGAGACAACACATACATGAGTGGATGTGGCTGTGTCCATTAAAACTTTATTTACAGAAAACCAGGAGTGCCAATTCCTGTTCTAGATCTTTTTTTGTCACTTAAAAATGCATTATATATTCCTATAGCATAGAGGTCAGCAAACTCTAGCTCATGAGCCAAGTCTGTTTTTGTACAAGTTTTTGTAAAAGCTATATTGGAATGCCACCATGCCCATTCACTTACCTATGGCCTGTAAATCCTCACTATAAAGTTAGAGTTGAGTAGTTAGGACAGAGACCTTGTGACTCTCAAAGCCTAAAATACCTGGATCTTAACAGAAAAAGTTTGCTGAGCCCTGATGTGGAAGGTTAGGCAACAAACTCAAAACACTGGTTGTCTTTGGGGAGATGGGGAGGGACTGAGGTGGTGGTCATAGGGGATTTAGCTTTATTTGTTATTTTCTGATTTTTTAAAAAATTAAAAATGTAAATTAATTTATATTTAAATTTTAATTAAAAATGTAAAACAAAAAAAATATAAAATCATGCTACGTGAAAGAAGCCAGTTACAAAAGACCACACGTTATATGATTCCATCTATATGAAATGTCCAGAACAGGCAAATCTGTAGAGACAGAAAACAGATGAGTGGCTGCCTAGGGCTGGGGAGAGGGGAATATTTGGAGGAGATGAGGGATGACTGCTAAAAGTTATGGGGTTTCTTTTCGGGATGATGAAAATTGTTCTAAAGTTGATTGTGGTGATGGTTGCACAACTGGTTTTCGTGACTACCCTAAAAACCTTTGAAGTGTGTGGTATGTGAATTAAATCGCAATAGAGCTGTTAAAAGAAAGAAAGAAGGGGAAACCAAAATTAAGTTTACTTAGAAAAAGGAAAAAGAAATCAATATAAGGCTGGATTCTCTGACCTGTGTAATTGAGATGTAAGGGCCCTCAGGAGGTTAGATGCTTTAGTCTCTAGCTTATAGACAAATACATTCTTAGGCTCTCCAAGAAATCTTGTTCTAGAATGAAGTTGCCGCGAGTCTCAAGAAATTCCTCGTACTGAACTGAATGCTCTTTTGCTGCCGTAAGTTTAGGGAGCTCTTGTCATTCCAGAAATGCTGAGCATGCCCCTGTGAGCTCTGAGGGTCCTTGGACCCAGTACTGTTAGACACTGCCATGGACGGTCTGCACCTTCCAGGGTGGCTTACAGGAAGGCACTGAGGGCTGCGAGATCATGTCCCTTGCGTAAGACAGGGGCGGGGAGCCAGGTGAGCCCAGACATGTCCCCCAGGAAGAGAAACATCAGCAACAAGTTTAATCAAATAAAATTTATCTCTTTCTCTCTCTGCCACCAGTTGGGATCTTGTGGATAAAATAATTTTTTTGAGATCTAAAAATTTTATTATAAAATTAAAAAAGTAATGCTTCTAGAAATACATATATATTTAAATATGAAAAGGTGTAAAAAGGTGAAAGTCTTCCTTCTTTCCTGCGCATCCTTAGGCAGTCCTCAGTAGTCACAAGTTTTAAACATTTTGCTTTGAGTCTTCTCATTCTTCTCTCCAGACTTGAAAGAAGATTTTTTTGTTTATCACCTTTAACTATTATGTCTTGACGCAACTCTGAAAGGTAAGGAACTGAGCCTCCTCGGGGCTGGCGCTGTCTCTTACCCCCGCTCCTCCCAGCTCTTGTTGGTGACATTTTCACTTTTAGTTCTTCTGTTGGCTACTTCATTTTAAAAAGTAATACAGGGGCTTCCCTGGTGGTGCAGTGGTTGAGAGTTCGCCTGCCGATGCAGGGGACACGGGTTCATGCCCCGGTCCGGGAAGATCCCACATGCCGCAGAGTGGCTGGGCCTGTGAGCCATGGCCGCTGAGCTTGCGCTTCCGGAGCCTGTGCTCTGGAACGGGAGAGGCCACAGCAGTGAGAGGCCCGCGTACCGCAAAAAAAAAAAAAAAAAGTAATACAAATCCATATTAAAAATTCAAACTGTACAAAAGGACATATGATGAAAACAGGTCACCTGCTCTAGAAGGGAAGGTTTTGAAGCTACCAAGACAGCTGATGTTTATAAAATTAGGGAAATGAGGATGATGCTAACTTGCCCAGGGTTCAAGTGGGACCTTGTTCAGGAGTGGGGAGGGTGTGGGGATGGTGTTCAGGAAGGCAGGGTAGGGAGGATGGAGGATGCAGGCAGGGCAGGAGGAGATTGGCCTAACTTGGACCCTGCTGAAGCTGTAGAATATAGCTGCTGATGGGGTGTTGCAGGGTGAGGGGTGTTACAGCTGGGACGGGAGCCTGGGCCCTGGAGTTGTAGCCACCTGGGCTCAGATCCTGTCTCGGGCACTTACTAGCTGGGACCTTGGGTGGGTTAGTGTGCCCTTCTGAGTCTTGGTATCTTTTATTGGGGTAAACTGATGGTGATAATATCTCCTTTCCATGGTGGTTGTGAATATTGAGTGAAAACATATAATTAAAGCACCTAATGCAGCAGCTCTTACATGGTAGAGACACTTGGAAACGTGTATTGTGAGAGAATCAGAAGGTTTTGGTACAAATGCCATAAAAATGTGATGTGATACACACCTCATGTGGGAGCCCCACTATGGCTAAACAGTCACCCCCCTGCCTCCCCCTGGCCCTGCCTCAATGCTCGGCGGCTGCTCACTGTTCCGGGGACTCTGTCGGGAGGTTCTGTGGAGCTCACGCCTTGTTGGACGGGGTGTTCTTCTTGTTTAACGTCCTTCAGCTAAAGCACAATTAAAACGTTCTTCAACAGCTCCCTGTCAGTGTGTCCTGAGGGCCCTCCCCCTCCCCCAAGGAAAGCTGTCACCTCTCTGGGTGCAAAGGGAAGGTGCTGTCCGTGGCATTTTGGTTTCGTAGCTTTTCGGCCCTGTGTGAAGGGAGCAGAGCAGCAGGGGCGTTTGTCCCTCAGTGGAGTGGTCTGCAGAAGTTCCTTCCGCTTGCTTCTCTGAATGGCCTTTCTCTCCACCACACAGACTTACTCTTCAGAGCCGTGCCCTGAGTCATCACAGTCCACTGTCCTCACTAGAGCTCATGGCTTGGGAAGGGAGAGAGGCGAGACTTCTTGTGATGTATGCAGGTGTCGTGGGTTTTAGGGAGCCTGTTGGCTTCCAGAGCACATGACCATCCACCCCTGTCCTCCTTACCACACCCTCCCAAGGACTTATGTGTTCACGTTCCAAGAACTGTACAGCTGGCCCTCTGTATCCAGCGCTCCTTATCTGTGGGTTCAACCAACTGTGGATCAAAAATATTCAGAAAAAAAATTTCCAGAAAGTACCAAAAAGCAAAACGTTAATTTGCTGCATGCTGGCAACTCTTTATGTAGCATTTATGTTGTATTTACAATTATTTACATAACATCTATGTTGTGTTAGGTATTATAAGTAATCTAGAGATGATTTAAAGTATATGGGAAAATGTACCTAGGTTCTATGCAAATATTATGCCATTTTATGTAAAAAACTTGAGCATCCATGGATTTTGGTATCTTTGGGGGAGGAGGGGGGCAATCCTGAAATCAGTCCCTCATGGCTACCCAGGGAGTACTGTACATAAAAACGATACCACTGCACATCAGCTTTCATGTTATACTTTTCAGGGAGCTTTTGTGTCTACTATTTCATTCATTTCATTTTATTTTATCATCATGACAACTCTGTGGGGCAGTACAGAAGTCATCATTAAGTCCATTTTAAAGATGAGGAAACTGAGGCCCAAAGACACCTAGGTACTTGCAGTGCAGGTCTGTCATTGACTCAGGACCTATTTCTGGATGTCCCCTTTATGCCCAGGTCTGTGTTAATTCCTGGGGATACAATTATGACCTACAAATGGATAGTCCCTATTCTCCCAGAGCTTCTAGTCTGATGACAGCAATAAACATTAAACACATACATTAAATAAGCTATTTAATTATACTTGTGTTAAGTGCTATGAAGGAAAGTATGTGGTATAGGTGGGAGCAGACAGCAGTCTGTGAGGGAGGGTTTTCAGTTTTGAATCCAGTTTCATGCTCCTGTACCATTAAAGTCGGGCTCTTGCCTGCCATGGAGCTTGGCTGTTTAATCTAAATTCAAGGATTTGAATGCTACAGAAGTACACTGGATATCAGTGAACTGCCTTATGGTATCCTAGCTGACAGTTGGGTATTATAGTGGGACCATGACGTTTTGAAACAGTTCTTTGAATCAGCTTCCAAAGAAATGCCCCTGTTAGGATGAGGGAGTAATTAACCAGCATCGTCTCTCACCTGGTTGGTCACAGAGTCTTGGTCTTAGTGGCCATCCCCTTCCCCCCTCATCTTGAGCATCTCTTAAAGCTGCTCTGCCAGGTGAGAAAGACAGTCTTGCCACATAGAGGAGACCTTTTTGTGGTCAGAGCTTTATAAGTAGTGGCAACCCTTGGTAGGATAGCCTCTGAAGGTGCTCTCAAGGTCATTAGCAGTTTGTCCAAAGCTGTATAATTCCAGGTGACTCTGGGTCTGAGAGTTTATGATGATACCGCTGTCATTTTTGTCTTTCCCCATAGGTATGTGTCTCATTTCACCAGTACTCTCCATTCAATACGAAAGAAGTATAGGCTGGATGATATTCCTCTCAACTCCCTTTTTCAAGAAGATTGGGCGGCTTTTCAGAATTCCATTAGGTAAAGTGGGGGTAAACATGCATAATAGAGTATATAAAAATGATAAATGTGTGTGTAAGGCGTTCTTTTTTCTCTCTTTCACTGCCCCCCCCCCTTTTAAAGCAAATACTCTAGACTCTGAAAACAAGCCAATAAACAAAAAAACCAAGCCAAACCAAACAAACACCAAAAAGACCCCTCTTGCTCTTAAAATATTTTTTAAAGTTCTTTATGAACTCATCTCCTTTGGTGACTTAAGTTTTTTTATGTTTGGTTTGAGATTTTTTTTTTCCCCTTAGCCTATAGTTTCTACAAACGTAAAATAAGTTAGAGCTTTTATTTTAGAAAATGCACAGCTAATTGGATCCTGTTTCTGGATCTGTGCCACAGAACTAAATGGTAAGTCAATGCTATTTGGCCTGCAAAGAGCCGTGTAAGAGTTCCGTGAAAGGGCTTGAGGTGACCCTCCCAAGTCGTTGTTGACAGACAGATTCTGGCGTAGCCTGTGTGACCTGTGGGCCACTAGGTAGACACTCTGTTGCCCTAAGCCCTGAGGTCTGGTGGGAGTGTGATTGGCAGTGGCCTGAGGAGTTTGGCCCTTGATGTGTCCAGCCTGAGGGAATGCCCTAGCAGTCCAGTGGTTAGGATTCCGCGCTTCCACTGCAGGGGGCACGGGTTCGATCCCTGGGCGGGGAACTAAGATTCTGAACGCTGCACAATGCGGCCCCCCCCCAAAAAAAAAAAAAAAGACGGAAGCTCTGGAAGCACTGGGCCTGCATCGTCCCAAGGCTATGACCTGAAGTCTCGGTTGACTAGGTGTATGTTCTTTGTTGTGCTGTGGTTCTCCCACTCCTATGAGGTCTAACAACTGTACTATCAGCCTGAGATAAAAAGCGATCTAGAAATTTCTTTTCCTTACAACCATTCTTTGCAGACATAGTTCTGAAAAGGCAAGCTGCTCTCCCCCCACTTACATTTCTTGCCTGACCCCTGGCCTAAGTGGTATGTGCAGAGTGCCCATGGCACATGTGGGTCTCAGTGCAGATCCAGACCCTCCAAAAGCTGTCTTTAATCAGGGTAAACCCAGGGCCTCCCAGGACCATTTGGAGTGTCTCCTCATGGGCTCTGATCTGAACTTTTTTTTTTTGATGAAATTTAATGTTCTAGATGCTAATATCCCTTATCAGCTGTGGCAGCTTGGTACACCAGAAAATATTATGCGCAAAGTTGTTCTCTTGTAACTGGTGTGAGTGGAATATTTCACTTTCTCATAAACCTTTCTTATGATGGAATGCCTAGATATCCTGGTGATGATAGACACTTTTAGAGAAAGTTAAAAGTTAACTAGACCTAAGATGTTTTTAATCCTTGGATTTGTCCTGACATTATAGTTTGGTGTTGAAGGACTCAGTAGCTGGAGTTTGAGGCCTAGCATAAAATTACTTGAAAATTAAAGGATTATTAAATACAGAAATGATCATTCAGGCTTATCTCTGAGAAACAAATGGATTAATCTTCATCTGCCTTTCATGTGATCAGAGAGAAACAATTCTAAGATCAAAACAGTTTTCTCTTCTATGCCTGGCAAATAGCAGGCAGCTCACAAATATTAATGAATTTTGGTTTTTAAATTTTAGATACAAAGAATTTCCAACCCATTTTATTTGCTTGTTTGTTTTGTTTTGTTTGTTTTGCTTTTTTGGCCACGCTGTGCAGCTTATGGGATCCTAGTTCCCTGACCAGGGATCGAACCCGTGCTCCCTGCAGTGGAAGCGTGGAGCCTTAACCACGGGACCTCCAGGGAATTCCCTCCAACCCATTTTCTTAAGGACAAAGCCCAAAAGCAACCTCAGTATATTTGGAAATGTAAAATTATTTGAGATCATGTTGGATAGAATTGCGATTCATAGCAGAGAGACCCATGACACGACGATATTAGAAGGGACCAGCATTTCCCTTTTACATGCATTACTAATGAATGGAACATTTCAGGTGGGCCCTCAAGTGGTTAACTGCTTTCCCACAACCCAGCACACCACCAGAAGTGGTGAATAGTTAGAATTTTTATGAATGGGACAATGTTTGTCCTGTACATGTCGGCATTCCAGATACTTGAAGTGCTTTTTGTTTCGTTTAGGATAATAGCCACCTGTGGAGAGCTCCTGCGGCAGTGCGGGGACTTGGAGCAGCAGCTAGCCAACAGGTAGGAGAGGGCTGTGGGCCGGCCCCTGGGCTCTCAGCTGGGGAAGACCTTGATAGAGTGCCCAGCACCATCTGAAGCCACAGAGCTTGAGGACTCTCTGTACCTCGGATACGAGGTGTCAGTGTTCTCACCATTCAACATTTATCGAGCACCTAAAAGGAGCAAGGCTCTGACCTCCTTGGCACATACTTTTAGTTCGATATGGAAGTTTCAGCCTAAAAGAGGAAGCAGCACATGTTGTCTCCAGATTATGAGTGGGCAGGGCTCCCACTGCATGTTTGCAAGTCAGTTATTGGGAATGGAAAGTTATAGGCGGTGGCGAGGTCCCCTGGGCCAGCCCACAGAATCGGGATGAAACCGGCCAGCCTGCCTTCTGGGTTCTGCAGTAGGATCCTGTGCTGCGGAAGCCGGTGTGTGTGTCAAAGGAGGATTTCTGGGGTCAGGCCTAGGAAAGGCCCTCCTGCCCCCTCTCCATTCTGATACCTGCCAGGGCTTTTACACTGCCCCGAAGTGACCCCATTCGGACCTGCTTTTCCTTCCAAGGGCTTCAGGCTTCCCAAATGTCCTCACTTCTTCAGCAGAATCTCTGATTGCCCTGGTGCAGCTGCTTTCTCTGTTCTGCAGGAATTCAGGGGAAGAAGTCTGTTTCCTACAGCGGTGTTAGGGCCTAGCGGCAGGCAGTCCCTTCACCTCTTTCTGGGATAATTCTTTGTTGTCCTAGAGTCATCTCTGCAGGAGGGAATTTCTGGCAGTGCTACAAAGTGAAAAGCAAGCTGAGGCCTCGAAACTGGGTGGGCGGTAGGGCTGAGCTGCTGGGGAAGGTCGTCAGACCGGCTGCAGGGTCAGGGCTCTGAGTCGGTCATTTCTCTTCTCCTCACCACTCTTTGTTTCATTTCTGAACCCACGGGTTGCCTTCAAGTCCCAAGATTTTTCACCATGGTCCTCATTATGGGGAAAGCCTTGCGGGGGCCAGGGGTGCCCGGGTGAGTTGGAATGGGCAGCTGTTGCAGTTCATAACTCCCAAACAGCCCAGCACAGAGCTCATGTGACTTCTTGGAATGAATAAAACCAGAGCACCACAGGCGTACAGCGGAGTGTGTATAAATAATATAAATAATGATGTAAACACCCCCTTTCTCCCTCCCCACTCCCACACACACTTATGCTCGTGTTTATATGCACGTGTGTGTGTACACACACACACACACACACACACACACACGGTGAGGGGAGCCTATGGCGGAAGGGTGAGTAGGTCTGGGTTCACGAAGGGCCCCTAAGAAAAGGTGAAAATTTGACATGTATATATCTAAAAGAAAGCTATGTAGCTTATTAGTTTCTTAATTACGGTGGTAATTACAGCCTGGGCCCAGATCAAAAATTAAAAGTTCACGAGTGTACAAAGTATTAAAAACTGAAAATCTACTCACCCCAAAAATTCTTGAGAAGAAACGTTAACAGCCCCCCTGCCCCCATTGCATTTGTTGAGCTCTGCCATGAAAGGCTTTACATGAATTAACTCCTTAATCCTCCCAGGGCGTCCAAAGAGATAGGTACTATTCTTACCTCCATTTTTACACATGAAGAGACATTGAGGCATAGAATTTGGCACCGGTAGTAACTTTTTAAGTAAAAGAAATTATCTGTGGAAAGAGCTGTGTCTGAGGTGATGCACCTGAGAGGCAGTGATCTGAACCTGGACATCAGCTGAGTCATCCCGAGTGTGTGAGCATCACCTCCACACTGTCCTTCCTCACAGATGAGTGTCTGTCCTCAGACTTGGGTTTCTCTGCATATATATCAGACGTCTTTCCATATCAGAACATATAGACTTGCCTTAATCTTTTAATGAAGATGAGTATTACCTTCTAAAGGGTAAGGAAGGATCTGGTTAAGAAGGTGAATGGGGGCATGACAGATAAAGGGTGAGCCCCTCTAACTGCATTTTGCAGCCCCGAGAGGCTGAGAGCCTGGCCCGAGCTTTGGTGTGAAATGAGAACAGATTGGGTGTATCCAAGGGAGCCTTTTTAAGAGGTGACGTCATTCTGGAAGCACTGAGCCTGGAAAGGGAAAAGAGTAACAGTCATCATCTGTGTTCCCATCAGGGAGCCTATGTGTGTGACTGCCAGCTATAAAGCTTATCTTATCTCCCTGTCAGTTTCACCGGCAGACAGACTGCAACTTAGGACCCCTCTCCTCGGGTGGCAGAGGCAGTAGCTCGAAACATTGCAGATTGCTTCAGCGACAAGAGTGACATTGGCTACTGGGCCTTTAAGATCACCTGTTTGCAGACAGGGATCGTTTTGTGATCAGTGGGGCGAGTAAAGCAAGGTTGAGTTGGGTGTCACCCGAGGGATTTCTCTTGTGCTTGGGTGACATACAGGGAGATTGCTGTGGTTCCTCTATACTTTTATGGTGCCCACCACTTATTTTTGGAACAGTAGTATTTTCACTAGGACAAGGTTTTAGTGGGACAGTTCAGTGGGACAGTGAGGTTTGGGGAATCCAAAATAAATGTCCAGGTTCCTGTGGCTGAGGAGTGGGCAGCAGGCTTTCCAGAAAAGGAGATGAGTTGAGGAAGGAGATGGAATTGGGATGTTAGTCCCTCCCTCTTCTGCTCATACTCACTGCCTTCTCCTGGCTCAGCAGGTAGCATAACACTGGCACATAATGGACTCTCCTGTTAATCTCTGAGCTTCTGAGGGCAAGCTCTATGTTTAATCACCTGATATCGCCAAGACCTGGCTTAGAGCCCACTGCAATGATGAGAAAACGTTTCTTTTTTTTTCTTTCTTTCTTTATTTTTGGCTGCGTTGGGTCTTCGTTGCTGCGCACGGGCTTTCTCTAGTTGCGGCGAGGGGGGGCTACTGTTTGTTGTGGTGCGTGGGCTTCTCATTGCAGTGGCTTCTCTTGTTGTGGAGCACGGGCTCTAGGCGCACGAGCTTCAGTAGTTGCAGCATGTGGGCTCAGTAGTTGCAGCTTGCAGGCTCTAGAGCGCAGGCTCAGTAGTTGTGGTGCACGGGCTTAGTTGCTCTGTGGCACGTGGGATCTTCCTGGACCAGGGATCGAACCGTGTCCCCTGCGTTAGCAGACGGATTCTTAACTATTGCGCCACCAGGGAAGTCCTGAGAAAATGTTTCTTAATGAATGAGGAAATCAAGTGTTCATTTTGGTATGGTTTAGTTCTCAATAATAGGAAATACATATAACGGGAAATCAGATTCTAATGATGAGGTCATCTAATGGTGACTGGATGAAGAGGAGGCTAGGGAAAAATGCCATTAGTTCCTTAGGGTTGGAGCTATATTTACTCCAACATTTAAAAATATTAGATTTGGTTTTTATTGTAGAGCACAGTATTGTGACATTTTAAAGTATAATTTTTTTTAAAATTAATTAATTAATTTTTGGCTGCACTGGGTCTTCGTTGCTGCGCGCGGGCTTTCTCTAGTTGTGGCGAGTGGGGGCTACTCTTCATTGCCGTGTGCAGGCTTCTTATTGTGGTGGCTTCTCTTGTTGCGGAGCACGGGCTCTAGGGGCACGGGCTTCAGTAGTTGTGGCATGTGGGCTCAACAGTTGCGGCTTGCAGGCTCTAGAGCACAGGCTCAGTAGTTGTGGTTCACAGGCCTAGTTGCTCTGTGGCATGTGGGATCTTCCCGGACCAGAGCTCAAACCCGTGTCCCCTGCACTGGCAGGAGGACTCCTAACCACTGCACCACCAGGGAAGTCCCTTAAACTATAATCTTTAATACTCAAAACATTCCCAACATAACTGTTTTTCTTCAGCTTGGATGGCAGACTGATGCCACTTGCCTGGCAGCCTGAGACTGAGACACGTATTGCAGTAACCCCAAGAAGGAGAGCTGACTTCCCGGAGGGGAGAGACGAAAGCTCAGCTGTCAACTTCCTGCTCACCAAACCCAGGGTCACCTGTCAAAAAATAATTACGGAGCACCTGCTATATGCCCGGCACTGTGCTAAGTGCTGGGAATTCAGAGATGAAGACCAGTCTGTGGTTTAGCCTCACCATCTAGTGTGTAAGAGAGGTGAGGGCTTCCCTGGTGGCGCAGTGGTCGAGGGTCCGCCTGCCGATGCGGGGGACGCGGGTTCGTGCCCCGGTCCAGGAGGATCCCACATGCCGTGGAGCGGCTGGGCCCATGAGCCATGGCTGCTGAGCCTGCACGTCGGGAGCCTGTGCACTGCAGCGGGAGAGGGCACGGCAGTGAGGGGCCCGCGTACCACACACACACACAAAAAAAAGAGAGGTGAAGGCTGGTGAAGTTAGAAGACTGAGTGCCTGGGGGGAAAGATTGGGCAGAGAAGATGCCCCTGGGACAGGTCCTTGAAGAAGGAGTAGGATTTTTCCAGGTGCACCAAGGAGGGGAGAGCATTTCAGATCATGGGAGCGTGCGAGCAAGACACGCAAGGGCGTGAAGCATGGTGTGTGGGCTGGGGGCGGTTGGCACGGTAGCGGGAACGTTTGTAAGGATACGGGGGCTCCAGCGATGGAGGGCGCTGGGGGCCATGCCTAGGCATTTTTAATTTTATCTTGGGGAGCACTGAAGGATCTCTGGGAAAAAGACAAAATCAGATTTGCCTTTTGGAAAGATCATTCCAGTAACCCTTAGGAGGACAGATTAAATGGAGTGTGGAAGGGAAGGCAACTATGATCCAGACAAGAAATAGTGAAGACTTGGAAGTCAGGCAGCGGCAGGGACAGGCCACAGTTTCACAGAGAAGAGATGCAACCAAAATTACCGGTAGGCGTAACCCACAGGGAAAACTGTAACTTGACCTTAGTGGCAGAGGCAGGTGGCTACTTGTGTCAGCAGTGGTTCCTGAGGAAAGTCCTGTCCCCAGGATTTGTTTGCAAGTACAGGCATTTCTTGACAAGCTCATGGGTCATGGGATTTGTTTTGAAGAAGTGAATGCCTACAGGCTGCCATGTCCAAAGTGATCTTTTTTATAAGAAATTATGGTAAAGGAGGCATTGGGGAATTAGGCACAGTTGGGATGTACTACAGTGTCTAGTCTTCTGGCTACATAGGTTTGTATAATTCTGTACACATTTAAACGTATAGGCTGAATGGTGAGGTTGGGCTAAGGAGGAAACAGAGTGAGGATTTTCAGCATCCGTCAAGGGAGGTCATCCTCGTTGGAGACAGAGATCCTGCTCCCCAAGCAGCGCCAGAGCTTGATCATCCCATAGAGCCTCCTCCAGGCGTTGTTCTTTCTCAGGAGAGCACCAGGTTCTCTCAATAGATCTCTCTAAACCTCAGAAGTAAACTTTACAGTGCCGGTGAACACAAACACCACACGAGCCCAGCGTGTGCGAGAGTGTGAGTCCTGTGGGTAGAGGTGTGCAGCGAGCTGCTGTCACTCTTCTCCAGGGACACTGTCGTGTCTCGTGCCTCTGACTGCAGTGCCGATGGCTCCCCTGGCTTTGACTATTCCAAAGAGTAAAGCTAATATAGCTCATATATAGAAAGTGCACAGTATTCCCAGATTGTAGTGAATTGACGGCTGCCCTGTAGGCTGTGCATTACATTAGGAAGATGGCATATTCTGTTAGCGTGAGTGTTAAATAGGAGATAAAAACACCTGGTGTTTATTGTGCACCTGAGGTCCAGCTCCCTCCTAAAGGATCAAGGGCGTCTCCATTTCCTTATAAAATGGACCCTAAATCAATCTGCCTCATGAGGATATCCTGGGATTTAGTAAGGAGCAGTCTGAATGCTCCAAGAAGAAAATTCCATACAAATAGCTCAGGGCGTAATCATCATCACTTTCATTACAGGATTTTGTCCACAGCTGGGAAGTATCTCTCTGAGTCCTACAGCCCTCGGAGCCTGACCGGTTTTCAGGATAGCATCTTGACAGACAAGAAGAGCTCTGCCAGGAACCCATGGCAAGAATATAATTACCTTCAG
Source organism: Mesoplodon densirostris (assembly GCF_025265405.1). NCBI lineage: Eukaryota > Metazoa > Chordata > Mammalia > Artiodactyla > Ziphiidae > Mesoplodon > Mesoplodon densirostris. The sequence continues at coordinate 49,378,152 of NC_082676.1, forward strand.
AAAGACAGCCCTGCCGAATATGGCAGTTTAATGGAAATACTCTATACCCTCAAGGTATGAGACCTGACTGATGGCATTCTTGCAAATGAAAACTTTTCTCTTGTCACTCACCCTTTCCCTAACCCAGGCTTTCTGCCCCTGTTTGTGGGCCCTGGGCTGTGGCATGCCCTCCCACGGTCTCTGTCTCGTTTATGTTGGGGTTTTAAGAAGCTAATCAACTAAACCGGGGTCGAACCAATTGAAACACAGCTGTGGGAGGAGTTGGATAAAGGGAGCTTTATTACCGACGAAAGGTAGGCTGGAGAGTGTGGCTCTCGATCTGCAGCCGTGGGAGCTCGCTGTTCTCCTCTCCGGAGTTAGGCCCATCAGCAGGGTGGGCGGAGCTGGACGGCCCCGGGCCCCCACACGGGCACAGCCCCCCCGTACTGAGTGGCAGAGAGGGGACCGGAATCCTGTACTGCCTGGGCGTGGGCAGAAGCTGGGAAGGTGGACCCCAACCCAGGAGCCAGGGGAGGAGCAAGGTAGGGAGGAGCCGGGAGCGCCCCTCCAGTGAGGTTCTTCCGTGTGGCAACACGACGACGTGGGAATCAGTGTTCCCTCCTGGCTGTTCCTTTGGTTTAAACTCTTCGTTTGTCTACCATAAAATGGCCCTTGACTTTGAGCTTTGGGCCTCTTGGGGTCCAGGGACAGGGGACCTCCCAACAAATGGAATAAGCCGCACGCTCCCTGGGAATGGCCTCAGGGTTCTTAGAGGGCCACGGCCTCCTTTCCAGAGCCACCCCCCACCCCCCACCCCCAGTCTGAGTTGAACCGCACTCTCCTGGTGATAAGCCAAGGAAGTATGGCTGTTCCCATAGCACCAAATTCAATCTGAAATTATCCTGTTGGGCCACGAGCTCTGGAGGTGACTGCACAGTGTGCCTCAGGATGTGTCTGAGGCCTCAGCGTTGCCCTCACAGGGTCTCCCCCATCCCTCTGTACCTTGACCCACCAACTGGCTGCATTTGAGCTTGACAAACACTTCTTGAAGCCATTCTGCAAGTTCATTCATCCGTGCTTCTGTGATTACGTTAAAGCAACTCTGTTTATCTTTATTGCTGATCTGATTTATGTCTGTTTGTTGTAATCAGTTCATTTATAATAGCAAAACTAAGGTTACATTTTCCACCTCTGTATTTTCTCAGGCTGTTTGGAATACCTCGGGACTCACACAGGTGGTGCATACTCTGGTGTACAGCCGAGTATAATCGACCTGACCTCACTGGGAATCAGGGCTCTGTCTGTCACTCTTGTTTCTACATGACACTTCTGATCATTTTTTCCTTCTTCCTCTATCCCTGAGGGACAGTCACAGGTTAATTTTTCCTAAACTACCAATCCATGAGCTTATATTAGCTTAAATGCATCGGGGTCACCTGGGAAAGTGAATGAAAAATATATCAATAGTTTCCTGGGCTCCAGAACCCCAATGGATCCAGATTCAGTAGTTCTGTGGTAGACCCTGGGTATCTGTAACTCACTGTGCTCTCCAGGGGGTCCTGGGGCACAGCCAGGTTTGGAAACCACTGTAGTAGAGAACCCTCTTACTATTTTCCTTTCAGTGGCCTTTCAAAATGCTTAGCTAATGCTAATCCAATCGGTTGGATTCAGGGCATAACAACCTGCCTTCTGCATTTTCTTGTCTTAGGAAAAAGGGTCAGGTAACCACAACCTGCTGTCGGCGTCTCGAGCGGCTCTGACTCGGCTTAACCAGCAGGCCCACCAGCTTGCTTTCGATTCCGTCTTCCTGCGCATCAAACAACAGCTGCTCCTCATTTCCAAGATGGATGTAAGTTTCCCACCAACTGGAAAACGTGCCCCTTCACCCCCCAGCCTAGGCCTAATGTCCCCTTCCCCGAGCTTTGGGTGGTGCCCCCTCTGATTCTCCTAGAAGTCCAGCTATAGAGTCACTGTTCCCTTGCAACTCACTGCTTAGCGAGACTGTCCTATCTTAATTGTAGTTACTGTGATGCTGTGTTTTTAGGCTGTTTCTTGGGATTATTACTATTGCTTGATTAACTTTCACAGCAGCTTAGCTGTGCCCTCTTAGGGAGAAGTAAGGGAGATTATGTGCCTCTGGAAAAGTTGGGGCCGGTCAGAGGAGCTAATTGTCTGATGAGGTTGAATTGTTTTCGTGCCAAACATTTGTGGAGACTTGGTTCTGGAACTTTATTCAGGAGAGTGCCTTACTAGAGTTGATCTGGTGTTTTTGAGGAGAGTTTGAAGGGTTCTGCTCTTTTCTATCCTTGATACTCTTTCTATTTGGCGATTCTTAGAACATCTCACTTTCCTTGCCTTGCACACTCTTCTCTTTTCTGGTTGTCCTTATTCCTTTTCAAGGAATTGCCTATCAGTCCTGTTTTCTCTACTGGCTCTGACTTTCCCTGGGTCCAGATCTCATGACTTTCCTTTCAGATTTCTGAGACAGTCCCCTGATTAATTTTTCTCACTGACTCCTCAAGTCTATCTGGATTTGGCTTATTTTAAAGATAGTCTTGGGACTTCCCTCGTGGTGCAGTGGTTAAGAATCCTTCTGCCAATGTAGGGGACATGGGTTCGATCCCTGGTCTGGGAAGATCCTACATGCCACGGAGCAGCTAAGCCCACGTGCCGCAACTACTGAAGCCCACACACTCTAGGGCCCACGTCCCACAACTGCTGAGCCCGCATGCTGCAACTACTGAAGCCCACGTGCCTAGAGCCCATGCTCCACAACAAGAGAAGCCACCACAATGAGAAACCCGCGCACCGCAACAAAGAGTAGCCCTCGCTCGCCGCAACTAGAGAAAGGCCGCACGCAGCAACGAAGACCCAACGCGGCCAAAACAAAACAAAACAGTAAAGATGGTCTTTTGGGAAAGATCCAGTCATAACTGGATCATAACTAACCAAGAGATCCTTTAAGGAAGTCCTTTGCTTTTTGCCGCCCTCTGGAAAGCATACTAGGCCTGGAGCCAAGGGCCACTCGCTTTATTCACCGTATGACCTGGTTACGTCTGTGCGAAATGCCGTGAGATCTACTCCAACTAGATTTTGCACGTCTGGCCTGGCTGGGGCAGGGCTGGGGGGGGGGGGGTTGGTGTGGTGTGGGGCCCCTGCTGTCGCATCCTAGTGGAAGTGCTGTCGGTGGAGCTGTACCGGGCACCGCCCATGCCTGGTCTTGTTGGGTCACATGGCTGAGGCTGTTACCTCCTCTGTGAGCCTCATCTCCTTATCTTTAAAATGGGGATACAGTAATTCTCACCATATGGGCGTGTGAGGATTAAGTGAGATTGTGTATATGATAGAATTTAGCACAGCCCCTGTCACAGAGTAGATGCTTAATACGTGGTGGTTTTCTTTTTTTTCTGTGATTCTCAAGAGTAATGACAGTTTTTAAAAATAGAAATTACATATATTCATTTTCAGAAATTCAAGCAATATAGGAAAGTACAAAGAAAAAAAGCAGTAAACCCTTCAAAGTCCCAACGTCCAGAACTCATCAAGCCAGACATCTCTTCCTGCCCACTCACATGTTGAAGGCTGGACGGGCATTGGTAGGGAAATGATCTATAGGAAGAAATGGAATTGTGCTACACATGCTGTTTTTCAAAAAAATATATATATATATACAATATAAATGTTATTTGAATTTAACTAGAAAAAGAAGATAAACGAAACCAAAGGAATGGTTGAACTTGAGATAATAGTTTCTTCACCATGAAAGATATCAGTTCCCAGAAGATCTCTTCAAGATTAAGAAAGAAAGATTATGAAAACTACAATGGGGGGTCGTTGGTTTTTGTTAATCATGTTTCTGTTTTAGATAGATATTGACATTGATTCGCCTGCCCTGAAAGCCGCTGGGATTAGCATTCCTCACATCTCTCATCTTCCCCCACCTCCCCGGTTTGGTTGTTTTTATTATTTTTATTTTGTCAGAGGTTGAAGTCTTGACCTTCTGTTCTGAAACCTTCATTCTGCCAGTTGTTTAGTCTTCTCCACTGAGCCCAGCTCGTGCTTCCCACCCGGCCTTTCCCCTCTACGTCTGCGTTCCACGCCCATTGTTCTGCCCCGGTCCTTGGTCGCCTGGTCTCGCCTTCTCATTCAGGCCTCACCACGACGGCTCGGGCGCTGGGAATGGATGCAGGCAGCTTTGGCAATTAGGAGGAATTCTCCCAGAGTGCCAGCGTGAAAGCACACAACACAAAGGCGAACACTTTGGCCTTAAGGATTTGAAAATTAAACCCTGATCATTAAATGTTTGTTTTTAATGTTTGCTGGTAAATTGTATTGCTCTTGTACATTACAAGAATATAAACCAACACTATATTCCCTTTCAAAATAGATGGTTGAAGTTTACCTGCGTTACCTGGTGACAGATGGTGAGAAAAGGCCCTTTGAAGGAAATTTTAAATTCAAAAATAATCTGCATCATTTCCCTATTGACCCTCTTCAGGTCCACCCTCTCTGCCTGCTTTTTCAGGCCCTCCCTCATCAGTCCACTCTGTCTCGCCCTTATTTGAAAGTACTTTTCCACTCTGGCCCTTCTTTCCCTCTGCCCTCCCCCCATCACCTTCCGACTTCGCTCCTCCCACGTCCTCTGTGAAGCCTTCCCAGGGCCTGCAGCCCACGGTGCTGGTCCTTTAGATGCACTCTGGTGATGTGCTCTTTCCCCACAACTCAGCCCTTGCTCCTGGCCTCCCCTTCTCGGCCTCACCGACCCTCACCACCTCTGCTCCCTCCCTGTGCCCCTCTGTGCCAGGACTTCACCACCAGGTTGTATTGTTCCTTCTTTTCAAATCTGTCTCTGTCTGTTTCCATGGCCACTGCCCTGGTTTGGGTTCTCGTCATCTCTGAATTGTTTCTCGAGCCTTTCATCTTCCTCTCCGCCCACAGCCCTTCTCAGAGTTGCTGCATCAATCTTCCTAAAGCATCGCTCTGATTTTGTCTCTCCGCATTCAGATCCCTTTCTTGGCTCCCCCCAGTCAGTGCGATTGTCTATTTTAAACAACTTTTTACTATGGAAATTTTCATACATATGCACGAGTAGAGGGAAGAGTGTAATAAACTCTGTGTCCTCATCACCCTGTTTCATCAGTGATCAACTCCTGGCCGTTCTGTTTCATATATATACCCCTTATCTAAAATAAGAACTCTAAAAATAATCACAATACCATAATCACCCTTAAAGAATACAATTAAAAATAATTCCTTAATACCATCAGTGTTCAAATTTCCAGTTGTCTTATAAATGTCATGATTTAACTGTTTGAATCAGAATCCAGATTAGTTCTGCACATTGGGATTGGTGGATGTGTGAGGTGTCTTTTACGTCTCTTTTGAACTCTACAGGTTACCTTTCCATCTCTCTTTCTCTGCCTCCCTCCCTCCCTCCTTCCCTCCCTCTCTCTCTCTTTCATTTTCCCTTTTCTTTTCTTTAAAATTTATTTTTTTATTTATTTATTTTTGGCTGTGTTGGGTCTTTGTTGCTGCACGCAGGCTTTCTCTAGTTGCGGTGAGTGGGGGCTACTCTTCGTTGCGGTGTGCGGGCTTCTCATTGCGGTGGCTTCTCTTGATGCAGAGCACAGGCTCTTGGCGCCCGGGCTTCAGGAGTTGTGGCACGAGCGCTTAGTTGCTCAGCGGCATGTGGGATCTTCCCGGACCAGGGCTCGAACCTGTGTCCCCTGTACTGGCAGGCGGATTCTTAACCACTGTGCCACCAGGGAAGCCCCGTCATTTTCCCTTTTCTTAGCCTGGTGTTCACAGCTGTGCATTCTCTTTCTAGCCTTCCCTCTCTGCACCTCATGCATCCTGTGGCCGGCCCCTTCTCTAGCCACCCTAGGTTCTTGCTCCTCTGAACTCTTATTGTATAAAACCTGACTGAGAACTTCTGCCACTGAGAACTCTTGAAGTGGAAGCCTGTGTGTGTGTGTGTGTGTGTGTGTGTGTGTGTGTGTGTGTGTGTGTGTGTACGTGTAGGGGGTATAGGGTGGGAGTGTGTCAGGGGTCTTGGTTCCCCAAGGAGAGCAAGAACCAAGATTGCCAATTCTTTGTCTCCTCCCTACAAAGCCTGGCACAGGGTGCTATACAGCATGGGCGCTCGGTGCACGTGCATGATTGGCGTGTTCCTTCCCCGTGGGGTGGGAGTTACCAAAAGAGGATTCTCAAAAAACAGCATGGAGGGCTTCCCTGGTGGCACAGTGGTTAAGAATCCACCTGCTAATGCAGGGGATTCGGGTTCAATCCCTGGTCCGGGAAGATCCCACATGCCACGGAGCAACTGAGCCTGTGTACCACAACTACTGAGGCTGTGCTCTAGAGCCCACGAGCCACAACTACTGAGCCTGCGTGCCACAACTACTGAAGTCCATGCGCCTAGAGCCTGTGCTCTGCAACAAGAGAAGCCACTGCAATGAGAAGCCTGCGCACAGCAACGAAGAGTAGCCCCCGCTCAACACAACTAGAGAAAGCCCGCGCACAGCAACAAAGACCTAACACAGCCAAAAATAAAAACAAATAACTAAATACATTTATACAAAAAACAACAAGGAGTTTAGAAAACTATAGGGGCAGGAGTGGGGAAGAAAAGGCTTTGTCTAGAGCAGGAAAATTAGAGTCGAGTTGGTGCTAGAGAGTGTGGGGAGGACGGCTGAGGCTTGGCCTGGGCCGGGATCCCAGGGGTGGACACGGTCATGACATTCCCGGAAAGCTCCTTAAAGGATCAAGCAACCAGATCGGGCATCAGGTGGCTGCAGAGAGCAGCTACCACGTGACCTTGGGAGTCACTCCAGGAGTCCAGCCAGAAAGGGCATTGTTTTCCAGGCTGGCCTTAGGGTGACTCAGGTAAGAATTAAGCAACTAGATTTCTGTGGAAAGCTGTGCCATGCTGACAATTAACCACATGTGTGCTGGTAATTGGCCTAACTCTGTAGGGGAGGCCGGGAAGGCTCCCACAGTGACGTCATAGTCCCATTGAATGATGAAAGAAGATGTGTTGGTGCTGCAGGTCTCCAGACAGGGGGTCCTGAAGAGGACAAAGGAGCTGTTGGTGGGGTTTGGAGGCTCCTTCTCATCCCTTTCCCTTTGAGTTCTGAATCAGTTGAGACATAGATACAGAAAGCAGGTGGAATAAAAGCAGCACCTTTAACTTAGTAAAGCAGTGTTGGTGAATGTGGTTTGGATATTCCTGCAACCAGACAGGGCTTCCAATTCACGTATGGTCTCTGTGGAGGATTTTAGGGGGTCCTGGTCTCTTCAGAGTGCTGGCTGATGAACTGGGAGTTAGTGAGGCTACCTGTGCCAGCAGCTGTTAACCGGTTACCCTCACCCTGTAGAGAAACTCAGAATAAGAATATCCAACTCTTCCTTTCACGTTTTGAGCGGGTAAACACAGACGGGATCAGTTCCCATTGAATAGTTGAGTGGAGAAGGTGGGATTTCCTGCTTTATGGATCTGAAAGGATGCAGAGAGAGAGAGAGGATTACTTCCTCTATGGCAGGCTTCAAGGTGATGCCGTAAAGAAGAGAAATCCCTGGTCTGCCGCGTGGTGATGATTCCAAAGGCCAGCTCTGAGCAAAGATAGTGCCTGTGGTGATGCTGCGTTCTTCATGCAGTTTCCAGCACGTGGTGCTTGCGCGTGCTGCCTGGGTGCTGTGACATTGACTGTTTCCTCTCCTTCCTCCCCTAGAGCTGGAACACCGCCGGCATTGGAGAAACCCTGACCGATGACCTGCCCACCTTCAGTCTCACTCCTCTCGAGTACATCAGCAATGTAAGAGCCTCTGTGTACTTTTCTCTGCGCTGATCACAGCATCTGAGACCTTGTCTTGTCTGGCCCTTCTGGGTAAAGTGGTCCTTGCTGCATCGGTTCTGTCTGGACCTTTGCTTTTGGATAGTCTCCATCCATATCCAGGACTTTAAGGAAATGCGGTTGATTTCCTTAAATCAGCTGATGAAACACATGCTGATTCCAAAGCCTAACACATTCCCGCCCCTCCCCCATCCCTCTCAATATGAGGTGTGGCCAGTGCCTGAGGGCATCAGAGTGTGAGTCCAGCTCCATTGCTCTTAAATGTCAGTGAGCATAAGAAATGCTGTACAGGAATGATAGACCCCAACTGTGTCTTCCTCACACTATGGGGGAGTTCTGCAATTTTCAGGGGTGATTTTGAGATAAGTGATTTCTGCCTTGAGCTCTCACTTTAGAACCCACACCTGTGTAAGTTATGACTGTTGTAATAGATATGAAGGAATTTTATTTTTATTTATTTATTTTTTTGCGGTACGTGGGCCTCTCACTGTTGTGGCCTCTCCTGTTGTGGAGCACAGGCTCCAGACGCGCAGGCTCAGCAGCCATGGCTCACGGGCCCAGCCGCTCTGCGGCATGTGGGATCTCCCCGGACCAGGGCACGAACCCGTGTCCCCTGTATCGGCAGGCGGACTCTCAACCACTGCGCCACCAGGGAAGCCCTATTTTATTTTTAAAAATATTTATTTATTTTGGCTGCGCTGGGTCTTAGTTGCAGCATGCGGGATCTTTAGTTGTGACATGTGGGCTCTTAGTTGTGGCATGTGGGCTCCTTAGTTGCAGCATGCGAACTCTTAGTTGCAGCATGCATGCGGAATCTAGTTCCCTGACCAGGGATCGAACCCGGGCCCCCTGCATTGGGAGCGTGGAGTCTTACCCACTGGACCACCAGGGAGGCCCCTGCAAAGGAATTTTAGAAGTAAATATTGCACAGTTAGAGGAGGTGTGTGTGATCCCTCTGGTGAGCAGCAAGGAGGATGGCTTTCCTCTGTCTCTTCACTGAGCAAGTCCAAAACGGCAGTTGTTTTCCTCTGTTTTTCAGGGCATTATTCAATACCCTGGACCGATGGAACTAAAAATGTTGGTTGGTCTTTACAACCAATGAGAATAATCTTATTTTTAGAATTGAGACATGTGTATTGCAATCGAAATTGATTCCAGAAACGATGTTGCTTAGAAGGAACTCGAGAGGCTATCCAGTTGATTTGAAACACAGAGGAGTAAGGAAGGCGAGGGGGCGTTTTCAGGCCAGGACTCTTTCCCACCGGCTGCCGCTCGTCAGCCCCCAGGTAGGCATCGTCCTCATGAGGTCATCTCCTGATGACCTCGGCTCAGGAAATGAACATCTACTGAGCACGTACTGTGTGCAGGGGCAGTGCTAGGCTCTTATTGGTGCCATGAGATAGTGTGCAGTATAGACTGAATTTTAGCTTAACAACAACTTTGTGAGCTGGTTGGTGGCAGCCGTGTTTTGCTGTCAGAAGCACCAGGGCTCTGGGGGATGGGAGGAGGGCAGGGAAGCCACTCATTCAGCAGTCGCTCTGTCAGGATGCCTGGTGCTTTATGTGTGTCTCACACATATTAGTTTCGTCTTTGCCACAGCCCTCTGAAGTAAGTATGAGATCACTCTCATTTCAGAGATGGCGAAACCAAGGCCCAGACAGATTAAGTAAGTTGCCCAACGTCACACAGTGGTAGAGCCAGAACTCAAACCCAGGTCCTTCTGACCACAGAGCTGTTCATTTTTCCTGAGTCACTGCGCTTACCCAGCCAGGATATCAAGGAGTATTTATTGAATAGGGGAGAATAGCAGACAAATATCTACAGGTGTGATGTTGAGCATCCCTTCCCACATGGATTTCCAAGAAATAAACATAGACAGAACTCCCAAGAAAAGCTTGGCATTGTGGAATCTCTCTAGGAACCACAGCAATCCCCACAGTCTAAGGCCAATTCATTCAAGTTTGAGATGTCAGATTATTGAAAATATGCACCTAACCGATGCTTTGCCTTGCTGGTGAATGCCCTCACCCACGCAGAACTGTGTGAGCATTATAAGGGGATGAAATAGGAGAAAATCCTTTGAAGAAATAAAACAACATAGATGCAAGGCATATCAATGATGATTCTTTATTTCAAGTAAAACTGGGTTTGTGGATTTAGCCAAGAGGTGATGGCTACGGATGAAAGGGGTACCAAATACAGGAATATGCCTGTGGTCTCTGCACATAGTAGGTATTCAGGAAGTGCTTGCTGAGTGGAATTACAGCGGAGAAATTCTAACCCCAGAAGTCAACCTCCTTCCCTTCCTCCAGCCTTGAGGAAAAATGATGAATTTGTTGCCATTTCAAGCTGAAATGTACAGTGGTTGTGGTTATTAGTGACATAAGTGACCACTTGTCTAGTTTGAGTGAAAGACACTCAAACTAGAGTGTTTTACTTACTAAGTAAATGAAAGGAAAAGGTGCTGATTTTTATCATTTTACCATCTATGTACATAGCACTTTAAAGGGAGACCAAACACAATTTTTTGTTAGCACGATGGGCCACATTAAGTGTTTGGAGACGAAGGTGTAATCATCCTGTAGTCCTCTGGGCTGGTAGATTTTGGGAGTCTGTCTTAACTTCTGGACATGTGCTACCGTATAGGTGTATGTAAGGCCAGATCGAGAAGATCTTTCTCGAATAGTCCTTGGACTTTTAGCTTGCAGAATCAGTATCAACTCTAAGTTGGAATGAATGTGTGAAATCAGTATGGAGCCAAAAAAATCAACAACAGGCTCCAATACCTTTTTAAGAAGATATATATTACATTGTCGTAACCTGAAAATCAACCTCATTTTGAAGTGACACATACACTTACCTTAAAATACTAAACAATTGTGAGTTGTAATAGAAATAGGTGTCTAAAATGTATTCATGATGACAGTCATGTATATCTGACAAATACATGACAAATCCTGAATTACTCATGGACTCATCCCAAATGTCGTGTAACCCTGCCTTTGCGATTCCTCACCCACCAAGAAGGTTTATTTTCTAGAGTTTGTATTATGAAAATGTATAGTTTTCCCTCCAGATTAATTTATAATTATAAACTGCTTTTTTCCCCAACAAAATTCCTTCCTTCGCCTGGTTAAATCACTTAGAAGGAAGAGACCCAGATCCAAATCCAGAAGACAGGATTGAAATTCTTACTTGACCATGCACTTGTTGACATTAGCATCTTACTGGTTTTTCATCTATGAACAGTAATAATGACTTATATTTACACAAGTGCTTTAAATTTTACAAAGCACTCCAGTATCCATTACTCACTTGAGGTAGAGCTCGCACTGAATGCATTCCAAAGAACTGAGGCCATGAGTGAGAAGGATGAATCCATGATCTATGTGCAAACTACTGGTGACTTTTTTTTCAGATGTTGCCTCACCAGTATTACCACACACTGGAAAGATCAGACCTGGAGCTGCTGCAAGGTCTTGCAGTTTTGTCTGTCCACCATTTGCCTTCACATAAATGTACTGCATGAAATAATTACCGCCGCATGTATCAACGTTGGGCTGACAGTGCTTTCTTTTGTTTCAGATCGGGCAGTATATCATGTCCCTCCCCCTGAACCTTGAGCCATTCGTGACTCAGGAGGACTCAGCCCTAGAGCTGGCTTTGCACGCTGGAAAGCTGCCGTTTCCTCCTGAGCAAGGTAAGAGAGACCTGCAGGAAAGAGAGCGGCGGGCTTGGATGTGATCTCATGCCCCTTGTAGCATCTTACCGTCATCATACCCGTCCTCCACACTCGCACTGAAATAGTTGTCAAAGTGTACAGTCGTGACTGAGAAAGGTTGGGGTTCTCTTTTTGCACCCTCTGAGGGACCTCTGCGGGACAGAGTGGATTAGGGAAGGCTCACTGTATGCAGGGCATCCCTGGGGAACTCCCCCAGTGCCGTCAGTTGGGAGGGGGTGGCAGGTGGGCCTGGGGTCGTAGGCATTCATTGGTGATAGAAGGGAGGTCACAGGGCAAGGGACCCGCCAGGTGTTTTCTCTCTCTTTGCTCCCCCTCTGTGTGGACCACCTGTCAAGTAAAGTGGCACCTCATAAGAAGAGTTTTTCTTGTCAAGACAAAAATAAACTCTTCAGTGTAGAGGTTAACACTTCTGTCCAAATGCCTCTGGCTGTAGCGAGCTTCCAACTCCCCAAGGCTCGTGGGTCTCTAAACTGGCAAGGTAAAAAAATACAGTACGTTAGCACTTTTCCTTTTTGTCATTGTCTGGGCCTGACAGATTGAACAGGGACCACATACTCTGATCCAAAATCATCTTATCCCTAACATTGGGCATTATAGGCCTCCCTCTGTAATACTGAATAGACAGAAAAAAAATCACTTGGTATATAAAGGATTCAGCAGCTCAAGAGAAGGTACTGCACTGAAAATAAAATCACATCGAAAGGTTAAAAATAAAGGGTTGCTAAAAGACATCTCATGTAAATTCAAATAAAAAGAAGACAAGATGACTGCATCACTATTAAAGAAGTTGAATCAAATCAAAAGATAATAAATGAGACTAAATGATTCCTTATGTCAATAACAGGTGGATTCCACAGTGAACCGGTAGTAGTCAGGTACCCTTATGTGGCCAGTAACACAACACTGAAGTATATAAAGAAGAAGCTGGCAGACAAAACCACATTAGTACTGAGAAAATCTTGTACCTCTCGTTGAGGCTTTGACAGATCAAAAAGGAAAATTAACGAGAAGAAAAGAGGAATTGTTCCGTATAATAAGCACATTTGATTGAATCAATATGTCAAGATTTTTATCCCACAGAGAATAGGCATAGTTGTCAAATTTCCATAAACTGTTTGCAAAAGTAATACAAAGAAAATCTCCATAAGTTTCATAGGATTATATATATTAATGGTACTTATATAATTTTTGAAAAAAAATTCTATTTAAAATTCAAATTTAAAATGTGAAACCTGCTAAGCTAAACTATGAGTGAATATTAATTAATCTTCGTGATAGGGAAGGGAAGACTTTTTTGAAATGAAAGATAGAAACTGTAAAGGAGGGGACTTCCCTGGTGGTCCAGTGGCTAAGATTCCACGCTCCCAGTGCAGGGGGCCCAGGTTTGATCCCTGGTCAGGGAACTAGATCCCACCTGCCACAACTAAAGATCCCGCGTGCTGCAACTAAGACCCGGTGCAGCCAAATAAATAAACAAATAAATATTTTTTAAAAAAAGAAACTGTAAAGGAAATTGAAAGATAAATGATAAACTGGAAAAAAATAGCAACATATATGATAGATGATGGTTAATATCCTCATTTTATAAAAGTTCTTACAAGTCAGTAAGAAAAAAATGAACACCCACGGAAAAATAAGTAAACAACATGAAGGCATCAAATAAGCTAAAACATATAAAGAAATTTTTTTTTTTTTTTTTTTTTTTTTTTTGCGGTATGCGGGCCTCTCACTGTTGTGGCCTCTCCCGTTGCGGAGCACAGGCTCCGGACGCGCAGGCTCAGCAGCCACGGCTCACGGGCCCAGCCGCTCCGCGGCATGTGGGATCCTCCAGGACCGGGGCACAAACCCGTGTCTCCTGCATCAGCAGGCGGACTCTCAACCACTGCGCCACCAGGGAAGCCCTAAAGAAATGTTTTAACTTTGGTAATCCTCAAAGAGCTGCAAATGAAAGTAGGATAGATCATTTTACAGCCTATCAAATTGACTATATATACATGCATATATTTTATTTTATTTATTTATTTTTAAAATTAATTAATTAATTAATTAATTAAAAGCAAGATACAAAATAATACATACAATATTATTTATGTTTTGAAAGAGCCCCACCCTCTGTATTTCTGTACATACATATGCACCTAAAAGCATTGCAAACAGGTCTGGCAGAACATGTACCAAACTGATATCAGTGGCCACCTCTGGGCGGGGAAGTGGCAGGAGAGATGTACAGTATGGTTAGTTTTTACTCATGATATTTCTGTACTGTCTGAAATTTTTAAATTAGAATATATTTCTCTATTGAATGTTAAAAATATATGTAAACTAAAATGCTAGTAATAGTTATTGATGGGTGATGAGTTTATTAAATTCAATTTTTCTATATATATATTTATTGATATAATATTAATATATAATATATTAGTTTCAGGTATGCAACATAATAATCTGATATATGTATACACTACAAAGTGATCCCCACAAGAAGTCTGGTTACCATCTGTCACCATACAGTTGACCCCCTTCACCCTTTTTGCCTCCTCCCTTAATTCTCTTCCCCTGTGATAACCACCAATCTGTTCTCTGTATCTATGAGTTTTGTTTTGTTTCATTTGTTCGTTTGTTTTGATTTTCAGATTCCATATATAAGTGAAATCATACAGTATTGGTCTTTCTCTGACTGACTTATTTCACTTAGCATAATACCCTCAAGGTCCATCCATGTTGTTGAAATTGGCAAGATTTCTTTCTTTTTTATGGCTGAATAGTATTCCATTGTGTATATATACCACATCTTATTTATCCATTCATCCATTGATGGACTCTTAGGTTGTTTCCATATCTTGGCTATTGTAAATAATGCTGTGATGAACATAGGGGTGTGTATGTCTTTTTGAATTAGTGTTTTTGTTTTCTTTGGATAAATACCCAGAAGTGGAATATCTGGGTCATATGGTAGTTCTATTTTTAATTTTTTGAGGGACCTCCATACTGTTTTCCATAGTGGCTGCAGTAATTTACATTCCCACTGACAGTGTATGATGAGGGTTCCTTTCTTTCTACAACCAAAACTTGTTATTTCTTGTCTTGTTGATAGTAGCCGTTCTGACAGGTGTGAGATGATACTTCATAGTGGTTTTGTTTAACATCTCCCTGATTATTACTGATGTTGAGCATCTTTTAGTGTGCCTGTTGGCCATCTGTATGTCTTCTTTGGAAAAGTGTCCATTCAGCTCCTCTGCCCATTTTTTTAATCAGATTGTTGTTTTTTGTTATTGAGTTCTTTATATATTTTGGATATTAGCCCCTTATTGATTATATGATTTGCAAATACAGTAGTGCCCCCTTATCCACAGGGGATGTGTTCCAAGACTGCCAATGGATGCCTGAAACTATGGATAGTACTGAACCCTGTATATACTGTGTTTTCTCATATACTAATGGGTGGGTGGTATATACAGTAACAATACACTGGACAAAGGGATGACTCATGTCCCAGGCGGGACAGGGTGGGGCAGGGTGGGACAGGGTGAGATTTCATCATGCTACTTAATGCATTTTAAAGCTTGCTATATGGATTGGTTTTTTTCTGGAATTTTCCATTTACTATTTTTGGACTGTAGTTAACTTTAGGTAACTGAAACCTCAAAAAGCAAAACCACAGATAAGGGGGGACTACTGTATCTTCTTCCATTCACTAGGTTGCCTTTTTGTTCTGTTGATGGTTTCCTTTGCTGTACAGGAGCTTTTTATTTATTTATTTTAAATATTTATTCACTTTATTTATTTATTTTTGGCTGTGTTGGGTCTTCGTTGCTGTGTGTGGGCTTTCTGTAGTTGTGGCAACTGGGGGCTACTCTTCGTTGCAGTGTGTGGGCTTCTCATTGCGGTGGCTTCTCTTGTTGTGGAGCCCAGGCTCTAGGCACATGGGCTTCAGTAGTTGTGGCTCATGGGCTCTAGAGCACAGGCTCAGTAGTTGTGGCACATGGGCTTCGTTGCTCCGCGGCATGTGGGATCATCCTGGACCAGGGCGCGAACCCGTGTCCCCTGCATTGGCAGGTGGATTCTTAACCACTGCACCGCCAGGGAAGCCCCCAGGAGCTTTTTAGTTTGATGTAGTTCATTTGTTTATTTTTTCTTTTGTTGCCATTGCCTCTGGAGTCAGATCCAAAAAAATATTGCTAAGAACAATGTCAAGGAGCTTACTGCCTAGGTATTTTATGGTTTTTGGTTTTACATTCAAGTCTTTAATCCATTTTGAGTTAATTTTTGTATATGATGTAAGACAGTGGTCCAGTTTCATTCTTTTGCATGTGGTTGTCCAGTTTTGCCAACACCGTTTATTGAAGAGGCTGTCCTGTCCAGTTTGTATAGTTTTGCTTCCTTTGTCACAAATTAATTGACCATATATGTGTGGGTTTATTTCTGGGCCCTGTAATCTGTTCCATTGATCTATGTGTTTTTATGCCAATACCATACCATTTTGATTACTATAGCTTTGTGATATAGTTTGAAATCAGGGAGTGTGATATCTCCAGCTTTGTCCTTCTTTCTCAAGACTGCTTTGGTTATTTAGGGTCTTTTGTGGTTCCATACAAATTTTATAATTTTTTGTTCTAATTCTGTGAAAAATGCCATTGAAATTTTGATAGGGATTGCACTGAATCTGTAGATTGCTTTGGGTAGTACACACATTTTAACAATTTTAATTCTGCCAGTCCATGACCATGGAATATCTGTTCATTTATTTGTGTCTTTTTAAATTTCTTCCATCCGTGTCTTACAGTTTTCAGTATACAGGTGGTTCACTTCCTTGGTTAAATTTACCCCTGGGTATTTTTTCTTTTTGATGCAACTGTAAATGGGATTGCTTTGCTGATTTCCCTTTCTGATAATTTGTTATTAGTGTACAGAAACCCAGTCATTATTCTGTATATTGATTTTATATCCTGCAACTTTACTGAATTCATTTATTAGTTCTAAGAGTTTTTTGCTGGAGTCTTTTAACGTTTTCTATATGTAGAATCGTGTCGTCTGCAAATAGTGATGGTTTTACTTCTTCCTTTCCTATTTGGATGCCTTTTATTTCTTTTTCTCGCCTAATTACCATGATTAGGACTACCAACACTAAGTTGAATAAAAGTGGCAAGAGTGGGCATCCTTGTCTTGTTTCTGATCTTAGAGGAGAAACTTTCAGCTTTTCATCAGTGAGTATGATGTTAGTTGTGGGTTTGTCATATATGGCCCTTATTATGCTGAGGTACTCACTCTATACTTACTTTGTTGAGAGTTTTTATCATAAATGGATGTTGAATTTTGTCAAATGTCAAATTTTGTCAAATGTCAATTGAGATGATCCTATGATTTTTATCCTTCATTTTGTCAATGTTGTATATCGCATTGATTTGTGAATATTGTATCCCTGGGATAAATCCCACTTGATCATGGTGTATGATCTTTTTAATGTATCATTGAATTTCGTTTGCTAATATATATATATTTTTTTCACACTTTAGAATCCAAAATGCTTTATTTCTCATTGGCAGTGATAAATCAGAAATGTGTATTATTTTTGCAGTGGCAGGTGAGTGGGGTAGGGAATTAGATGTCATGTTTTTTTCTAATCCCAAAACGCTTAACGTAGCAAACTGAGAGACAGGAAAGCACAAATGAAAAAATACAAACCACGTTTCATGTCCCCCCATCGAGATGTAACCGGGTGGTTTGTGAACACGTCCTTTCTAGTTTTTAGTACCAAGGACACAGAAACATTAAGCGACAGGCCAAAGAATTTTCTGCTATCCCAGGTTAATAAAGGACAGATCCTAAACTGTTACTGTTTTCTCCGCACAATTCCTCTACTCAGTAGTCAAAAGACTATCAGAATGCTTCCCACGTCAATTCAAAGAAGTCACACAATGACCAACAATTTACTCAAACGTTTCTGACTGAGTTTTGAACAGGAGCCAATCTGTAAGACATTTATCTACTGAACTAAGGGCCTTAAATCCAATCTTGTGCTAGAGTACCACATGCCCTGTTCCATGGGACCTGTGCTGCCAGTTAATACCATGTCTTGGAAAAATGGCCTCTTAGCCTCATAAAACAGCTGAATTCTAGGTACTGTTGACTAAGGTCTAGGACTGTAGTTGAAAAGGAAACTTGATTGTCCTCAATCTTCACAAGAACCACACAGGGTAATTCCTAACTTTATAAAGTGAGGCTAAAAATGACTACTTGCTCCAAGATGCAAGGTCCTTCAACCAGGGGTCTCAGAACCTACCGCGGTCTGAGGGCCACATTTTCCCGAGCCCACCTGCAGCTGACCAAGGCTGCTCTGGGTGCCTGAGGCCTGGGCCCCATGAAGGAGGGATCATGTATCCTTTACAAACGCCTTCCAAACAGAAGGTTCCACAGAGCACGAACAGGCAAAAGAGCAATCTCTGTGACAAGCTGTCAAACAAACTGAAGAGTAAAACCAAGGGGGAAATGCCAGATGGCTGTTTTACAGTCTTATTAAACAAAGCGTGCACACGAGCTGACTATTCATTTTCTTCGCTGTGCGGCGTGGCGTTGGGATTGGTGACTCTGATGGCCAACTGGGCTGCTCTCTCCACAATGGCTTTGCGGTTCTTGGAGGAGACGTTGTGCGCAGTAAGACTTGTTGCACATCAGCAGCACTTCAAGCTCCTTGACGTTGTGGACCAGGAAATTCCGGAAGCCACTGGGCGGCATGTGCTTTGTTTTCTTCTTGCTCCCGTAACCGATGTTGGGCATCAAGATCTGGCCCTTGAATCTCCTGTGCGCCCTGTTGTCAGTGCCTCTGGGTTTCCGCCAGTTCCGCTTAATTTTGACATATCGGTCTGACTGGTGCTGGATGAACTTCTTGGTCCTCTTTTTGACGATCTTGGGCTTCACAAGGGGTCTGAGGGCAGCCATGATGCCGAGTAGGAGACGGTGGCCACCTCTGTAGGCAGCACCGAGGAAGAGAGGGGAAGGTAGCGTGCGAGGCTGATGGGACTTCCTCGTTTGCTGATATTTTGTTGAGAATTTTTGCATCTATGTTCACCAGGGATATTGGCCTGTAGTTTTATTTTTTTGTGGTGTCTTTTCTGGTTTTGGTATCAGAGTAATGCTGTTCTTATAAATTAAGTTTGGAAATGTTCCCCCCTCTTCAATTTTTTGGAAGAGTTTGAGATGGATATGTATTAAATCTTCTTTGAATGTTTGGTAGAATTCACCAGTGAAGCTGTGTTGTCCTGGACTTATGTTTGTTGGGAGGTTTTTGATTACTGATTCAATCTCCTTTCTAGTAATTGGTCTATTCAGATTTTCTATTTCTTCATGAGTCAGTCTTAGAAGATTGTATGTTTCTAGGAAGTTATCCATTTCTTCTATGTTATCCAGTTTTTTGGTGTATAATTGTTCATAGTAGTCTTTTATGATCCTCTGTATTTCTGTGGTATCATTCTCCTCTTTTCATTTCTGCTTTTATTTATTTGAGCCTTCTCTCGTTTTTTCTTGGTGAGTCTAGCTAAAGGTTTGTCAATTTTGTTTATCCTTTCAAAGAACCAGCTCTTAGTTTTATTGATCTTTTCTGTTGTTTTTTAGTCTCTATTTCATTTATTTCCATTTTCATCTTTATTATTTACTTCCTTCTACTAACTTTGGGCTTCATTTCTTCTTTTTTCTAGCTCTTTTAGGTGTTAAGTTAGATTATTTATTTGAAAAATTTCTTGTTTCTTGAGGTAGGTCTGTATTGTTTTGAACTTCCTGCTTAGAACTGCTTTTGCTGCATTCTATAGATTGGGGTGGTTGTACTTCCATTTTCATTTGTTTCAAGGTATTTTTGATTTCCCTTATGATTTCTTCATTGACCCATTGGTTGTTCAGTAGCATGTTGTTTAATCTCCACATATTTGTGATTTTTCCAGTTTTCTTCTTGATTTCTAGTGTCATACCATTATAATTGGAAAAGATGCTTGATATGGTTTCAGTCTTCTTAAATTTATTGACTTGTTTTGGGGCTAACATGTGATCTGTCCTGGAGAATGTTCCATGTACACTTGAGAAGAGTGTGTATTCTGCTACTGCTGCTTTTTGGCTGGAATGTTTTGTATATATACATACACACACACACACACACACACACACATACATGTGGCCATCTAGTCTAACAGGTTATTTGAGGCTGATATTTTCTTGATTTTCTGTCTGGATGATCTATCCAATTATGTAAGTGGGATATTAAAGCCCCCTACTGTTATTGTATTGCTGTCAATTTCTCCCTTTAGATGTGTTAATATTCGCTTTATATATTTAGGTGCTTCTATGTTGGGTGCATAAATGTTTACAAATGTTACACCCTCTTTTTTTTTTTTTATGTTACACCCTCTTGATGGACTGACCCCTTAATCATTATGTAATGACATTCTTTGTCTTTTATTACATTCTTCGTTTTAAAGTCTGTTTTGTCTGATATAAGTATAGCTACACTGGCTTTCTTTTCATTTCCATTTGCATGGAAAATCTTTTTCTATCCCTTCACTTTCAGTCTGTGTGTGTCCTTAGATCTGAAGTGAGTCTCTTGTAGGAAGCATAGATGAGTCTTGTTTTTTATCCATTCAGCCACTCTGTGTCTCTTAATTGGCGAATTTAGTCCATTTGCATTTAAAGTAATAAGTATGAACTTACTGCCATTTTGTTCATTATTTTCTGGCTGTTTTGTAGTTCCTCTCTGTTCCTTCTTCTCTTCCCTTGTGGTTTGATGAATTTCTTTAGTATTATGTTTATATTCCTTTCTCATTATATTTTGTGTATCTACTGTAGGTTTTTGCTTTGTGCTTACTATGAGGTTCACATATAACAGTGGCGCTCTCTCTCTCTCTCTCTCTCTATATATATATATATATATATACACACACACATATATATATAACATATATAAAATATACTATATTAGTATATATAAAATATATATACTATATTAGCATATATACACTAATATATATTAAATATATATATAAATATATATATAACATACTGCCAAATATATATATATGGCAGTATAATTTAAGTTGGTAGCAACTTAAATTTTTTTTTTTAATTTACTTATTTACTTTTTGGCTGCATTGGGTCTTCGTTGTTGCATGCGGTCTTTCTCTAGTTGCGGCGAGCAGGGGCTACTCTTTGTTGCGGTGCGTGGGCTTCTTACTGTGTTGGCTTCTCTCATTGCGGAGCACAGGCTTTAGGCATGCAGGCTTCAGTAGTTGTGGCTCTCAGGCTCTAGAGTGCAGGCTCAGTAGCTGTGGCACACGGGCTTAATTGCTCTGCAGCTTGTGGGATCTTCCCGGACCAGGGCTCGAACCTGTGTCCCCTTCGTTGACAGGTGGATTCCTAACCACTACGCCACCAGGGAAGCCCGGTAGCAACTTAAATTTGAATGCATTTTAAAAACTCTACATTTTTACTCCCCCCGTCACATTAAATGTTTTCGATGTCATATTTTACGTCTTTTTATTTTGAGTATCCCTTTACTAATTATTGTAGTTAATTTTACTACTTTTTTCTTTTAACTTTCATACTAGCTTTATAAGTGGTTAATCTACTACCTTTACTATATATCCATCTTTCACCAGAGAGATTTTTATTTTCATAGGTTTTCTTGTTATTAGTACTTTTTCTTTTCAACTTAAAGAAGACCCTTTAATATTTCTTATAAGGCTGGTTTAGTGGTGATGAACTCCTTTAACTTTTGCTTGTCTTGAAAACTATCTCTCTTTCAATTCTGAATGATAGCCTTGCCTGGTAGAGTATTCTGGGTCGGAAGCTTTTTCCTTTCACCACTTTGAATATAACATGCCAATCCCTCTGGCTTTCAGAGTTTCTGTTGAAAAATCAGCTGATAATATTATGGTGGTTTCCTTGCACATACAAGTTGGGTTTTTTTTTCTTGCTGTTTTTAAGATTCTCTCTTTAACTTCTGACATTTTAATTATAATGTATCTTGCTGTGGATCTCTTTGGGTTCATCTTGTTTGGAATTCTGTGTGTCCTGGACCTCAATGTCTGTTTCCTTCCCCAGGTTAGAGAAGTTTTTAGCCATTATTTCTTCAAATAAATTTTCTTCCCATTTCTCTCTCTCTTCTCCTTCTGGGACCCCTATAATGCAAATGTTATATCTACTTGATGTTGTCCCATAGGTCTCTTAAATTATCTTCACTTTTTAAAATTCTTTTTTCTTTTTGCTGATCTGTTTGAATGAGTTCCACTGCTCTGTCTTCCAGGTCAGTGATTTGTTCTTCCACTTCATCTAGTCTGCTATTGAACCCCTCTAATGTATTTTTTAGTTCTCTTATTGTATTCTTCTGCTCTGCAGCTTCTGTTTGGTACGTTCTTATATTTTCTACCTTTTTGTCGATGTTCTCATTATGCTTATCCATTCTTCGCCCAAGTTGGGTGAGCATCTTTACAGCCGGGCCTTTATCAGGTAGATTACTTATCTCTGTTTGATTCAGGCCTTTTTCTCAGGTTTTGTCTTATTCTTTCATTTGGAAATTATTCCTCTGTTTCCTCATTTTGCTTGACTCTCTATGTTGGCTTCTATGTAATAGGCAAAGGAGCCACCTCTCCCGGTCTTGAAGGAGTGACCTTGTATAGGAGATGAGCCTTATCATTCAACTTTTCCCTAGCTCTTGGTTGTCTCTCAAACGTCTGTGATTGTCTAAGTAGCCTGGCTTATTCTTGATAGGCTCCAGTTGTTGAGGATGCACCAAGACCTGTCAGTGTTCCAAAGGGAATGATCTCACTCAGCACCCAGATTCAGGCTGATTGGAAGCCAGATACTCAGGCAGCAGCTTTTAAAGTATGCAGATGTATACAGTCCTATGGGACTGCAATCATAGACCCTGCTGACCTCCAGACTGGGAGATCTGGAGGTGTCTCCTGGGCAACAGTTGCAAGCATCGGGACTTCAGACGAGTGTATGAGCTCCTTGCTGGGAGGTACCAGTGAGCAGTGGTGAGGCCAAGGGAGGCTGCAAGAATGGTGCCTCCCTGCCTGCTTCCCTGAGAGCACCTCTGTAGCCCTGAAGCCTATCCCTCAGGTTGAAGCTCCAGGACAATTAAATGGCCCTTTTTCACCTGCAGACTGGGGATGTGGCTCAGTCTGCTGCGTAGTGCCCTGGGTGTGATAATCCTGCCCAGAACTGGCTTTCTGATTGTTACAGTCCTGTGCCCAGGAGCGCAAGCCCCTCTGGTTATCAGAGCCAGGCCGTGGAGGTGTCCCCTGTGTGTGGACTGCACTTGCCCACTGGCGTTAGCAAGGTTGGGAAGGAGCGCTGGGGGCAGGGCACACCTGTGCTTTTAGTGATGTGGGAGGAGAGTGCAGAGCGGGGCACACCCTCAGCTTTCCCGAGGCCATGTCTGCGCCTGTCCCCCTGCGCCCCGAGGGAGAGGGAGAGTTCAGAATGGCGTTTTCCAGCCCCTTTGTCCCCGAGGTCAACCCTAGATACTCCCTGCCCCACTGGCAGATGCTTTAAGATTAGCAGCTGAATCTCCTTCTCATAGAATCCAGTCACCTCTCAAACTGCTGCCTTTGTGCTGGTTCCTGGGGTGAGTCTGTGCACGAGCTCCTCAACAGGAGTACCTCAGATTCCCACAGACCCCCGGGTCCCCTGCACGTAAACTCCGTTGATTTCAAAGCCAGATGTTTTGGGGGCTTCGTCTGGCTACAGGTCCCAGGGTCGGGGTGCCCGATGCGGGGCACAGACAGACCTCTTGCTGCTCAGGAAGGGGCTCTGCCCATGAGATCCTGCCCTACTCTGTGGGGGGTTTGGTGAGGCTGTATCTCTGCCTCTCCTCCCCATCTTCATGTGGCCCTCTTCTCCCTTGCCGTGGAGGAAGCTGTTCAGCTGGTTTTCAGTTCTTACGCAGTGGGTGTTATTTCATGAAGAGTTGTGGGTATGGTGTGCTGGGGGAAGAGGTGAATTCAGGGTCTTCCTGTGCTGCTATCTTGGACTTAAGGGCTCCAAGTGATTCTTATTTTCATCTATTGGCTAATACACTTTTTTTTTTTTTTTTTTTTTGCGGTACTCGGGCCTCTCACTGTTGTGGCCTCTCCCGTTGAGGAGCACAGGCTCCAGACGCGCGGGCTCAGCAGCCATGGCTCACGGGCCTAGCCACTCCGCGGCATGTGGGATCTTCCCGGACCGGGGCACGAACCTGTGTCCCCTGCATCGGCAGGCGGACTCTCAACCACTGCGCCACCAGGGAAGCCCTAATACACTTTTTAAGTTTAAAAATTTTTTAAACTTATTTTTCATAGAACTTTTCACGTACACACACTCACACGCAAAAGTAGTGAGAATAGTACAAGGAAACCCAGACACTCATCACCTGGCTTCAAGAATGGCTTCTTGTTTCATGTATTCTGCTCACATTTTTTGCTAGGGTATTTAAATCACATCCCAGGCATCATGTTATTTCATCCATAAATACTTCATTATGTATCTCTTACTGATAAGGATTAAATTCAGGTTCAGATTCTTTGGCAAGAAAATGTGGTGCTCAGTTTATTGTCTGTTGCCTGACATCAGGAAGAGCATAATGTCTTATTGTTCCATTGCAAATAAATATATACAGATTTAGTGAATATGTGATTGTTTTCATTTGCTCACTCATTCATTCATTCACTTACTTAGGAAATGTTTATTAATCGTTCTGTGTGCTGGGCTCTGGGTTGAGCATTGTTCAGAAGGAAAAACCTCCCGGCCATAAAGTAACATTGTAACAATGGTTGAAAACATAACGACAAGAAGCTGATCCGGGTAATTTTTTTGTTTTTACCTTTCATTCAACGTTTTATTATGAAAATTTTCAAGCATACAGAAAATAGGAAAGAATTACCCAGTGAACTAGCATTCTAGTTCTAGTTTTTTTTTTCTTTTTTAAAAATGTTATTGAAGTATAGTTGATTTGCAGTGTCGTGTTAGTTTCTGGTATACAGCAAACTGATTCCATTATACATATACGTATATTTTTTTCATATTCTTTTCCATTATGGTGTATCACAGGATATTGAATATAGTTCCCTGTGCTATACAGTAGCAGGACCTTATTGTTTAGCCATCCTATATATAATAGTTGGCACTAGTTCTACTTTTCTCCCGTTTTAACATTGAAAGTTTTATGAAGCAGATGGTTAAACAGCCAGTAGGAACTTTTTGGCTTAGATAAATGATAAGTAGGAGGGAGATTTAAAAATCATTGCGAGTCTTTTTCCTGTGAGGAAATTGAACTCTGGGAATTGTAAAGGGATGTGTCCAAGGGTCACAAACACAGTGGGTTAGAGCAGAGGCATTTGCAGGAAAACTCCAGTCTCCACGTTTCATGGTCCTCTTCCTTGGTGGAGTTACCAGGTTTGGCTGCAATGGACTTGGGAGATCTGTGGAGGCAGCCGGAGCTGCCGTGGAGTCATGATTCTGGGCACTGGGGAAGAGTGCTTCCCAGGTGTGGCACTGGGCCCGGGGGGCTCCCGCCCTCTCTCTGGCCTGGCTGACAGGCAGAGGGCCCAGCTCCTGGTTCCAGCAGGTCATCTGATGGGCAGGTGCAGTCTCTCTGCGGAGCTGCTGCTGCGTGGTGGGCCCTCAGGAAGAGCCAGCCCTGCAGGGACTATGGCTCAGGAAGGGGCCGCCGTCTGTCGTGGCCAGGCCATTGCTGAAGTCAGTGCAAAAGCTCAAGCGTTGCTGAGCCCAGCCTGGCCTTTTAAAACCCCTTTTGCTTGAGATTTCTTTTCTTTCCTGCATTTTGTCTGTCTTGCTTCTTTTTTCTGGTTCTTGCCCTCACCCTCTGACTAATGATTCCCTGCCCACTTAAAAACCTCTGATGGCCCCTTAGGACCTACATACAGGACAATAATCCAAACCCCTCATGGCCTGGCGTTGGGGACCCTTCCCAGTCCTGCCCAGGGGAGTGCTTGCGGCCTCATTGCCTCCCTTTCTATCTCTCCTGTGCCCCACATGCTCACATTCCAGCTACTCAGAAGGATTTTTTCTTCATTTTCAAAATTAAAAAAAAGTTTTGATTAAAACTCTACTGCCCTGAGACAGTCACTGGTAGCATCTGAGGGACTGTTCTCCCATGTGCTTTTCTCTACGGATCTGCACGAACCCGCACTTCTTCACAAACAGGATCATCTCACATGTGCTCTGTTTATCACGGGCACTTTTTAAAAATGAGTTTTGTTCTCTGTGCTTAGAATGCTCTTTTTCCTCGTGTGCGTTTGGCAAACTGCCTGTCTGTCCAAGTAAGCACAGGCACTCGCTCCTGGTTGTGGGCTCCTGCTGGTCTCAGAATGTGCAGCTGCTGCAGCAGTGACCTCATTGAAGGCTGTCTTTGTTGCCTGGCCAGAGGGTGCCTGAAGGGCAGGGCCACCCAGGACAGCGCCAGACCCAGCAGGGTCTCCACAAATGGGACTTAATGCAGTTAACACACGACTGCCCGCCACCCGCTGTGTCCATGTGTCTGTGTCTCTGGCTCCTCTTCCCCTGGCCTGGAGGGTCTCCCAAGGCACCAGCCTAAGTCTCTTTTTCATGTCTCCCTCTCATCCATTTCTATCAGCTTTCAGTTCTGTCCCACAACCCGAGAATCTAGGTGCTTGGTGCCCTGTCCTGTTAGGTTCAGCCCTTTCTGGGTCAGAGTCGGTGAGAAGGAGGTTTATCCCCCAAACCAGCCTCCCTCCCAGCTGCGTTTCTGGCCACACTATAGCCAGTCCAGTTCCAAGGCGGAAACGCTAGATCACACATTATTGTCCTTGTCCTCATTTGTGTTTATCCTGTTTTGATTTTTAGCCTTCTGGCTTGTATTTGTTGTACAGATGCTCTGTGTTAAACAGGTCGCAGTTTTCAAAGAAAATAGATCACGTCATCCCACCACTGCACTCACCGGTGTTACCGTGTTCCCACGTGCCCTCTGGGCTCTCCTCTAAGCAGCTGATGTTTCCCAGTAACTTTATATTCTCTGTTACTATTATCATTAGTGGTGGTAATAGTAGCATTTTGCTTATCTTCTTCTACTTTTCCACTGCTTGGCGCCATACTTACTTAGAAAGAAATGTTGCTCTCATTTCTCCCCTTCTTTCCACTTCTGCTGCGGGGTATCCCCCTTGCCCTCAGGCCTCAGCCTTGTGCCTCTCGTGCCTGGATGGCCGCTGCATCTCCCTCCTTCACCCCGCCCTGGCCTGGCAGGCCCTCCCAACATGGGCTCGTCTTCTCACAACCTTGCAGGGAACCTGCAGTCACTGCCTCCTCCCTACTACATGGGGTGCACGTGGTTCTTGGGGTGCCCTCTGTGACCCAGCCCAATCCCCTAACACATTTCCCTCCGCTCCCTGTACATACTCCCCCCACCCCCGATAATCGTTCTAGCACTAATGGCTACTGTGCACATGGCACTAAGCGTGCGGAAGGCCCCACGCCGAGGGCCCCATGTAATTCCCACGGCAGCCCTGAAAAGCCAGGACTGATGTTATCTCTATTTTACCGATGAAGCAAACAGTCAGGCGGCACCCGGCTCATTAGTGGTAGGCTTGGTCTTGAACCCAGGTCTCGGTTCTGATGTGCCGCCTCTGTCTTCAGCACTGCCGTCTGTCTCCTGCTGGGCTGTGCCAGTTCTCCACCCTCTCACCTGTGGTTCGGGCCCCCCCTCCCTCTGCTCTGTCTGCAGAACTCCTCCTGGCCTGCCTGGCTGCGTCTGCCCCCAGCCTTTGAGACCTCTGAGGTTGTCCCGCCTCACCTGATTGCTTTCTTTTCTGAATCCTCATTGTACTGAGTCTATACCAGTTGACCTTAGATGTAATTGTCCTCTGTTTCCTGCGTTGCCCGTTGAGACTGTAGCTTTGCGTATTGCATGTGGCACCTACCATGGGGCCTGGTCACCCCGAAGAGCCCCGTAAGAGCTGTCGGTGGCCGGTTCTTCCTGGCCAGGCTGTGTTTCTTTGGTGACCCTCTTTTCCTTTCCAGGGGACGAACTGCCCGAGCTGGACAACATGGCCGACAGCTGGCTGGGCTCTGTCGCCAGAGCCACGATGCAGACCTACTGTGACGCGATCCTCCAGATCCCTGAGCTCACCCCGCACTCCACCAAGCAGCTGGCCACCGACATCGGTGGGTCCCTGGGACGGGTCGGGGGAGGGTCAGCTCTGGCCTGTTGCATCCGTCGGGCCCCCTGCCCTCCAGGAGCGTCGTCCCAGGTCTCCTCTCAACTTCAGCTCTGGGTTTGTCTGTGAAGCTTTGTTAAACATGTGGACTCCCCAGGCCCCACCCCCAGAGATTCTGACATAATAAGCGTGGATAGAAGCCTAGACACCAGTGTTTTGACAGGTGTCCCCGCGGACTCGGATAGCTGCCGAGGCTGAGAGCCATTAAGCGGCGCTTTGCCGGGATGGGTTGGGATGAGTGAGGCAGACTTGTGTGGTGCCGCCTTGCCCCGCCTTGCCCTCTGCCCATCGATAGAATCATCATGCAAACTGACGTTGAATAAGCTCTCACTGTGCGCAGGCATGCCAGGTGCTGAGCCAAGCACTCGCGCACCCACTGGCTTACGCAATCTTCAAAACTCCCCTGTGAGCTCAGCACCCCTGCCTTCATCACACTGTTAAGGAAGCGGGGGCACAGAGCACATGCATCACGAGGCCACCCAGCCAGGGTTGCCCCGTGGTCTCCATCCAAGTACCTGCCTGCCTCCCGGGTCACAGGGGCGTGTGCCCACCTGCTCCTGCTGGCGCAGGTCCCTGGAGGTGATGCCGCCTGCAGGGTGCTCTGAGGCTGGGGGTACTGCAGGCAGGTGGTCGGGGCGTCTCCCCAGCCTCTTGGTATCAGTCCATTGCCTGCCTGTTCTTTAGCTGGAGGCAGCTCTTGGAGCGGGCGAGGGAGAGGGTGGTGGGAGCCTTAAAGATTAGCTCCTTGGGGACCCAGCCAGAGCTTTGCCCTGGGTGACCCCAGGCCCGAGCCAGCCTTTTGTTTTGCTGAGGAAGAAATGGAAGTGAGGCCCTTAGGCCCTTTGCTCCGGGTCCCAGAGCAGTGAGTGATGGGGCCAGGCTTGGAACCCAGCTGCCCCAACTCCCAGCTCTGTGCTCATTCGTGGTCAGCTCTCAGCCGTTACAGGGCAGCAGCCAGCTTTTGTCATCTCACTGGGCACAGGTTCAGAGAAGAGATGAAGAGGTTCAAATGCTCGTCGGTGGTCCCTGTTGGTATAGGCGGGAGCATCGAGGAGAGAACCAGCGGAACTAGTGAGTGAGATTTGGGGGTGGTCCCTAGAGTTCACTTGTCCACGTCGCGTCTCCCTCCCTGTTAAGCTGCCGTCCACATCCATCTGCTCACTCGCTCAGCGTTGACCGAGTGTCTGTTACGTGCCAGCCGTCATGCTAGGAGATGGGATGCAAGAGAGGTTTGGACAGTTCCTGTGCTCACTGAGCTTACGCTGTGAGGGAGTGTGCTTAGGGGCCGGGAAGTTGCCAGGTGGTAACACGATAGAGAGCGGAGAGGTCTGTGGCAGTGCGTGGCCACCTTAAAGATGCTCAAATTAAGCATTAAAATGTAACAAAACCAAACACACTCTTGCTGTCTGAACAGAAGATGTCAAGGATATATTGGGTAGATCACGGGCTGCTGCTTCGCAGGTCCTGGCCGACAGTCGAGGGGAACTCACAGTTTTATGGGTGAATATGTGCCACAGGCAGGTGCCTGACTGGTTGGTGGCGCCCTTCCCAGGAAGCGGCTCGCTGGGACGTGAGTCAGGCAGCCAGGGCAGAGCGGGCACCTCCTATGGGCTCTGCCCTGAGCTGGGCCTCAGAGAGAAGACACAGGGAAGATAGAGCGGTGCCTGGAGCTCCAGCCTAGTCGGGCAGAAAAGATCAACGTGGGTGGTCATCAGAACATGGAGGGACCTGCCGGGTGATGCGTCTCCCGGTCCCTCAGAGCAGGAAGAGGGAGGGGCTGGAGAGCGCCCTTCCTCGGGCTCGGCAGCCGTGCTGCCCAGGAAGAGGAAGGGAAGGAGCATCCAGTTACTGACCACCCGCGTCACGTCAGGCGCGTCCGCGGTCCTTGTCCCACTTCATCCCCCGAACATGCTGCCTGATGGGTACGAACTGCATCCACAGGTGGAAGTAGAGACTCGAGAGGTGGATGGAGTCACTGAGGTCACCCTGACCTCGGAAACCCGGTTTTCTCCTCCACTCTGCCGGCGCTGCCTGAGCTTGCCTGCCGGTTGGAGGGCAACTGCCGCTTTTCAGAAGGACAGGAGCCTCAGACCCTCTCTTGGAAACGCTCACCGACTTGGCCTGGGGGTGGGCTCAGTAATCTGTCCTAACTCGTACCCTAAGGGGTTATCTGGGAGGTGTGGGAACTGTGTTACACCAGGCCTGGCGTTACCCCTGCACCGTCCAAGTCCCCCCTGTAGGGGCTCTGCTGGGAAATCTTCGGGAGCTGCTTAGATAAGCCCTGTGTCTCCTGACCCCTTGGGTTTTCCATGTCGTCAGGGGGGTCCGCTGGGGAGCAGGGCTGGGAATGCAGGAGTCCCCAGGGTAGAGCTTCGGCTGAGGTCAGCTGGCTGGGCTGGAGAGCTGAGTGTGCAGTGGGAGTGGCGGGGATGGGGCGATGTTAGCAACTCCTTTATGAGATTAGAATTCCTGGGTCCGGGCCGAGCTCACAGGCAGGTCTGACCCCTTGGAAAAGCCCTCGGGGTGAAGGCTTGTGGGCTGAGGGCAGACCTGGCAGCCAGCACTTGGGGGTCGGGGGGAGTGTCTTGTCCCTTACCACGGGGAGGCCTTTGGGGCTCGTCCTCTCAGTGCTGAGTGTGTCGAGCTGTGTCTGTCTGCGCCCACCCCACAGACTACCTGATCAACGTGATGGACGCCCTGGGCCTGCAGCCGTCCCGCACCCTCCAGAACATCGTGATGCTCTTGAAGGCCAAACCCGAGGATTACAGACAGGTCAGCAAAGGCCTGCCCCGTCGCCTCGCCACCACGGTGGCCGCCATGCGGGGTGTGGACTACTGACCCTCACGCACCCGGCTGATAAGAGGGTCGGGGCTGGAGTTCCGGGGCCACAGAAGGCCCCAGAATGGATTTGCTCTAAAAATCCGCCTGGGATTGGGCAGAATTCGTTTCAAAAAGATGTGGTTCGTTTGTATAATCAAAAAACACGGTTGTAAGTTAGAGGTGTATTATTTATCAGGGAGGAATTTTCAGATGATTTTTTAAATGATCCTGTCCTGGAAGTGCAATTAATAAATACTGTGAAATGAAAGACGGCTGTTTTCTTTCCTCAGTGAATATTTGGGTGCTTCTCATGTGCTGTGCTGTCTGCACTGAGGATTCGGACGGAAAGGATAATCCCAGCTGGTTCAGCCTGCTCGTGCCAGCCCTCCGGAGGGGCACTGCCGCGAACGTGGCCTCTGAACCAGCCCCACTGGGCTGCCAGGGCCGTGTCTCTCTGGGTTTGTCATCCAGGGATTCCCACACATTCTGTTCCCACAGCTTTGGAACCAGTTCGGCTGGCCCCGAAAGAGCATCAGCTGCGAGTCCACACCAAGAAAAATATTTTGGTTTCTCATGTGGTGGATCACAGACTGTCCATGGCAGGGCTCGAGCCTGGCTCCTGCCTTGGAGTGGGAGCTGGTAACCTGGAAGGTGAAAAGAGCTGCTTTGAAGTGGAAACCTGTTTGCAGTGACCTCTGTGCCAGTGTGGGTGAGAGCCACTAGGACAGGCTTGGTCTTGATTCCCAGCTTTGCCACCTTGCAGCTGTGTGACCTTGGGAAAGTCATTCGCCTCTCCGAGCCTCATTTCCTAATCCGAAAAACAGGGGTCATAATGGTACCTAACTCATAGGGTTATTTGAAGAGCCACTGAGACACAGTGGGGGCAACAGCATGTAGTAAGTGCACAATAGCTGCTAATTTCATAGTCCTCTAGCGTCTGTAACCTACCTTCCCTTTGGGAGTAGAGGCAGGAATTACAGAAGGCCATTTTTCTGGGCAATTTTGGCCCTGCTAGACTAATTTGTCACCCCTAAACGGCTCTAATGGGACCCCAGAGTAGGAATAGGACAGCCCTTATCTCCTTTAGATCCGGAGGGGAGAGGAATGCCTGTCTGCCTGACCCAGAGCCTGCTTTTGGAGGTGGGGCCATCATCCATCTTCACCCCGGCCCTCAGTACTCCCCAAGAGAGGGATGGCAACTGATACCCACGTCAGCCTGGTCCCCGTCTCCCGTCTACAAGCAGCTTCGGGGGCCAGAAGCTCCTTCCCACTCTGCTTCAACATGTCTCTGAGCAAAACTTCTCACAGGAGTCTGTAAGGGGCTGCCCGCTGTAGATACACCCCAGGATGGCCAGGCAGCGTCTCCCGTCCCCAGTCACAGTGGTAGGTTCAGAATGAGCATGTGGCCCAGGCTGACCCAAATGAGCCTCACTGTCGAGGCTTTTGCTGGGACACTGTGAAGGAAAAGCTTTCTTCCTGCTGTGGTTCCTGAACTGAGGGAATGGAGTCTGGGACTATGGAGGGAAGAGTAGCATATGGAGAGAAACTGTTTGAGAGGGATATCAACACAGAAGAAAATACAGCCTGTAGCTGAACCCTTGGATACAGCCGTGCTTAAAATCCCTGGACTTTAATTATAAGAACCAATGAATTCCCCTTTTAGCTCAAGTTCAAATTAACTTGTGACCAAAGGGCTGGCAAATGGGGTTAGATAATAATCATTGCTCTGCCTGCCCCAGAGCCTCAGATGAGATAATAAATATGAAAGCCCTGGGCTTCTCTGAGGAACTGGTATTCTTATGACCAGAAGTCTCGCCTTTGTCACTTACAAGAATAGCAATCTAGTCTAGCCCCTTACTTTACCTCTCCAAGCGTCAGTTTATTTACTTGTAAAATGGCATGATCATATTTCTCAGTGGTTATGAGAATTCAATGAAATAAGACTTAAACTACTTGGCCTGGTGCCTGGCATGTCATAAGTGTTTGATGATACAATATAGCCATTGTTTAAAAGCAACCAATAATAGTGAGTGTGGTGACAACTACCACCATTGCTATTGATAAAAGTCCCAGTCATAGTAGTAAGTGTGGTAATTACCAAGAATTGAGACTCCAGCGTACAGACTCACCTGGCCCTGAGCTCGGAAACCCGGCTTCCCCGAGGCCTGCCCCACTCAGTCCCTAGCAATGCTGCCTTTGGCTGGAGTGGCATCAGCCTGTGACACCTCCTTCCTCCACAGGTGCCATCGTGGGAGGACAGCTTGTTTGCCTTTCAGGCCAAGGACCCAGGCGTTCTAGCCCAGCAGGGCTGGGATGCCCTGGTCCCAGGGTCTGAAGCGCGAGCGCCTTCACCACCAGGGCCAGCAGGTGACAGCAAGGCCCTGCAGTGGTCAACTGTCTGCAGCTGCCAGACCACGTTCTTCTTTGGTAACAGCTCCCTGATCTCTCTTTGGGAAGCCATTAGGGTTGCCATATTTAGCAATTAAAAATATAGGAAGCTCAGTTAAAACTGAATTTCAGAAAAACAGTGATTTATTAATATGCCCCCAATAGTACATGGATGTATGTCTACTAAAAAATTAATTTGCTGTTTATCTAAAGTTCCAGTTTAACTTGGTGGCCTATATTTTATCCAGCACCCCTAAGAGCCATGTCCCCACCACCCTCAGACCATGTGATTCTGCTGGGGGCCAACTGGCCTCAGGTATGGGCAGGGCCTGACCAATCCCAGCAGCCTGCCAGTTGGGCACACTGATGATTGGCTCAGAGACAGGCATGTGACCCACTCAGTGACCAATGAGAGTCTGCCTGGGAACTTACTGTGACAACTGGGAAAGAGGTGCTCTCTCCTAGCTGAGTTTGGAGTTGCAGATGGCCCTTTGCTGCTGTAAAGTAAGGACAGCCTGCCTGGGAAGCCAGAGAGAACAGACATCACTCGAGCTGCTGGAGATGCTTTTGCTTAAGCCAGTTTTGAGTATTTCTCCCATCTTACCTCTCTTTCTCTCTCTCTTGATTCTTGCAACCCAGAGAAATAAGTTGGATGACACTGAAAAAGGCATAAAGCCACTGTTTCAGGGACAACTTGAGAGCACCTTTAAAAATCACCAGCTTGGACCTTTCTTTGGCCAGGTCTCTGCTCTCGAGTTGTTATGGATGCCCTTCCACCCCCAGAGATGCATCAGGGCACTCTGGCTGCCCAGTCAGACAAAGAACAAAGCTAGACTCCATGTTTTCTACTTTTATTTCCCAGAACAAAACATGTGCCACCTGGCAGGGCCTCTGATGCCTGCTATCCACCAAAGCTGCCCTCACTAAACCCATTCACAAGGTCCCAAGCATGCTGCCTGTTCATCTCTGGGGCAGACGGTGACCAGCCCTGGGAAGGAAGTGGCCTACCTCCAGGGGAGGATGCTCCGGGTCTTGGAGCCTGGCTGGGGGCATCCCAGGCCAAGGATTGGGTCAGGTTGGAGGGTGCAGGCAGGAACACAATTCCCACATCCGTACCAGCACCGTTACTTCATGGAGCCCTCGGCCTGGGACTGGCCAGGAGCTGCTGGCTCTCTGTAGAGGGACCTGGACTCTGGCCTTGGCCACCTCCCATCCCGGGCCTGTGGAGAGGGCATCATAGAATGCGGCCTTGAGCAACGGTCTCCACTGCTCAGGTCCGAATTCCTGGGCTGCCCGGGATGGGCAGGGTCTAGATGGCATCACCCTCGTTGTCAGACTCGATGATGTCCAGTGGCTGCAGACGCAAGGAGTCGTAGTTGGGGGGTGGGGTGCCTGGGATGGGCGGGGTCTGCTCATGGGGGTGGGGCCCAGCATCGGGGCCGTGTGTGGCCGTGTCAGGCTGGAAGCCAAAGTTGGTGTGGGCCTCCACCAGCTCAGCCACGGTGGGCGGCGGGCCGTCGTAGCAGGCCTGGGCCCGCCTCTGCCGCAGCCTTTTGGCGAAGGCCACCAGCCTGATGATGGTGATCCACAAGAAGTCGATGATGATCTCCCCGAACTCGATGAGGCACAGCACTGAGCCCCCCATCCAGAAGCCAAACTGTCCTCCCAGATTTGAGAGCAGCCAGACAATCTGTGGGGAGCAGGGGACTGAGGGCCCGGCCGGGGAAGGGGGCCTGGCCGGGCCACAGATTCCTGCCTCAAGCCCAGCCTCACGGGTTCCTGTGAGGTGGGTTGTTGGCCGGGAAGGGGGAAAGGGTGAACGTCTCAGCCCAGGGAAGTAATGTGACACTGCTTAAGGGACCTTTCTCATTCCTCTGTTGGGCTCAGGACCCTCCCCACCCTCAGGGTACCAGGTGGAGGGACTGTAGGCAGGGCTGAGGTGCCAGGAGCCCCCAAACTCACGTTATTTGCTGCTGACTCCGCAATGGTGCGATAGTTGTATTCTTGGAAGTAGATGTTGAGCTTGATAACTCCCTTCCTGCAGGAGGCAGCAAAGGGAGCTGGTGCCCTCTCCCCGACACACACACGCGGCAGCAAGGGCCCCCCAGCCCTCCTCTGGCTCACGTGCCACTCCCAGCAGTGGTGAGGTCCAAACAAGAGCCAGGAAGGGCCCCTCTAGGCCCTGGGGCCACAAAAGGCAGCACTGCCCAGCACCCATCCTGTGTGCCCCTTTCTGAACCAGCTCTCCAGAGGACCCTGGGGCCCGAGACAGTCCTGAGGATCAGCTCTGGGCTCCCCTCTCCCGCCCCCAGCCCATGTACAGTAGGCTTGACATAGAGTCCTAAGCCTTGGCTCTCTGTCAAGGGACCTGAGATGCTCCTCAGAAAGGCGATGCTCTCACACCTCCAGGCTTCTGCCGGGACACTGTTGCCTCTTCTTGTTTGTCTGGACATTTACTCCTCCTCCTTGGAGGATCAGCTCAAGTGTCATCTCCCTGTACAGACCTCCCTTATCTCTCAGGAAGAAGGAGCCTCCTTCCCTGCTGGGATCCCACAGGAAGGGTCCTGGGCAGACTCCCATCATAAGC
Organism: Mesoplodon densirostris; assembly: GCF_025265405.1. Classification (NCBI taxonomy): domain Eukaryota; kingdom Metazoa; phylum Chordata; class Mammalia; order Artiodactyla; family Ziphiidae; genus Mesoplodon; species Mesoplodon densirostris. The sequence continues at coordinate 49,413,732 of NC_082676.1, forward strand.
CCTGTTCGCATACCTCTGTCCTCTAGACTCGAACTTCCTGATAGACTGAACCTTCTGTCTTTCTTGTGCTCAATGCATGTTTGCTGAATGGATGGAAAAGTGGTTGAATGGATGGAGGGTGGGTGGGTGGATGAATGAGTGGAAGAATGGAAGGATGGACAATGGAGGGATGGATGGATGGATGGATGTGTGAGTGGAGAGGTGGATGGGTAGAAGACTGGAAGGATGGACGATGGATAGATGGGTGGATGGGTGGATGGGTACAAGGATGAAGGACTGGAGGGGTGGATGGCTGGATGACCAGGTGACAGATGGAAGAACAGGCTGTCCTTTAGGAGGCGGTAGGCTCTGAGCCCCCCTGGCTGGCCTCTCTCTCAGTGCTCCCCCTCTAGGCTTGCTTCTGAATCTGACCAGTGTGAGAAGGTGTCTGAGTAGCTGCTCTATGCCCAAGCCCCTCCCCTGAGGCTCTGGTTCCTCCTCTTTTCTGCCTTCCCTGGCCCGTCCAGACTCTGGGCTCACCTGTTCAAGGTGATATTGGTGCTCTGGTCCCGCTCCTGAGACAACACATGGAAAATCCAGTCCTGGAACCCAAAAAGGCAGCTGAAAACAACGGTGCCTTGCAGCATCCCCTCCCAATCATGGGCCCTGCTACCTGTGGAGGCAGACCACAGCCCTGTGTCTTCTTGAAGCCCCTGGGGGACCATGTGTTGGCACAGGGAGAAAGGGGAGGGTGACAGTGCACGCCGTGGCTGCTGTTCTGGGGAGAACGCACTCGGGTCTCTAGGCTCTCCCCCGCAGGCCCGGCCTCCCTGTGCCAGCTCTTTCCCACCTCTGGCCCTGGTCTACCCTACACAGCCATTTGAAATGATCTTATTTCTGTATATTGTCTGTCTCTCCAGGTAGAAAGTACGCTCTGTAAGGGCAAAGGACTGTGTGTCTCGCTTACTGCCGTGTCCCCAGCACAGTGCTTGGGGGACATGGGTGGAAGGAAGCGGGGAGGGAGGGGATGGAGGGACGAACACCCCTCTGTAAAGTTCCAAACGGCCTGCAGACCTCTGCCCAGACCTGCCTCCCGCCTAAAGATGGGCAGCCAGGAGCTTGGCCGCGCCCCTGACTCACCTCAGAGGACTCAGAAGGCCAGACGGCCATGGAGATGGTCATCTTGTACTGAGTGTCACTGGAAGAGAGAAGGCAGCCTGTCACTGTCCCCACCCGCCCCACCATCCACAGCCCGCCCCGCCGCCCACACGAGCCTCCAGGCAGGACTCACTTGCAGGACTCCTTACAGATGTCGATGCAGGTCTCCCTCTGCGCCAGGCTCATGCGCAGGGCCGAGTAGCAATAGACTGAGCGGTAGGGGGTGGGGAGAGAGACTCTGAGCGGGGTTTTGTGCTTTGAGCCTCTGGCTGCCCTCTGCCCTCCTGGGCCCTGGGCCACCTGAGGCCTGTGGTTAGGTTGAGTGGGGGGAGTTATCTCAATCCGAACCTCCCTGGTCATGGAGAATCACTTACATCCACCCCCAACCCGCCCCGTTGCCAGCCATTTCACCCCAGCCTGGCCTGGGGGATCCTCTCCCCAGACATCCCAGCCCCAGCTCGGCAGCATCAGAGCAGCTTTCCCTCCACTTGTCACCCGATCCTGGCCGGTGGGCCGGGGTGATGGGGTCATGTGGGAAGGGATGAGTGGCTGGAAGGGGTAAAGTTTTCCCCTCTTGTCCACACATTTTGTTAGTTTTAAGAGGTGGTAGGGGGCTTCCCTGGTGGTCCAGTGGTAAAGAATCCGCCTTCCAATGCAGGGGATGCGGGTTCGATCGCTGGTCAGGGAACTAAGATCCTACCTGCCACAGGGCAACTAAGCCTGCGGGCCACAGCTACTGAGCCCGTGCGCCTCAACTAGAGAGCCCGTGTGCCGCAAACTACAGAGCCCATGTGTTCTGGAGCCCACGTGCCACAACTAGAGAAGAGAAAATCCACAAGCTACAGGTAGAGAGAAGCCTGCGCGACGCAACGAAGAGCCCGCGCGCTGCAACGAAAGATCCCGCACGCCTCAACGAAGATCCCGTGTGCCGCAACTAAGACCCGATGCAGCCAAAAAGTAAAATAAATAAATAAAAGTTTAAAAGAAAAAGAGGTGGTGGGATGCTCTTTGCTGCTGACAACATCCATCGGTGTTTGGACTCCAAGCCTGGATCGCAGCTCAGTGTGAGCCCAGCAGGGGCTCCTCCGCCTGTGGCTTCAGGTCTCAAGGACAAATCCTCTCCCGAACATACGTTTCATGTGTACACTTAATGGAGTCGAAGAATAGGGGGAGCGGCGAGAGGGGCTGTGGTCTGAGAGGACGGGGACGGAGGGCGGGGAGCTCCGACCTCCCTTGTGATCAGGGCCTTCAGGGGGCAGCTGGCGGGTGGCCGGTCCCCCGGGGCTCCCCACTCACCCCAGTCTGGGAATTCCCGGTTGTTGCAGTATTTCTCTCCGTGGGGCAGCGGGTACAGGTAGTGGCCACAGCTGCAGTTATGGATCATGTGGTCTTGGAAGCAAGAGCCAATACAGGCCTGGGGGTGGAGGAGGTACAGAGAGAATGCAGACTTGACGGTGATGTCCCCGTCCCAGCCCCGGGGGAAGGGGGCCTGGAGAGCTTGCTGCCCAGGCCACGGGGGCTGGGGGGGTAGGGGGAGGGGCCCCTCCCGTGCAGAAGCGGTGGCCGAGCCTCCTCCAAGTTGGGGCGTGGCGGTCCTCCCCTGTTCCTGGCCCCCATAGAGGGACTCAGGCCAGATGTCGGCTCTCTGAGGATGGCCCCTGCCACCTTTCAGAGTTGGGGCCCCACGGATGACATGGGGAGGGGTGGCTTGTTCCAACACTAAAGCTGACTCTGAGGGACTTCCCTGGCGGTCCAGTGGTTAGGACTCTGTGCTTCCACTGCAGGGGGCACAGGTTTGATCGCTGGTCAGCGAACTAAGATCTGCAAGTGGCCAAAAAAAAAAGCTAACTCTTAGATAGCTCTTGTCACAAGGCTGCCAGCAGGTTTCCGAGCCCTTTACGTGGAAGGACCCAGAAGGGAAGACAGGCAGGCTTGCCCTGTGCTCCTTCTTCCTGGAGAGAAACACTCAGGGAAGGCGAGAAGTGTGCTGTGAGTGCTCTGACTGGATGGAAGAGGAAGTGACCTTCTACAGAATGTCCCCTGGTTGGGGAGGGGGGAGGGGGAGAGTGGACTCAGCCCTCCCCTCCCCCCGCCCCGGCCCCAGGCTGGATGAGATGAATCTACTCATACTGGGTTTTCAGGTCATTCCACTCAGAGATGAGCTATGTGTCCCGGGGCCAGCCCTTAGCCTCCCAGCCTCGGTTTACTCCTGTCACTCCCATCGGCTCAGGCGGGGAGGTCGGCTTGCCATGGGGCGCTCAGCGAACGGAAGCAGCCATTCCTCACGTCTCTGGCTGCCCAGTTTCCCAAGTGCTGCCTCTGGAGGACTCCCTGCTCCCACCCTGGCCAAGGAGCCCACAGCGTCTTTTCCGCTCTCCTGCCTGCTGCTTCCCAGTAACGCATCCTCTCCTCTGTTCTCCCCGGCAGACCTGTGGGCTCCCTGCGGGAGGAAGTGGCCGGGGGGAGGTGGCAGATGAAATGGCACAGCGGGAGGAGCGGGTCTGGGGCGAGGTCAGGGGCAGTGAGGTCAGAAGGGAGCCCTGACTTGGCCAAGTGTCTCACACTCGCCCACACCTCACTGTCTCACCTGGAAGGCGGGAGTCCTCTCCAGGGCCCAGCTGAGGCTGGGCTAGGGCGGGGCCTGGGTGGGCCGAGCACCTGACCAGGACCTGGGGCTTTGCCAAGGTCTCCGGCCAGAGTGGTGACTGCACTGGACAAAGCAAGAACTGAGGTTTTTCTGGAATGAGGTCTCCAGGGCTGCGGCCTGAAGCCTCTGGCCTCCTCCTCCGTGCTCCCCACTTCCCTGTGCTGTCTTGTCTGTCCATCTGTCCCTCCAGAGGCTTGGAAGGTTCCCTGAGCTCTCCATCGCAGGCAGAAGCCCCTCTAGACAGGAGGGTCAGAGTGCGGGGTGCCTGGGGTCAGCTGGATGGAGTGGGCGGGCAGGCGGGCATGGGGGAGAGAGGAGTCTCCTGACTAAGGCAAACGGGAAGACCACACCTTGCTTGGGGCTCTCAGACACGGAGCCAGGCACTGCCCTGGCCCTTGTTATGCCTCAGTTTCCTTATCCACCAAGGCAGACTGGGCTGGAAGAAAAAGTGTCAGCAAGTGGTCACTTTTGCAAAGACTCAGTGTGTCCTCTCCACTGGGGCCAGGTCTGAGGCCAGGCCTCCTGGGCTGACCTTGGAGATCAGGATAAGGGGGAAGCCCCCCAGCTGCAGCAAGGGGGATTGAGGCCAGATACAAAGAGGGACTTCTCAGGTACATCAGTGAGGCATTTGGACTGGGGTCTGTAAACCCCAATTTCCTCATTCCTAAAAATAGTATCTACATCTTAGGGTTGTTGTGAGGGTTAAATGATTTAATGTATATATGTGAAGCATGTGGAACAGTGCCTGCCTAGCACACAATAAGCCTGCTGTTTTTAGTATATTAATACTTATAATAAATAGCATATATAATAAATGCTATTAATAGCAAAATACGTTAACAATAGTTAGTAATTATTGTTAGTATATTATTGCCTCGTAGGGGTATTGAAAGGATTAAATGATAATGTAATTCATGTAAACCCTTAATATACACAAGGCTTCTTCTTGGGAGACCCCAGAGCAAGACCCCAAGGGCACACCTACAAAGCAGGGTGGAGAAGTGGCCAGCCCTGGGCTCTGGTGAGAATCAGGATTAGACTGGCTCCCTAGCCCCCAGGGCACCCTGTGGTCCCAAAGATCCAGCAAAGTCAGCCTTGCTGGGATTAGCTTTCCCAGAGACCTCAGGCCTCAGGCTAGGCAGACGTAGACGGGGGCCCCAGGGTCATGAGGCTGCACCGTCTTCCCACCTGGATGGAGTAGGTCGTGTTGTAGTCGCTGTAGAGGTTTCGGATGGGGACGTCGGAGCCGTTCATGGTGCACTGGCTGTAAGGCTCGCCCTTGCGCTCCAGCTTGTCCTGTGTGAGAGGTTGTTTGTGGGGGGCCCCTGGTCACCCCTAGGAAGCCCCTCTGTTCCTCCCTCCCATCTAGCATGCAGATCTAGGGGATGCTGAGAGGGGATGGAGGGCCGATGCCCCAGCAGGCACCAGGGGTTGGGGGCACTCATCATCCCCCAGAGCGTGGCCGCCCGGTGGGGTTCCAGCCAGAAGGCGAGGCAGGAGTGGATGGTGAGATCCAGGGCTTGGGGAGGCCCGGCTCTCCGGCTCTCAGGCCCTGGGAGGTGGGTGCTGGGCAGGTGGGGTGCCCTTGGGCTGCAGCCATACCACCAGCACCCCGATGGAAGTCTCCATCCCCGACATGGCGAAGATGCCCTCTTCTTTGATGAAGGGGTACGACATCTGCTCGTGAAGCATCAGCCGTGCACCGGCTGTGGTCGTGAGGAAGGGCACGTAGTCTTCTTGGCCCATGTCCAGGATCAACTTGAGGCCTGAGGGGAAGACGGGGCCAAGGGCTGCCTGAGCTCGCTCCCCAAGGCTGAAGGGACACCCACCACCCACTGGTCCAAGTCCCCTCCAGCCAAGGGTCTGTGCAGGAAGCTGGCTCCACTTTACGAAAATCCAGACTTCTTGCCTTCTCTAAGGCCCCCATTCGAGTCCAAGCCACCATGGTCTCCTCTCTGGGCTCCTTTTGCCCCCTGTACCACCCGCCATGATCTCTCTTCCACAGGCAGGTAGGCCTAGGGCCACAGCACAGGCGGTCCTACCTCCACTCACACAGGTCCCCATTCTCTCCACTCACTTCCCTTTGCTGCCGTGCTCCCTTCTGCTGCTGGGACTTCGTGACGCTCTCCCTTCTCTCTGGAATGCTGTCTCCAGCTCACCTTTCACCTAGAAACTCTTGCTCTTCCTTCAGATCTCAGCCCAAGTGTCACTTCCTTCAGAAGCCTTCCCTGACTACCTAGACTGGGTCTCAGGACCTCTGCGATATGCTCTCCTAGCCCTGGAACTTTTCTTCCAAGTACCTCTCTCACTCTTGAGATTCTTCTTTTATTATCTGTCTTCCTGCCCCACTCCACTGTTCCCTTCTTGAAGGTAGAGACCAGACCCATTATTTTATGCACCATGGGACCGGGCTAGGTGGTTAGGACAAGAAGGCTAGTATTTATTGAGCACTTGCTACATGCTGAGTGCTGGGCTAAGGGCCCTATTTACATGATCCCACTGGTGCTTTCAAGGGGCATATGAGTTAGGTACAATTATCATCCCCATTTTACAGGTGAGGAAACTGAGGCTCATAGAGGAGAAGGGATGTTGTCATAGGTCACTCAGTGAGGAAGTGGAGGGTTGCTGGGCTTCTAAACAGGCAGCCAGGCTCCTTGATCTTAATCATCTTCTCCTGTAGACTGAGTTGACCAGCACCTTTGTGATACCCAATGTCTTCAGGGGCACAGGGGTGGTGAAGGGTGGGCAGCCCACCCACACCCCTATTGACCAGCAGCCCTGACAGTTGCTGAATGACACCTGCCCTTTGATGGCTGGGGAGGGCAGAACCTGAGTGGGGAGGAAGGATTTGCTCCCCAAGGCCTGGTGCACATGCTGAGTCTGCCAGCCTTTCTCCCAAAATGAGCAGCCTCTGCCATCAACCACTTCCTCTTCCTCCCTTCTGTTTACTACTTCACCTGCTCTCTGTCTCTCAAGAACTGCACAGAAACAAGGCTGAGGGTAAGGGCTCTGCCCCAGGCTAACTATGTGAGTGTGGGCAAATTATTTACCACTTTTCAGAATATCTGCATTTATTGAGCATTTGCTACTTGCCAGGCTTAGAGACAAGGCTGCTTGCTCTGTGCTCAGAGGTCTACCTGCCTTAGGCCAGGATGATTCGATGAGTTCTATACTATATATATGATCTGCTCTGTACGATATGGGGAAACAAGGGCTTCGAGAAGTGAAGTCTCAGCTCAGCATCACCCGGGGATACATGGTGGAGCTGGGGTTCCACCCGGTCACAGAAGCCTGTGCTCTCGACCACTAAGCTTACAGCTACCTCGCTGTGCTCATCAGCGAAATGGGCACACCAGTCGCTACCCCAGGGACTTATGAGCCTTGGGTGGGGGGACGGCTGAGAAGGCACCTGGCCCAGCCCCCGTGCACACGGTAGAGGCTGCCCCTCCGCATGCCAGCCTCTGTCTAACCTCGGTCCTGCCCCTCAATGGCCTATGGTGATTTGGTCTTTCAGCCCCACGTGATAGGATTTAAATCCTCACGGCCCTGGCTCCAGGACAAACCAAGACTTACCAAACTCAGCTCCGGGGTTGGCTGAAGGGAGGGCCTTCTCCCTCATGCCCCAGTTGAAGATGTAACAGTTGCCATATTCAGGGTGGAAGATGTGTGTGAAGTTCCTGAAAGAAACACCATCAGCTAGAGAGCAGGGCCCACCCCGCCCCAGCTGATGCCTCCCCTGCCCAGGGCTCGTGGCAGGGGGGAGCTGGTAGATTACTGCTCAGAGAGGCTCAGGAGGGGAGAGGTGAGCAACAGGTCATTCTGTCCCTTTACCTGCACCCAGGCACCCACCAGAGAGGAGATTCCTGGACTCCCTTGGGAAAGAAGGGTGAGGAAGGGTGGAACTAGGCTCTCTGGCTTAGCCACGAGTGATGAAAAAGAAGCTTATTTGATGTTTTCATCTGTCTCATCTACACGGTCTTGTAAGTCATGTGGTCATTTAAACGGTGGCCCCCAGAGAGATGTCCACGTCCTAACCCCAGGGACCTGGGAGTGTGATCTTATTTGGAGAAGGGGTCTTTGTGGACATAATTCAGGATCTTGAGATGAGATCAGCCTCTTTTATCCACGTGGGCCCTAAATCCAACCACGAGTGTCCTTCAAGAGACAGAAGAGGAGACACAGATACAGAGGAGAAGGCCACCTGAAGACGGAGGCAGAGATTGGAGTTACACAGACAGAGGTCAAGGAACACCTGGGCCCACCAGATGCTAGAAGGGGCAAGAAGGGATTCTCCCCTGCAGCCTCTGGAGAGAGCCTCGTCCTGCTGACACCGTGACTGCCCACTTCTAGCCTCCTCTGTGAAAGAATAAATTTCCGTTGTTTTAAACCACCCAGTTTGTGGTCATTTGTTACAGCGGCCACAGGAAACCGATACAGATCATAAGAGTGAGAGGGTGGCTCCAGGCAGTGTTTGCTGCAAGGAGCTGGCGGAATGCAGACAGGTGGGCTTGTCGGGGAACCTCGGGAGCTCAGGTAAAGGGGAAAGTAGACGGAGATGGAGGGCTGTGAATCAGGAGAGGGTGCAAGCAGGGGCCAGGGAAGAGAGAACTTCACAACGAGGTGTGACGAGCCCCATCTAGGATCCTATCTTATGTCATGAGAATGTTTCCTAAGGAAATAATTCAGCAACAACACAAAATGTTTGCATAAAGATGCTCACGGAAGAAGCGACAGTATAATGTAGTTTCAGATAATTTGGTTAATTTTTTTTGATATGGAACTTTTCAAACATAAAAAGTTGAGAGACTGAAGCCCACCACCAGCTTCAACAATCCCCTATGGGACTTCCCTGGTGGCGCAGTGGTTAAGAATCCACCTGTCAATGTAGGGGACACGGGTTTGAGCCCTGGTCTGGGAAGAGCCCACATGCCGCAGAGCAACTAAGCCCGTGTGCCACAACTACTGAGCCTGCGCTCTATGAGACCACGAGCCACAACTACTGAGCCCACGTGCCACAACTACTGAAGCCCGCGCACCTAGAGCCCGTGCTCCGCAACAAGAGAAGCCGCTGCGATGAGAAGCCCGTGCACCTAGAGCCCATGCTCCGCAACAAGAGAAGCCGCCGCGATGAGAAGCCAGCTCGCTGCAACTAGAGAAAGCCCGCATGCAGCAACGAAGACCCAACACAGCCAAAAATAAAAATAAACATATTTTAAAAACCCCAAAAAACTCCAAAAAAACCAATCCCCTATGGCCAGTCATGTTTCATCTCTACCTGCCCCCACTCTCCCTCCCATATTATTTTGAAGAAAATCTCAGACATCATAGTTTTATTTGTTAACATTTCTATATGTATCTCTACAAGAACTCTTAAAAAACCATGCTAAACTAACAAAAATTCCTTAATATTATTAAACATTCAATTTATATTGTCTCACAGAGGTCAATTCTGGTTTTACAATTTATTTGTTTAAATTGGGATCCAAATGATGTTGACATGTGATTGGTTGATATGCCTTTTAAATCTCTTAATCTATGGCTCCCTTCATCTGACTTTTTTTTTGTCCTTGTAAAATAGCTGTTAAGAGTTCTGATTTCATCCAGCTAATAATTGAAGAGGGAGTGATACAATTAGAGGATCATCATTTTGCAACCCTGATTTTGGGGATTTGGGGCAATGTGCACCAGTAGTGACCAATGCTGGGTGTCCTGATGGAAGAGCACAGGCTGTCCAGGAAGTGGCCTTGCCAATAAACAAAACAACAACAAAACCCAGCCTTGAACAGGATCGAGCATCTGTCTCTACCATTTATAGCAAATACTGGAGACAGAGGAACAAGTTCAAAGACACTACAAAAAGTCAATATGCAAAGTCCAGACTCCAGTTTCTTCAACAAAGAAATTGTGAGAGAAGGTAAGGGAGGTAACCTATAGACTAAAACAAACTTCAAAGACTTGGTTACAATCACAACCTGTGGACTTTAATTGGATCCTGATTCAAACAAGTAAACAAAAAAGTATGACATTGATGAGTGTGAACACGACTGGATAGTTGATGGTATTGAGGTATCACTGTTCATCTCTTTTTCAGGTAGGATAATGGTATTGTGCTTCTGTTACAAAAAGTCTTTCTCTTTTAAGATACATTCTGAACACTACATAGATGAAAGAATATGATGTCTGGGATTTGCTTTAAAAACAGCACAGGACAGAATGTGAATCACGCTTGTTGGATCTGGGTGGTAGGTCCATGTGAGTTCATCACACCCTGTTCTATCTATGTGTATGTTCTCAAGTCTTCATAGGAAATAGCATTTAAAATGTCCTTGTAGGGGGCTTCCCTGGTGGTGCAGTGGTTGAGAGTGCCGGTGCAGGGGATGCGGGTTCGTGCCCCGGTCTGGGAGGATCCCACGTGCCGCGGAGCGGCTGGGCCTGTGAGCCATGGCCGCTGAGCCTCCGCGTCCGGAGCCTGTGCTCCGCAATGGGAGAGGCCACAGCAGTGAGAGGCCCACGTACCGCCAAAAATAAATAAAGAAATAAAATAAAATGTCCTTGGGTGTTTTTATACTGTTTTTGTTATTTTATTTAAAAACAGGAAGGAATGGGGCTCAGTGCATCAAATACTGCAGAAATATCACCTGAAATGCAGTACTTTCTAAGCTTTCTGTTCCACAACTTTTACTGAGCGACTTTCACGGGCCAGGCCCGTGCTGAAGATTTCTAATTCTCAAAATAACCCCATGAGGTCAGCTGCTCTTTGTCCCTGTGTTCAGATTAGGAAACCATTTTCTCCATCTTTTGTCTCACCGTCTGTGCCAGCAGAATGAGGTGGGTCCACGGCAGGCAGTGAAATCCAATCTGGGAGCTGACCCTGCCTGACACATGTGAGCTGCTTCCTCAACCTCTGAGCTTTGGTGTCCTCCATGGTGAAATGGAAATCAGGAAGAAAGTGCATTTCTTCACCCAACATTTACTGAGGCGTGCACTGCGTTGGGGACACTGAGGCTGGCAAGACAGTCCTACCCTCGAAGCTCACAGCGTGGGGGACACCACGGAGCAGCGTCATGGCAATCCTCTCCTTCCAAAGTGCGTCTCTGGCCTAGCTGCCTCCCTCCACCTCTAAGGCTGCCAGACTGGTCCTGGCCGCCAGCATCTCCTGCCCCAGTTCCTGCTGGAGCCTCTGCCTCCAGTCCTGCTCCCTCAGTCTTCCTTCTGCACAGTGGTCAGGGCGAGCGTTCAAGCTGTGAATCAGCCCAAGGCACGCCCCTGCTAGAACCTTCCAGAAGCTCCTTGCTGCTCACAGAATAAAATGCAAATGCCCTACTGGGCTTTCTCCCCGCCTTGTTCATTATACTCCAGAGACACTCCAAGATGTTTCCAAATTCAAGGCCCGCTGCTCCTTGGGCCTGGGATATTCTCTGAGCAGCAATTTCTGAGAAGAAATTGCTGGTTTCTCCTCATCCTTCAGGTTTCATCTGCTCAGAGCCGTCCCCTGACCTCCCTACGCAAAGTCACTTCCCAGTTACTTGACCATTTCCACCTGCTTATTCCCCTGCTGGCATGCATCAGAAGGTGAACTCATCTTCTTTAACTGCTTGCTTATCAGCTGCCTCTTGCTTTAGACCATAATCCCAGGGAGGGCAGCTGTGTGTTTGCAGGGAGAAAGAAGTTAAAGGCTAAGAGCTCAGGCCTGGGAGCCAAGCCTGCCTGAATTTGAATTCTGGCTCTGCCACTTACTAACTAGCTGGTGAGCTTGGGGGAAGTTGCTTCACTTCTCCATGTCTCGTTTCTCCACCTGTAACACTGGGGTAACAACAGCGCCCATCCAAAGGGACTGACGTGGGGGTTGGAAGCCAAGCACACTGAAATACTGAACAAATTCACCCCCCATCCTCAGAGCCTGGCACTCAGTAGACAGTAAATATTTGTTGGATAAATTATAATATGTGGTAAGAGTATCAACAGAGATAAGCCTGGAAGAGTGGGCGTCCGGGTAGGGAGTAGGTCAGGGAAGGTTTCGTGGAGGAGGTGAGGCCTGAGCTGAGACTTTAAGGGTGAGTAAGAGGTAGCCGAGCCTGGTGGGTGGGGAGGAGAAACGGCAGCCCAGGCAGGGGGCACGACACACGCGAAGTCCCAGAGGGAAGAAACAGCTTTGGGCAGGCACTACAGAGTCTCTGTCCTGTGTGGGATCAGGGCTGTGGCCACAGGGAAGGAACGGAGCAGGGCAAGCCAGCTGCAGCCAGGCCCTGCTCTGGAAGGAGAGGCCCCACCCCAGGGGTGTGGGGATACAGTGTGCCTAAGGAGCTGTCCTGGACATCTACAGCTCAGGAGCGGGAAGTGGCTCCGGGCACGGCCAGATCCCCTCCTGTCCTGGGTTGCACTCTTAGTCTTGCCAACTATTTGCTTGTTGATAATGTTCTTTACCTGGAGAGGCTGCTCCCAGCACTGGCTTCCTCCGGCTCCAGAGCTAGGCGTTTCCCTCCAAAAACCTTCCCTGGAACAGAGGCTAAGGTGTATAGACAGAGACCAGCAAGCCTCCAGAAAAGACTGGGAAACAGAGCATCCTAACAGGAAGCAGTATAGCAACAGTGGTACTGTGTAGTAGAGTTTGGGGAAGGGCAGAAACTAGCTGGCCAATCCCTGAAGCAATAATTATAACAACAACAACACTTACAGATGCCTAGATCTTGGTTTCTAAATACCATTCTCCAATAAAAGGACTGGACCTCCTCAGAGAAACGGCTGATTCTAGGACTGGGGCATCTTGTTGTGCCAGAAAGTAAGGAAGTACTTAAAAAATAAATAAAGGGATGGGAACATGTCAAAGAGACATAGGAGCCAACTGAAGGAGCTCTCAGTGGCCAAAGATGGAAAATTTTGAGTAAGAAAATAAATAGTGTGGTATTGGATTACAGCCCAAATATACATGAGTCCATATTGGTATAAATTAAGAGACTGAATAAATAAACAAATGGGGAAGACATAGATCTTCCTTACAGACGAATTCCAAATAGTGTATGTTCCCCTCTCCAGGAGAAGTGGAGTTTAGTCCCTCCCCCCTGCCGTCACCTCCACCCCCCAGAGTACAGGCTGAACTTAAGAGACGTGCTTCCACGATACAGAGCACAGGCGGGGAAAGTGGTTACGTTAGAGCGGAGAAGCCCAGCACACAGCACCTGAACCAAGGGAGAAAGGCCAACATCACGGGTGGTGTCGAGTGCCTAACATGTACCCCACACACGATGTGATGAGGAGCCCCCTCACCTCTGTGGTCCTCTTCCCCCAAATCCATCTTATCTGTGTAAACCCAAATCAAAGGCTTTCTATAAAACACCCAACCAGTACTCTGAAACTGTCACAATCATCCAGAACAAGGAAGTGTGAGAAAGTGTCACAGCCAGAATGGACAAAGGAGACGTGACAACCGACAGCAACCGACAGGGGTCTCTTGGATGGAATCTTGAACAGGAAAAGGTCACCAGGAAAAACTGATAAAATCCGAATAAAGTGTTAGGTTTATTTAATAATGATGTGCCCATGTCGGTTTCTTAGTTTTGATAAATTACTATGGTGATGTAAGAAGTTACCGAGAGGGGAAACTGGGTGAGGAGTACAAGGGAACTCTGTACTCTCTCTGAAACTTTTCTATAAATCTAAAGCTATTCCACAATAAAAAGTTTATCTTTAAAGTGCTCAGATAATTCTTAACACATGCTCAGCACTGTTCTAAGCACTTTTTTTTTCTTGTCTCCTCTTTTTTTTAACATCTTTATTGCAGTATAATTGCTTCACATAAGCACTTTATCTATGTTAACTCATTTAAACCCCATGATAGCCCTATGAGGTCATTTCACTATCCCCATTTTCCAGATGAGAAAACTGAGGCACAGAGAGGCTGAGTAGCGTGCCCAACAACACACAGAGCTGGCATTCAAATCTGGGTGGTTTGGTGTCAGGGTCCAAACATGGCTCATATGTTCCTAAAACTGCAGCTGCTGCATCTTGAGCATTTGCTACATACGAGCAGGAGAGGAAGGAGTCCAGGACAGAGTGAGGAAGCCGTAGTGTCTGGGGCGCAGCACTGTGAGGGCAGAGAGAGGCATGTGTCCTCAGCACTGAGTCTGAGGCTGATTCAGGAAGGTGGGTAACCAGTTGTCTGTGGGAGTGAGCAGGAGCACAGAGATGGGTGGACTAGGGTTTCTGTGCCAAGTGTCTGGGTCACACCCTCCACTCAGACTGCCGAGTGCTGAAGAAACAGGCTTGGGAGGGGTGGGTGGGGAGGAAAGATGATCTTGATTTCTGATGAGGTGGTGAAGTGACACAGGGTGGGCCTGGCCCAGACTGCCACCTCTGACACTCACCAGCTGTGTGACCTCAGAGATGTTGCTTAACCTCTCTGGGCAGTGGTTGCATCATATAAAATGAGGGCTTGTTGCCAGGGTCAAACTGATTTTATACATGTAAAGTGCTAAGAATAGTGCTTGGCACATCAGAAGGGCACAATAAATGTTAGCATCATTATTGAAGAATGAGTTCCTTGTCAAATGTGGGTTTAATGAGAATAATACTGAGTCTTCACTACTGTCAGCCTGTCATGCATATTAACTCATTGAATATTCAAAATAACCCTGTAGAGTAGGCACTGTTATTATCTATTTTACGGAGGAGGAAATTGGAAGCATTTAAAGGTTAAGAAATTTGGGACTTCTTCCTTGGTGGCGCAGTGGTTAAGAATCCACCTGCCAATGCAGGGGACACAGGTTCAATCCCTGGTCCGGGAAGATCCCACACGCCATGGAGCCACTAAGCCCATGTGCCACAGCTACTGAGCCTGTGCTCTAGAGCCCGCGGGCCATAACTACTGAGCCTGTGTGCCACAAGTACTGAAGCCCGCGTGCCTGGAGCCTGTGCTCCGCAACAAGAGAAGCCACCACAATAAGAAGCCCGCGCACTGCAACAAAGAGTAGCCCCCGCTCGCCGCAACTAGAGAAAGCCCGTGCACAGCAACAAAGACTAGAGAAAGCCCGCGTGCATCAACAAAGACCCAACGCAGCCAAAAATAAATACATTAAAAAAAAGAAAGGTTAAGAAATTTGTTCAAGGCCACACAGCTTGTAAGACAGAGCAAGGATCTGAACCGAACAGTCTAACTGCAGAGTCGAGCCTTGACCCACCCCTTCACTAGACTTACTCCCCAGCCCTAGCTACACCACAAAAGTTGTGTGGCCGATACCGGGTGTTGCCTGCCCATCAGCCATCTTCTCTTTGGGGGACCACCCTCAGTCCATGTGACCCAAATGCAACTCGTTTTGGAGGGCGCCATCTTGGCAACAAGCAGGTCATCCCCAGGTTGCCTCTGGCCCTGGATCAGGCCTGGAAACAGCTGGCTCAGTTGAGAGGCCGTGCTGTGTGCAGAACGCACACCTTCGAGCACTGGGATCCTGCTCAGTGGGAGATGCTCACGCTTCAGGCACCAGGGACCTGACAGCAGATCCCAGTGGATGCTAGTTGAACCCACTGTCCCAACTCACTTGCACTTCAGGACATATTCTGACTGAGCAGATGGGCCATATATTTGCAATTACAGTATTACATCTCTCTCTTTTAGCGGAGAGGGTAAAAGATGAACTTGTGGGCACAGCACTAGTCCATTGCGTCCCAACAACCTTCAGGCAGGGCTGCCAGGAACGGTTGGGCAGGTGTGCTCTGAACCAAGTGCCCTGGCCCAGAGAGAGGGCTGGAATCCAGCCTGTAACCAACCAGCCAGGATGTGTGCCATCAGCAGGGGGTCATCACGTAGCTCTTCTACCTGTAGGACCGGCCTTTTCTGATTCTCACAATGGACCAAATGTGCAACGCTGCCTCCTCAGTGGGCCTGGATTCCGTGACACAGCCTATGAAACGCCTGCCTTTTGAGTGCCTGTGCGTTTTGGGGGACAGAGGGTCCACAGCTGTCAGCAGATTCTCAACAGAGGTCCCTGAAGGTGTACGAGTTGACTGAGTTGGGCTGAGGCCACAATCCCTGGGAGGGTGAAACCACTAGCCTGTCACTCATCCAAAGCAGCAAGACTCAGCAAAACGCCCCTTTCTCCAGAGGCCTTAAGTGTGGGAATTTGAAGCCCCAGGCCAGGAAGATGCCAGCACCTCTGGGAAACAGGACTGGCTGAAGCCCTGGGCGGGACCCAGGTGGTGTGGTCCCCCTCACCCAGAGGCCTGGACAGGAAGCCAGGAGGGGGTGCTGGGGCTTCAGCAGCTCTGCCTGTAGCCAGCCCCTCCTTTCCCCCGTGACCGGCCAGCCGACCTGCAGCCCTCTGACGGCCGCCCCAATTCGGGGACAGAGCTTGGCTCTCAGGCCCAGGGTCTGGATGGTCAGAAGCTGGGGACGGGAAGGAGGGGGAGATCTGTGGGCCATTTGTAAGGGGACACAGGCTTTTGGGGTTGACCCTGCCCTCATTCTGCCATCTTTTCAACATTGGGGGTTGTTTGGGAAAAAGGTGTTTACAGCGAAGACTTCCAGGCCCTAAGTGCTGACATGAGCCACTTCATTCACTTTTTTTTTTTTTTCCTAAAAAAATTTTTTTGTGGGGGAAGTTATCTGCATAATGTACTTTTGTCACTATGAATTCCTTTCATATATTTTTTTAACATTTTATTGGAGTATAATTGCTTTACAATGGTGTGTTAGTTTCTGCTTTAAAACAAAGTGAATCAGCTATACGTATACATATGTTCCCATATCTCTTCCCTCTTGCATCTCCCTCCCTCCCACCCTCCCTATCCCATCCCTCTAGGCGGTCACAGAGCACCGAGCTGATCTCCCTGTGCCATGCGGCTGCTTCCCACTGGCTATCTATTTTACGTTTAGTAGTGTATATATGTTAATGCCACTCTCTCACTTTGTCACAGCTTAAAGACACAGACCTACTAGAGAATGGACTTGAAGATATGGGGAGGGGGAAGGGTAAAAATTTTGTTTGTTTGTTTTTTGGCCACACAGCATGTGGGATCTTAGTTCCCTGACCAGGGATCGAATGCCGCACCCCCTGCCATGGAAGCGCGAAGTCTCAACCACTGGACTGCCAGGGAAGTCCCCACTTCATTTACTCTTCACAGGAACTCTAGGAAGTGGATATGGTTATTGTTCCTGTCTTAGGGATAAGAAAACCGAGGGCAGTAGATGCTGGGGTACCTGCACAGATCCCCAGCTATGGGGTATTGGAGGCTAACAGCTCACAGCCGCCCCTTCTCCCTCCACCTTGCCTGGGAAATTAGGAGACCCCGGCCCATCCTCCTGGGGGTGGCACAGAGCCAGTGAGTAACTGATGGGGGCACGTACAAGGGGCTGCTCCCACGCCCCCGCCCCCGACCTCCGCTTAAGGGAGGTCAGCTCTGTGGTGCGGTTTACGCTCCCCATGGATCAGGTCAGGCCTAGACGTCACCTGTGGCCACAGCCTCCCTTAGCTCAGTCCTCTTTCCTGCAGACTTTTCCTAAAGCGATTCCCTCAGTACGTGATGGGGCCTTCAGCGCATCCCTGTCTCAGGCTCTGCCCCCAGAAAACCAAAGACACCTGGGCACAGACAACTGTGGTGCAGGCTGAGTGGCCAAGCAGGGGTGTGGACCGGGATGTGGACCGGGATGTGGACCCTGGCTGCAGGGGGCCCGGCGGCTCTTACCTGTAGTTGCAGGGTTCCGCCCCAAAGAGACAGGCCAGGATCAGCTGCTCGGCGGGGTAGCCCATGGCCACCAGCTCCTGGTTTGGAACCTGTGCGAAGATGTTGGTGGCCTGCAGGGTGTACCACTCCGTCACGGCCTGGGTGGCGCTGCTGAAGTTCCGGAAATTGCACGTGGTCCCATTGTGGCTGCACTGCGGGGGCAAGAGGGGTTCCTGTGGGTGGGGGCTGCTGCCAGGCCTCTGCCCCAAGAGCCAGGGCGGCGAGGGAGCTGCCAGCTGCCCTTCCAGAGCCTACAGAGGGGTGCAGGCCCCTCCACCATGAAGCCCAGGTCACCTGTAGACACAGGACAGACCAGGCCCTGACCCTCCAGCCTTGGCCACTCTGCCTCTATTGGTCCTCCTGGTGGGAACCCAGGAGGCCTGAGGGAGAAGCTTCTTAGTTCTGAGACAGCCCTCTCCAGGCCAGCATGGGGCGCTGTCCTCAGGCCAGTTCCTGGAGGTCCTCATCTCACCTCAGGGAGATGATACTACTTAAGAGTCACTCTTGGGACTTCCCTGGTGGTGCAATGGTTAAGAATCCGCCTGCTGGGCCTCCCTGGTGGCGCAGTGGTTGAGAGTCCACCTGCCGATGCAGGGGATGCGGGTTCGTGCCCCGGTCTGGGAGGATCCCATATGCCGCGGAGCGGCTGGGCCCGTGAGCCATGGCCGCTGGGCCTGCGCATCCGGAGCCTGTGCTCCGCAACGGGAGAGGCCACAACAGTGAGAGGCCCACATACCGCAAAAAAAGAAAAAAAAAAAAAAAAAAGAATCCGCCTGCCAATGCAGGGGACACAGGTTTGAGCCCCGGTCCGGGAAGATCCCACATGCCGCGGAGCAACTAGGTCCGTGCGCCACAACTACTGAGCCTGAGCTCTAGAGCCTGTGAGCCACAACTACTGAACCCACGTGCCACAACTACTGAAGCCTACGCACCTACAGCCCATGCTCCACAACAAGAGAAGTCACCGCAATGAGAAGCCTGCGCACCGCAACGAAGAGTAGCCCCCACTCGCTGCAACTAGAAGAAAGTCCACATGCAGCAACAAAGACCCAACGCAGCCAAAAACAAACAAATAAATAAATAAATTTATGTATATATATATATATATATATATATATATATATATATATATATATATATATATATATATATATGGACTCACTCTGTCCTGGGCTCTGTGCTCAGGACTTTTTTTTTTTTTGGCCATGCCCCATACCTTGCAGGATCTTAGTTCCCTGACCACGGATGGAACCTGGGTCCCCTGCAGGGGAAGCTCAGAGTCCTAACCACTGGACTGCCAGGGAATTCCCAACTCAGGGCTTTAGTTCTATTATCTCATCAATTCTCACAGCAGCCCTGCCCCATCATCATGAAGACACTGAGGTCCCCAGCCCACTTACACACCCACACAACATGCACTCACACACACACGTGGGGCCTGACCCTGAGAGCTGGTGCAGCCACCAGGACCACACCTACTTTACAGATGAGGAAATGGACACAGGAAGCCTGCTAACTGCACCAAAAAGTAGTAGGGCATTGGGTCAGAGCGGGCACTGGGCCTCTGGAGCCTCGTGCTGTTTGCTGGTTTGTGTGGAGAGGTGGGGGGGGGGTTGGGTTGTGGAAGTCCTGACCACATGGGGGGCACGGGAGGCAGTAGCCTCCTTCTGGGGAGTGTCTAGCCCCAGCCTGGGTCTCCGAACAAGGCTGATCATCAGAATCAACATGGAGCCTATTAACAAGACAGATTCCTGGGTCTGGGCCCAGAACTGCCCATTCAGATTCTCCAGAATGGGGCCCAGAGATCTGAGCAGTTACAGAGCTCCCAGGGGATCCAGGGCACAGACAGGGAACCTTCTTCCTACTGCTGGCTTGCGGGCATCCCAGCATCCCAGTTATGCTTTGGCAATGACTGTATTGCATAGCTGTGGTTTTTCACCTGTCCGATATTTATGCCTCCGTCTTTTGATAGTAAGACTTAATTCCTCATTGCTGCCGCTGTTGGCTGAGAAATATCTTTTTGTTCACAGAAAACAAGATTATGTTCTTACCAAAAAAGATGAAACCAGCTGGGTTACTTTCAAAAGACAACTAAGTCAGCACTGCAGACTAATGAGTAGGATCAATAAGAACATGATTTTGGCACTTTAAATGTTGACACGTTCTGCATTTCTGCTGTTTCAGTTGTACTACTACAAGCACTATTTATCAGCAAAGACTTTGAATGCTCTTCTGTCAAAAATAACAGCCGTAGCTTCAAGATGACAGAGGAGTAAGACGTGGAGATCACCTTCCTCCTCACAAATACATAAAAAATACATCTAGGGCTTCCCTAGTGGCGCAGTGGTTGAGAGTCTGCCTGCCGAGGCAGGGGACACGGGTTCGTGCCCCGGTCCGGGAGGATCCCACATGCCACAGAGCGGCTGGGCCTGTGAGCCATGGCCGCAGAGCCTGCGTGTCCGGAGCCTGTGCTCCGCAACGGGAGAGGCCACAACAGTGAGAAGCCCGCTTATTGCAAAAAAAAAAAAAAAAAAAAAAAATCTACATGTGAAACAGCCCCTATAGAACATCTACTGAATGTTGGCAGAAGACCTCATATTTCCCAAAAGCTTTGCTTTTACCATTCATCCTAGGGTTAGGCTAAGAGAATTCAGCACCACCAAACCAGCTTTACAACAAATGCTAAAGGAACTTCTCTAGGCAGGAAACACAAAAGAAGGAAAAGACCTACAATAACAAACCCAAAACAATTAAGAAAATGGTAATAGGAACACACATATCGATAACTACCTTAAATGTAAATGGATTAAATGCTACAACCAAAAGACACACTGGCTGAATGGATACAAAAGCAAGACTTGTATATATGCTATCTACAAGAGACCCATTTCAGACCTAGGTACACATACAGACTAAAAGTGAGGGGATGGAAAAAGATATTCCATGCAAATGGAAATCAAAAGAAAGCTGGAGTAGCAATTCTCATATCAGACAAAACAGACTTTAAAATAAAGACTATTACAAGAGACAAATAAGGACACTACATAATGATCAAGGGATCAATCCAAGAAGAAGATATAATAGTTGTAAATATTTATGCACCCAACATAGGAGCACCTCAATACATAAGGCAAATGCTAACAGCCATAAAAGGGCAAAGTGACAGTAATACAATCATAGTAGGGGACCTTAACACCCCACTTTCACCAATGGACAGATCATCCAAAATGAAAATAAATAAGGAAACACAAGCTTTAAATGATACATTAAACAAGATGGACTTAACTGATATTTATAGGACATTCCATCCAAAAACAACAGAATACACTTTCTTCCCAAGTGCTCATGGAAAGTTCTCCAGGATAGATCACATCTTAGGTCACAAATCAAGCCTTGGTAAATTTAAGAAAATTGAAAACATATCAAGTATCTTTTCCGACCACAACGCTATGAGACTAGATATCAATTACAGGAAAAAATCTGTGAAAAATACAAACACATGGAGGCTAAACAATACACTACTAAATAACCAAGAGATCACTGAAGAAGTCAAAGAGGAAATCAAAAAATACCTAGAAACAAATGACAATGAAAACACAATGACCCAAAACCTATGGGATGCAGCAAAAGCAGTTCTAAGAGGGAAGTTTATAGCAATACAATCCTACCTCAAGAAACAAGAAACATCTCAAATAAACAACCTAAGCCTTCACCTAAAGCAATCAGAGAAAGAAGAACAAAAAACCCCCAAAGTTAGCAGAAGGAAAGAAATCATAAAAATAAGATCAGAAATAAATGAAAAAGAAATGAAGGAAACAATAGCTAAGATCAATAAAACTAAAAGCTGGTTCTTTGAGAAGATGAAAAAAATTGATAAACCACTAGCCAGACTCATCAAGAAAAAAAGGGAGGAGACTCAAATCAATAGAATTAGAAATGAAAAAGGAGAAGTAACAGCTGACACTGCAGAAATACAAAGGATCATGAGAGATTACTACAAGCAACTACATGCCAATAAAATGAACAACCTGGAAGAAATGGACAAATTCTTAGAAAAGCACAACCTCCCGAGACTGAACCAGAGAGAAATAGAAAATATAAACAGACCAATCACAAGCACTGAAATTGAAACTGTGATTAAAAATCTTCCAACAAACAAAAGCCCAGGACCAGATGGCTTCACAGACGAATTCTATCAAACATTTAGAGAAGAGCTAACACCTATCCTTCTCAAACTCTTCCAAAATATAGCAGAGGGAGGAACACTCTCAAACTCATTCTACAAGGCCACCATCACCCTGATACCAAAACCAAAGATGTCACCAAAAAAGAAAACTACAGACCAATATCACTGATGAACATAGATGCAAAAATCCTCAACAAAATACTAGCAAACAGAATCCAACAGCACATTAAAAGGATCATACACCATGATCAAGTGGGCTTTATCCCAGGAATGCAAGAATTCTTCAATATATGCAAATCAATCAATGTGATAAACCATATTAACAAATTGAAGGAGAAAAACCATATGATCATCTCAATAGATGCAGAAAAAGCTTTTGACAAAATTCAACACCCATTTATGATAAAAACTCTCCAGAAAGTAGGCATAGAGGGAAATTACCTCAACATAATAAAGGTCATATATGACAAACCCACAGCCAACATTGTTCTCAATGGTGAAAAACTGAAACCATTTCCACTAAGATCAGGAACAAGACAAGGTTGCCCACTCTCACCACTAGTATTCAACATAGTTTTGGAAGTTTTAGCCATAGCAATCAGAGAAGAAAAAGAAATAAAAGGAATACAAATCAGAAAAGAAGAAGTAAAACTGTCAGTGTTTGCAGAGAACATGATAGTACACATAGAGAATCCCAAAGATGCTACCAGAAAACTACTAGAGCTAATCAATGAATTTGGTAAACTGGCAGGATATAAAATTAATGCACAGAAATCTCTTGCATTCCTATACACTAATGATGAAAAATCTGAAAGAGAAATTAAGTAAACACTCCTATTTACCATTGCAACAAAAAAGAATAAAATACCTAGGAATGTTTTACCTAAGGAGACAGAAGACCTGTATGCAGAAAACTATAAGACACTGATGAAAGAAATTAAAGATGTGATACAAACAGATGGAGAGATATACCATGTTCTTGGATTGGAAGAATCAACATTGTGAAAATGACTATACTACCCAAAGCAATCTACAGATTCAGTGCAATCCCTATCAAACTACCAATGGCATTTTTCACAGAACTAGAACAAAAAATTTCACAATTTGTATGGAAACACAAAAGACCCCAAATAGCCAAAGCAATCCTGAGAAAGAAAAACGGACCTGGAGAAATCAGGTTCCCTGACTTCATACTATACTACAAAGCTACAGTAATCAAGACAGTATGGTACTGGCACAAAAACAGAAATATAGATCTATGGAACAGGAGAGAAAGTCCAGAGATAAACCCACACACATATGGTCACCTTATCTTTGGTAAAGGAGGCAAGAATATACAATGGAGAAAAGACAGCCTCTTCAGTAAGTGGTGCTGGGAAAACTGGACAGCTACATGTAAAAGAATGAAATTAGAACACTCCCTAACATCATACACAAAAATAAACTCAAAATGGATTAAAGACCTAAATGTAAGGCCAGACACTATAAAACTCTTAGAGGAAAACATAGACAGAACAGTCTATGACATACATCACAGCAAGATCCTTTTTGACCCACCTCCTAGAGAAATGGAAATAAAAACAAAAATAAACAAATGGGACCTAATGAAACTTAAAAGCTTTTGCACAGCAAAGGAAACCATAAACAAGACGAAAAGACAACCCTCAGAATGCTGCGAGAAAATGTTTGCAAACGAAGCAACTGACAAAGGATTAATCTCCAAATTTACATGCAGCTCATGCAGCTCAATATCAAAAAACCAAACAACCCAATCTAAAAATGTGCAGAAGATCTAAATAGACATTTCTCCAAAGAAGATATACAGATTGCCAACAAACACATGAAAGTATGCTCAACATCACTAATCATTAGAGAAATGCAAATCAAAACTACAATGAGGTATCACCTCACACCGGTCAGAATGGCCATCATCAAAAAATCTACAAACAATAAATGCTGGAGAAGGTGTGGAGAAAAGGGAACCCACCTGCACTGTTGGTGGGAATGTTAATTGATACAGCCACTATGGAGAACAGTATGGAGGTTCCTTAAAAAACTAAAAATAGAACTACCATACGACCCAGCAATCCCACTACTGGGCATATACCCTGAGAAAACCATAATTCAAAAAGAGTCATGTACCACAATGTTTACTGCAGCTCTATTTACAATAGCCAGGACATGGAAGCAACCTAAGTGTCCATCGACAGATGAATGGATAAAGAAGATGTGGCACATATATACAATGGAATGTTACTCAGCCATAAAAAGAAACGAAATTGAGTTATTTGTAGTGAGGTGGATGGGCCTAGAGACTGTCATACAGAGTGAAGTAAGACAGAAAGAGAAAAGCAAATACCGTATGCGAACACATATATATGGAACCAAAAAAAAAAAAAAGGTTCTGAAGAAACTAGGGGCAGGACAGGAATAAGGACACAGACATAGAGAATGGACTTGAGGACACGGGGAGGGGGAAGGGTAAGCTGGGGTGAAGTGAGAGAGTGCCATGGACATATATACACTATCAAATGTAAAACAGATAGCTAGTGGGAAGCAGCCATATAGCACAGGGAGATCAGCTCAGTGCTTTGTGACCACCTAGTGGGGTGGGGTAGGAAGGGTGGGAGGGAGAAACAAGAGGGAGGAGACATGGGGATATATTTATATGTATAGCTGATTCACTTTGTTATAAAGCAGAAACTAACACACCATTGTAAAGCAATTATAGTCCAATAAAGATGTTAAAAAAAAAAAAGACTTAATTCCTCCTTCAGGAAGCCACCCCTTCCCCCTGACTCAGTCCATGTGGTCTGATAAAGGCTGACGTCATCCTCAGCTCCAGGGTATATGACCCAGGAATGGCCAATCATGAAAGCCTGTCCTCCAGCTCACAGTGATTGGTTTAGGGGTGAGCATGTGACCTGATGATCAGTCTCAGGACTTTCACTGCGGCAATTAGGAAAGAAGAGCTTCGTTTCTGGGAGGAGTGCTAAGCCTGTGGGATGTATGTCTGGCATTGCCAGAGTCTTCCATGTGGAGAGAGCCAGCCAGAGAGCAAAGTCAACTGAGAGAAAAGATGAACCTAGGTGGAGAGAGATGGACTCCTGATGACAGCATCTGAACGCCTGGATCCAGCCACATCTCAACTTAATACACCCCTGGACTTCTCATTTTGTGAACCAAGGAACTCCCTGCTTTGCTTAAGCTAGTTTGAGCTGGGTCACTGGCATCCAGAAGTGTCTTGACTAACATATCAACTATTTCTAATTTTAAAAAAGCACTGCAAACATACAAAATAGGCACTGGCTCCAGCCTGTTTTTCCCCCAGCAAGACCCAGATTATTTAAAGAAAGAAACTCCCATCAGCCTCACTAGTTAGGGCCCATTGGTTGACCTGTGCCTGGGCCCCACTTACTAGTCTCATGGCTACTTTGCATCCGCGGGCACTGCAGGTCCTTCCTGGTGCTGGGCTGCTGCTTGCTGAGCCATTGTAGTTGTCCTCAAAGAGGTCAAGAACCACCGGGTGATGGGGGTTCTGCTCATTGATAAAGACCAGGGGCATGTGGTTCCAGATGGTGAGGTTCAGGACCCTGGTGGTGTTGACATGGCTGAGCTCAGGACCCAGGATCCTCTCTAGGACTGCCTCCATCAGTTCATCCAGGTCCTTCAGCAAATGCTTGACTTTGGAGTACCTGTGTGGGAGAGAGGGCAAGTCAGGGAGGCAAGAGGCAGCTTCAAAGCAGAACGACTGTAGTCTGGGATCCCCTCCTACTCCAGTATGGCTGCCACCACATGTGAGAAGAATGTTCCTCCACCCCAAGCACCCACCTCTCTATCTACCCACCCATGCGTCCATGCATCCTTCCACCCACCTGCTCACTCATTCATTCACCCAGTATTTGGTGAGCATCTACTATGTGCCAAGTACTGTGCAAGGCACAGAGGATATTATGGCAAACAAGACAGAATGGGTCTTTTTCTGTATGAAATTCACAGGCTAGTGGGAAAGAATCCTAAGAGCTCACAGTTATTGATCACTTACCATGTGCCAGGCGCTAGGTGCTTCCTACATCTTTTTATTTAATCTTTGCCACAATTCTATAATCATCCCCACATATGGATAAAGAAACTCTGGGAGTTGCTATGATTTCCTGAGCTTATCCCACTGAGGAGGCCGCAGAGCTGAGACTGGAACCTGGGTTTGGTGGGCTCCAGTAGGTGTGCTGTGTAGGCACGGGGCTCTGACTTCTTCCTGCCAGGAGGGATAGAGAATGTTGGGGGAGGGGCAGGTCTGTGATCCTGAGGTCCTAATTCTCCAGCAGCAATTTGGGGAACAGGAGCCAGTTTCAGGAGGGAGAAGGCAGATGGGACTGTGGGGCTGGGATCCAGGATCTTCTCTCAGCCCCTGAGGCTCCCATATTGGAAATGGTGACCAGTCAGTCTGGCAGAAATGTGTCCACACCAGTGGGTGTTCCCACCAGGCCCTGCACCCCAGTCATTCCAAAACCCAATTTATCCAAGATCTTGCCCCAGAGTGTGGTCTCTAGGTGGTGTGTCTCTAGGGCCCTTCTGCAGCCGGTGCAGGCACTTGAGCAGGTACTTCTTTATGTGCATCGTGGCTCCTGCAGATACACCCGGGACAGCTCTGGCTGGAGGACGTCCTGCAGGAGACAGCACTAAACCCTGGACACAGGCCCAAGTCCTGGTACGAAGGTGCACACCAGCCAGAGCTGACACCAGCCTCAGATGCCAATACAACCTGTACCCTGACCATCAGACCAGCTGCCTCTGTGCACACAGGGAGAGGAGGATTGGGTAGGTGGCGGGCTGCGGGGTAGGGGCTGCTATTACAGCCTAGATGTCCACAGCTGCTGTTGAGCTTGGTAAGTCCTGTGTTGGAATTCATGGGCTCTGGGTTTGAATTCCGGCATGCCACTTAATATGTGTGACTTTGGGTAGGTTAACCTCTCTGAGGCTCTGTTTTCTCATCTACAAAATGGGGGGGGGGATTGAAATATTTACCCTAGAGGGCTTTTGGAGGATTCAATTAGGTGATGCTTATAAAGCAGGGTGTGTTACTATAATTATTAAGAGTTTTCTCACGTAGCTTCAAAGACCACCCAAGCAAGGAAGAGCAGCCCTATTACTAGAAAGAAGTGACTTTCTGATAGCTGGAAATGTAATCAGGAAATATGAATTCCCTTCCAGGACCTTCTTTTGGACAAGAACGTTCCCTGAGACTCAGACATGCTGGCCCTTTTGTCAAGTCCTTGAATGCACCAAGCTCTGTCTCACCCCAGGACCTTTGCATGTGCTGTGTCCTCCACTTGGGGCATTCTCTTCACTCTGCCTGGCTAACTTCTACTCATTCCTCGGGGCATTTTTCTCTGACTGACCCTCTGCCTTTCCTCAACCCTGACTAGGTCGGGTGTCCTTGGGTGTCCCCTTCCTAGGCCTTGCCATCAAGTGGTTAAACAGTGGCAGCTCTGGAGTCAAATCAGGCCTGGATTCAAATTCTACAGTTGCTCACTGTGTGTCTCTGGGCAAGTTCCCTCACTTCTCTGAACCTCCATTTCCTGACCTATGAATTGGGGCTACTATAGCAGTGCCCACCCCTAGGGTGACTGTGTGGATTAGAATGACATGAATTACCCAAAGAACACTCAACACGCTGCCTGGTGTTTCTTAAGCACTCAATGTATGGTTGCTATATATATATTTTAATCCTCACAATTACAATGAATTCCATATTTATGGGAAAAAAAGATTAATGTCTGTTTTCTCTGGTAGGCTGTGACGAGGGCAGGCATGTTGTTTTAGTTACTGATGTATTCCTGGTGCCTAGAACAGTTCCTGGCAATAGTAGGTGCTCAATAAATACACATTGAATCAATAAATAGGCACTGGCATGCCTGAAGGCAGGGACTGCCAGGTATTTTTTGAGGTTCTTTTTAAGCCTAGGAGGTTTATGAATTTTGAATCTTACTTGCTACAAAGGGATGAAAGCAAAGAAGGAAAGAGAAAGAGAGAAAGAGGAAAAAGGGAAAGAAGGAAGGAAAGCTGGAAGGAAGGGAAAAAAAATAAGAAATGCAGCCCCGCTGAGACCAGCCGCGCTCCAGGGACCGCCTACCGGAAGGGGCTGGTGTTGCAGACGGTGACGGCGGGAAAGTCCATAGCCTTGAAGCCGATGGAGAGGGAGACGCTGACCTCCCAGCTCAGGTAGGTCCTGATGAAGACACCCCATTGCCAGCAGACGAGGGAGGCAAAGAGCAGGGTGAGCACGAACCACATGGCCTTCTTCTTGGGTCCCTCGCAGATGATGCGTTTGGGGCCATGCGTGTTGGTGTTGTCACAGTACCACACCAGCAACTCCTTGTATGTGTAGCCGGGGCCCTTCTGCAGCCGGTGCAGGCACTTGAGCAGGTACTTCTTTATGTGCATCGTGGCTCCTGCAGATACACCCGTGACAGTCACTTCAGATACCACAACAGCCTCCCGTCCCAGGATCTCCCAGTCATGGCCAGAGCATGGGCACTGGGGACAGGAAGGCCCTCTTTCTATCCCTCCCTGCCTTCCTTCCTTCCCTCTTGCCATTTATCATCCATCCATCCAACCAACCCCAAAGCATTTATTGAGTGCCTACTGTATGCCAGGCACTGAATGAGCCCCTCTGGACTCAATGATGAGCAAAATGGACAAGGTTTCTTCCCTCTGAGAACTTCCAGCTTAATGGACAAGTTACTTAAACTCTTAACTCCTCAGGTTCTCCGTGTGCAAAACGGGGACAACTGTACCTAGTTTTTATAGAATTGCCGAGAGGGTGAAATTAGGTGAAACATCAAAAGTGCCAAGTACAGTGCCTAGCACAGGCTAAGTGCTCAATATGTTAGCTACCATTATTACTAGCTGTGAGTGCTGAGACAGAGGTCAACCAAATGGTAACAAAATGTGATAGGAAGGACCCTGAGTACCCAGAGGCAGTAGAGGGCAGTGGTTAAGAATGCGGACTCTGGAGCGAAATGTCTGGCTTTGAATCTCGGCTCTGTGACTTTGAGCAATTCACTTTCTCAGTGCCTCAGTTTCCTCATCTTGTAAAATGGGGATAACAGTCCCCACCCCACAGGGTTGATGTGAAGACTGAAATGAATGAGAATCTGTAGAGTGTGGATTAATGCCTGGCACCTGTCAGCTACTGTTATTACCAAGGGGGCCCCCGAAGTCTGGGAGTCCTTGGAGGAGTTGAATTAAAGGACAGAAGAGGAGTGGTGGTGGGAGGGGGAGGGGACAGCAGGAGCAGAGGCCGATCGGGAGGGAGCCTGGGGACGTGAACGGAGCTGGCCGCGCAGGGCCCTGTGGGCCATGTTAAGGAGTGGGGTTTCAATCCTAGGACAGTTGGAACCTGTGGAGACAAGATGCTGTCAACTCTGAGGTCTGAAAAGAGCGCCCCAGCTGCTCGGTGGAGATGGACTGGAGCGGGGTGAGGGTGGCTCCAGGAGCGCTGGGTGCTAGCTGTGGGTCAGCCAGGAATGGTTAACCTCTCTGAGACTGTTTCCCACCTGCGTGAGCAGACAGGGTTCTTGTGACGTTACCAAGATAGTTGTCAAAGAGCCTGGCACATGATGGCTTCTCAGGAAATACCCGTTTCCTCCTTCCTTCTGCCCATATACAGAGCCAGAACCTGCTGACGGAGCACCCCAGCCCTATCCCTGGAGCCCCAACTGGCCAAAGGCCACCTCCTTCATGAAGCTGTCCTGACTCCCTGGCTGGAATGAGCCCTGCCCCACTCTGAGAGCCTCTGCCTTTCTGGGGGCTCTGTGTTGGGCAGGGTGTTGCCTGCTTCCCAGCACCCTCGCCCCTTGCTTGGATGTTTCCTCGGGTGAACCCCTCCCCCAGTCTCAGTTGGTGTGAGTGGCCAGGCTACCATCCCTAGCTCTGGGAGGGGGGAGCTCACATGACCCCAGTTTGGACCATTAGACTCAATTCTGTTATTTTATGTTGGAATAACTGAGGAAGAGACCTCCTTTTTCACTAAGACTACTAAGCTGGCGGTATTTGGCATCACAAATGGGGAGACTGCCTGAGAAGAAAGCCAACACAGAGAAAAGCAGAGCCACAAGATGGAGACAGAGTTCTGACAACATCGTTTGAACACCTGGATCCAGCCATTCCTGAAGCCTTTTATTCCTGGACTCAGCAGATATGGGAACCAATAAATTTTCTTTCTTACTTATGCTGATACAAGCTGGATGTCTATTATTTGCAACCAACAGAGAAAAAAATTCTCCTCGTTCTACTCTGTGTCATAGTTGCTTGTCCTGTGGCTTCTCACTCCCATGGGATCATAATCCTCCTGAAGGTAGCAGCACTGTATTCCCGACAAGCCCAGCACAGCGCCTAGAACACCACTGAATATCGAAATGAATAACCCCAGACCTTCATATCTAAACAGAGATCTTAAACTTATCCAGGCATGTTCACTCCTGACCTAACTGTCTGACACAGTAACATTCCTCACCTGCCTGGCCAAAGCATTAAGGGCTTTATTCTCTTAACACCACTACCTCTGCTCTCTGATGGAAATCAAGCTCCATGTGCCTGTCTAGGCCATCATGGCTGTAGGACAGATGTTCATAGACTAACCCAACCCCCACCTTTCCCAGAGGACCCAGTTCCTGCTCTGGGATAATAAAGTAATAATAACTACAATAATAACAACTATGAGAGCAACGTTAAAGTACTAAGCGTTTACCATGATCCAGGAACTGCAATGTGCTTCGTATGTTACTTCATTCCTACATATTTTTATCCATAACCTTAAACTTGGAAAGAACTGGGGCTTCATCTGTCTTGTACAGTCCAGTACCCCAAGGCCCAAGAGGTTAAGAGCACATTAGGCTCCTATAAATAGTTGTGGAAGAAACAGACCAAGGGCCTCTCTGATATCTACCCTCTTCCATTCTAGTTTAACCATTCTGATTCAGTCAAGAAGAAAGTTTTAGGTCCTTAACATCCATCTAACCCCCTCTAATCTCCCAGTTTAACAATGAGGCCTCAGGCTCGCTCAGAGCCCTGTCAGGCAATGGTATCTGTAACAACAACCTTCTGTTTTCACTGGGTTTCTTTTTAAGAGGGATCTTCTATTTATGGCAAGAGACACTGGCTTTTGCTTTAGGTTCATAAATACACTTAAGTTAAAAAAAAAAAAAAAGACCTGAGATTGGTTCAAGATGGCGGAGTAGAAGGACGTGCGCTCACTCCCTCTTGCGAGAGCATTGGAATCACAGCTAACTGCTGAACAATCATCAACAGGAAGACACTGGAACTCACCAAAAATGATACCCCACATCCAAAGACAAAGGAGAAGCCGCAATGAGACGGTAGGAGGGGCGCAATCACAATAAAATCAAATCCCATAACTGCTGGATTGGTGACTCACAAACTGGAGGACACTTATACCATGGAAGTCCACCCACTGGAGTGAAGGTTCTGAGCTTCCCAACCTGGGGGTCCGGCAATGAGAGGAGGAATTCCCAGAGAATCAGACTTTGAAGGCTGGTGGGATTTGATTGCAGGACTTCAACAAGACTCGGGGAAACAGAGACTCCACTCTTGGAGGGCACACACAAAGTAGTGTACGCATCAGGACCGGGGGAAAGGAGCAGTGACCCCATAGGAGACTGAACCAGACCTACCTGCTAGTGTTGGAGGGTCTCCTGCAGAGGCAGGGGGTGGCTGTGGCTCACGGTGGGGACAAGGACACTGGCAGCAGAAGTTCTGGGAAATATTCCTTGGCATGAGCCCTCCCAGAGTCTGCCATTAGGCCCACCAAAGAGCCGGGTGGGCTCCAGTGCTGGGTCGCCTCAGGCCAAACAACCAACAGGGAGGGAACCTAGTCCCACCCATCAGCAGACAAGCAGATTAAAGTTTTACTGAGCTCTGCCCACCAGAGCAACACCCAGCTCTACCCACCACCAGTCCCTCCCATCAGGAAGCTTGCACAAGCCTCTTAGATAGCCTCATCCACCAGAGGGCAGACAGCAGAAGCAAGAAGAACTACAATTCTGCAGCCTGTGGAAGGAAAACCACATTCACAGAAAGACAAAATGAAAAGGCAGGACTTCCCTGGTGGCGCAGTGGTTAAGAATCTGCCTGCTAATGCAGGGGACATGGGTTCGAGTGCTTGTCCAGAAAGATCCCACATGCCGTGGAGCAGCTAAGCCCGTGCACCACAACTGCTTAGCCTGCACTCTAGAGCCTGAAAGCTGCAACTACTGAGCCCGCACACCTAGAGTCCGTGCTCCTCAACAAGAGGAGCCACCGCAGTGAAAAGCCCATGCACCGCAACAAAGAGTAGCCCCCACTCGCCGCAACTAGAGAAAGCCAGCGCACAGCAACAAACACCCAATGAAGCCAAAAATAAATAAAAAATAATGATAATAATAAAATAAATTTTAAAAAATGAAAAGGCAGAGGACTCTGTACCAGATGAAGGAACAAGATAAAACCCCAGAAAAACAACTAAATGAAGTGGAGATAGGCAACCTTCCAGAAAAATAATTCAGAATAATGATAGTGAAGATGATCCAGGACCTCGGAAAAAGAATGGAGGCAAAGATCGAGAAGATGCAAGAAATGTTTACAAAGACCTACAAGGATTAAAGAAAAAACACCTAGAAGAATTATAGAACAAACAGAGATGAACAATACAATAATTAAAATGAAAAATACACTAGAAGGAATCAAAAGCAGAATAACTGAGGCTGAAGAACGGATAAGTGACCTGGAAGACAGAATGGTGGAATTCACTGCTGTGGAATAGAATAAAGAAAAAAGAATGAAAAGAAATGAAAACAGCCTAAGAGACCTCTGGGACAACACTAAATGCAACAACATTCACATTATAGGGGTCCCAGAAAGAGAGAGAGAAAGGACCCGAGAAAATATTTGAAGAGATTATAGTTGAAAACTTCCCTAACATGGGAAAGGAAATAGCTACCCAAGTCCAGGAAGTGCAGAGAGTCCCAGGCAGGATAAACCCAAGGAGAAACATGCCGAGACACATAGTAATCAAATTGACAAAAATTAAAGACAAAGAAAAATTATTGAAAGCAACAAGGGAAAACTGACAAATAACATACAAGGGAACTCCCATAAGGTTAACAGCTGATTTCTCAGCAGAAACTCTACAAGCCAGAAAGGAGTGGCACGATATATTTAAAGTGATGAAAGGGAAGAAACTACAACCAGGATTACTCTACCCGGCAAGGATCTCATTCAGATTTGACAGACAAATCAAAAGCTTTACAGACAAGCAAAAGCTAACAGAATTCAGTACCACCAAACCAGCTCTACAACATATGCTAAAGGAACTTCCCTAAGTGGGAAACACAAGAGAAGGAAAGGACCTACGAAAACAAACCCATAACAATTAAGAAAATGGTAATAGGAACATACATATCGATAATTAGCTTAAACGTGAATGGATTAAATGCTCCAAACAAAAGACGCAGGCTCGCTGAATGGATACAAAAATAAGACCCATCTATATGCTGTCTACAAGAGACCCACTTCAGACCTAGGGACACATACAGACTGAAAGTGAGGGGATGGAAAAAGATATTCCATGCAAATGGAAATCAAAGGAAAGCTGGAGTAGCAATTCTCATATCAGACAAAATAGACTTTAAAATAAAGACTATTACAAGAGACAAAGAAGGACACTACATAATGATCAAGGGATCAATCTAAGAAGAAGATATAACAATTATAAATATATACGCACCCAACACAGGAGCACCTCAATACATAAGGCAACTGCTAACAGCTACAAAGGAGGAAATCGACAGTAACACAATAATAGTGGGGGACTTTAACACCTCATTTACACCAATGGACAGATCATCCAGACAGAAAATTAATAAGGAAACACAAGCTTTAAATGACACAATAGACCAGATAGATTTAATTGATATTTATAGGACATTCCATCCCCAAACAGCAGATTACACTTTCTTCTCAAGTGCACACGGAACATTCTCCAGGATAGATCACATCCTGGGTCACAAATCAAGCCTTAGTAAATTTAAGCAAAATGAAATCATATCAAGCATCTTTTCTGACCACAACGCTATGAGATTAGAAATCAATTACAGGGAAAAAAACGCGAAAAACACAAACACATGGAGGCTAAACAATACGTTACTAAATAACCGAGATCACTGAAGAAATCAAAGAGGAAATCAAAAAATACCTAGAGACAAATTACAATGAAAACACAACGATCCAAAACCTATGTGATGCAGCAAAAGCAGTTCTAAGAGGGAAGTTTATAGCAATACAAGCCTACCTCAAGAAACAAGAAAAATCTCAAATAATCTAACCTTATACCTAAAGGAACCAGAGAAAGAAGAACAAACAAAACCCAAAGTTAGTAGAAGGAAAGAAATCATAAAGATCAGAGAAGAAATAAATGAAATGGGAACAAAGAAAGCAATAGCAAAGATCAATAAAACTAAAAGCTGGTTCTTTAAGAAGATAAACGAAATTGATAAACCTTTAGTCAGACTCATCAAGGAAAAGAGGGAGAGGAGTCAAATCAATAAAAGTTGAAATGAAAAAGGAGAAGTTACAATGGACACAGCAGAAATACAAAGTATCATAAGAGGCTACTACAAGCAATTCTATGCCAATAAAATGGACAACCTGGAAGAAGTGGACAAAGTTTTAGAAAGGTATAACCTTCCAAGACTGAACCAGGAAGAAATAAAAAATATGAACAGACCAATCACAAGCACTGAAACTGAAACTGTGATTAAAAATCTTCCAACAAACAAAAGCCCAGGACCAGATGGCTTCACAGGTGAATTCTATCAAACGTTTAGAGAGCGCTAACACCCGTCCTTCTCAAACTCTTCCAAAAAATTGCAGAGGAAGGAACACACCCAAACTCATTCTATGCGGTCACCATCACCCTGATACCAAAACCAGACAAAGATACTACAAAAAAAGAAAATTACAGACCAATATCACTGATGAATATAGATGCAAAAATCCTCAACAAAATACTAGCAAACAGAATCTAACAACATATTAAAAGGATCATACACCATGATCAAGTGGGATTTATCCCAGGATGCAAGGATTCTTCAATATATGCAAATCAATCAATGTGATATACCATATTAACACACTGAAGAATAAAAACCATATGATCATCTCAACAGATGCAGAAAAAGCTTTCGACAAAATTCAACACCCATTTATGATAAAAACTCTCCAGGAAGTGGGCATAGAGGAAGCCTACCTCAACATAATAAAGGCCATATACAAACCCACAGCAAACATCATTCTCAATGGTGAGAAACTGAAAGCATTTCCTCTAAGATCAGGAACAAGACAAGGATGTCCACTCTCGCCACTATTATTCAACATAGTTTTGGAAGTTTTAGCCACAGCAATCAGAGAAGAAAAAGAAATAAAAGGAATGTAAATTGGAAAAGAAGAAGTAAAACTGTCACTGTTTGCAGATGACATGATACTATACATAGAGAATCCAAAGATGCCACCAGAAAACCACTGGAGCTAATCAATGAATTTGGTAAAGTTGCAGGATACAAAATTTATGCAAAGAAATCTCTTGCATTCCTATACACTAACAATGAAAGATCAGAATGAGAAATTAAGGAAACAATCCCATTCACCATTGCAACAAAAAGAATAAAATACCTAAGAATAAACCTACCTAAGGAGGTAAAAGACCTGTACTCAGAAAACTATAAGACACTGATGAAAGAAATCAAAGATGACACAAAGAGATAGAGAGATATACCATGTTCTTGGGTTGGAAGAATCAATATTGTGAAAATGACTCTACTACCCAAAGCAATCTACAGATTCAGTGCAATCCCTATCAAATGACCAGTGGCAATTTTTTTTATAGAACTAGAACAAAAAGTCTTAAATTTGTATGGAGACGCAAAAGACCCCGAATAGCCAAAGCCGTCTTGAGGGAAAAAAAGCGGAGCTGGAGGACTCAGACTCCCTGACTTCAGACTACACTACAAACTACAGTAATCAAGACAATATGGTGCTGGCACAAAAACAGAAACATAGATCAATGGAACAGGATAGAAAGTCCAGAGATAAACCCACACACCTATGGTCAAGTAATCTATGACAAAGGAGGCAAGGATATACAATGGAGAAAAGACAGTCTCTTCAATAAGTGGTGCTGGGAAAACTGGACAGCTACATGTAAAAGAATGAAATTAGAACACTCCCTAACACCATACACAAAAATAAACTCAAAATGGATTAAAGGCCTAAATGTAAGACCCGACGCTATAAAATTCTTAGAGGAAAACATAGGAAGAACACTCCTTGACATAAATCACAGCAAGATCTTTTTTGACCCACCTCTTAGAGTAATGGAAATAAAAACAAAAATAAACAAATGGGACTTTATGAAACTTAAAAGCTTTTGCACAGCAAAGGAAACTATAAACAAGACAAAAAGACAACCCTCAGAATGGGAGAAAATATTTGCAAACAGCTCATGCAGCTCATATTAAAAAAACAAACAACCCAATCAGAAAATGGGCAGAAGACCTAAATAGACATTTCTCCAAAGAAGGCATACAGATGGCCAAGAAGCACATGAAAAGCTGTGCTCAACTTTCTAAGTTCAACATCACTAATTATTAGAGAAATTCAAATCAAAACTACAATGAGGTATCACCTCACACCAGTTAGAATGGGCACCTGTTGCACTGTTGGTGGGAATGTCAACTGATACAGCCACTATGGAGAACAGTATGGAGGTTACTTAAAAAACTAAAAATAGAATTACCATATGACCCAGCAATCCCACTACTGGGCATATACCCAGAGAAAACCATAATTCAAAAAGACACATGCACCCCAGTGTTCATTGCAGCACTATTTACAATAGCCACGTCATGGAAGCAACCTAAATGCCCACCGACAGACAAATGGATAAAGAAGATGTGGTACATACATACAATGGAGTATTACTCAGCCATAAAAAGGAATGAAACTGGGTCATTTGCAGAGACGTGGATGGACCTAGAGACTGTCCTACAGAGTGAAATAAGTCAGAAAGAGAAAAACAAATATCGTATATTAACGCATATATGTGGAACCTAGAAAAGTAGTACACATGAACCGGTTTGCAGGGAAGAAATAGAGACACAGATGTAGAGAACAAACGTATGGACACCAAAGGGGGAAAGTGGCAGGGGAGGTGGTGGTGGTGGTGGGATGAATTGGGAGACTGGGATTGAGATATATACACTAATATGTATAAAATAGATACCTAATAAGAACCTGATGTATAAAAAATAAATAAAATAAAATTCAAAAAAAGAAATAGGTTTAAAGAAAATTATTAATTATAAACAATAGTAATACATGCAACAAAAACTGTGACAATGGTAGGCAAATAACAGAAGTTTGCTGAGTACTGCCTTATCTCCTAACTAGTTTGGGAAATAAGCCAAGTTAAAATCAATAAATGCTATAAACCACTTTATGTTGTTCTTGTCAGATTTCACCACCAGGGTGATAGATGGTCTGTGTTTGGAATGTATATACACAGCTTGTGTAGAAAGGTTTGAATCAGCTTACAGCTTAAACCAACCCAAATAAGCCAAGTGGAGACTGAGTCTAGGTATGGACTCAGGAAGAGTGGACACTGTCATGCTTCGAGAGTCACAGATCACTATCTACAACTTGACCCCGAACTCGTGGAGAACATTCCTGGCAGCAAATGCAAAAACAATAAATGTTGTGTACAACCGTTTCTGTTTTCTTGTAAGAGAAAATATCTGCTCACTTTCAGAGATAAATTGTACCTGAGATTTGACTCAGTGTCCTGTGGGGAAGGGTAATGGGAACCAAGTGGAGACTGAGTCCACATATGGACTTTGAGGGGTTGCAGATGGATGACCCGTGAGCTGTATTGGATTTGCAAAAGGTTTTTGTTGTTGTTAGCACAGTTTGGTGTTTTTTTTTTCTGTGTGAAGCTGAATTTATTTCATATACTCCAAGCAAAATAGTATTTTCCAACACAATAAATACCAAAACAGATATGGCAATATATTAAATAAGATGTTAAAGAGATTTGCTGAAAATAAAAACCAATGCCACTTTTCTCATTAAATTTTTGAGGGTTTGAAAAAGATTTTTTTAACACCTTTATTGGAGTATAATTGCTTTACAATGGTGTGTTAGTTTCTACTTTTTAACAAAGTGAATCAGCTATACATATAAATATATCCCCATGTCTCCTCCCTCTTGTGTCTCCCTCCCACCCTTCCTACCCCACCCCTCTAGGCGGTCACAAAGCACCGAGCTGATCGCCTCCCACTAGCTATGTATTTCACGTTTGGTAGTGTATATATGTCCATGCCACTCTCTCAATCTGTCCCAGCTTACCCTTCCCCCTCCCCGTGTCCTCAAGTCTGTTCTCTAGTAGGTCTGCATCTTTATTCCCGTCCTGCCCCTAGGTTCTTCGTGACCTTTTTTTTTTTTTTTTTAGATTCCATATATATGTGTTAGCATACAGTATTTGTTTTCCTCTTTCTGAGTTACTTCACTCTGTATGACAGACTCTAGGTCCATACACCTCACTACAAATAACTCAATTTTGTTTCTTTTTATGGCTGAGTAATAGTCATTGGGTACATGTGCCACATCCTCTCTATCCATTCATCTGCCGATGGACACCCAGGTTACTTCCATGTCCTGGCTATTGTAAATAGTGCTGCAATGAACACTGTAGCATAGTATTTTAAAAAATATAATTTCCTTTTGTAAATAACAGCTTTATTGAGATAGAATTCACATACCATATAACTCAGCCATTTAAAGTGTAGATTCAGTGGATTTTAGTATATTCACAGGGTTGTTCATCCATCACCACAGTACATTTTAAAACATTTTCATCTCCTCCAAAAGAAACTCTGTACCCATTACCAGTCACTTCTCACTCCTTCCTCTACCCTCCCCCACCCCAGGCAATCACGAATCTATTTTCTGTCTCTATAGATTACCTATTCTGGACATTTCATATAAATTTCACATAAATATATTATGTGGTCTTTTGTGACTGGTTTTTCACTTTGCGTAATGTTTTCAAGGTTCCTCCATGTTGTAGCATGCATCACTACTTCATTCCTTTTTATTGCCAAATAATATTCCATATTATGGATACACCACTTTTTATTTATTCATTCACCAATTGATGGACATTTGAATTGTTTTTACTTTTTGGCTATTATGAATAATACTGCGGTGAACAATCATGTACAAGTTTTTGTGTGGACATATGTTTTCCTTGGGTATATACCTAGGAGTGCATATACCAACTGGACCATATGGTAATTCTATGTTTAACCTTTCAAAGAACTAGCCAGACTGTTTTCCAAAATGGCTGAACTATTTCACAATTCCACCAGCAGTGTATGAGGGTTCCAATTTCTCCACATTCTCTATAACACTTGTTATTATCCATTAATATAGTAGATGTGAAATGGCATCTTACTCTGGTTTTCATTAGCATTTCCTGATACCTAATGATGTTAAACATCTTTTCATGTGCTTATTAGCTATTATATCCATTATATGGCCAATATATCTTCTCTCAAGAAATATCTATTCAAATCCTTTGCTTATTTTTTAATTGGGTTATTTGGCTTTTTATTATTAAGTTGTAAGAGTTATTTATATATTCTATATACAAGTCCCTTTTCAGATATAGGGTTTGCAAAAATATTCTCCCATTCTGTGGGTCATATTTTCATTTTCTCGATGGTGCCCTTTGAAACACAAAAATGTTTAATTTTGATGGTACTCAACTTGTCTATATTTCTTTTGTTGTTTATGATTTGGTGTCATATCTAAGAATTCACTGCCTAATTCAAGGTCATAAAGATTTATTCCTATGATTTATTCTAAGAGTTTTATGGTTTTAGCTCTTACATTTAGGTCTTTGATCCAGTTTGAATTAATTTTTATATATGGTGTGAGGTAGGGGTTCAGTTTCATTCTTTTGCATGAGGATAACCACTTGTCCCAACACCAAGACTATTCTTTCCCCTATTTAATTGTCTTGGTGCCCTTGGTGGTTTTAAAAAAATATATTTAAAGAAAACCTGAATAAATGAAGAGATATAACATATTCCTGGATCAGAAGACTCAATGTTGTTAAGATGTCAATTAACCTCAAATCAATCTCTAGAGTTAATTCAATCTCAATCAAAATCCCAGCAGACAGCATGTAGAAATTGACAAGCTAATTCTACATATTATATGGAGAAGTAAAAAAACTAAAATAGAAAAAAAAACTTTTGAAAAAGAAGAGCAAAATTGAAGGATTTATACTATCTGATATCAAGACTTACTATCAAGTATAATAATCAGAACAGTGTAATACTGGTGTGATGATGGACATATTAATCAATGGGATACGATAGAGTCCAGAAATAGACCTACAAAGGTGCCAAGGTAATTCATGCAGAAAGGATAGTCGTTTCAACAAAACATGCTGGAACAATGGATATCCATATAAGAAAAAGGAATCTCAACTCCTATCTCACACTAGACACCAAAGTTAACTTGAAATGGATCAGGGACCTAAACACAAGAGCTAAAACTGTAAAACATCCACAAGAAAGTATAAGAGAAAAATCTGTGCAATCCCAGAGTAGGCAAAAGACCTTTTAAATAGAACACTAAAATCATGAATAATAAAAGGAAAAAAAATTGTCCTTTATTAAAGTTAAATCTTCTGCTCTTCAAAACACTGTTAAGAAAATGAAAGAGCAAGTCACTGGGAGAAAGTCCTTGTAGTAATATGACTGACAAAGAATTTGTATGCAGAATACATAAACAATCCTTGCAACTCAATAATAAGACAAACAGGGCTTTCCTGGTGGCGCAGTGGTTGAGAGTCTGCCTGCCGATGCAGGGGACACGGGTTCGTGCCCCAGTACGGGAAGATCCCACATGCCGCGGAGCGGCTGGGCCTGTGAGCCATGGCCGCTGAGCCTGCACGTCTGGAGCCTGCGCTATGCAACGGGAGAGGCCACAACAGTGAGAGGCCCGCGTACCGCAAAAAAAAAAAAAAAAAGATAATAATAAGACAAACAACCCAACCCCTGCAATGAAGGGCAAAAGATTTTAAAACACACTTCATAGGGCCTCCCTGGTGGCGCAAGTGGTTGAGAGTCCGCCTGCTGATGCAGGGGATACGGGTTCGTGCCCCGGTCTGGGAGGATCCCATATGCCGCGGAGCAGCTGGGCCCGTGAGCCATGGCCGCTGAGCCTGCGCGTCCGGAGCCTGCGCGTCCGGAGCCTGTGCTCCGCAACGGGGGAGGCCACAACAGTGAGAGGCCCGCATACCGCAAAAAAAAAAAAAAAAAAACACACTTCATAAAAGAAGATACATGAATGGCTCAGAAGCACATGAAAAAACACCTAACATCATTAGTCACTGGGAAAATGCAAATATAAACCACAATGAGATACCATTTCCCACCCACTAGAAGGACTGACAGTATCTAGTGCTAGCAAAGATGTGAGGCAATCAGAACTCTCTTAGAGGACTGGATGGAATGCAAAATGGTACAGTCACTTTGGAAAACAGTTTGGCAGTTTCTCATAAAGTTAAATGGGTACTTATTATATGACCTTTCAGGTCCACTCTTATTTATCCAAGAGAACTGAAAACATATTTTCACACAAAGGTGTGTACATATATACTCACAGCAACCTTATTCATTAATAATCCCAAACTGGAAA
Organism: Mesoplodon densirostris; assembly: GCF_025265405.1. Classification (NCBI taxonomy): domain Eukaryota; kingdom Metazoa; phylum Chordata; class Mammalia; order Artiodactyla; family Ziphiidae; genus Mesoplodon; species Mesoplodon densirostris. The sequence goes on from NC_082676.1 coordinate 49,455,239, forward strand.
CAAGCAAGTGTCCACCAACAGGTGAGTAAATAAACAAACTGTAGCATATCCATACAATGGAATACTATTCAGCAATAAAAGGAACAAACTATTGATACATACAACATGGATGGATTTTTTTTAAAAAACCATTATTCTGAGTAAAAGAAGCTAGACACAAAAAAGTACATAAGATATGACTTCACTTACATGAAGCCCTGGGAAAGACATATCTAATCTATAGTGACAGAAAGCAGACCAGTGATTTCCTGTGCTTGATGTGAATAGTGGATCAACTGGAATGGTACATAAGGGAACCTTTTGGAGGTGATGCAAATATTCTATATCTTGAGTGAGATGGTGGTTAATTAGATGTATGCATTTGTAAAAACTCATTAAATGCTATACTTGAAATGGATGTATTTAATTGTAAATAAATTACATCTAAATAAAGTTTTAACAAAACACTTAAATCCACTGCCATCTCAAAATTATGCAAGTTCACATTTTTAAAAAATCTAGATTTTCTTCAACTTTTGAAAAATCAGAAAGATCTGATAATTGTCCCCACATGGCAGTTTCTGCTCAAAATGACTAGTGGCTGCCCTCCTTAGATGGAGACTGTGCTCCCCAGTTCACCCCAATTCTCCCCATTCTCTATTTTCTTATACTCAGCCCACTTCACTCATTTTTTAATTCCTGCCTTGGCTTATGTGGACATCTGACTTTGTGACCCCTATAAATTACAGGTCAGATGCTTTCATTAAAATCCCCTGTATTTATTTTTGCAGCAAAACCTCAATTATCCAAGGTAATCAGGGAATAAGAGTTCTGGGGAGCTGGATTTTTATAGTTAATTGAAGGTTAACCTGAAAATGGGTTGGACTCTGGTTATTGAAAAATCTTTCATGTTTCTGCCTTGTTAGCCCCAGAGCATGACTGACTCTTTGTTCTTGAAAACTTAGCCAGGTCAGAGCCATTGATGGGGCTCACTGTGTCAGGCTGGAGATGGTGAAGGAGAGTTTTAGGGGGGCAGTCAGAATCTCCCCAGGGACCAGGACATATCCTGGGCATCATTTCTACTTATAAATGCAAATGTGTGCATTCCAGACACCTAGATTTTGGTCTCTAAATACCATTCTCGACTAAAGGGAACCAGGGCTTCTTAGAAAAATGGCTGATATGAGTTTTGGTGCAGGAAATGTACAAGATGAGCCTAAAATCTCTTACCATACCAGAAAGCAAAGAAAGCTATCAAAGACTACTGGGTCGGTCAAAAGGACTCCTTGAAGGGATTCTTACTGGCAAATATGGGACAATTTGAGCATCATTAAAAAAAAATTACTAATGGCATTTTTTACAGAACTAGAACAATAAATCTTAAGATTTTTATGGAGACACAAAAGACCCCGAATAGCCAAAGCAGTCTTGAGAAAGAAAAACGGAGCTGGAGGAATCAGACTCCCTGACCTCAGACTATACTACAAAGCTACAGTAAGCAAGACAATATGGTACTGGCACAAAAACAGAAATATAGGTCAATGGAATAGGATAGAAAGCCCAGAGATAAACCCACACACCTATGGTCAAGTAATCTATGACAAAGGAGGCAAGGATATACAATGGAGAAAAGACAGTCTCTTCAATAAGTGGTGCTGGGAAAACTGGACAGCTACATGTAAAAGAATGAAATTAGAACACTCCCTAACACCATACACAAAAATAAACTCAAAATGGATTAAAGGCCTAAATGTAAGACCCGACGCTATAAAATTCTTAGAGGAAAACATAGGAAGAACACTCCTTGACATAAATCACAGCAAGATCTTTTTTGACCCACCTCTTAGAGTAATGGAAATAAAAACAAATATAAACTAATGGGACTTTATGAAACTTAAAAGCTTTTGCACAGCAAAGGAAACTATGAACAAGATGAAAAGACAGCCCTCAGAATGGGAGAAAATATTTGCAAATGAATCAGTGGACAAAGGATTAATCTCCAAAATATATAAACAGCTTATACAGCTCAGTATTAAAAAAACAAACAACCCAATCAAAAAATGGGCAGAAGACCTAAACAGACATCTCTCCAAAGAAGACATACAGATGGCCAAGAGGCACATGAAAAGCTGCTCAACATCACTAATTATTAGAGAAATGCAAATCAAACCTACAATGAGGTATCACCTCATACCGGTTAGACTGGGCATCATCAGAAAATCTACAGACAATAAGTGCTGGAGAGGGTGTGGAGAAAAAGGAACCCTCGTGTACTGTTGATACAACCACTATGGAGAACAGTATGGAGGTTCCTTAAAAAGCTAAAGAGGGCCTCCCTGGTGGCGCAAGTGGTTGAGAGTCCGCCTGCCGATGCAGGGGATACGGGTTCGTGCCCCGGTCTGGGAGGATCCCATATGCCGCGGAGCGGCTGGGCCCGTGAGCCATGGCCGCTGAGCCTGCGCGTCCGGAGCGTGCGCGTCCGGAGCCTGTGCTCCGCAACGGGGGAGGCCACGGCAGTGAGAGGCCCGCATACCGCAAAAAAAAAAAAAAAAAAAAAAAAAAAAAAGCTAAAGATAGAATTACCATATGACCCAGCAATCCCACTTCTGGGCATATATACGCAGAGAAAAACATAATTCAAAAAGACACATGCACGCCAATGTTCATTGCAGCACTGTTTACAATAGCCAGGTCATGGAAGCAACCTAAATGCCCATCGACAGATGAGTGGATTAAGAAGATGTGATACCCATATACAATGGAGTATTACTCAGCCATAAAAAGGAACGAAATTGGGTCATTTGCAGAGACGTGGATGGACCTAGAGACTGTCCTACAGAGTGAGGTAAGTCAGAAAGAGGAAAACAAATATCGTATATTAACGCATATATGTGGAATCTAGAAAAATGGTACAGATGAACCGGTTTGCAAGGTAGAAATAGAGACACAGATGTAGAGAACAAACGTATGGACACCAAGGGGGGAAAGCGGGTGGGGGGGCGGTGGGGGGATGAACTGGAAGATTGGGATTGACATGTATACACTAATATGCATAAAATGGATGAGTAATAAGAACCTGCTGTATAAAAAAATAAATAAAATAAAATTTAAAAAAAAGCATGCGGTTAATTGAAACATATTAAATACATTAAAAATCTATGAGTTCATAATAATGCTGAAAAATGGGAGTAAGTAGAACATTAGTGTTATTAATAAATGTGTCATTAATAGATGGCTCCCATACAGGTTGTTGTACCTGTATTTGGAGCACTAGCAGCTATTATGTTCAATAAATTCCTTAATTTACTGCAAGGGTCTGTAAAGTTGAAAAGCCAGCCTGTTTTTGTATGGCCCTCTGGTTAATAATGTTTTTTATGTTTTCAAAGAGTTGTAAAGAAAAAAGAAAAGAATATGCAGTGTTTATGGCCCACAAAGCCTTAACTATTAACTATACCTGGCCCTTTACAGAAAAAGTTCGTCAAAACCTGATTTACTGGGCTTCCCTGGTGGCGCAGTGGTTGAGAGTCCGCCTGCCGATGCAGGGGACACGGGTTCATGCCCCGATCCCGGAAGATCCCACATGCCGCGGAGCGGCTGGGCCGTGAGCCATGGTCGCTGGGCCTGCGCATCCGGAGCCTGTGCTCCGCAACGGGAGAGGCCACAACAGTGAGAGGCCCACATACCGCAAAAAGAAAAAAAAAAAAACCTGATTTACTGTGTCCTATATATTTGCATTAAATAAGAAAAAAATCCTTAAAATAGGTTTTCAAATAAGTATTTGTAAGTTTGATTTTGTTATTTGCCCCCCCAAATACCTGCTAATTCAATGTTTCCCAAACATCAATCATTTGCATACCACCTTCACGATTTTTGCTAAATCTCGATAGCACTTGTATCATTATTGACTTAATATATAACATCATCTGAACTCGTCTTTTTTGCTTAAAAAAATTCACCCTCATCCTAAGCAACACTATGCCTGTGAATAAGTTTGATGTGCTAAGCCATTTTTTTCTTAAGACATAGTAAAATAATTCCACGATTGAATAAAGGGTTCCTCTCAAAAGATTTAAAACCATCTTCCTTATAACCCTTGAGGAAATTCTCTGTTAATTGTTTTCTGCCCACTTGAAGCACACAATCTCTATCAAGCATTTCCTCCTGCGTTTTCATGTCAGCCTTTCAAGAAAGTTCGGGTAGCCAGAATTATGCCCATCTCACAGAGAAGGTAACCAGAGCACAAAGGCACTTCCTCACAGTCACAGTGAGTCAGGCAGATCTGGAAACAGAAACCAGGTCCCTTGGCTTCCAGTCACCTCTTACCGACAAGCCTGATGGGACATGTGACCTCTTGCTCCCGATCTGGTGGGTACTGGGGGAATCTGAAGGGTAGCAATAGGCTCCACCTCCTCTGTGTGCACATATGCACCTCCTTTGACCAAGGCTGTGGTTCCCGGGCCTCCAGGGGTCCTCCCATAAAGCCAAACGCAGTGTGACTGATAAACCTTAAAAAAGTGGCTCCCAGAGGGGTGGGGGAAGGGGCAGAATAGGGTAAGAGGATTAAAAGGTACAAACTACTAGGTATAAAATAGATAAGATACAAGGATGTGCAGCACAGGGAATATAGCCAATGTTTTATAATAGCTTTATATGGAGTATATAGTCTATAAAAATATTGAATCACTATGCTGTACACCTGAACCTAATTTAATAATGTAAGTCAACTATACTTCAATAAAAAAAAAAAAAGTGGCTCCCTCCAGTCCTCCAGGAGAGGAGACACAGTGGTCTTATTTGAGCTGCTCAGAGATGAAGAGTGCTGCCAAGGTATATCATTAAGTGAGAGAGAAGAAAGGGCAGAACCATATATAAAGCTGGTATGCATTTGTGTTGGAAAAAAAAGGGGGTGGGGGGCTTCCCTGGTGGCGCAGTGGTTAAGAATCCGCCTCCCGATGCAGGGGTTCGAGCCCTAGTCCGGGAAGATCCCACATGCCGTGGAGCAACTAAGCCCGTGTGCCACAACTACTGAGCCTGCACTCTAGAGCCTGTGAGCCACAACTACTGAGCCTGAGTGCCACAGCTATGGAAGCCCGCATGCCCTAGAGCCCATGCTCCACAACAAGAGAAGCCACCGCAATGAGAAGCCCGCGCACCGCAATGAAGAGTAGCCCCAGCTCCCCGCAACCAGAGAAAGCCCGCATGCAGCAATGAAGACCCAATGCAGCAAAAATAAACAAATAAATACATTTTTAAAAAAAAAGGAAAACAGCATAGAGATATTTAGTTGTGTGTGCATAGCCCACCTCCAAGGGGCCAGACACCAAAGTGCTGACATAAGCTGCCTCCAAGAAGGGGAACTGGGTGCTGGGGGCACAGGCAGGGAAGGAGACTTTTAAAAATGAGTTACTCTTTTGGCACCTTTTGTATTTTGGACCATTTCAATGTTTAATCTATTCATTTATTCAGTCAGGAAATATTTACTAAGCACCTACTGTGTGCTCAGCACTGTTCTAGGCACCCAGCATCCCTCAGTAAGAAGTCCCTACCTTTGTGTAGCCTACACGCTCCCAGGAGACAGAAAAAAAACATTTTAAAAAAGAAATTTTAAAATTTATGCTGATTGGAGTTAACTGAAAAAAAAATCTGCATGGCAACCATTCGATTTGCAAAGATGAAAACGTTTTGTAATACCAGGTATTACAAAGCACACCTTTACATGCCAATGGGGTTTAAGTTGGTGCAGTCACTGGAGAGTAGTTTGGTAGTCTCTATTGCATTTACTATCTATTGATTTATTTTTAAAATATATTTTATTTATTTATTTATTTGGTTGCGCCGGGTCTTAGTTGCGGCAGGCGGGCTTCTTAGTTGTGGCTCACAGGCTCCTTAGCTGCAGGTCGCTGGCTCCTTATTTGTGGCATGCATATGGGATCTAGTTCCCTGACCAGGGATGGAACCCGGGCCCCCTGCATTGGGAGCACGGAGTCTTAACCACTGCGCCACCAGGGAAGTCCCTTTTTATTTTTTATTAAAAACTTTGGGGGGGCCACACTGCTCAGCTTGAGGGATCTTAGTTCCCTAACCAGGGATCGAACCCAGGCCCCTGGCAGTGAAAGTGCCGAGTCCTAACAACTGGACCAGGGAACTCCCCTTATTGCATTTAAAATGTGACAGCCAGGACCCAACAGTTCCACTTCTTGGGCATGTGTCCCTAGGTGCCTGTGTGCATGGGTACTTGCGCAAGTGTGTGCGTGAGTGTGTGTGCGCATGCGTGCAGGTACGCACAGGAAGGATGGTGACTGCAACGCTGTAATACCCTCAAACTAGAAACAACCTCAGTGCCCAGAATGAAAAGGCTGCTGGAGGGTAGATAGGGTGCCAACTGCTCTCCACGAGAGCTATGGGAGCAAAGCAAGGAAGAGCAGTCCCAATACGTGTGCTGGAGTCAGTGCTTCAGGTGAGCTGAGGTGTTGGTGCCCTTGGCCTTTGGGTGGCAGGCGCGGGCTGGGGCAGCAGGAGCATCCGCCCCCCCATCGCTGGCAGGCACAAGCCATCTTGCCCCTTCACCTTAATGCTTGATACAAACATGCCCATTCTCTATCTTCCATGACGTGAGAGGTTAAAAAGCAATGGTTTAGAAGCGCTTTCATGTTCATTCTAGCCCCGAAATGCTAAGAATGTGTGGCTCTGTACTGCAGAGGTCACGTCCGAGTCCTCACCCTCCTCCTCCTCTACGGTGTCAAGGCAGTGACCACACTCCGCACCCTGTGTAGATGTCCTTTGGGGTCACTGCCCCATGCCTTGGGGGTGGGGTCCAGGGGTGGTATGGGGGATGCCGCAGGTGTCCCACTATTTCGCTCCACAGAGGGGTGATGGTGGAGTCACCCTCTGATCCTACAGGGCAGGGAGCACCCTCCCAGGACAACGAGGGATTCCCACACACAGCACAGACGAGCACAGCCTGGGGCTTTGACAGGCCACCAAACACACGATGTTAAGGACCCAGAAGGGACTTACATTCTCGTCAGGGTCAGACAGGGGAGGGCTTGGGAGTCAGTCCCCAGTTAAGGTCTGGCTCTGTTGTTTCCTCCAGTGGGGAGGGGCTCAATTCATGACAACAAGGGGTTGGCCTTTAGGGGTCTTAATTTTCTCATCTGTAAAGTGGGGATAATAGTAGCTGTTCCTTCTAGGTTGTTGTCAGGATTTAATGAGATAATGAGTGGGAAGCACTTTGCACAGTGCCTGCACGTAGTAGTCTTGATAAGTGATAGATGCTATTATTATTATGATTTTATGCAAGGAGGAGAACTATCCAAAATTAACCAGAGTATTCGGCCTGAGTTTTGGGGACTGTCATTTGTGGCAAAATGGCCAGCTGGAGAAGTGGCATCCAGGCTCTGCTTCCTGTGGGACTGAGTCCTTCCCTGACAGGGAAATCCCAATATCCCCAAGGTCTCTAGCGGTCCCCAAAGTCCCCATGGCTGGCGACTGGCTTTCCCAGACAATTCCTATAAACAGCTGTACCTAATCCTAGGCTGCCTGGCATCAGCAGCTGTGTATGCAGCCCGAATACACAGACCATGTATACTGGCCACGGACAAGAGCACTTTCTACGCTTGTTCCATATGAAAGAAGACCCATGGAGTTGAGGGTCCCTCCCTGAAACAGAGCCCTCACCTCTTCATACCTTAGCCCTGGCGTGTCTGTCTGCGGGATGATGGGAAACCTGGGAGATCAAAAATATCTCTGTGTGTCTGACTTTGGCCTTGTGGGTTACCCTATAAAGCCCTTAACCCACACCTGTGATGGTGTAGATTCATCCCATCCCTCTGCATGGCCATGGCCAACCCACAACGATACAGGTGGCAAGGCAGAACCCAGAACTGGAATACAGGATCCCTTCCTCCTGTGCCAACTCTAAGCTATCCGGGGAAAGAAGTGGCATGGGTCCCTGCTGAAGCTCTGCTGTGTCAAGCTGGGGGGCAGGGGACCCCACCCCATGTACCTCCCTCGCTGCACCTTCTTTAAAAACCTGGAACATCCTGTAGTGAATCAGGTGCTAGCACTCTCTCTTTGTCCCCAAGCAAAATGAAACTGTCTTTCCGGGAGAGGCCACTTAGGACATGCACTTCATGATCTGGGGTGTTGGGAGAGGAAGGGAGCCCGTCAGGCACTGGACATGGCCCAGGAGGAATAGAGACAGAGTGGTGACCCTTACAGAGCCAGCATGGGGCAAAGCGTATGGGCAGAGGCCGTTGTCATCTTCACCCCAACCCCACGTCAGGCTCCATCCTGCCCACCTGCCTGTTCAAAGCGGCCCTGCTGTGCCAGTCTGGCTGGTCCTGGGATGGAAGATGAGTCATCACGTCAGATAAGCGCTCAGAGCTGGCGAAGAACACTGGCCACACCTTGCAGGAAGCAGGCACCAGCGTTCTTAGAAAACCTGGTCTGGTCTCCAGATGTGAAGCCATGATTGAAGACCTCCCCGCAACCCTCCACCCCGACCCCGGCCCCAGCCAGCTCCATGGAGCACAAGAGATCCCATTGCTCAGAGCTCAGCACACCACACACCCTCGCCCCTCAGGGACTACACAAAAAGCAGGTTGCAGAATCCAAAAGAGAGAGGCATTTGGGAGGAAACGCTTTTTCAGTGCTTCATGGTGGACTGATGCCCCTGATGGAAACGAGGCATCTAGGCCCCAGGAATGGCTGCTTATACCTGCTTTTCTCCCTAACCATCGGGGGACCAGGAGGAATTATACTGGTTGGGTCTGTTCAGGTTGGAGGATGGGGGAGAGTTACTGAAGTCCAGCCCATGCTCCGCGTGCCCAGTTGTGAGCCCCCAAGGGCTGCTCCAGGCAGAGAGGCACCTTTTTCTAATTTGCTCGAAGGCGTCCTATGGGCTAGAAGGGGAGGTCCTGTCAAACATCAGCTTCTTCCCAGAGCCACAGTCAGCAACATTTGACTCAGCTGGGCCATATTTTCAAAAGAAGACTCTCCTATGCATTGGCTGGAATGTGGGGATGAATTTCCCCAGGAAAAAATCCAATAAAGGTGTACCCACAACTCCCTGTATAGGGGAACAGCTCAGGACTTATGTGCTAAAGCCAAGCTTTGAGCTTGAATCCAGGTGTGCTGTGCAACGCTGGGCAAGCTACAAGGTGTCTCTGTACCTTCACTTCCTCATCTGAATACTGGAGACAATATTACACCTACCTCTGAGGGTGATTAGAACAATGCCTGGTTTGCAGCAATATAAACGCATCAGCACCTAATAGCTTTTATTCAAGGGCCTATGCAAGTGAAAAACAATTATTGTTTTCCAAATACAAAAAGAAAACTGCAGCATTTAAAATGAATGGCAATATGGATGCCAACCAGACAAACGCCATTCAACTCTTAGGTAGTAATATGCCAATGAAAATGGGAGCTCATTTTTTTGACAGTGGAAGAAATAAAGATCACAAAAGAAAATGACCACAAGGATGAGGAAGCTCACTTTTCCTTGAGCTTTGGTACATCCTGAGGGCACAGACCTGGGGACCCCTTTCCTGGTGATGATCCATCACCCACTTCCTAAGTGTCACATTTACCAGCCCCAACCAAGAGCTTAGAGTCAAGATCCTAAAACCACTCTTTTTTTAAAATTTATTTATTTATTTATTTATTTTTTTATTTTTTGCGGTACGCGGGCCTCTCACTGCTGTGGCCTCTCCCGTTGCGGAGCACAGGCTCCGGACGCGCAGGCTCAGCGGCCATGGCTCACGGGCCCAGCCGCTGGTGGCGCAGTGGTTGAGAGTCCGCCTGCCAATGCAGGGGACACGGGTTCGTGCCCCGGTCCGGGAAGATCCCACATGCCACAGAGCGGCTGGGCCCGTGAGCCATGGCCGCTGAGCCTGCGCGTCCGGAGCCTGTGCTCCGCAACGGGAGAGGCCACAGCAGTGAGAGGCCCGCGTACCGCAAAAAAAAAAAAAAAAGTTGGGAGATGCCTTGGATCCCTTCACATGCCAACATGATAATCCAACGTATAAAGAAAATCTCAATACACAAATCTATTTAAAAATCTCACTTCAAAACTAAATGCTCAAGTCATGGCATGAGTGATGAAACCAGAGCCCACAATTCAGAGGCATTTACCACAATCTTGCAGGACAGGACTTCTATGTTCAAAAGTGACCGGACCGGTCCAGCTTCTAGGTTTTAGGAACTCAGATGATGCGTCTGCGCTGACTGCTTGTTTCCAGCACCTTCTGGGTTCTTAATCCAACTCATACTGGAATGGTGAAGAAGCTCCAAGAAGCTGCCTCTGAGGACAGAGGCCTTTTGTGGCAAAGTGGGGGTCAAAGACTGGAGCTGAAGGTGCTGGCTGTCTTTCTGTTCTCTGGGACTAACTGTCTGATGTACAAGGGCCAACCTTAAGCGCTGCCTTCATGATTTGGGCTGCATCTGGGTACCAATTATACTTGCATCAACTTAATATCTTTCTTTATATTGACTCACTCTTGTTATCACTTAAACACCTACTTTAGCTTTGTCCTAAGCAAGAATGTCCACAAAATCACAGTCCTGATGTTACTAATTATATATGTTTTCTAATACACCTCAACATAAATAATTACTAAGGAGATGAAAGACATTTGCTCACCATCTAAAAACCATCTCCACAGGCCACACTACAGGGAAACAGATTCAGCAAAGATCTTCCTTTGTCTCATAAACTCACCAGATTAGATAAAATACCTTGGTACTTGCAACTCAGAAACAACCTGCCATGCTGACCCCTTGGCCCCAAGCCGCTGTGCACATCAGGGTTCTTACGAAACCCGTTCTGTAGGTTTCTCTGCTCCTGGGTCTAGGATTATATCAGCCTCCATCCTAGGAGTAGCCTGACACACATCCTGCCACCCCAGCCAGAAGACCCCAAAGAACAAGGCATCAGATGTGGCCACAGCTGCCAGAAAAACATGTTCTTTTTGTATGGCCTTTAAAGGAGAAACATACGTGCATCTGGGCTTTGGCCAATATGCTAAACCCTGGAGGACCCATCTTGTCATGAGGCCAGAGTACTCCTGGTTTGTCATTTCCTTGTCCACCTGGTGACCAAGTGCCACAGGTGGGTTTGAAAGGTGACCACACCTTGTGGCGATTAATCCCTCACTGCCTGGCTTCCTTGCATGAACACAGATGCTCATGGCAAGAAAATATAAATGTACAACAGGAGCAGAAGGATGAGACAAACTATGATAGAAGCACACAATGGAATATTGGGGAAGAATGGTTACTTATTTTTGTTTTAAAAAAAACTATGAATTTCTAGGTAGCAATGTGCACAGGGAAAAAAAAAAAGTGGGTGAAATTAACCAGAATGTTTATAGTAATTACGTTTGGGTGAAGGATCTTGGATTATTTTTTTTAAATTATTTTTAGTTTATCTGTGTTTTGGAAGATTCCTACAATGAACATATATTGCTTGTATAATAAAAAATAATAAAAGAAAATGATTTTTTAATAGCAACATGGAAAAAGCTTATGATAGAATGTTAGGTGATAAAAGTGAGATTATAGCATTATGGAAAAATCTATTGTTAGGAAAAATGTTAGGGCAATGGGAATTATAGAAGAATTTTTTTTAATGCAGTCTTCCTAGAATTTAGGGGAAATTCTGGGGAAAGGGAACAGGGAAGATGCTGGATTGGCTGGGATTAAGTATCTACTATTTGGCAGAAATGGGGCTTTTCAAAGAAGTTCAGATTGGATGTATACTTTAGCTTGTGTTCTAATATTTGTAACTATTTTCCAAACATTTGTTACTTTTACAGTTTTTTTTAAAAGTTAAAAAAAAAAAACCAAACCAAACAAAAGGGAGAGGTAGTCAATCAACTAGGAAAATCTGCTGGGGTCTCCAGCAGCTCGGCAATTCTTTCCATAATTTACGCAAGAGGACCTTTCTTTTCTTCTTGGGGATGGGTGAGCCCAGGGTGGATTTCAGAAAAGGTGGCGGCATCAGAACGTGTATTTCTTGGATGGTTCCTGTCTTCCAAAACCTTGTTGACAGAGTCTTAATGCTGTGTTTGCTTCCTTATTGCCGAGGACTTGGCTACACTAGGCTTTATCCTGTACAATCACAATTACATGGGAAAACACCTTGCCCGCTAGGCCCGGTGCCAGGAGCAGAGTCATTGTGTCCTGATGGACAGATGACTTTGGGATTCAGGGATGCCAATGGTGTGCACACAAGCCCACGGCTTTGCCCCTACCCAGCCATGCAAGTGGCCACTTGCCCAGGGTGGCTGGTATGTGTCGACAGCTGGCAGAGAAGAATGTGGTCAGTTTCATTTGCTCCCTACTCTCTCCTTACCAAGGCTGGAGGCAACTTGCAGTGGAGAGTATCTGCTGAGCCTTGGAAGGTGCCAGGGGTGCGGGGTGAGAGGGTAGAAGTGGAGAAGGCAGGTGGTTATTGCACTGGGAATAAAATGCAGTGTCCCTGACTAGAGTCAGAAAAATAAGGTCAACCGGGTAATATTTTGAGGCTCACGTAGTAGGTCTAGCCTCTCTCTCTCTCTCTCTCTCTCTCTCTCTCTGTTTTTCACTGGGAAACATGAATTATTCTATTATCATTAAAAATGAGAGCTTTGGAGTCAGGCAGACTTGGGTGGAGTCTTGGACCCATCACATCACCTCTCTGAGCCTCAGCTGTCTTATCTGTCAATGGGGCCAACAATAGCACCTCCCTCCCTTGGCTTTTTTAAAAATTTATTTATTTATATTTGGCTGCATTGGGTCTTCGTTGCTGCGCGCGGGCTTTCTCTAGTTGTGTCGAGTGGGGGCTACTCTTCACTGCGGTGCACGGGCTTCTCATTGCGGTGGCTTCTTGTGTTGCGGAGCACGGGCTCTAGGCGCGCAGTCTTCAGTAGTTGTGGCGCACAGGCTGTTGCTCCATGGCATGTGGGATCTTCCCAGACCAGGGCTCGAACCCGTGTCCCCTGTATTGGCAGACGGATTCTTAACCACTGCGCCACCAGGGAAGCCCTGGGCTTTTGTTTTGTTTTGTTTGTTTTCAGTGAGGATTAAAATGAGATAATGCATATAAAGCACTTGGCATAGCATTGAACAAATGTTGGCTAGTATTACCATTATTAGGGGAAAGAAAGATGACAACATGTAGGTGGCCACTAAGCTTACATGCTTACTTGCAAGGCTGCTTTAGAAAGGACAGGTGCTGGAAGGGGAGTTTCCCAGCTCAATAAATGCATTATTTGGTTTTGGACTAAATGAATGATTTGGTTTTTGGACGGCACTTCCCGGAGGCTCAGCTGTCACCTGTCCCATGCCTGTCAGAAACTTTCAACAGCTCCCAGTGTCTGCAAATAAAGGCCTTATAGTATGGCCCCCACCTCCATGTCTCCTTTTATTCCCTTCAAAATGGGTGATGGTTAAGAAGCTGGGTTCGAATCCCAGCTCTGTCACTTGCTCGCTGTGTGACTGTGTGGAATTGACCTACCCTCTCTGTGCCCTGGTTTTCCAATCTGTAAAAAGAGGGGAAAATAGTCCCTCCCTCACTGGGTTGGTGTGAAGAGTCAATTGTAAATGTGAAGGACCCGGCACAGCATCTGGCACATAGAGAGAGATGAGTGCCTGGAGCAGTTTCTGTGCTTCTCATACCATGTCCAATGGACCATTCGCTGGAGCCCATGGATACTCTGGACATTACCACCAGGTTGCTTTTACTCATGCTGTTTCTCTCCTGGAGTGCCTTTGCCCCAGGCCCAACTCCAATGCCACCTCTTCCACGAAGTTTCCCAGTCCTCACTGAATGGATGTCATCTTCCCTCCTCTTTAGTCCCATAATATTTTCTGTGGACCACCCGCTCCTGTTTGATTTGTTCCCCTCTGCCTTGTATCATGGCTATTTATGTCCCTTTCTAATCTATCTGACTGGATGATGAGGGCCCTGGTCAGATTCCCCAATGTTTGAACTTGGAACTTTGCACATGATAGTTGCTCAATAAATATGTCTGGACTTCAGAGCTGGGGGGCAGGGCTGACATTCAGCTGCTATGCCTCGGTGTGGTTGCAAGAATTGTTTATGTCTGGAAACCTTCCTAACCCGAAGATGCCCTTCACCTAAACATTCCAATTATTGCTACTGCTTATATGTGTAGAGAGGAGGTGCCGGGGGTCGGGGGGAGAGGCGGGGGCAGGGGATGGGGGGGAAGCACCTGGTTTCCCTCCATCCACCCGCCACTTTGAGCTGTTGATGGGTTGAATTGCATCCCTCCCTCCCCAATTCATATGTTAAAGCTATAATATCCCGTGCCTCAGAATGTGGCTGTATTTGGAGACAGGGTCTTTAAAGAGGTGATTAAGTGAAAAAATGAAGCCCATAGGGTGGCCTAATCCAATCTGACCAGCATTCTTATAAGAAGAGGTCATTTGGACACCCAAAGAGACACCAGGGATGGGCATGCACAGAGGAAAGGCCATGTGAAGACACGGTGAGAAGGCGGCTGTCTGCACACCAAGGAGAGAGGCTTCTGCAAAACCTGCTCAACCAACACCTTGATCTTGGACTTCCAGCCTCCAAAACTGTGAGAAAATACATTTTTGTTGCTTAAGGCATCCAGTCTGTAGTAGCTGTTCTAGCAGCCCTAGCAGACTAGTAAAAGCTGTAAGGGAAAAGGAACTGGTAGGCATGAGGGTGAGTGGGGGTGAGGAGAGAGCAGGCTGGAGGGCTCCTCCCGACTCCAGGGTCGGGACAATGGGGTCAGTAAGTTTATCCCCTGCCCCCAAGTAGGAATGATTTCGGCTTAGGGGTGAATCTATTCTTTTTTCCCTCAACCAAAGGATGCCATAACCTTCCATGAAAATACACTCCTGCCTTGCAAGTCCCTCCTCATTACCAGATTAAAGGCAACGAGTGGCACCTTAAATTTCTTTTTTTTTTTTAAACTTAGGCAGAGGGGCTTCCCTGGTGGCACAGTGGTTAAGAATCCACCTGCCAATGCAGGGGACACAGGTTCAAGCCCTGGTCTGGGAAGATCCCACATGCCGCGAAGCAACTAAGCCTGTGCGCCACAACTACTGAGCCTGCACTCTAAAGCCCATGAGCCACAACTACTGAAGCCTGCACACCTAGGGCCCGTGCTCTGCAACAAGAGAAGCCACTGCAAGGACAAGCCTGCGCACTGCAACAAAGAGTAGCCCCCGCTCGCCACAACTGGAGTAAGCCCACACGCAGCAACGAAGACCCAACGCAGCCAAAAATAAATTAATTAAAATTTAAATTTAAAAAAGCAAACAAACAAACAAAAACTTAGGCAGAGACAAAGAGTGAGTGTCCAAGCTTTTGACAAAAAGGCCTTGCAGTTTTCCTGCAGTGAGTCCAGCAATGGCTTCTGGTCACACTTAGAATAAAACCCAAATTCCTTACCATGGCCCGGAGAGGCAGTGAGGTCTGGCCCTTGCCCCCCTCCAGACTTACCTCCTACCCTCTCACCCTTCCTCATTTCTGCTCTTCCAATTTGCCAAGATCGTGCCACCTCTCCTTTGCACCTGCTGTTCCCTTGGAATCATCCATCCCCAGCAGCTTCCACAGCCCTCCTGGCCCAGCATCAGGATCACTCGGGAAGCTCTTAAAAAACCCACAGCCCAGAGCCTCATGCACAGCAGCTCTGACTCCCCAGGTCACAGTATCCGTATATATATGTTTTTTTTTTTTTTTTCGGTATGTGGGCCTCTCACGGTTGTGGCCTCTCCCGTTGCGGAGCACAGGCTCCGGACGCACAGGCCCAGCGGCCATGGCTCACGGGCCCAGCCGCTCCGCGGCATGTGGGATCCTCCCAGACCGGGGCACGAACCCGCTTCCCCTGCATCGGCAGGCGGACTCTCAACCACTGCGCCACCAGGGAAGCCCTATATGTGTTTTTAACTCCTGCACAAAGTCCGATGCACAGGCAGGGTTGAGGACAATTGCCCTAGATCTTCATAGAGTTGCTTCTTCTTTGAGGCCTCAGCTCTAATGCCACCTCTGAGAGAGGCCCACCCTGACCCCCAGCACCCCACAGCCCTGTTTATTCTCTCCATAGAAGCCAACACCATCAGAAACTGTCTAATTTCTTTGTTTGCTGCCTGTCTCCCTCCACTGGGATTTGAACCTCCCTGCGGTGTGACTGGGCCTCTCTCTTCGCTGCTCCAGCCAATACAGGAGCCACAGTCCACATGGGGCGACTACTGGGCACCGGAAGCGTCATCGAACTCAGGTATCCTTTCCGTGAGAAATCGTACAAAGAGGAGAGACAGAAAATACTAATATTTTGCAAGACGAAAAGAGTTTGGGAGATGAATTGTACAACAATGTGAATGTACTTAACACTACTGACTGTACACTTAGAAATGGTTAAAATGGTAAATTTTATGTTCTGTGTGTTTTACCACAACTAAAAACTTTAAAAAGACATGTTGAACATTAAAAAATCTCATCAATAATTTTTAATACTGACTACTTGTTCAAGTGATAACATTTTGAATATATGGGTTCCATAAAATATATTACAGTACTAAAATGAATTTCACTGTTTCTTTTTACTTTTTTTTTTCAGTGTGGCTATTAGAAAACTTTACATTGCTTATGTGGTTCCTGTTTGTGGCTTGTGTTACATTTATGCTGGACGGCGCTGACTTAGGACTGTGGCCAGCTCACAGCAGGCACTTTGAGTTGAATATTAAAATGAATCCAGTTGCTGCCAAAGAGGTGCTTTTATGAGCATAAGCATGCTGTTCTGTCTGCCAGGCTGCAAGAGAATGGGAGGGAGGCTGTGGTGGAGCATTTATGTAACTAAGTCATCATAATTAATAATTAATGTCTATTATTATGCTGATAACAGCAGCTGCAGTTTGTGGAGCACCTAACGTGCGCCAGGAACTGTCATGGCACTTTGTCCACATCATCTCGTTTCATTTTCAAGTTAGTCCTATAAGGAGCCACTGCCTCCGTAAGACAGCTGGCTGCCCAAGGTCACCCAGCGGGTGAGGGGACAGCTGGGTCTGTAAAGGGCTGGCCCAGCCGCCCCAGTACACCTGCCTCCCACCGGGGCCAGGTCCCACGTGCCATCCTGTCATGTAGGACTTGCAGGTCCTGCCTGAGCCAGACAGTGGGCAGGGGCTTCTGGCTTCTGGAGCCAACAGAGAGCCCCCATGAGGCAGCGAGTCCCTGCCCCGTTCAGTGTCCAGGAAGAGAATGAAACAACTTGTAATCTCTGATCTCCTCAAGCTCACCCATCCAGACCCGCTGCCGGCCCTCTCAATTTCAAGGACTCCGGGGAACCGGTCCTGGCCCAGGTGGTCATTCTTGCTCAAGGCAGTTGTGGCGGATGGCGCTGGGCCCGGCCTGACCTGCCAGAGGGCCCTGCCCCGTCCCTGAGGCTGCAGCAGCCACAGAATCTGCAGGTGTGGCCTCTCCCCTCCTGCCCTGTGGCTTTCAGGCCTGGAGCTGCAGGCCCAGACCCACCTGAGACTCCATCTCTGGGGCTCAGATCCTCTTGAGCAGGGCCCCCTGTGGTATCTAACGTGAGACCTTTTTGGAGGAGGTCTTTGATCCTAAGATGCAAGAATCAGAACCCTCTGTAATGGGGGAGGGGTGCAACACATGGACAGAAAATTCTCCCACGTCTGGGCTCCAATTCCATCTTTAAACTGTCGATATGAACTTGAGGAAACTGCTTGGGTTGGGTCAAAGAGACAGTGACTGAAGAAGCCAATAACGACCTGGTTTCCGGGACTTCCCTGGTGGCACAGTGCTTAAGAATCCACCTGCCAATGAAGGGGACACAGGTTCGAGCCCTGGTCCAGGAAGATCCCACATGCCGCGGAGCAGCTAAGCCCATGCACCACAACTACTGAGCCTGTACTCTAGAGCCCGCGTGCCACAACTACTGAGCCTGAGTGCCTACAGCCCATGCTCCGCAACAAGAGAAGCCACAGCAATGAGAAGCCCGCGCACCACAACGAAGAGTAGCCCCCGTTTACTGCAACTAGAGAAAGCCCGTGCGGAGCAACAAAGACCCAATGCAACCAAAAAAAAAAAGACCTGGTTTCCTAGGCGACAGCTGGGTGTCAAGGAGCCTGACCTCAGAGGGAATAAAGATCCTGCCATCTGGGGGACCTCAGAGCCCCCAGCCTAGGTGCGGGCCAATGGATGGGTCAACCAGTGCCTAGCCTAGAGTAATGGTTCTCAAAGTCTGGCCCCAGAGCAGCTGCTGCAACATCACCTGGGAACTTGTTAGAAAGGCAGCTCCTCAGGCCCCACTCCAGACCTCCTGAATCAGAAACTCTGGGTTTGAACAACTAACCTGGGAGATTCTGGGCCATGCTAAATTTGAGGCCTATATCCTTACTACTCAAGTACCAGGACCAGGCGATCAGCATCACCTAGGAGCTTGTTAGAGACACAATATTCAGGCCCCACTTCACTTACTGAGTCAGAATCTGCACTTACCAAGACCCCCCGGCACTCGTGTACATGTTAAAATTTAGGACGCGCTAGCCTAGAGTTCCTTGCCATAAAGTCAGGGGTCTCAAACTCAAATGCTTCCAGGGACCAAGAAGGTGATGTTAAAAAATGAAGCCAGGTTAGATCCAGCTGATTATTGCTCTTTGGAAACGTGAGCCCAGGATGGCCAGATCTTCCAATTTTTCAAGAGAATCTGGAAACCCAGATGCCAAAGTGAAATGTCCTGATTTAAAAATTACTGTGTTGGGGGGACTTCCCTGGCGGTCCAGTGGTTAAAAATCTGCCTTCCAATATGGTTCGATCCCTAGTTGGGAAACAAGATTCCAAATGCCGTGAGGCAACTAAGCCCGCAGGCTCTAGAGCCCACGTGCCACAACTAGAGAGCCTGCATGCTGCAACTACTGAGCCCTTGCGTCCTGGAGCCCGCGCACCAGAACTAGAGAGAAGCCCGCACGCAGAAACAAAAGATCCCGTGTGCTACAACGAAGATCCCGCGTGCCACAACTAAGACCCGACGCAGCTAAATAAATAAATAAACATTAAAAAAAGTATTGTGTAGGTCACACAAAATCAGGCCTATGGGGCACAAGCATATAGGCCTTGGGGCAGGAAAGGTGCCTCATCTCTGGGTAAGCTTTCTGAGCTTGGGACAGCCCTCCCAGGCATGGCAAGAGGCACACAGTAGGGACTCAAAAAGGGCTGGGACAGAAGTTCCCAAACTCGTCTGCATAATGGAACCACAATTACACTGAGTAGCTGTCGCAGCTACTCAGTGCAGCCATGGGAGTGTGAAAGCAGCCAGAGATAATATTAAATGACTGAGCATAGCTCAATCATTTTTTCTTTTCCTTTGGCCGTGCCATGCAGCTTGTGGGATCTTATTTCCCCGGCCAGGGATTGAACCCAGGCCCCTGGCAGTGGAAGCGTGGAGTCCTAACCACTGGACCACCAGGGAATTCCCAGCACAACTGTGTTTTTTGTTTTTTGTTTTTTTTGTTTCTTTGGTTTTTTTGCGGTACGCGGGTCTCTCACTGTCGTGGCCTCTCCCGTTGCGGAGCACAGGCTCCGGACGCGCAGGCTCAGCGGCCATGGCTCACAGGCCCAGCCATTCCGCGGCATGTGGGATCTTCCCGGACCGGGGCACGAACCCGCGTCCCCTGCATCGGCAGGTGGACTCTCAACCACTGTGCCACCAGGGAAGCCCGACAACTGTGTTTTAATAATTCTTTATGAACACTGAATTTTAAGCTGCCTGTAATTTACATGTGTCACAGAATATGATTTTTCTCTTGATTTTTTTTTTCAACCACAGAAAAGCCATTCTTAGCTCATGGACTGCACAAACTTGGCCTCTGGGCCATAGTTTGCCAACCTCTGGGCTGGAGGAATGAATTGAGGGCCTGGAGGCCTGGACTGCAGTCCTTCCCAGTATTTACGCACATAATCTCCCCTACACAATCTCTGAAACCTTAGCAGCACTTGATTATGAAAAGGTTATGTTGACAAGGCCCGATCAAGTATTGACTTGGTCTGGCTCTGAGCCAAAGACTTCAGATTGGACCCTAAATCCTTCATCACCTTGGCAGGATTTTAGGGAGCTGCCTTCCAGTGGGCTACTCTGAACCCCACCTCTCTGACTGGTGATATCATTGATCCTTAACATGTAGTGACCATTTAGCTACGTGGTGGGCACTGTCCTTAGAGCTTTACCTGAATCACCTCATTTCCTTCTCACTCCCCGAGAGAGGGAGGACTAGTATATGCCCATGTGTATTATCATATACCCATTTTTTAGATGAGGAAACAGAGGCACAGGTGATTTTCCTAAAGTCACAGAGCGACAGGAGTAGAACAGAATTGAACCCAGGTCTGCATGACTCCAGAGGCTGCTCTCATAACCACTTTGCTATATTGCCTCTCAATAATCCATCACTATCACCAGTCAACACGATGCCCAGACACAACCTTCTCAAGGACAAGCCTTGGGCAGCAAACCTGGGCCTCTGCATCTTAACTGGCATCCAGACACCAATCAACCTTCTCTGCCTTGAGCTGCAGCCAGACCCGGGGGACCCAAGATCGATTCTGTACCCACTTCAGGAAGGAGGAGGCTAGCAGAGCTGCCTCGTGTGACTGTGCACTGCACAACCCTAGGGGGCATTACTCACAGTGTACCCGGTGTGAACGGCACCCCTGGGCCTGTGCAGCTGGAGGCTGGAGGTGAGGTGCTCATGTTGCCTGGCACAAGATTGGCCTTGGGTGCCCACCTTAACTCCTATTCAGAAACAATTCATCCAAAAGGGAGGCAGCCCAGAAGGAAACGCCACCATGGATGGTGGAGGTGCAGGCTGGCAGGCTTGGGGAGCCCTTTGGGTCTGGGGCAGGGAGTGGCTGGCTCTTACTGGAACCTCCTCCATCCAACTTGGAAAAAGATCCTGCCCCCCCCAACTCTGTCTCAGACTAGACTGACCGCAGCTCCCAGCTCTGAACTCTTGGCCCTGCTCCAGGTGAGAGGTCCCCTTCCCATCCCTCCACACCCTGCCTCCTTGGAAAGAAAGAAGGGCTCTCGAGTGTTCTCTCCAATCCTGCCCCCAAGCTGCCCCACGCTAGCCCTGTACTGTTCGTTCTCACGCTGGGCAACACCTGCCCCTGGCCATGCAGGGCTGCTGGGAACTCCCAGCCAAACGCTCCCAGCTCTCCCCTTAACTACTGCTGTCCTCGCCTGTGTGTTTTCCTGTGTTTGTTTTGCTTTTATGATTTGAGCCAGGCCCTGGGCCAGCACTTTACATGCACCAGTTCATGTGACCTTCATCACAACCCAATGAGGCAGGAACTATGCTTATCCCCATTTTACAGACAAGGGCTTGGAGAGGTTCAGAGAGGTTAGGTTGCTTGCCCAAAGTCACCCAGTTAAACAGTGTCAGAGTCAGGAATCAGGTTTGGGTCTTTTAGACTTTAGAGCCCAATGCTTATCTTTCTAGGGGATGAATGTGTCATGTCCTCTAGGTCTGTTTCCCTATCTGCAGATTGGGTCTTGGGTCTGGGAAGCCATGTGGGTGACTATGATGTTGCTGCAGGTGATGATGGTGATGAAGGAGATGATGCTAATAATGGGGATGATGGTGATGAGGAGGAGAAGGTGCTGATGATGATGAAGATAAAGGTGATGACGATGAGAGTAGTGATGAGAGGATGGGGATGATAATGATGCAGGTGGTGATAATGATGATGATGATGGTGGTGGCAGTGACCATGATGTACCTACCCGATACAGTTACTGTGCAGACTACATGAGGTAACTCAGGTAAAACACTGCTCACCATGCCTGTTCTATAGTTAGCACTCTACAAGTGCGGAGCCAGTTGAGGTCTCTGTGCCCTAGACCTCCAGAGTGGATTCCACTGCACTGGAGTGTGTTCAATAAACACCCTCCTCCTCAGACACTAGGTGAAAGGCATGAATCAGAGAAAAGAAAGGGAAAAAAGAGTAACGTTTTTCTCTGTTGGTCCCTCCTACTTCCTGCTAAGTCTCCATTTCCTGCCAACCTCTGAAATCCAGCTGGGCTTTGGAACTAAGTCCCTGGGAGGGAGGCCTGGCCTCGGAGGGTTTCCTGGGCCCCAGGTGGCCTTCACCCAGGCCTCCAGGGAGATTTGGAGGCTGAGAATCTGGTGCCCAGCAAGGGGCTGCTGCCCCAAGAATCACAGTCATTTTCAATCTGGGCTCCTGCCCTTCTCTGTTGGGGGAGATTAGAATCTCCATCCACACAGCGACCCGGGGTAGGTCCTAGGGGAGTGAACAGCTGAAACCTTATACTCCGCTGCTGGTAAACCAAGGGCTTTGAGAGCCATTGTCACAGAGTAAAAATTTCCATTCCTCCTCCACACTCATCTGGAAGCTGAGGAGAGGCAGGGTGAGCTCTGTGGTCAGACTGCTTGAGTTCGAATCCCAGCCCCACCATTTGCTAGCTCCGTGTGACCTTGGGCAAGCTACTTAACCTCTCTGAGCCTGCTTTCTTATCTGCAAAATGCAGACAATTACATCACCCGTTTCACTGGACTGTTGGAATAATATGATGAGACCCCACAAGTCTCTCCAAAGGTCAAGTGAGGGAGACTGTCTGTACCTTTATGGTCGCTGAACAAATTCTATGATGTAACGTTTGTGCCCGGCCTGTAGTGTATACTTTAAAATGCTGCCTATTATTATCACAGAGGAGAAAGCCACATGGGCCTGCATTTCTCTGACGAACTATATCTTGTGTTGAGATAAACTGAAGTCAGTTCATCCCTGTGCACAAGGCAAGCAAAATAACATGGTTCCCAGACAGAGTGGCCGCACCGTCTGCAGTGACTGAGATGAGTTTTGGAGCTGTCTGGCTGCAGGGAGGAGTTTTTAGCCAATTAGATCCTAAGATCCCACAGGTACACGGCTCCACCCACCTCAGGCCCAGCCACTGGTGGGCCACAGTGGGAGTTCAAGAGTGGGAGTGAGGATGCAGAGGGGGTCTCGGGTGAGGGTGTCGGGGTCTCCTGGGGGCTGAGGCGTGTGACTTGCTCTACCCTGTATCTCCAGGGCCTAGGCCATCACTGGCAATCATCCAGCCATCTGTCATTCATTCACTCAACCAATATTCATTGAGTGTCTACTGGGAGCTGGGGCTGCAGCAGTGAAGCAATGAACAAAATAGACAAAATCTGGCCCCTAGAAGTTTAGATCCCTGCGAACTAGTGTTGTAGCCTTCAGGAAACACTCCCTGAATATTCCCAAAGGCCGGGAAATGTGTCTGATGCCCCCCCTCCCCCCGCCTTGCTCTGTCAGGTTCTTTCTTCTATGCGGGGAGATCTGCCCAATGGGTGGGTCATCCCATGGCCAGGCTGCCACCCACTGTCATCTGGTGTCAGAGGGGTCAGGGAGGGTGAGGCCCAGACCGGGTCCTGCTCCACCAGCCAGCAAGCTGCAATCAGCCGGTCCACCCTGCGCTTGAGTGTCACCCCTCCCGGGACACACACGCCCAGGCCGATTCTGATCTTTCAACTTTCCCTGAATTCTGCAGGTGTCTTGGTCTTTTCAGCCCAGGACTCTCCTCCCACTGCCCCACCCGCATCCCTTCTTGAAGCAGGGTTAGAACAGCATTTCTGGAGTTAATCAGAGCAGTAAGAAGGGTGGGGCCAGTGAATGGGGGTCAATTACCAGCTGCTAAGGTGCTGTGCTGTGCTTGCTTACTTACGACCCTGCAGGAGGTCCTATTGTCTACAATCCACAGGCCAGGGTTGGGGCTCAGAGGTTAAGTGTCTCGCGCAAGGTCACACAGAGCTAAGCTCCAACTCCACCCTGTTTAACTCCCAACCCTTAACCGTTACATCAACTGACTGTCCAAAGAAGACAATTTAGGCGTCTGGGGGATTTCAACACTCAAGGCGTGGCAGCAATGCTCTGAGGACAGGAGCGGTCTCCCCAGGCAGTCTGCAGTAAACCAGGCCCCCCAGGCCCAGTAAACGCCCCTCCTTCCCCTTGGGAGCACCCAGCCCGTGCCAAGCACACGTCTAAACATTTTACATTGCCCCCCCAATCTCTAAAACAGCCCTTCAAAGGCTGCCTTCCGGTCCACCCCGACCTTCAGCCTCAGACCCCGAAGGTCTCTCGCTTACCAGCCAAACTCCTTCTCACTGTGGTGCAAGCCGCTGAGAAAGGACAAAGGTGATCCTCCTGGGGTGGTGGGAGGCGGTGCCTCTCAACCAGGAAAATCAACAAACTCCACACACAGACAGGTGAGAGTGGAATTTCAGGAATCAGCTTGTTTGGGGAGGTTGCAATCTAGCCCCCACTTAAGGTCCTTGAAGGAACAGGCATGCAGGTGCGGCTCCTGAAGGAGGGTGTGCCAGGCTTCCCAGGTCTTAGCCCTCCTTCCAGGCCTCAGCTTGGGAGTGAGTTCCCCGGCACGTCAAGAGGAAGCAAAGCTACCTGTATTGTCCCAAAGGTCTGCATGGAAAGGGCCCCTGATCTTCAAGACACTGGGGAGAAGGAGAAAGTTGGGGCTGAATCTGGGCTCTGCTGTTATCACTGTGAGGCCTCTTGGGAAAATCCCTGAAGCCCTCGGAGCCTCTTACCGCCTCATCCCTCATCAGCTGGGCCCCTCTTACCTTATCTTGGCCTCCCCAACCCATCCCAGGGAAGTCCTGCAGATTCATCTCAGCCCCCTGACTCTATCTTTGCTAGGATATTGTTTCCTTAGTGTAAAAAATAAATTCCTCTTTTAAAATCAAAAATGCTAAGACTTTCAGGCTTATTTCAAGTTTATTTTTTTTCTTAACAATTACTTAGGACTTACTGTGGGCCAGGCAACACCCTAAGCACTTGACACCTTTGATCCTCGTAACATCCCTAATGGGGTGAGAATTATTATCACCTCCAGTTTGCAGAAGAGAAAAGTGAAACACAGAGAGGTTAAGTAACTTGCCTAAGGTGA
Organism: Mesoplodon densirostris; assembly: GCF_025265405.1. Classification (NCBI taxonomy): domain Eukaryota; kingdom Metazoa; phylum Chordata; class Mammalia; order Artiodactyla; family Ziphiidae; genus Mesoplodon; species Mesoplodon densirostris. Next base: position 49,480,192 of record NC_082676.1, read on the forward strand.
CACAGCTAATAAGTGACAGAGTCAGGATTCGGATCTCTGTAGGTTAGGAGGCCACAGGTTTAGAATTGCTGCATCTTTGGTGGATTCCCACCAGCCAAGATAATTTTGTCTGACTCGACATTCTGTGAGTTTACACTATGGAAATGCATTAAAAAATTTTTTTTGGCAAATACAAAGTGATATATAAATATAGATGGTTCTTTTATAAACTCCCTGTATATAAACTCACTCCACCTGAATCTGCTGGTCTTAATATTTGGTCCAGTAGCTGATTCTAGCCTCCCTATCCTCTTAAACCTGACCTCCTACAGTTGTTCCAGAGATGCAGAGCAAGCACTCTGTATAGATAAAGTCATCTAGTTCTTGCAGGATTCCTTGCAGGTACTCTCTGACAACCCCATTTTGTAGGTGGGAAAACTGAGGCTTTAAAGAAGTACACACACTTGATCAAGCATACACAGCTAAGAAGTGGTGGAATCAAGGACTAGAACCCAAGCAATCTGATATCAAAGCCCCTACTTGTTTCTTTGTCATCCCTAAATATTTTCACTGTGGCAAAATATACAACGTAAAATTTACCATTTTAACCCTTTTTTTGGTAAAGATATACTTTAATGTCAAGATGCAGGTTGAAACATAATTGTCTTACAAAGATTGTGAATTGAAATGTCATAATTGGAGTTGCAAGATGCCACACCAGCCCCCCTCCCAGCCTTTCCTGCCTGTGTCTTACATCAAAGGAGTTAAATCTGTTCCACAAAATTAAAGTAGCCTTGGCTTACCAGCAATTACACTTTCACTTTTCCCACCCAGCTAATTGTTTTAAAACTAACTTGCTAATACGCTGTCAGTGCAAATTTATTCATAATAGACATGAACAAAAGGGTCGCCATTTCAACCATGTTTAAGTGTACATTTCAGTGGCGTTACGCATTCACATTGTTGTGCAACCATCACCACTTATCCATCTTCAGAAAAATTTCATCATCCCAACCAGAATGGAACTCTGTACCCATTAGACACTAACTCCCCATCCACCCCTCCCCCTCAGCCCCTGGTAACCTCTCTTCTACTTTCTCTGAATTTGCCTCTTCTAGACGCCTCATATAAGTGGAATCATACAATATTTGTTCTTTTGTGATAAAGGCCCTACTTAAAACCATAATTCATTTTTTATTTGAAAACATATTATATAATTTGGGTCATAGCCAAAGGGGGAGTTAACCTTATCTCTAGTGTTATGCTTGTTTTTTTTTTTTATGCTTGTTTTAAATAAGGAGAAAGAAGATACATGTGGCTAGATTTTATAACTATAATATAACAACTGTATGAGGGAAAAAACATCTAATGAGTACCAAATTGTATGCAATGAAAGGTAAGTCTCCTCATCTATCAGTTTCCCTCCTCAAAGTTAACCAGCTTCTAGTGTGTCCTCCAGATTCTAATGTGCATATACAAATATATACACATATAACATTGAATCCCTTTTTAAAACACACACACACACACACACACACACACACGTGGTAGAACACTATACACTGTTCCATACCTTGCATTTTTCTTTTAACAATACACCTGGGGTGGGATAGGGAGGGTGGGAGGGAGATGCAAGAGGGAGGGGATATGGGAACATATGTATATGTATAACTGACTTATTTTGTTATAAAGCAGAAACTAACACACCATTGTTAAGCAATTATACTCCAATAAAGATGTAAAAAAAAAAACAATACACCTGGGAGATGGTTTCACATTTATTCATGCGAGCTACTGCTTTCTTTTGAATGGCTGCATCATATTCTCTTGCATGGCTGTCCTGACATGTACAGTACTTAGTTCCCCTCTGGTGGATGTTTAGCTCATTTCCAATCAATTGCTCTCACACACAGACTATCTTTGTCCTAACATGATGTGCCCAGTGCAAGGATATCCACTGGATAAATTCCAGGAGGTGAAGTGGCAGAGACAGAGGGTATGAGCATCTTCAATACTGACAGTTTTCTTACCCCCGCCTCAGGTTGCCCCAATTTGTGTTCCCACCAGCAGAGTCAGAATCCCGGTTGCCACACCAGCACAGAGTGTTACCCAGCGAACTTGCAGGTGGAAAACAGAATCAGTGTGGTTTTGTTGTGCATTTCTGTTTTCAGAGTTCAGCATCTTTTCATCTGTTTGAATTCAATTGTATTTCTTTTTATGTAAACAGTAGAATCATATCCTCTATTCCTTCCCCCACCCGGCCCCCGCTTTTGGATCACGTGGTTCGTCTTTCATTTATAAGAGCTCTCTATGAAATTAACTCTGTCATAAAAGTGACAAATACTTTTACTAGTTTGGCATGCCTGGGCTTATGGATATTTGTTTGTTTGTTTTGGTCATGCAGAAAAAATTAATTTTTATGTAGCCAGACTCAGCAACTTCTATCTTTAAGGCAAGGCCCGTTCTTCTACCCATTAGGCTGTACTGCCTCCCCACACCGATCAGCGCTTTGAAGAAGACACGTGGAGTGGGCCTGCTTCTTGATTGGAGGTCCTCGGCAAAATATTATTGTCCCCAACCTAGACTTGGGCCTGGACACGTGTTCTCAAGGTGCCAAGGGAGAAGAGACTGTTCACAGAGAGACTCTACTCGCGAGCTTTTACTGCGAGGGGGACAGGTCCTCAGCTCCCTGATCCCGCGCTAGAAAATAACTCCTCTGAAAGTCAAATCTTGCCCCAGGCCCTCAAGGTGGGCCCACTGGTGGCTGTGAGACTAGAAAGGAGAGCAAGTTCTAGAGAATAAAACCCCCACTAGGCCCCTTGGCAACTTTCCTATCTGTAAAGAAGTGGTTCTTTCCAGCCTCCCATGCTGGAGGGGATGTGCCTTTGTCTTAGGGCATCCCCTCCAGGTTTGGTCTTTGCGAGGGCAGAATTCTCACCACCAACCCACTCTTCTAGAGGGAGGTGGGTGCAGGTGGCCAAAGAGGATCTCATTTGAAGGTTTCCTCCAGACCAGTGATTCTGAAATTTTAGCTTTCATGAGAGCCACCTGGAGGTCTTGTTAAATTACAGGTTGCTGGGCCCACCCCCAGAGTCTCTGACTTAGTAGGTCTAGACTGGGTCTGAGAATCTGCATTTTGAAAAAATCTCCAGGTGATGCTGAGGCTTCTGGTCCAGGGACCACAACTTGAGACCCAATGGCCCAGGACATCCACTCCCTGGGGACCCCCATCTCAGGCTGGGCAGTGGTATGAGTTAGGGTGAGAGGCCTGGAAGTACACAGGCTTCATTCAATCAAAATAACAACAGCAACTGCTCTGTGCCAGGGGCTGTGCTATGGGCTGTGCATTCATTCTCATCTCATCCTCACACCAAGCCCACACAGTAGGTTTTACTAGTATTAACTCCACTTTACAGTGGAAAAACTGAGGCTCAGAGAGGGTGCATGGGCTTTAGAATCAGACAGATCTGGAGTCTGATTCCAGCTCGGCCACTGACCCATCATGTGAGCTCTTGAGCAAGTGACTTACCATCCCTGAGCCTCTAACTCATCAGTAAGTGGGGACCAAAAACCTGATTCTTGGGGCATTATGAGGATGACAGGGCTGATGATTATAAGGGCATCTGTAAGGCACAAGAAATGTACATCTCCTTTCTTGCCGCAAGCCCCATCATGATCTCAAGGTCCTTTTCTGTCTCTCCAGATCCATCTTCCCTTTCCCTATACTCTGAGATACCTTACCAGAAGTCACACTGCACTACTGTCACTTCCTAAACCTGCTTCACCTGGTCATGCTCCCAGGCCTTTGGAAAGGCTGTTTCCTCTGTGTGGAAATGCCTTTCTCATGCTATTGCTCCAGAGAAACTCCTATTCATCCTTCAAAACCCACCTTAGAAGTCCCCTCCTTTTTGTCACTTTCCTTGAAATGTTGTCCTCTTCCTGCCCTTGGAAAAGCAGGAAGAGGACAACATTTTCCTCTTTCACTTGTGTTCCCATAACATCTTATATGGAGTACAATTTGGAATACAAATTGCACTGTTACAGGGACCAGGCAACTTATACCACCACCAGCAATCACCAGCTTCATCAGCACTTAGTGTTTTCCATGCACCAGGCACTGTTGTAAGAGGCTGAGGTTTGTTGATTCATTTAATGCCTAAAATAGCCCTCTGAGGCAAGTGCTACTTATTATCCCTATTTTCCATATGAGGAAATCGAATCACAAAAATGCTAAATAATTTGCTTTAGACCATACAACTAATCCATGCCAGAGCTGGGATGCAGAAGCTGGCTGTGGAGTCTGTGTTATTAACATTTATATTATGCTGCTCTTTATGAATGAGGGGTGGGCCAGGTGGGGACTGTGCTACCCTGGAGGGCGCCTGCCCCATCCCAGGGGGCAGCCGAATGTTAGGGCTGGAGCTGTCAGCCTTTCTGATCCTCTTTTCTCAAGAGGATCCAGAAATATCAAGTTTTATGTGACATATCCCACCTTTTAAAATCTTGGGAGTAAGCTAAAATTGAAAAAGGAGTGTGGACCTCACAAAAGCTGCACACAGGTCTGCTTTGCGGGAACCTCGTCTCAGTTTGTTTCTGCATCTTAGCTCAGGGCTCGGCGCACAGTAGGTCTTTTGTAGGTGCCATGGCACTTCTGGACCTCACTGTGAGGTGGGCGTGGCTCTCACAAGCTGAGCTCTCATCCCAGTCCCACTCAGCACTGAGATTCTCTGACCTGCACTTGGGATGTGGACGAGGTCCCAAATGGTGGCCCTGAGCACCACCTCAACCTTGGGGCCATCCCCGGGTCTCCTGTGTCCAAGATAAGACTTCCTGCTTTCCAAGTGCTGACAATGAGTTAAGTGTTTTGTTCCGTCATCCCGCTGATCCACTCAACAGTTCTGGGAGGCTGCCATCTTCATCATCCCCGGGTTACAGATGCGAAACTGTGGCTCAGAGAGTGGAAGGGAATTATTGCCCAAGCTAGGAAGAGGTGGAGCTGGGACTGTGATGCACACAGCTCTGATTCTAGCTTTTCCTCAACCAGCTGTCATCAGGCCTTCCACCAAACTTTTGATGGTTCTGGCCCACGTTCTAGGGCAAGCACACTCCCACGGTACAGCCCAGACCTGGAAAGTTTGTGGTACGCAGATAGGACCCTGGACACTCCAGTCTGTCAGGCATGGTTTCTAACTCCTTCTGTGTCCTACTAGATGGCAGGGACGGCATTGAGAGTGTCTAGAGGGAACTCCTGGACATGGTCCCTTATGGGAATTCTCCCCACTGGGGTCTGGACAGGCAGAACTTGTGGCCTGGCTCAACCCCAGGCCTTTGGGCTCAGCAGCAACTGCAGATAGTGGGGTGTAGTGTTTGTACTTGTCCACAGACAGAAGCATAGAGATGTGCGTATGTGCACCTGTGCATGTGTGTATGCCTTGTGTATGTGTGCATGCACATGCATGTGCAATGGAGAACAGGGGACCTTGTCCCCCAAATTCAGATCCTGTGAAGTTAGTTTAGGACAAAGTACAAAGAAATCTTAACCCAGAGATGTCAATTTACAGCAGAGGTTGAAATATGAAACAGTCCCCTAATTTTTACAACTTAACTGCCCATCAGTAGGCATATCCATGGTGGAAAACAAGGCAGCAGTTAAAATAAATAAGCTAGATTTATATGCAGCAACTTGGATAACTTTCAAAGAAATGATAACTGGGTGGAGGGGGGTGGCAAGTTTCAGAATGATGTGGATGGATTATACCGTTTCTATTAAACATCCACCCACAACATTACTCTGCAGTTTACATACCTCCTATGGGTACGCATGTATACGACTGCCTGGGTGTAGGAAAGGCCTAGAAGGAACTCACCAAATTATGAAGGCAGTTACCTTTGCGGGGGCATGGAGGTCAGGGGTTGAAATTTTACAGACAAAGGAGAATGGATCTGTGTACTCCTCACGGCATCACACAGTTCAGTGGGCAGGTACGTTGGGCCACTGGTGGATGTCACGTGGAGGCCGCAGGGAGGCTTAAGCCTGGGGAACAATTCACACAGGACCCCCATGGACTCTCTGAGGGCTCCGCTGTCAGGGACAAACCGCCGCTTTGGCTGTTCTGCCCTCACTCCCTGGTGGAGATGGGGTGTGGGAGCTGTCCTGCCTCTTGTGGATGGAGGAGCTCTGCTGCTTCCTCCGGAAACCTCCCCCTGACTCAGTTTCTCCCTCCACACTGGAGGGAGAGGTCCTGCCCCAGCTGTCCGCCCCCACCCCCTGCCTAGCACCCCCAAATCTCCGACATATGCCCCTCTGGGGGATAGACAGCAGGGCCTCCGGATCTGGCCTCCTCCCAGTGTGGCCCCAAGGGGGACAACTCAGGGAATGAACCCCCGTTGCCCAGAGGCGGGCTGGCAGGGGAGGCTAGGGTGGGCTCTGGGGTCAGATTCCCTGGGTTCAAATCTGGGCTCAGCAACTTGTCCCTGGAACCCGGGGAGGCGTCTCCAGCCTCTGACCCTCAGTTTTCTCCTCTGTAAAATGGGGACACCAAGAAGGACCTAATTCCAGAAAAGGCTTGCGTTCCGGCGCCTAGCCCGCACTCTCAGGTGTCGCTGCTGTCGCCCTCCCGAACGACACCTCAGCCCGCCCCTCGGGGCCGAGGACGCTGCCGCCCTCTCTGCTGCCCCTGACAGACACTCATCGCCCTCTCCCGGTCCCTCGGCTCGCATCCTGGGGCTTCCCCACTCCCCACAATCCTCTGCGGTGGTCCCCCTGCGCCCGAGGCCGGGTGCCCGCAGCGCCGCCGGCGCCGCCGCCGAGCGCCCTCAGGTGGGAAATGGCGGGGTGGGCGGCGGGGGAAGGCGCGGAGCCCGGCGTCGCTGTCGTACCTGCTTCCCGCGGCGGCTTGGGATGCGCGCGGGTGGCGGCGGCGGCGCTCGGGAGGAGGCGGCGGCGGCGGCTGGGCAGCTGTCACGGTGGCGCCGCGAGCGCGCGGACAGGGACTGGGAGGGAGCGGGCGGCGGGGCGGGAAAGTCCGGAAGCGCGGCGGGCGGGGCTTGGCGGCGCCGACGGCCCGGGCCACCGCGCCCGCCCGGCTCCTCGCCGCCCCTCTTTCTCACTCTCCCCCGAAACAAGCTCCTGCCGCGCACGCTCCCTCGTGCCCGCTTCCGCATCCACGTCTGCCCGGCACACCCACCCGGACCCCTCGCGCACACACCCCGCATTCTCCTTCTACACATCCGGACCTGTGGCACCAATATGTACGCACAGACCCCGTCATCCTCGTGTTCCCCAGACAGACCACTGTACCCACAGTCCCCTACCCCGCCCCCCCAGCACATACGTGCCCCGTGCAACACTCCATCCTGCCCCGCGGTGTACATGGACACATCGCGCACACCTGTACGACCACGCCCATCACATCCACACCCCCGCAGGCACAGATTGTCCTCTGGGCAAGGTGAGAACTTCAAGGAGTTTGCATAGGAATAGGCTTCTGCAGCTGATTTCCCTGCCCCTCACCCGACCTCTGCATTCCCTCACCCTACCTCTGCATTCCCTCACCCTCACCTTTGGTTTCTCAGTGACCTTCTCCTTCCTTGGCCTCAGCCACATCCTCCAAGGTCACTCCCAGATCCTCGTCAGCCCCTGAAGGCCCCATCTGTTTGGACCTTTGGCTTCCTCCCAGTGACACCCACTACACCTGTGCTTCAGCCTCAGCATGCTGCCAGGCCCCCTTCTCTAATCCTCATTTCCTTCCCTCTTCTCATCAGTTCCAAGGACTATCATTTCAGTATCTTCATTTCACATGTGCATGGCAAACCCCAAATGTCAGCCTGTCTTTGTCTTGCCATTTAGAGACTATTCCTTTTCCCTTGTGGCTGTAACAAGCGGCCACAAATGTAACTAGCTTAATACACATAAATGTATTATCTTACAGTTCTGGAGGTCAGAAGTATGACACCACTAAAATCAAGAAGTGGTACGACTGTCCTCCTTCTGAAGGCTCTAGGGGAGCATCTATTTCCTTGCCTTTTCCAGCTTCTAAATACTGCCTGCATTTCTTGGCCAGCAATGTCAGGCCAAGTCTTTTGTATACACCACATCTCTGGTTCTCTCCCTTCTGCCTCTCTCTTCCACTTATAAGGACTCTTGTAATTACATTTGTTCTACCTGGATGGATAATCCAGGATAGTCTCTCCATTTCTAGGTCAACTGATCACCAATCTTAATTCTAACTGCAGTCTTACTTCCCCTTTGCCCTGTAATTTAACATATTAACATATTAACAGGTTATAGGAATGAGGACTTAGACATCTTTGGCTGTTATTCTGTCTATCACAGAGGCTGAGCCCTGCTGGAGAAAATTAGTCATCCGAGAGGCTTTTTGCCACTATAAATTTATGAACCTCTACAAGCAGAAAGACCCCATCACTGTCAGTATTTAGAAAAATAATAAAATAAAATGTGGAATGTTTATGTGATCGAATACTATACAGCACTGAACAAGAACATATTCCACCTATGCATATGAATGTTCAAAGACTTCAAAATCATGAATGAAAAAAGCAGGAGAATTGAAATAACAATGAGAGCAAACACGTTTATAGTGCTTACTCTGTGGCAGATGGTGTTTCTAGGCACTTATATTAAAACTCACAGCAATCCCCTGGGGTAATACAGATGAGGAAACTATGGCACAGGAGGTTGAGTAACTTGCCCAAGGTCACACAACTAGGTAGCATCAGAGTCGGGATTTGAACCCAGAGTCAGTCTTAATCCAGAGCCTGTGCGCTTCACTGCTGCAGATTAATTTGTACAGTATGAATTATTTCAAGTTAAATTTTTAGAGCACATAAAACTATATATATCTCCAAATCACTTTGCTGTGTACCTGAAACTAACACAATATCATAAATCAACTATACTTCAATTTAAAAAAAAGATAGGTGGATTCATATATCTGCTTCTAAATTCAGTCTGTTGCATTATGTTGTTTAGTGGAAATAAATAAAGGAAATCCAGCCTCATGTAATTTTACCCACGATTGCTTTTGTCAACCATTGCTTTCCTCAGTGCAAATGTCAACATGGTGACCAGGCAAGTAACATCTTAGTATTATTATGACAATAATTTTGACTTCATGTTTTTCTTGAAAGGATCTTTGGGACACACTCCCACTCCCCCCCACAACCCCTCCACCAGAAGTCTGTAAACCACACTTTGAAAACCATTAGTATAAAAACCACGAGGTTTGATAAACCTAGTATATCCAATTGTGACCATTGAAATTGTTGAGATTAGACTATTATTGACCTACAAAAATGGCAATATCATATCGTTCCACCCAATGCATGTTATTTTGGAGGGTTTTCCTTTTGGTTCACACCCTGCTTCCCTGGCCAGGCCCTGTTGTTGAACATCACTGGGTGCATCTCCTCTGGGACTGTGTTGCTGTGGGCGGCTTTGTACAAATGATATGTCTTTCTTTATGTCATGATTTCCAATGCGGGGGAGCTGGAGTTTGGGGGGTGTATAGGAACTACGAACTGGTTGATGTCAGGCTGACATATTTTAAAGTATGTATTTTAAGCAGTTGTGAACATGGAGAGGAGTGTTCTCAGAGTTGGCTGAAGGACGTCAGAAAGTCCACGTGGACTTTTGTCAGGTGTTTAGAACTATGGATCATTTGGCAAAAAAAACAAAAAACAAAACCAAAAGCCTTTTTCTAGACAAAGACATGTGGGCTGAGTTATGGCACAGTTGGATGAATTCACATCTGGATAGATTCATGAGTGGTTTGGGAGGTAAGTGACCCCAAAATGTTCTATTGAATATTTATATACTATTGTGGAAGAATAATCCTGCTTTCTTTAATCAAGTTAGTGCAATTCTAGGAGATGATGAGATATGAAAAGGGATCCAAGGTCAGCCAAGCCAGCCCTGGGGATCAGTGGGGTGTTAAATGCTGTCCGTTATAACCACTATTTAAACAAGACATTGTATAAAATATAAGGCAACTATTCTTTTTGTTTCCCCCTAAGGAAGTGGGTCACCACCCCTTCCTTACTTCTACTCCATATTTTGATCCTGGTGATGCTTATTTCATGTATCACCGCCCCATTCAGGGTTGATACTACCCCAGCCTAGAAATAACACATTGTATTCCTCTTAGGATATTGATTGGTTCAAAGGAGGGAATGAGACACAACTCAAAGTTAACCATAGTCAATGAAACTCTACACAGGGACTTTCCCTTTGAACTCTTAGGGAGTCCCACCTGCTTCCAAGTTGTTCAGATACGGAGCTGCATCTGGGAAGAGGCTGCATGAGAATGAATCCCATCCAGAGGGACGACAGAGAGGAACTAGGTCTCAGTTTCATCGTCTGACCCACAGCAAGCCATACCTGTCCTACCCCTGGACATTTCAGGTACATGAGGCTATACATTTCCTTTTTGCTAAGCCGTCTTGGGTTGGGGTGTCTGTTGCTTGCAACTAAAGACTCCTAAGTGATTCTGGTGAAAATTTTATCCAAACTACAAAAGAAGGAAGTCAGGAGGGACAGTTACAGAATCTTGACATCTGGAATGTCAGGTTCCAAACTAAGAAGATAAACTACAACAAGCACAGATGTAAAGTCCTGCAGTTAGGCTCAATCAGACAAATTCTGTGCTTAAGTACAGAATGGGAAGCCGTGGCTTGGGACCTGTGCCACCCCCTGAGACATAGAGCCTCTTAGAGATGCAGTACCACCTGCAGGTCTGGAGGCCCTGGGTGCTGGGTCTCTGGCTTTGTTGGCAAAATCCTTATCTGGGTCCATTGATCAAGGTGGGTCCCTGGATCTTCAGTTTCATTCCCCCAGGCCACAGCAAGCTTGGGTGTTCCTCTTCTCTGACTGCAGCATGCCAGCTTACACCATGCCTGTCCTTTCTGTTATTCCACTTTCTCTCCCTGGGATAGTCCCCCTTGGCTTCCCCTTCCCCCCATTACTACTACTAATACTGAACTGTGGTACTATTTGCCAGGCACCTTGCTAAGTCTCTATCCTCCCAAACAATCTTAGGAGGTAGGTTCTATTTTCGTTCCCATTTTACAGATAAAGAAACAGACTTGCAGATGTCAAGGATCTTTGCCCAAATAGCAGCAAAGCCAGGTCTCTCTGTTACCAAAGTCCATGTTCTTAAGTATTTTTTTTAAACTGCAGATTTGTAAACAGTAGGGTGGGGGGGGGGAATGGAGGAAATCCAGTTTTCAAACATGTTTTGTAAGATCACGTGTTTAAAAAATTTTTGAACCAATGTTTAAAAGTCAGAGAATAGCTCATAAAAATCAGCTTCCTGATTCTCTGGAAAATAAGCAGTCAGGAGGTCTGGGGACAACAGGGCTTCCATTCCTGCTTGGTCTAAGTGACCTGGAGCTGGGTGGCAGCTGAATGGACCTGTGACTCCCCACTCCTGCAGTGCCCAGAGTCCCCACACCCAGCCTGCCTGCACGTTGATGCCCCGCGGACATTTGAGTGTGCAGCCTCTGCTCCCAGCACCACCAGGCCTCTTTAGCTTGGTCTTCCCCGCTCCCCGGCCAGTCGCCACAAAAGCCTCCAGCCCCTGCCAAGCTTGGCACTTTCCACTTTGTTCCCAGAAATCCAACCACAGAGGCCAGATCACACAGGGCACAGCCAGGCTGGCGCTCAGGGCTCACCTGGTCATTTGGAGCACATACCTTTCCACTTTTCTCTCTCTCCTGGCCTAGATGAAAAATTTAATCAGCTTCTGGGGTTTTGACCTGAGGAAAAGGAAGATCTGGGAACAAACGTTGCAACTCTGCTATTGAGGTTTTCAGTTGCATCCAGGAAGCTTGAGAAAGGTCAGGCTGCAGCTTGGTGACTTTAAAACACTCGAATACTCTTACAATCTCATCAGGGAAGACAGACAATAAACAAGACAAAGAAGCTTTTAGATGGTATAACTGCTGTGGAGAAAAAGAACGCAGGCCAAAGGGGATGGGGTGAAAATTGAATTTTAAAAAGTATGGTCAGCTTGGGAATTCCCTGGCAGTTCAGTGGTTAGGACTCCGTGATTCTACTGCAGGGGGCATGAGTTGATCCCTGGTCGGGGAACTAAGATCCTCAAGCCTAAAGGAGGTGAGGAAGCCAGCCCTGCTGGTACCTGGGAGAAAAATGTACCAGGCAGAGGAACAGCAAGTGCAAAGGCCCTGAGGCAGAGCGTGCCTGTCGTGTTTGAAGAGCAGTAAGGGTGCCAGTGTGTCTGTAGTGGATGTGAACAGGAAGACAGTAAGACGGAGATTCAGAAAGTTCACATGGGGTGTGGAAACAGAACACAGGGCAGGGCCTTGTGGGCCAGTGTAGGGACTTTGGTCTTGAAGCACCGAGGTGGGGGCCTTTAGAGCATTTGGGGTGATGTAACCTGATCAAAAAAATTTTAATGTATTTTTTATTGTGATAAAATACAAATAACAATATTTATCATTTTAACCATTTTAAAGTTTACAGTTCAGTAGCATTAAGTACATACACATTGTTGTTCAACCATTACCACCACCCATCTCCAGAACTTTTTCTCATCTTCCCAAACTGAAATTCTGTACCCATTGAATAATAACTAACCAGCCTCCTCTCCTCCCAGCCCCTGGTACTCAATATTCTACTCTCTGTCTGTATGAGTTTGACTATTCTAGGTACTTCATTTAAGTGAAATCATACAGTGTTTGCCTTCTTGAGTCTGCCTTATTTCATGTCCTCAAGACTCTTTCATGTTGTAGCATGTGACAGAATTTCCTTCCTTTTTAAGGCTGAATAATATTCCAGTGTAAGTGTGTACGACATTTGTTTATCCATCCATCCACTGATGGACATTTGCGTTATTTCTGCCTTTTGGCTATTGTAAATACTGTTGCAATGAACATGGGTGTACAAATATCTGCTCAACTCCCTGCTTTCAATTCATTTGGGTATATCTGACCGAAAGTTGAAAAGACTCACTTTATAAGAAGGGTGGCAATGGCTGAAGCAGGGACCAGGGTGAGAGCTGTGGAGGGGGTGAGAAGCAATTAGATTCTGGATATATTTTTCAGGGATAGCAGACATAATGTGCTAGGGGATCAGGTGTGGGGTGTGAGAGAATTTAGGACCAAGTCTTCCCAGACAACCCAGTACTTAATGAGTATCTTCACTTTTGAAGCTATTTAAGCAAGTTACAGAATAATGCCTGCCAAATAACATTATTTACATAAAAACTGTATAAAATAATAGGATACATTTTAATGAGCACATGTAAGTTTATGTAAATGCAGAGACAGAGCTCTAGAAGGATACATATCATGTTGTTAACTGTGGTTACCTCTAGAATGAAAGAGAGGAAGCAGAGGTGAGGGGGGTCAAGGAGAATCTCATCTTTAGCTGTGTTCCTTTTTTAAAATAAAAAAAAAGTGTTATTCATATAACACTTGTGTAATTAAAAACTTTAAAACCCTAATAAATAGTGTTTACACTTTAAAAAGAATAGAAGGGGTTTGGTTTAATTTAGGACCAAGTTCTCCCAGCCAATTGGGTGTTGAATGAATCAGATTCACTTTTTTAAAATTAATTTTTATTAATTAATTGTAAAGTATGGTTGCTTTACAATGTTGTGTTAGCCTCCACTGAACAACAAAATGAATCAACCCTAAACATACAGATATCTCCTCCCATTTGGACTTCCCTCCCATTTAGCTTACCACAGTACATTAGGTAGAGTTCCCTGTGCTATACAGTACGTTCCCATCAGTTGTCTATTTTACACATAGTGTTAATAGTGTATATGTGTCAATCCCAGTCTCCCAATTCCTCCCACTCCACCCCTTTCCCAATCGGTATCCATACATTTGCTCTCTATATCTGTGGCTCTACTGAGTCATATTCACTTTTGAAGCTATTTAATTGCTACTGACATAGCCTGAATCACTGTTTCATGCTGGGAAGGAAAATAGGAAACTTTCATTTGGCTCAGTCTACTGAAAGTGAAAACCTTTCTAACTAGCATGGGCCCACAGCCCAGGACCGGCCAAGCAGCCTTAGAGAGGTCAGCAAAAATTAAAGTGTAATCACGTAAGTAACAATAATCATTTCAACAACATAAAATAGCAGCAACAACCGCTTATACTTATGTAGCACTTGCAGTGCCCGCCACTGCTCTAAACATTTTATATGTACTAACGCACAATAGCCCAGGGAGGTAGATATTACTATTACCCTCATTTTACAAGGGGGAAATGGAGGCACACATATTTCCACTGGTTGCACATTCTGGAGATCAAATTCATCTCCTGTTTCTTCCTTGCCTGCTTCTTGCCTTTTTACTTCACTTATGAGGTTTGGATCATATTGAAAGGCTTAGTACTGATGTAACAAAAAATGAAGCTGTGGAGATGCTTACAGCAGGTCAGTTTCATTCTTGCTTCCCTTTCATATTGGCACATAGTCTCCACACAGTTGACAGAATAATCCTTTTATCCTTTAATAATCCACATCATATTAAACAAACAAAAAAATGAAACTTAGCAGTCACGTTGGAAGATGCTGGATGTGGCAGGATGACTCTGAGATGGCCCCCAAGTTTCCTCTCCTAATGTTAACTCCCTTGTGTAATCCCCTCCCCAGCCATGTAAGTGATATCAGAATCAAATCTCTCCCCAGCTGCCTTCCAGTGAGACCACAGCCCAACCAGCACCTTGATGGTAGCCTCATGAGAGACCCTGCAACAGAGGACCCAGCTAAGCCATGCTGGAATTCCTGACCCACAGAAACTGTGAGATAATAAATCTGTGTTGTTTTAAGCCACTAAATGTGGTCATTTGTTTTGTGGCACTAGAAAACTAATAGGCTAGAGAGGTAATTCATTATTTTGAAAGCATATAAATAAAGGAAAAGAGTCAAGCATGTATTCTGCCTGCCCTATACACGGTAACCAAATAGGTGATGTGAGGAAGTTTTCATATATATATTCCAGCTAATTAAAGAAAGAAAAAATAAAATGTCAGCCCTTTGAAACTTCTAATGAGGGATTTCCCTGGTGGCGCAGTGGTTAAGAATCCACCTGCCAATGCAGGGTACACGGGTTCAATCCCTGGTCCGGGAAGATCCCACATGCTGCGGAGCAACTAAGCCTGTGCGCCACAGCTACTGAGCCTGCGCTCTAGAGCCTGTGAGCCACAACTACTGAAGCCCGTGCACCACAATTACTGAAGCCTGCACGCCTAGAGCCCGTGCTCTGCAACAAGAGAAGCCACCACTATGAGAAGCCCACGCACCACAACGAAGAGTAGCCTCTGCTCGCTGCAACTAGAGAAAGCCCACGCGCAGCAACGAAGACCCAATGTAGCCAAAAATAAATAAATAAATAAATAAATGTTTAAAAAAAAGAGAAACTTCCAATGAATTAGTGGACCTAGGCAAAAGTCATTTATGGCTGCTTATATCGTGAGATGAAGGACAATCAAACAGTATACACCTCTTGATGAAAGTACCCAAAATCATCTATGAAGTATTCTTGCCAGAAAAAAAAGGACCTTTAGTCTGATTAGGTCTCTCTATATAACTATCAATTTAAAAGAAATCCAGGGAACAGAGGAACTTGTTAAATAACACCATGGGGATGTAACCAGTGAATTTCAGATGGTGGGAAACTCTATAGGACAAATGACCCAGTTTCAACAGATTGAAAGAAACAAATAGAGATTGAGGAGAACCCTAGAGATCAGAAGAGACTTGAGAGCTATTTAAACAATTATAATTCAGGAATCTTACTTGGATGCTGATTCATACAAACTCTATGAAAATGATTGATAAGACAGTTGGGGCATTCAAACACTAAATAATTTGTGGTATTTTGGAGTTATTGTTAACTTTTTAGGTATGACAATGGTTTTGTTGTTTTCTAAAAGAGACCTTGTATTTAAAGATATAAAGGTAGACCTCATTTTATTGCATTTCACTTTATTGCACTTTGCAGATATTGCAGCTTTTATAAGTTGAAGGTTTGTGGCAACCCTGCATCAAGCAAGTGTATCGGCACCATTTTTCCAACAGCATATGCTCACTTTGTGTCTCTGAGTCATATTTTGGTAATTCTTGCAATATTTCAAACTTTATTATTATATTTTATTATATTATTATTATATTATTATGGTGATCTATGATCAGTGATCTTTGATGTTACTACTACAACTCGATGAAGGCTCAAATGATGGTTAGCATTTTTTATCGATAAAGTATTTTTTAATTAAGCTATGTACCTTGTTTTATTATATATAATGCTATTGCATACTTAATAGACTATAGTAAAGTATAAACATAACTTTTTTTTTTTTTTTTTTTTTTTTTTTTTGGCGGTATGCGGGCCTCTCACTGTTGTGGCCTCCCCCGTTGCGGAGCACAGGCTCCGGACGCGCAGGCTCAGCGGCCATGGCTCACGGGCCCAGCCGCTCCGCGGCATATGGGATCCTCCCAGACCGGGGCACGAACCCGTATCCCCTGCATCGGCAGGCGGACTCTCAACCACTTGCGCCACCAGGGAGGCCCTAAACATAACTTTTATATGCAGTGAGAAACTAAAGCATTTGTGACTTGCTTTATTGTGATATTTGCTTTATATTCGCAGTGATCTGGGACCAAACCTTGCAATATTTCCAAGGTATGCTTGTATACAAAAATATTTTGAGGTGAAATGATAAGATGTCTGGGATTTGCTTCAACATAATCCATTTGGGTGGTGTGGGAGATATAGATGAAATAAGACTGATCATGAATTGATAATGGTGAAACTGCATGGTGAGTACTTGTGTGTTCATTATACTATTCTCTCTACTTTTTGTATGTTTAGAAATTTCCATAATAATAATTTTCAGAAAATCTAAGTAAAATCTAGTGTTTTCCATCTCAGAATAAGAGCTGAAATAGCCTGTAAGTTTCCCCATCACCTGCAACCCTCCATCCCCTTTGCTATTTTCTCTGAGCTCATCTCCTACCCTTCTCCCCTTTTTTCTTCCATGTGACCCTCACTAGCCTCCTTATTGCTTCTTGAATACCCCCAGCCTGCTCCTACCTCAGGGCCTTTGCACTTGCCATTCTGTCTTGCTCCTCTATCAGGTATCCCAGGGCCTGTTTTTCTCACTTCTCTTAGGTCACTGCTTAAATGTCAACCCTAGGGGAGGTCTTCCTTGATTATCCCACATAAAATAGCATATAGATATTCTTGTCCGTATTTTCTTGCCCTATTTTTCTGCGTGGCACTTGACATACATTACACTTTACTTGTTTGGGTCCTTGATTGTCTTCTTTCTCCAACGGGATGTAATTCCAGGAAGGCGAGGACTTAAAAAAAAAAAAATCAATGACTATAGCACCAATGCCTAGATCAGTGCTTGGCATATTACTATTTGTGGAATTAATGAATGCTTGTTTAACCTCCACTTGTCTTTTGTTATTTATTATGAGTAATTTCAAATGTACAGAAAAGTAGAGAGAATCACATATAATAAACATCTCCTAGATATAATACTTGCGAACATTTGCCATGTTTGCTTCATCTCCTTTTCCTTTTTTGGCTGAAGTATTTTAAAGTATTTATAGTCAACATGACATTTCATCGCTAAATACTTCAGTATGCATCTTTTAAAAAATGAGACACTCTCTTTACTTTGCCACAATACCATTATAACACCTAGCAAAATGAACCCCAAATCCATAGTACCATCAAATTCCTCCATATCCACATTTCCCCAATCGCCTCCAAAATGCCTTCAAACCAGGACCCAGTCAAGATCTTCAAATTGCATATGATCACGTCTCAGAATCTCTAAGTCTAGAACCACCTCTCCTCTCATGTCTCCTCCCTTTTTTCCAGGTCACTGAAAAAGCCAGGTCCATTGTCTTATTGGTGCAACACCCTACCTTCTTGGCTTTTTCTGATTGCTTCCTCATGATGTATTTAACTAGTCCCTCAATTTCCTGTAAAGTAGAAGCCAGATCTAAAGGCTTGATCAGATTTTAGCTAAATATTTTTGGCAATAATTCTTCCCAGGTGGTGCCGTGAGCATCCTCTGCTGAATGACACCAGAAGGCTCATGACTGGGTGTCTCAAGAGTGAAGCTAAGATTGATCAATGGGTTTAGGTGGTGACAACCTGATCTCTCTGTTGTGAAGTTGTTTCTTCTGCTATAATCAGCTCTATGGGTTGATGATTTGGCACCTTGTGAATATCCAGTCTTCCTTGAACCTTTCACCCCGTAGTCTCAGCATCCATTGCTAATCATTGCCTGAGTCAATTATTTCCTTCAGGGCTGCAAAATCTAATGCAGTCCTTCCTTCAACATTATGAGCTGGCATTCTTCTGTAAAGAAGAGCTTCTTTCCCTCATTGACTAGGGCAGAATAAATTATTTCCCTCTAATTACAACTTTTTTAGGGTAACGATTTGATGCAATAGCTGCCTCCAATGGTGACAAATTAGTTCTTTCTATTCTACTTTTTCTCTCTCTCTTTGTTTTTGTTTGTTTGTTTGTTTGTCATTATAAACTCATTGACCTTTAGAAATAGAGTTAGGGACTTCCCTGGTGGTCCACTGGCTAAAGACTCCATGCTCCCAATGCAGGGGGCCTGGGTTTGATCCCTGGTCGAGGAACTAGATCCTGCATGCATGCTGCAACTAAAAGTCTGCATGCTGCAACTAAGAAGTCCACATACCGCAACGAAGATCCCACGTGCCGCAACTAAGGCCTGGTGCAGCCAAAATAAATAATTAATTAATTATTAAAAATAGAGTTAAGTGTTTCATTCAAATGCATTCACTAATTTAAAAAACTTTTTATTTTAGACTAGCTATAGATTTACAGAAAAGTTGCAAAGATAGTACAGAGAGTTCACACATCCAGTTTCCCTATAATATAATGCAATGTAATAATAACATCTTACATTTCCCTGATTCCTTTGACAAAACTGAGAAACCAACATTGGTACATTACTATTAACTAAACTCCAGACTTTATTTAGATTTTACTAGTTTTTCCATGAATGTCCCTTTTCTGTTTCAGGATTCAGTCTAGGATCACTCATCCATTCTTTCTTTTTGATGCTTAAAAGTGACCCAATATAAGTAAATAGGAGCCTGTTGAGGCTGGATCCATGTCCCCTTGGCATGACTATGGCCCCAACTAGTCTTTGTTAAGCTGCTTTCTGGCCCAGCAAGATGTCCCAAGCTCAGATGGATCTGACTTCTTTCCCAACATTTAAAAAGTGGTAGGTTTAACATGAAAGTCAGGATTTTCAGTGCTCCCCCCAAAGTCAGCAGATCTGGCAACAGTGAACTCGCATTCCCGCTTGGCAGAAACTGGCCGCAGCTTAGTAGGGCCACCCCGTTTAGACAGGGCGTGCACACCCAAGCTTGACACAAGCCTCCCCACCCCCCAGGACCGGTTCTGGCCATGCCGTTATGCAAGCCGCCTGGCTTCTGCAGCATGTGAGCTGCTCCCTCTGAGTTAAGAACACAGACTTTGGTGTCTGCCTGCCCTTCCTCCTCCCTCCCATCTTTCCTATTTATGAATGGCTTCTGCGTGCCAAGCACGATGTGAGATGCTGGGGTTCTAAAGGCAGATGAGACAAGTATGCAGGTCATTGGCTTGGGTGATCTTAGAGCCACTCCTTGACCTTCTCCTGCAAACTACATTTCCCAGGAGCCACTGCCACTCACTGGCTGGCTGGTTTCCAGCTAAACTGAGCCAAAAAGAGGCACTGGCAGGAGATTGGATGGTGGGATAAAGGGAGGAGCTAGGGCCTCTTCCCAACTTCAGAGAGTGTTTTCCAGCAGAGGCTGCATCTCCTCCATGGTTTAGCTCATCACTGGGTATCCCCTGCTGTTACTGTAGTTCCTCCTGGATGGCCCCAGAGAGGGACACCAACCCCTCTGTGTGCCCCAGCAGTGACAGCAACTTCCTGCTGTCGCTCAGCCCAGGGTGGCTTCACCATCTCCTATTTGGCTTCTCAGCTGTTGGCTCATTTGTGTAATCAATTCCTTGTATGAAGTTCCCTCTGTTTGAAATAACTGGAATGGTTTGTGTTTTTCTCATACAACAGGCCTGGCCCGTGACCTCGTGGAACATATACTGGTTCTTTTTCTTTATCTGCGTTTACTTGCTTTGTGACTCTTGGCAAATTACTCAATCTCCCTTAGCTTTGTTCGGTCTTCCTATCAGGAAAATAGGGTAATAGTGGTACTCCCCTCATATTATTGTTGTGAGGATTAAATGCAATGATGCATATAAAGTGGTTAGCTCAGTCTCTGGAACCTAATATTAAATGTTAAAAAATGCTACCTATTATTCTAGGCTGCATGGTACAAACTGTTCCTGCCCCCACCAGGAGACAGCCCTGGACTTCTTCCTCGGTGGCTCCATAGACAAGCAGCTAGTGTTTATTGAGCACCTACTATTTCCAAAGTCTTAACTTATTTACTCTTGATAAATATCTCTAAAGTGTAGGTATTACTCTTCTCCTCATTTTCCAGATGAGGAAATCAAAGCACAGAGAGGTTGAATAACTTGCTCAAGTTCTCATAGAAGAGGAGGGAGGCATGATGTGAACCTGTGTGGGCTGCCTCTGGAGCCCATGCCTTTAACCTGCCCTGTAAACTTCCTCAATATGCTGCACTCCATTGTTACAGCAGGTAAGAAAGCGTCTCTCCCCTCAGATAGCTCACAGCCCAGCTGGAGAGACAGGTTCATTCATCACTAGGCACAATGCAGTGTGATACATGCTAATCATTCTTTGTGTGCTTGTTCATTCAGTCATTCACTCATTCAGCAAATTCTGGGCGTCAATTATGTACCAGTCTGGGCTAAAGGCTGGTGAGGAGGCTCAGGGTGGTTTGGAGGACCCAGACTTCCACACCTTCTCTAGCTGCTGAGTGCAGAGTGGTAAAATGGGAGGCTTCTGACATTTCCTTTATTTATTTATTTATAACATTTTATTGGAGCATAATTGCTTTACAGTGCAGTGTTAGTTTCTGCTGACATTTCCTTTTTTTATTCCTCCAAAGCACAGCACTTTAGAGTCAGACATATTTGAGTTTTCCTCGTGCTTCTTGATTTACTTGCTGTGTGACCTCATGCAGATTACTTAACTTCTCTGTGCTTGTTTATACATGTAAAACTGGGGCTAGTAATGATAATAATGATACCTCGCATGCTTAATGTTAAGGCACAAAGAGATGATAAATGCAAAGGTCTTAGCTGAGTGCTGGGCACACAAGAAGGGCTTAATTATCAGTTGTTACTACTATTTGTTGATAATGGTTGTTAATTGCCCATAACCACCAACAATGGAAGACTGTTGCTCTAAATACTACATCCCTTAGTTTGGCAAAGTTTTGCTGGTCTAACAAACCAGATGCATTCCTTCTGGCTTTTCAACTGACAAGTCTCAGCAGGATGAGAACAATGCTAGTAGGCATGACAGACAAATCATTAGCAAAGACAGAAAGTCGGCTGTTGTTTTCCAGGTGTTGCATAGAAGCAGTGAAGAGAGCTTTAAGTTCTGCAGCCTTCCTCCACCCTGCCAGAGAGCCCAGCCCTGCCTGGCTCCAGCTCAGTCATGCCTGGATGGGTTTAAAGAGCCATACAGAGTGAAGTAAGTCAGAAAGACAAAAACAAATACTGTATGCTAACGCATATATATGGAATTTTTAAAAGCAGTACTGATGAACCTGGTGGCAGGGCAGGAATAAAGACGCAGACGTAGAGAACGGACTTGAGGGCGTGGTGCGGCGGGGGGGGGGGGTTGGTGGGGGAAGGGTAAGCTGGGATGAAGTGAGATAGTGACATGTACATATATACACTACCAAACGTAAAATGGATGGCTAGTGGGAAGCTGCTGCATAGCACAGGGAGATCAACTCGATGCTTTGTGACAACTTAGAGGGCTGGGATAGGGAGGGTGGGAGGGAGACGAAAGAGGGAGGGGATATGCGGATATGTGTATACATATAGCTGATTCACTTTGTTGTACAGCAGAAACTAACACAACACTGTAAAGCATTTATACTCCAATAAAGATGTGAAAAAAGAAAAAGAGCTATAACCCCTTCTAATGCAGAAGGTATGAATTTCACTCCCCAAACCTGGATCTGTGATACATAACATCGTTTACTGTAACCATGTCATTCCTATTTCTGGCTTCTTCTTCCAGGAAATAGAAACTTAGTAGTAGCCAATTCCAAGTCTAAAGGTGAGCTATATGCTGAAGATTTGCAAATATCTCCTGCATCTTTCCTGAAATCCAAGCACACATCTATCTGTCTACTTGACAATCTCACTTGTTCAATAGGCATCTCCAAATTAATAACCAGTCAAAACTGAACACTGACATTTTCTCCCCAACCTCGCTCCTCCTACAGTCTTCTGCATCTCAGTGATGGCAACCCCATTCTTCAAGTTTTCAGACCAAAGACATCAGAGTCATTTAAAAAAAATTTTTTTTATTGCAGTGAAATTCACATAACATAAAATTAACCATTTTCGAGTGAACAATTCAGTGGCATATAATTCATTCACAATATCAAGGAACCACTACTTCTATCTAATTCCAAAATATTTTTATCAACATATAAGAAAACCCATACCCATTAAGTAGTCACTCCCCTTTCTCCATCTTTCCCTAACCCCTGGCAACTACTAATCTATTTTTGTCTCTGTGGATTTACCTATTCTGAGTATTTTGTATAAATGAAATCATGTAATATGTGGCCTTCTGTGTCTGGCTTTTTTTTTTTAACATTTATTTATTCATTTATTTATTTATTTGGTTGTGCGAGGTCTTCGTTGCGGCACGCGGGATCTTCATTGTGGCGTGTGAACTCTTAGTTGCGGCATGTGGGATCTAGTTCCCTGACCAGGGATAGAAACCCAGGCCCCCTGCATTGGAGCATGGAGTCTTAGCCACTGGACCACCAGGCAAGTCCCTGTGTCTGGCTTTTTTCACTAACAAACTGTTTTTGAGGTTCATGCATGTTGTAGTATGTACCAGTACTTCATTCCCTTTTATGGCTGAAGAATATTCTGGAGACAGTCTTGATGCCTCTGTCTTACACTCCACAACCAACCAACTAAGTAATCCGGTTGTCTACTTTCAAAATATGTCTTTTCTTTCTTTCTTTCTTTTTTTTTTTGGCCATGCCACACAACTTGGCTTGCAGGATCTTAGTTCTCCAAGCCTGTGCCCCATGCAATGGAAACACAGAGTCCTAACAAAACTGGACCGCCAGGGAATTCCCCAAAATATTTCTAGAATGGATTCACTGCTCGCTGTCTCTACTGTACCTCCCAGTCCCCACCATCACCTCTCACCTGGATTACTGCATTTCCTTATTCCTGGCCTTCATACACCCCGTCCCCACTCTTTCTGCTCCAATCTTTTCTCCACAGAGAATCCAGAGTGATTCGGTTAAAACCTAAGTCACATCATGTCCCTTCTCTGGTCAAAACTCTCCAGCGCCCCTGCCCTCATCTCATTCACGGTCAAAGCTGAAGTCCTGACGTCTTCCAGCCTCCTGTCACTTCTCTGACTTCCCTCTGCCATCATCCTGTTGCTCAGTGTTGCCTGGCCACTTGGGCCAGAATCCTTGCTCTCAACACACAGGACCATCTCTCTCCTACCTCGGGCCCTTTGTACTCAGGCTCTTTCTGGAACATTCGACTGTGGTTTTCGGCCCTTAATTTTCTTTACTTCTCTGTGAGTTTTACCCTGTTGACCACTCACCCCTTCATGAAATAGTTTCTGTTCTTGCATTTCATGATGCCATGTCCTCATTTTCTTTTTTCCCTTTGTACCTGGCGGTTTCCTCTCAGATGCCTGTATGAACTCCACTTCTTCTGTGCACCCCTTAAATGTTGGCATTTCACAGAGTTTCATGCAAGTCCTCTTCTCTCCTTTCTCTCCCTGGAGTGAGCTCATGAATACACCATCAGCCTAAATCCTTTTCTTAATCTAGACTCATAGTAATTGCCTGCAGGGTATCTCTCTCTCTAAACAGCCCTGAGGCACTACAAATTCACAAGTCCAAAGTGAAACAACCCTCCAAACAGCCAGGTTGTTCTTGCCAAATGGAATCCCCAGCCATTCAGTTGTCCAACATAGAAACCCAGCCCTAACCTTGATTCATTTTTTTTTTTTTTTTTGCTTAGTTGCACGTCTAATCCATCACAAATCTATAAATCCCACTTCCTGATATCTGGAACTGTCTACTTCTCTCTTCCCCTCCCATAGTTCAGATTGTCACCTTTTCTCAGACAGTTGGTCTTCCGGCATCTTCTCTGGTCCCCTTCCAATTTATTATCCAATGCAGAAGCCAGAGAGACTTTTATGGAATACAAACGTGATCCTCAATTGCTAAACCTGCCACGGCTTTGATTACTCTTGGGATAAGTTCCTTAACCCAGCTTATAATACCATGCCTGATCTGGACCCTGTGACTGCTCCACCACCAAGCTTGCCTTCTGCCCTCTAGACAAACAGAACTAATTCTCCTCAACATACCATGCCTGTCATTTTTGCTTACATTGATGCTTGTCTGCAGTACTGCCCTTCCCATTCTCTCCTGCCTCTCTTCATCCTGTAACTTGTAATGTATCCCTCAGGTATCAGCTTAGAAACCACCCCTCCAGGAAGCTTTCCCCATTTTCCCAAGTCTGGGGCAGCATAGACTGCTATGTGTTCACTAAACTCTGGTTCTTTTTCATCTTGGGCTCACAGTTGGACTACATTTCCCAGGCTCCCATGCAGATGGATGGAGTCATGTGGCTGAGTTCTGACCAGTGGTAAGTTCCTCAAAGAAAGAGGAACATGTATGCAAGGCTTAAAACCCACCATGAAAACCTCCCATGTCATCCTCCACAGTCTCTATTTCCCTCCTCCACCAGGTGGATGCAGGGGACCCCATGGAGAACTCTGACACCCTGGGGGAGGGCAGTGGAGCCATTAGATAGAAGGATCCTGGATCCCTGAATGACTGCATGGAGTGGAGTCCCCCTGCCCTCTCCCCAACCAGCATGGGATTGTAACAGGAGAAATAAACGTTGCTGTATTAAGTCACTGAGAATTGGTTGTCTGTTAAACAGCAGTTAGCCTACCCTGATAAATACATTTGAATTAATTGATCTTCCCTCCCCCACCCCACCCCATTCTCCCATATAATTTTTTACCTCCCACCAGAGCACTTAGCATATTAAATAGCAACAGCCTCTCACCTGCCTCTTCAGCTGTGGGAGGATAGGGATGGATCATGCCTGTCTCATCCTAGGTATAAATGGGCATCCAGCTCAGCACCTGGATTGTCACAACTACTAACTAAATAGTTGTGGAATCGTTTTGTGGTTGTTGGGTTCTCTGTTCCTGGGTGCCTATTTTGGTAACTTGCCCAGGACTGGGATCCCTCCTGCACCTCCCCAGTCCTCTCCCAACACTCAGGACCTGCCTTTGACCCAGTCCAGTAGCCAGCTGGGACTACCTGATGACACAGTTCCTCAAGCTGACTGCCCCCCCCGGCCCCAATTTCCCTATATTGACACGGTTCCCAAGCCTGGTCTCCACCGACCTGTCAGGATCCCTGACACTGCTAAATTTTCTCATGCCTGCTGTCTGCTTTCTGGATGTCACATTTGCATCTGCTGGACTGGATTTCCTCTCAAGTTCTGGAACTTTCCTGGTGACAAGCTGAGGCTCTGGCAATGGGGCAATCACCACGCTATGTTGTTAGCAAAAAGGAGGGGCAGGAAACAGGGTATACAGTGAGCAATAATGTGTGGAAAAGTCAAAACGATATACATACATTGGAGTTTGCCTAAAAACATTCTTAGAAGAGCACATCAGAAATTGGAAACAGAGCAGCGTGGAGGTAGGGTAAGAGTAGAGTCCTGGGACTTGTCGTGGAGGGGGACTTACCTTTTACTCAATGGTCCTGTGTGGTAGGCTGAATAATGGCTTCCTTCCCCTTCCCCAGCAAAGATGTTCATATTCTAACTCTCAGAACCTGTGAAGATGTTGCCTTACATAGCAAAAGAGATTTTGCAGATGTGATTAAGTTAAGGACCTTGACATGGGGTGGTTATTCTGGATTATCTGGGTGGGTTTAATGTAATCACAAGAGTCATTCCTTATAAGAGGGAGGCTGGAGGATCAGAATTAGAGGAGCAGATGTGATGTTGGAAGCAGGGTGGGGGAAGGAGGGGCATGGTGGGAAAGAGAGAGAAACAGACAGACATTAAGATGTTCCTCTACTGGCTTTTGGTGCTTGTTTTTGGTCTGTGCCTGTTCACATTTTCAGGTTCCAGAATCCTTAGCTTCAAGTTTGGGATATATGAGACAAAAAGAAACCCAAGGAGCTCAACACTGTGTGTCCCCTGGTCCCGATGTCCCTAATCTGTCTGCTTTCTTCTCTCCACCTGGCAGAGTCTTCTGATGTTGGTGTTACATACTATGTCCAGAGTTTTAAATTATACTTAGTGGGAGGACTAGAGAAAAGGACTTCACTCTATCTTTCTGAAAGTAAATCACCAGTATCTTTTTGAGGTTTACCTGGTGATTGTAATGTGGAGCCAGAGTTAAGAATAACTGTGATTAGACTTCCCTGGTGACGCAGTGGTTAAGAATCCGCATGCCAATGCAGGGGACACGGGTTCAAGCCCTGGTCTGGGAAGATCCCACATGCCGCAGAGCAGCTAAGCCTGCACGCCACAACTACTGAGCCTGCGTTCTAGAGCCCCTGAGCCACAACTACTGAAGCCCACGTGCCTAGAGCCTGTGCTCCGCAACAAAGAGAAGCCACCACAATGAGAAGCTCGCACACCGCAATGAAGAGTAGCCCCGGCACGCCGCAACTGGAGAAAGCCCGCACACAGCAAGGAAGACCCAACGCAGCCAATAAATAAATAAATAAATAAATAAATTAAAAAAAAAAAGAATCACTGTGATTAAGGAGTAGGGGGAGGGGGAAACAGCATTATAAAATATAATTTACAAAACACAAATACATATGCATAAAAAGCATCCAGAAGGAAAAATGACAAAATGTTAACAGTAGTTATCTTTGGGTGGTAGGATCATAAGAAATTTTTAATTATAACTTTTTATTTTGAAATAGTTTAAGACTCACATAGGGAGATCCATGTAACCTTCACCCAGCTTCCCCCATGATAATATCTTGCCTACTAGTATAATACTATTAACTCAGGTACAGGCATTATTCAGATTTCACCAGTTTTTAAATTACAGGCAATTTTAATATCCTCTCTTTTGTTCGTCTGAACATGTTTCCTGTATAACAACAAAAATTAGTGAAAAACATCGATTCCTCCTTTAGTGTATCTGAGCTTGCTCCTTTCTGCCTGCTGAGGTATTTCCTATGTTTTCTCTTCTGGCTGCATTTCTCCATCCACGTCATAAACATCCTCCACAGAACAACCAAGGGAAGGAAGGTACATGGGACAGACCTTCACTGTCCTGGAAATCCACTCATTCAATAAATCTCTTTGACGTGCCTACTGGGGGCCTGGAATCAATGGAGAGTTACCTCCAATGCAGCTTTCATTGCCTATATTTTTTATTTTCTGTGTATTATGATGTTTTGACATCTTAGAAAGAGTCTGGCTGGGGAGAGACTGCCTTTCCTGGGGCGAGCCGATTAGAGACAACAAGGGACTCAGCCTTTGATTTACAAAAGGACACATCCAGAGCCACATGTTGCTTTATCTGGTCCCCATACCACAGGAAGCAATATCCCTGGCCTTAATCAACCCAGAGTCAGATACCAGGTAACTAGGGACCACTCCTATAGGTAAGAACCTGCTGAAATTATTCAGACTAACCCATCCTAGCCATGCATTCTCCTCACTCCTGCTTTCTGCCTGCTGACCACACTAGGCTTTCCCCACATTGCCCTGTTTCTAGGACCTGTTATAGAATAAACTGTATTTTCCTGAGCCTCTCCTGTGTTCCCTCTTGTGGCCATACCTGACTGGCCATCACATAAGAGAACCTAGAAGAAGCTTCCTCCACCGGAGTGCATACTCTAGTGTATGAGACGGACATTAATATTATACCTGTGAGTGTAAAACTATAACCATGAGGAAGAAGTTCATGGTGCTCAGAGCATTTTAACAGGGAGATGTGACCCAGGCTTGGGGTGGGGGTGGGGGGTCAGAGGAGGTGTCCTTGAGGAAATGACACGTGGGTGAGATCTGAAAGGGTGATCAGTAGAAATTAACCAGAGAAGTGGAGGAACGTTTTCCAGGCAGAGGGACCAACACGTCAGAGGCCTCACCACTGGAGCCTGCGTGCAGGATGACCAGCCATCCCTCCTTGCCCGAGACTGAGTTAGGGTTAGGGCTAGGGTAGGTTCTGGGTACCATATTTTCAGTTTTAAAACTGCAACAGTCTTGGGTAAACTGTCCTAGTTCCCCAGGGACTGGGGGGTTCCTGGGATACTGGATTTTCAGTGCTAGTGCTGGGAAAGTTCTGGGCAAACTAGGAGGAGTTGGTCACCCTGTATGGCATCTTCAAGAAATTGAAGAAGGTTCTTAGAGTGAGTATCCTTGGAAGCAGGCCCTGAGAAAAGGAGTCACGTGCAAGGAGTTTATTTGGGAGGTGGAAGAGGAGGGAGATGGGGAAATGAGACAGGGAAGAGAAGGCAGCCAATAAAGGGGACAGTCTTGCTCCACTGAGGGGTCTCCAGAGAAATAGAACCTGTAGGAGACAGGTAGGCAGGTAGACAGATAGATACATAGACAGATAGATATGGATGGATGGCTAAATAGATAAATGGAGAGATAGATATGGATAGATAGATTGTCAAATGGATGGATGGATGGATACATACATACATAGATATATAGAGATATTTGTATTAAGGAATTAACCCACGTGAACATGAGGGCTGGCAAGTCCGAAATCTGTAGGGTAGGCTGGCAGACTGGAAACTCAGGCAGGAGTTGATGCAATCTTAAGGCAGAATTTCTCCTTTGAGAAAGATTTCGATCTTGGCCTTGATCTTATTGAAGCCCATCCGTATTATTGAGTATAATCTCCTTTACTTAAAGTCAATTGACTATAGATGTTAACCACATCTACCAAATACCTTCATAGCCACATTCTGATCAGTATTTGATGGAATACCTGGTACTATCGCCTAGCCAAGTGGACACAGAAAATTAACCATCACAACGCTCAAGCCAATGACTCCTGTGGACAATGGGTTTAATCCTGCTGGGGCATACTGGGAGACAGCGGACACACCAGAGACACATCAGAATCATCCACCCAGGTGAGGGATATTGGGTATTTACACTCCGATTCTCATCAGCCACTGTCTGACAGCTGCTGCAGGGGGGAGGTGGGGAGATGGGTGGGGAGGCAGGTAGGCAAGGATGTCCAGAGACCAGTGGACCTGCTCAGGCAAAACAGAGCCCTGAGGTGGTTTGGAGGAGGGGAAGGGTGGAATGTCCACTACAGAAGGCCCCTGGGAATCAAGTGCCGAGAGCAAAGTAGAAAGGGGCCGGGCCACAAAGACTCCTGTAGGCCATGTGAGGATTTAAGGCTTTAAATCAAGAACAATGGAAAGGCATTATGTTTGGGGGGTGGGGGGATAAGGAGAGGCATAGTGACCGGATTTGTGTTTTCAAAGGTCTTTCCATTGATTCTGTTCCATATAGATCAGTGGAACAGAATAGAGAGTCCCAAATAAACCCATACACCTACAGTCAATTAAAGACCTTTTAAAAACACAAATCTGGTCGTTATGCCTCTCCTTACCGCCCACCCACCCACCCCACTTCAACAAAGGAGGCAAGGATATAAAATGGGAAAATGACAGTCTCTTTAGCAAGTGATGTTGGGAAAGTTGGACAGCTGCATGTAAATCAATGAAGTTAGAACACACCCTCACACCATACACAAAAATAAACTCAAAATGGCTTAAAGACTTATAAGACATAACACCATAAAACTCATAGAAGAGAACACAGACAAAATATTCTCTGACATAAATTGTACCAATGTTTTCTTAGGTCAGTCTCCGAAGGCAATAGAAATAAAAACAAAAATAAACAAATGGGACTTAATCAAACTTAATACAAGCTTTTGCACAGCAAAGGAAACCATACAAAAAAAAATGAAAAGAAACCTATGGAATGGGAGAAAATATGTGCAAATGATGCGACCAACAAGGGCTTAATCTTCAAAACATACAAACAGCTCAGGCAACTCAACAACAACAAAACAAACAGCGGGCTTTCCTGGTGGTGCAGTGGTTGAGAGTCCGCCTGCCGTTGCAGGGGACATGGGTTTGTGCCCCGGTCCGGGAAGATCCCACATGCCGTGGAGCGGCTGGGCCTGCTGAGCCTGCGTGTCCGGAGCCTGTGGTCCACAACGGGAGAGACCACAACAGTGAGAGGCCCGCGTACCGCAAACAAACAAACAAACAAAAAACAGCACAATCAAAAAATGGGCAAAAGACCTAAAAAGACATTTCTCCAAAGAAGAAATACAGATGGCCAACAGGCACATGAAAAGATGCTCAACATCACCAGTTATTAGAGAAATGCAAGTCAGAACTACAATGAGGTATCACCTGACACCTGTCAGAATGGCCATCATTAAAAAGTCTACAGGGGCTTCCCTGGTGGTGCAGTGGTTGAGAATCTGCCTGCCAATGCAAAGGACACGGGTTCGAGCCCTGGTCTGGGAAGATCCCACATGCCACGGAGCAGCTAGGCCCGTGAGCCACGAGCCTGCACGTCTGGAGCTTGTGCTCCACAGCAAGAGAGGCCGTGACAGTGAGAGGCCCGCGCACCGCGATGAAGAGTGGCCCCCGCTCGCCACAACTAGAGAAATCCCTCGCACAGAAACGAAGACCCAACACAGCCAAAAATAAATAAACAAAAAATTAAAAAAATAAAAATAAAAAGTCTACAAATAACAAATGCTGGAGAGGGTGTGGAGAAAAGGGAACCCTCCTACACTGTTGGTGGGAATGTAAGCAGCCACTGTGGAAAACTATGGAGGTTCCTCAGAAAACTAAAAATAGAATTACTATACAATTCAGCCGTCCCACTCCTGGGCATATATCCGGGCAAACTGTAATTCAAAAAGATACCTGCACCACTATGTTTATAGCAGTACTATTCACAATAGCCAAGACATGGAAACAACCTAAGTGTCTATCAACAGATGAATGGATAAAGAAGTTGTGGTACATATGTACAATAGAATATTACTCAGCCATAAGAAAGAATGAAATAATGCTATTTACAGCAACATGGATGCAACTAGAGATTATCATATTAAGTGAAGTAAGTCAGAAAGAGAAAGACAAACACCATATTACATCACTTATATGTGGAATCTAAAATATGGCACAAATGGGAGCTGCCGAGCTGAGGTGCTGATACAGCCATTTCGCACTAGGACGTCCAGTCTGAAGTGCCGGGAGCAAGGTCTCTGATCGTGGCCTCCTATGAGGAAGTGAAACCAGACTCAGCACAAAGGGAAAAAAATGTTCCGGAGTTCTGAATCAGAGACTAACCACCCCTGGGGCAGAATTCCTGTGAGGCCCCCAGGCATCCAGTAAATGCTGTAGGGCTAAGGTGATGAGAGCTGCCCAATAGAGAATTTAAGAGTAGGAGCCCAGGGGGAGACCCTTAGAACAGATATGGGGAACATGGAAGCATTCAACAGGGACCCCCTGAAATACCTGGGAAGGGCAGCCTGATACAAGACTGCAACTCCAGTGGATCAATTAGGAGAAGAGCTCAAACAAATGTAATGATTAATGGAAGATGGCGAATACAAGGATATCTGGGTTACAATGAACTCAGCAGTACTGACTATGAATTCTGTGTCCAGAACTAGAAAGACCATGGTGAACAAGACAGACATGGTCTTGAATCTCACAGATACAGCCACTATGTACAAATATGAAGTTGATTCCAACAGAGATTACAGTCTGTGAAAGTGTCAGCAAACTTTTTTCTATAAACCACCAAATAATAAATATTTTAGGTTTTGGGTCATATGGTATCTGTCACAACTACTCCACTCTGCCATTGTAGTGTGAAAGCAGTCACAGACAATGCATAAGCAAATAGGCATTGTTGTATTCTAATAAAGCTTTATTTATGAAAAAATATGGCATAAATGAACCTATCTACAAAACAGAAACAGACTCATAGACATAGAGAACAGACTTGTGGTTGCCAAGGGGGAGGAGGGTGGGGAGGGATGGAATGGGAGTTTGGGATTAGCAGATGCAAACTATTATATATAGGATGGATAAACAACAAGGTCCTACTGTATAGCACAGGGAACTACATTCAATATCCTGAGACAAACCATAATGGAAAAGAATATAAAAAAGAATCTCTATATGTGTATAACTGAGTCACTTTGCTGTACAGCAGAAATTAACACAACATTGTAAATCAACTGTACTTTAATTAAAAAAAGAGAGAATAAAAAAAAAGATCTTTAGCCTGTGATGAGAAAAGGGGCAAAGAGGATGTGGAGCCACTAGCTTGGAAGATCTTGCTGGAGTCCAGGTGCCAGATGGTGGCATCTGGGAGAGAGTGGTAACAGTGAGGGTGGAGAGAAGACAGACTCTAGGGTTGTTCAGGGAACTAAAGCAACAGGTCTTGGTTATTGATGTAGGATCATTTGGAGGGTATTG
This sequence comes from Mesoplodon densirostris, assembly GCF_025265405.1. Classification (NCBI taxonomy): domain Eukaryota; kingdom Metazoa; phylum Chordata; class Mammalia; order Artiodactyla; family Ziphiidae; genus Mesoplodon; species Mesoplodon densirostris. The sequence goes on from NC_082676.1 coordinate 49,512,920, forward strand.
AAAAGAGAGTATCAAAGCCATCCCTACTCCAGGAATCCTGGATTTATTTTAAAAACCTCTTTTTTATGTGTTGGGGAGGGGAGATAACTGGGGCCCCAGAATGGACCAAACAGCCCAGAAGTTGCCTGCAACAAGTTGGACTATGAGAATGACCTTGCCTGGGACTTCGCTAGTGGCACAGTGGGTGAGGCTCCACGTTCCTAATGCAGGGGGCCCGAGTTAGATCCCTGGTCAAGGAACTAGATCTCACATGCATGCCACAACTAACAGTTTGCATGCCACAATTCAGGAGCCCACATGCTGCAACTAAGGAGCCTGCCTGCCATAACTAAGACCTAGTGCCACTAAATAAATTAAAAAAAAAAAAAGATGACCTCATCTGCTGCCTGACCTGTTTTCATACCCTAGGATGCTTATTGCATAATCAGAAACCTCCTGTTGAAAATACAGCTGGAAGATACAGTGTAAATGGAGGGTAACCATGGAAAACGTTGTTTTGGGCTCTCAGCACAAGGGCAGATCTCATAACTAGAACAGGGATGGTATGAAGTTGAGAAGTCAGACACCCAGAGTCCGTCACCTTGAAATGGGAACCCTTAACCCTCACACCTTGGTTGTCCAAACATCGGATGCTCCTTAAATGCCCACCTGCTTTCTGTGTCATATTTTGTTTTGTCCACTGTGTGGAACAAAGGGTGGATTTAACCACTCTGGTGTGGGGTGGGGGGGCGGATTAAGAGGGGATGGGAAGAGCAATGTCACATTAGGGCTTTCCCAGTTGTCCTTGGCTTTACAAAGTCAGGTGTAATGAGAGGACCAGATGGTGGTGGTGTAATCTGACAAAACTGGAATTTTCCCACCTCTGCTCCAGGCACCATGAGAATCTTCCTTTGAAGGCAACATTGGCCCAGCTGCTGACCAAGAAGATGGGGACAGATCACTGTGACCTGCCCATGCAAATGACTAGAAAACCAAACTGAGCTTTAATTTCCAGTGGTGTCTGAGGCCAGGCTACAGCGTTTCTCATCTCCTCCTCGGCCAATGTGCTCAAGATGGAAATCCACGGTGGGTGGGTGGGGGGATTGTGGAAAGCCCCTAGTTATCCACGCCTCCTGGTATTGCTGTCCTTGGGTAGTTGCCCTCCCACATTTACCATGATGGGTCTGAGTGGTTGTCAGAATAATGGCCTCCAAAGATTCCATGTCCTAATCCCTGGAACCTGTGAATATGTTAGGTTACATGGAAAAGGGGAAATTAAGGTTGTAAATGGAATTAACATTGTTAATTAATTGACCCAGAGATGGGGAGATTATCCTGGATTATCTGGGTGAGCCCAACGTAATCACAAGTGTCCTGAACTGGGGAAGAAGAATGCAGAAGAGTCAGAACCAGAGAGATGGCTTCATTAGAAAGACTCAGCCAGGCACTGCTGGATTTGAAGATGGAAGGGGGCACAAGCCAAGGGTTGCAGGTGCCTCTAGAAGCTGGGAAAGGCAAGAAAATGGATTCTCCCCTAGGGCCTCCGGAGGGAACCCTGTCTTCATGATGCAGCTTGAACTGTAGCCCAGCAAGACCCATTTCAGACTTCTGACCTCAAGAACTGTAAGCTAATAAATCTGTGTTGTTTAAAGCCATTAAGTCTGTGGCAATTTGTTACAGCAGCAATAGGAACCTAACACAGTCACGTGGCTAATTTCATATGGCATCATTTCTGAGACACGTTTAAAGGACTGAGGCTTCCGTTTTGAGCTCTCCTTCTCTCTCTCTCACTCTCTTTCTCTAATTATTTGCTCTGAGGGAAGCCATGCTGCGAACAGACCTACAGAGAGGACCACATTGCAAGGAACTGAAGCCTCCTGCCAACTGCCATGTGAATGAGCTGAGAAGCAGCCCCTGCAGCCCCAGTTGAGCCTTCAGAGACCACAGCCCTGGCCAGCAGTTTGACTGCAACCTTCATGAGAGACGCTGAGCCAGAGCCATCTAGCTAAGCTGCTCCTGGATTCCTGGATTCCCCCTCATAAAATGTGAGAAATAAATCCTGTTGTTCTCAGCCACTAAGGTTTGGGGTATTTGTTATGTAAGACTGGATAACTAATACAGGGTCATTCCATACTTTTCTGGTAACTTCACATAACATGTTTCATCAGGCGCTAAGTTCTACAGACTCTACTTCCTAGTGATCACTCCAGCTGTGCTCCTACTCTTGAACTATTGCAATGGTCCTCTCACGCCTCAAGACCATTGTACCTGCTGTTCCCACTGCTGGGAACAGTCCAACTGGATCTTCCCATAGTTGGCACCGTCTCATCAGGTCTCAGATTAAATGTCACCTAGAGAGGCCTTCTCTGATCATCCTGTTTCATATTGCTGTTTTATTTCACACAGAGCATGTAACACACTCTGAAATTGTCTTTAAAGAAAAAAACCATTTACTTGTTTATTTGTAAATTGTCTGTTTTCTTCAGTAAAACATAACATCCATGAGGTCAGGAACCTTCCTTGTCTGTATCCCCCAAAGCTAACACACCCCTAATATATAGAGGGTGTAGTTGGCAGAATAATGACCTCCCAAAGACGTCCACATCCCAACCCCCAGAACCTGTGACTATGTTACGTTACAAGGCAAAGGGGAATTAAAGTTGCAGATGGAATTAAGTTTACCAGTCAGTTGATCTTGAGTTGGGGAGATTGTTCTGGATTATCTGGATGGACATGATGTGATCACAAATGTCCTTGATTGGGGGAGGGAGAGACAGAGAGAGAGGGGATCAAAGAGAAGAACTCAGCTTGATGATGCTGGCTTTGAAGATGAAGGGGCCAGGAGTGGGGGGTGGGGTCTCTAGAAGCTGGAAAGGCAAGGAAATGGATTCTCCTCAAACACCTCCAGAAGGAACACACCCTACCCACATCTTGATTTTAGCCATTTCAGACCCATTTGTGACCTCTTTCAAATTTCTGACATCCAGAACTGTACAATAATAAATCTGTATCGTTTTAAGCCACTAAGTTTGTGATAGTTTGTTATAGGAGCAATAGAAAATAAATACCGGTGCTCTCAAAAAATATTTACGAAATTGAATGAATGAAAGGTCACTTTGCTCCAGTCCATCCCTGCTCTGTTTCAGTGTTATCTTTCTAAACTGAGGATCTGATCTCATCATCTCTCTGCCCATCTGCCTCTAATCGTCTCCCTTTGGCTGTAGGATGACTCCAAGCTCCTTCAAGACCTTTACAACCCTCAGCCCACCATTCCAGCCTTGCTGGCTTCCCTACTCATGGAAAAACCATTTGGACTTCTTGCTTCACCTCAGCTTGTCATGCCCTTCTGTGCCTGTATGCATCTTCAGATGTGTTCCCTCTTCCAGGACTCTCAACCCCAATGCTTGGTGAATACCTCCTCACTCTTTAAGATTACACTCAAAGGTCACCTCTAGCTACTCAGGTCATAATTTGCATCTACCGTAACTTTCTGTACTCTCTTGCATCCTCACTTTGATCACCCTGTGCTGTATTAAACTTCCAGCCCCTCTGTCCTTAACACCATGTAGAGCCACTCACAAGTAGAGCTGGTGTCAGAGTCATCCTTGCATCCACTTGGGATAAGAATTTGGGAAGGGAACATCACTCCCAAAGATTAAGGACTAATAAGGACTAGCCTAGGCATCCTAATGTTTTCCTTGATCTCTCCTCCAGAGATTAGTTAAACCTCCGAGTCACCTCTTTAAAAAAAAAAAAAAAAGACAAAATGTACATAACCTCTTCTTGATTATAATAGTAACACCTAATCAGTGTCTAGTACTTGGGAAACAGAAGTGTACACAGAAGAAAATAAACTCCCACCCAGACCATCCATAAACCTGTCACCCATCATAATGAATAGCTAACATTTCCCTAGTTCTTACCATGCCACCAGAATAAAACCTCTAATGGGAAGGTTCCATCATTAACCCCACTAACAGATGGAGAAATTGGGGCTCAGGGAGGTTGAGGGGGAGAGCCAGAGTTTATGTACATTTTGGTCTTTCTGGATACAAGCCCAATGTCATGAACAGGCAGCAGGGTATCTCTGATAGCCATAAACTACATCTGGGTTTTTTCAACCCTAGTTATCATGAACTCTCCTATCTCTTAAATTGGAAGCTTGAAATGCAAAGATAAAGACTTGAAAGGATGACTTATACCACAGGAAGCAAACTCAAAGGCCTCCAGGGCCAGGTAGCTTCTTTAATTGCGTGATAGGGCCTGGGGTGGGGTGGGGTGGGGGGAGGTTTGTGACAAATCATTTTCCCCAGTTTACAGTTTAACGTTTAATAACTTTATGGTTTTTTGTTTGGTTTGGCTTTTTTTTTTTTACCCTTTTTTTATTTTTTACCACACCTAAGTTTGAATTTTTATGTCGCCAAATCCATCACTCTTTTTCCTCCTTTATGCTGTCTGGGTTTCCTTTGAGGTTTTGCAAGGCTTTCCTCCCTCTGAGGTTGTAAGCTCACCCTCCTGACTTTCCTCTAGTACTTTCATGTTTTTATTTTTCTTACACAAAAATGTAAGTCTAACTGATGTTTTAAAAGACAGGTAAGTGCTTCCCTGGTGGCTCAGTGGTTGAGAGTCCGCCTGCCAATGTAGGGGACACGGATTCGTGCCCCAGTCAGGGAAGATCCCACATGCCGCGGAGCGGCTGAGCCTGTGAGCCATGACTGCTGAGCCTGCGCGTCCGGAGCCTGTACTCCGCCACGGGAGAGGCCACAACAGTGAGAGGCCCACGTAGCGCAAAAAAAAAAAAAAAAAAAAAAAGTCTCCCTGCTTTGAAACACCATTTTTTAGAAAAGCAAAAAATGTTTTATTATGAAAAATGTCAAACTATACAAAAATAGTATAATGGTATTATGACCTCCCAAATACCTATTCCCATCTACAATAGTTAACAATTTAGGACCAATTTAAAAAATTGTGAAAATTTACCATCTTTCACTTTTTTCTTTTTTTTGGCTGCATTGGGTCTTCACTGCTGCGCACGGGCTTTCTCTAGTTGCGGCGAGTGGGGGCTACTCTTCATTGAGGTGCGTGGGCTTCTCATAACGGTGGCTTCTCTTGTTGCGGAGCACGGGCTCTAGGCGCATGGGCTTCAGTAGTTGCAGCTCACAGGCTCTAGGCACGCTGGCTCAGAAGTTGTGGCACACAGGCTTAGTTGCTCCGCAGCACGTGGGATCTTCCTGGACCAGGGCTCGAACCCTTGTCTCTTGCATTGGCAGGCAGATTCTCAACCACTGCGCCACCAGGGAAGCCCCAGGGTTTTAGTTTTGAAACACATTCTGTATTAATATGGGGCCTCTTTTTTTTGGGGGGGTGGCCTCTTAATGTGACAAAAACCTGATTCAAACTGGCTAGAAAAAGGGAATTTCTGGAAATTAATTAATATTCACATTCATAGAGAATATTGGTATTCACACGTCCTGCTGGATCAGGTGCCAAGCCAATGTCCTCAGAAACCCTCCTCCCTGTCTCCATCTCCTGGCTCTTTTCTGTGTGTTGGTCTCCCGCTGCCCCAGGCCTCCCTCCTTCCCATGTGCAGCTCCAGACCAGACTCACTCATGTGCTTGGCCATGAGCCTCTCCCTGACCAATCACTGTGGCTAGAGAAACAGATGCTCTGGTCGGGGTCATAGATGCTGGGTTGACAGAACACCTGGTGTCCAATATATGGTTTATATGGCTGCCCTCTTCCTAAAACACCTCTCTAATCAAGGCCAGACTTGTCTTAAAATTTTACTGTTTCCTTAGCAGGTGGAAAAACTCTTCCCCACCTCAACTTGCTCTCTTTACAGCTCTCAGCTCGCTTCCTTTCTCCCACACCCTGTGTTCCAGCCACAACAAACTATTCCCCATTTCCAAACAAAAGCGTACTTTTGTTTCTCTGCCTTTGTACAGGCTGTTCCTTTTGCTAGAAATTCCCTCTTCCCTTATTCATTCTTTAAGAGCCTAAGTCATGTCTGGAAATCACTTGGGCAGTTTGTCCATCTCCTCCCTGGGCTCCCAGCTACCTCTTCTCTCACTCTGCTCATCCTGGACCTGGACAGGATTGAATCCTGTGGGACTGTCGCCCCTTTAAGACGTCAGGACTGGACCCTTAGAGCTGAGGCTATGCCTCAACAATTTCCCTGCAGTGTCTGCAGTGTAGTAGATATTCAGTAAATGTCTGTTTAAAGAATGTGCAGGCAGGCTCAGCTACCCACAAGCTGATTATTTGACCATTTTTGTGTACTATAACCTCCTGCGGATTTTCAGTCCAGCAGCCGGTACCTTCCTGCCAGAACCTGCTTCTACCCCTGCTCCACCCTACCCTATGCTATAGAGCCAGAAATGCCTAAAAGTTTTCGTGCCTTGGGGACAGCCCTAATCAATGGCTAACAGTGTGGGGGAGGGGTGAATGCTCCCATTCCTTTGTCCTAATGGGACTACTCTAGGTGTGACCTTCACTGCCCCCAAAGCTCTCTGGGGGGTTGGGCCACCATTACTCTCTACGTGACTTGACTTGATAACCCATCCTTGCTTGACCTCCTTCCCCTCCCCACCCTACTCCCTGACTCTCCTACCCGTTTTCCTGGAACACTTCGTAATAAGTCACTTTCTCACAAATCCTGGTCTCAGGTCCTCAGATCTGCTTCTGGGGAACCCAGTCTAAGACAGAGTTGATGATTCAATGAACAGAAGGAGAAGAATAATGAATTCAGAAATCAACAACTATTTATTGGTCACTAATTGCAGAAAAGAAACAGGAGAAGGAGAGGACCCTCCTTCTGGGATGTATCTTCTTAAGGAGACAAGGTTTACACGTGTAGAAAAAGAACGAATACATGAAATGAAATGTGATGAAGAGTACTGAGGTTTAAAGCTCAAGAAAGGAGGGATGAATATGAACACAGAGATGTCAGAGGCTGGTCAGACTTTGAAGGCAGAACTGAGCTTTGAAGTGAGGATGAGATAGAGCAGGCAAAAGCCCAGTGAATACAGCAGTGTGATTGGAGTAAAATGATGAAACTTTAAGGCCAGGATGTGAAGACTTGGAATCCATTCAAATGAGTTTGAACTTTATCTCATAAGGTAATTGGGGGGGGGTCAACATTAATTTATTAATTCAACAAACATTTATTGAGTGCCTGTAACGTGTGGCACACCCAGACAGGAGCGAGGTGTACTCTAGGAGGGGAGTTCCTTAACTGAACTGCCTGTTCCGGCCACCATAATCTTGACTATATGTGTTATTTGGATGCACCTATAATTCCCGGATAGATTCTTTTTCTTACGTAGTTTTATCATGTGTATATATGTTTTTCTGATTATAAAGTGAAACATTATCCTCATAAAAATTCAAACATTTGGAGAATTATGCATTCAGGAGCAATTATTTGGAGCAGCAGCATCAGGCAGGTTCTGATTTTCCTCAAGCATTCAGTTAAGTTTGGCTCAGCACCCTCATTAGGAAGGGAGGTTAAGGTCAGGGTTAATGTTAAGCTTGTTTCTGTGATGAGAATAGTATGGGGACCACAAAACAGAGGGTTCAAGATGAACTGCAAAGTCCTGAGTGGCAGCAATTCAAAGCAAGGTGAGCTGGTGGAAGTGACGTGGGAATGGAACTTCTAAGCATTCCTTGGAAAACCAAGAATGGGGGTGGGGAAGCCTGCACTTTCTGTTATCCGGGAAAGTTGGGGGTTGTAGTCATCATATGATGAACATTTTAAAAATGCAACCTTATTTGGTAGGCACGGACTGGTGATATCTGGGGAGCTTCTTACTGCGTGTATTTTATATTTTAATAGAGAACGTGAGGAGCCATCCACAAAGATTATGCCTATTTATAGAACCACAAATAGACAATCAGAGTGCCTGTTCCTTTCATCCTCTCAAACACTGGTATTACCAAATTTTATTCTTGGACAGCCGATTAGGTAAAATTGAACAAAAATTATTGTTTGTTTCAACTTGCATATATTTAATCATTAGTAAGGTTGAGCATCTTTGGTATACTTTTCAGTCATTCTTATTTCTTCTGGAATGGCCTCATTCATTTACACTTTTCTCATTGATTTGTAGAAACTCTTTGGATACAGACATCATTATCTATTTTGTTTGACATACCCTGTAAGTGACAGTCCCAGTTGAATGTAATTTAAAAAATTATCACGAGCATGTTTCTTTCAATATTCATAACAATTATTGCACTTTATTTTTTGTACCTATAGTTATGAGGTCCTTACCTTAATTCTCTCTAGATTGAGTGCTTTGATCATTGGGGTGTAGTACTCACCACCAGTGCTTTCACACTAGACCTTCTCCATGCATTTGTTTTTCACCTTGGTTCATCTTCTAGTTGGCTGCATTGTATCCTCAAGTCAGTTTTTCCAGAATGAGTAAATAGTGCTCTAATATTTGAGTTCTTCCATATCTGAGAATGTCTTTAGGTTCTCTTTACACATGAACAACATCCCAACTGGATACGGAACTCAGCACTCTGTTGACGTTGCCCTTAGCATCCCAGGTGGAGAAAGAGAAAGGGGGACTGAGTAAGGAGAATGAGGAACAGAGGGAGTGAAGTGTGTGAATCAGAAATGAATGGAAGACAGCATTGAAGATGGAGGCTGTGATCTTGGAGGCCCTTGAAAGCCAGGATACAGGGCACTGAAGGCATCTGATGAGAGGGAGGACGTGCAAACAGCTGAATTTTAGGAAGATTAACCTGGCAAAGGCAATGGGAAGAATGAGAGGGGGAGATGGAGGACTGTTTTGTTATCAGTTAGAAACAATTTGGCTACAAGTCACAGAAAGCAATGAATAGAGGTTCACTTATATCATATACAAAATGTCCAGAAGAGCAAAGGAAAAATATATACAAATAAATATATGTATGTATGTTTTTGTGTGTTTATTATGTATTTTGGTTTAGCTGCTCATATTGGGCTGATGTCACTGTGGTTGTCTTGGCCTTTCCCTCATAGTTGCAAGATGGCTGCTGCAGCTCCATACATAGTATTTGCATTCCAGGCACAAGATGGAGGGGAGGGGAGGTAGAGTCACAGCTGACTCATTTTATTAGGAAAGCAAAAACTCTCCAGAACTTTTCACCTCCCAGCGGAGTTCTGTTTATATCTCATTGGCCAGAGCTGTGTCATGTTGTTACTGAACCAGGTTTGTTTGCCTGACATGCAACAAGCTAAACCCTGAGACACTGAGGTCTTTAGCAGAGAAAGGGTTTATTCACGAGGGAGCCAAGTGAGGAGACAGGAGAGCAAATCTCAGGTCCGCCTCCCAAAAGGCAAGAGCCTTGAGATATTTATGGGATAAAGAAGCAAGGTGGTTGTAGGTGTGGGGAAAGGTGATTGGAAGTAGGGAAAAGGTGAGGTAATCGGTGCTCTGTGCAGGCTTAGTTTTAGTGTCGGTGGTCCCCACTAGACTTAGCCAGCCTGAATTGGGCAGAAGCCTACTCCAAATTTCTGTAAAACAACTTAAGCCCCTGTTACTCTAGTGACCCATATGTCAGAAGCATTATCTATAGGGGTGGTTAAGAAGTCTGGTGATATATTATCTAGGCTACGTGAAGCTTGGAGGGGGGAGGGTATGCAATTAGAGAAAGGGGGAAAAAAGAACAACTAAAGCAGGCTTAATCAGTAAAGGAAGGTTACAAACAGAGGGGTTTCTAACAAGTTGTTTCCTTATCTGCTGTTCTATAAGACGCATTCAAGGATTTCTGTTAAGGCACCAGCTTCTGTTAACCCTATGGGGCACAGTCTCAATATGGCCATCCTATCTGCAGGGGAGGCTGGGAAGGCAAATTATTCAGCTAGGCACATTTCAAAGGAAAAAATAGGGAATCAATATTTACAGACAAATGAAAGTGTCTGCCAGAACACAAATGTACCACACACACACACACACACACACACTCACACACACAAAAGATAAATTGGACTATATTAAAACTAAGAACTTCTGTTTGTTCATCAAATAACTCCATAAAGAGAGTGAAAAGGCAAACAGCACTTTTTGGGAAAAACGCTGAAAAGGAAATAAATGCAGAATATACATTTAAAATATATAAAAGGCAGATAACCCATTAGAGAAGAAAAAGGCAATAGAAAAACAGTAACTTCACAAAAGAGAGTATCCAAATGGTCTATAAACATTTAAAAATGTACTCACCATCATCAGTCATCAAGGGAATATACGTTAGAACCACAATGAGTTACCATTTTACATCCACCAGGATGACTAAAATAAAAGATAGAAATTAACAAGTGCTGATGAGGATGTGGAGCAACTGAAACTCTCATATTCTATTGGTAGGAGTGAAAACTGGTACAGTCACGTTGGAAAGCACTTTAGCTTCTTTTTTTGGGGGGGGTTACGCGAGCCTCTCACTGTTGTGGCCTCTCCCGTTGCGGAGCACAAGCTCCGGACGCGCAGGCTCAGCGGCCATGGCTCACGGGCCCAGCCGCTCTGCGGCATGTGGGATCCTCCTGGATCGGGGCACGAACCCGTGTCCCTTGCATCGGCAGGCGGACTCTCAACCACTGCGCCACCAGGGAAGCCCAACGAACATTGTTTATTTTTATTATATTCTGTAGTTGACTTCTCTTTTTGACAACTGATGCCAGTTAGGGATATAAAGTTTCCATTTACAATTAATGTGTTTAAACTGAAAACAGTAGGTAGATGTTAAATAATCGTTCAGTGGCATGTATGTATGACGAAAATTGTGATGGTGTTTTGCAATTGACTGAATCCCGATAAACAGTGCGCCATCCTACAGACATCAGGCAGTGTCCCTGAAGCTGGGGAAAGCAACTCAGCACGGAGGAATGGCCGTCCTGGTAGCTAGAGGAGGGTGATTCAGGCTGAGGGCAGACAGACTCTGCTTGAGGCCTGGGCTGGTCCTCAGGGCCTGTGAGAACAGCCCAACTCTGAGCCAAGTCCTAGGCCATGACCCGGTTCCTGTGTTCCCACAGGCCAGGTCCTCAGGGCATAAGCAGGGCTGTGTGGGCTCAGTCAGGTGCCTGAAGCTCACGCTGGAAGCTTGTTGATGTCTCCTCCCTCCCTTTTCCCCTTTGTCCCATTGGGCCACCCTCCAGAGGGCAGAATTCTTGGGTGCTTTTTGGAAGACTCTGTACCCTGGCTCAGGGCCTGGCTGGCTTCTGCCTATTACCGTAGGCTGCCACCTTTCCTGAGGGGAAGGTAGCGGGTAGAGCCGGCCCCCAGGCCTGGAACTGGGTGAGTGCAGACTACAGACTGAAGCTTGCATCCTTCCTAGAAATGGCTGGCCTACTGAGGTGTTCTTAGGTATTTCATCAGGCCAGTGACAGAGAACAGAATTTACCCAGGGGACAGAGGCTCAAGGGAAATCCCTTGGGAGATGAATGTCCCCAGGAGTATTCTGACGAGCAGTGTGTCATGTTGCTGAGGACTTGGCCCCAAGTATGCTTCCTGAGTCCTGGGAGAGGGTGGCCAGAGAGTGGGAGGGTCTGAGTGGGCATGGTCCCCAGTTATCAGGGAAATGAAAATTAGAACAATAAGATTCTTTTCCCTTTTCAGAGTGACAGCATTAAAATAAATAATCTTACCTCCACGTATGAATGTGGCTAGAGCTAAACGTAATACTGAGTGAACACATGCTGCCTGACGATATGTGTATTAGCTCTCTAGTGTCATATAACAAATTATTCCCTAACTTACTGGCTTTAAACAACAATACATACTTATTACCTTCATAATTTGTGTGAGTCATGAATTCAAGTGTGGCTTAGCTGGACGGTTCTGGCTCAGGGTTTCTCATGATGTTAATGGTTAAGATGTCAGCTGCGGGTACAGTCATCTGAAGACTTGATTAGGGCTGGAGAATTCATTTCTTTCTTTCTTTTTTTATTCAGCCATGCCGTGTGGCATGCGGGATGCGGGATCTTAGTTTCCCAACCAGGGATCGAACCCGTGCCCGCTGCTGTGGAAGTGCAGAGTTCTAACCCCTGGACTGCCAGGGGATTCCCCCAGGATTCATTTCTAAGATGACTTACTCATATGGCGGTCAAATCCTGCTGCTTGCTTGTGAGAGTGCTGAGGTCCTCCCCATGTAGCACTCTCCACAGGGCTGCTTGAGTATCCTTACAGCATGGCAGCTCTCTACCTCCAGAGCAAGCAATCCAAGAGAGTGCAAGGTGGAAGCAGCAATGTCTTTCATAATCTAGCCTTGGCAGTCACATGCCGTCTCTTCTAGTGTATTCTATTCATTAGGAATAAGTCACTAAATTTGGTCCACATTTAAGGGAAGAAGAATTAGGCTCCACCTTTCAAAGGAAGGAGTGTCAAAGAATTTTTGGACATATTTTAAAACTAGCTTATGTATGATTTGATATCATTTACTTAGTTTACAAGTGATATATTACACACATAGGCTTGGCCAATCGGAGCTCCCTACCATCCTGGCTATGGTGATTGCTTCATGGATAGATATGTGACACAACTTAGGCCAATTAGAATTCTCCCCAGTACTTCAGTACTAGAGATCTCTCTTTCTTCTGCAGTTGCTAAGCTTTTAGGATATGAATCTTGGACTCCTTGATCCCATTTTGTCTGAATTGAGAGAGCCTTGAGAAAGTCTTTCTAAAGAACTGTGTGAGTGTGTGTGTGAGAGAGAGAGAGAAAGAGATACAGTCCAAATGAGATCACTTGAGCTCCTGGATCAAGACATGCCTGAAGCCTGCATGATTATCTCTGGAACTTTCAGTTATGTAAACCAATAAATTCCCCCCTTTAGCTTATACTGGCTTGAATTGGGTTTCCATTCCTTGCCACCACAACACTTTGATGAATATAGTAGTTATGGCGTTTCTGTACTAGTCAGGGTTCTCCAGAGAAACAGAATATATGAATATATATATATATATATATATATATATATATATATATATATATGTATACATTTTTTTTTCTATGAGAATCAGCTCATGTGATTTTGGAGGCTGAGATGTCCCACCATCTGCTGTCTGCAAGCTGGTGACCTAGGAAAACCAGTAAGGTAGTTCCCATTTGAGTTCAAAGGCCTGAGAACTGGGGAGAACTGATAATGTAGGTACTAGTTCAAGTCCAGAGGCCTAAGGACCAGAGAGCCAACGATGTATTTCCCAGTCCAAGAGCAGAAAACCAATGTCTCAGCTCAGTCAAGCAGAGAGAGCAAATTCTCCCTTCTTCCACCTTTTTGTTCTTTTCAGGCCCTCACCAGATTAGCTGAGGCCCACTCACACTGGGGATGGCAATCTGCTTTACTCAGTCTACTGATTCAAATGATACCAAGCCACTAGTTTTGGGGTAACTTGTTAAGTGGCAGTAGATAATTAATAAAGCTTAGAATCATTATTGGTATTATCAAAATGATCTGTGATGCTTAGATCCAGATTGCTTACCTCTCTTTTACTAGGGTTTTTATTTCTTGTCATTCCTGTCCCTGGGATCTTTACTTGGAATTGTTTCTTAGGCTAGAGAAATTCTTTATGAACTTTGTTTTGGAAAAGTACATGCGTGGTATCTTTTCTGAACTCTTGCATGCCAGACTTTTTTTGTTTCACTTGCATGTAAATGGATCACAGTCTTTCCCACTAAAAATCTTACACGTTTCTCTAGTGTTACTGTGATGTCTAAATCTTAGAAATCTGCTAGCAATCTAACTTGTACATAACCTAGTTTTTCTGTCTGGGTTCTTGTAGGACTTTTTCTGTATGTTTGACATTTTAAAAAGTTTCACTAGGCTATATCCATATTTTGGAGTTTTTATGTTAATTTTTGCCAGATTATCAGGGAATTGTTTTACTTTGTGAATTCAAATATTTCCTCTGTTTAGTGACAATTTCTTCTGTTATTCCTTTTAATCTTTTATCTTTGTTCTATTCTTCTGGGGATCCAATTATATCCACATTTATTCCTTGAATCTCTTCTCCAGTCTGCTTATCTTCCCTCACCCCCACCCCACCCTTTCTCTCTGAGTTTTAGAACCTTTTAATCTATTCTTCAGATTCACTGACTGGATCTGATGCAGCATACAATCTTCTGTTAACTGCCTCTGTGGCTTTTTAAAACTCAATACATACGATTTTCATCTCTAGAATAGATTTATGTTCTAGGATTATTTTCTTAAGAAGAATTGTTTTAGAAATTCAATAGCCTCTAATGTTGGTAAGTCTACAAATTAGCAAATTTTTCCCTTACATTTTTCCCTTTGGGCCATAATAGTCATTTATCCAGGGACATTTGCTCTAATTCCGCATCTCAGTATCCTTTTGACATGCTAGATCTTTGTATATGTCCAGTCATTATTCTCTATTTGCTCATCCTTACAGAAGGGGGCCTGTGTTTGTTCAACACTGGGTGTTAAGATGAATTAAACAGTCTGTTTAAATATTTTTGGTCCAGACAAAGAGAGGAGGGAAAAGTTTATATTTACTGTATCTTTACTTTGTCCTATTAAGGAGTCAGCAATCTGTGGAGATAGGGAGGGAGCTTCAGCTCAGAGCAGATGCACTAGGGGATTTTACCTTTGCTTGGGGGTGACCCTTTTTTAAAAAATATTTATTCTAATTTTATTTATTTATTGGGCTGCACCGAGTCTTAGCTGCAGCACTCAGGATCTTTGTTGCCAAGTGCAGGATCTTTAGTTGTGGCACACAGGATCCTTTAGTTGCTGCATGTGGGCTCTTAGTTGCCGCATGCAGGATCTAGTTCCCCGACCAGGGATGGAACCTGGGCCCCCTGCACTGGGAGCGTGGAGTCTTAACCACTGGACCACCAGGGAAGTCCCAGGGGGTGACCCTTTTTAATCTAGCATATCTCCTGGTTTGGGAGACACTGGTGGACCCCTCAGCAGAATAAAGTTTTCCTCCCCCTCCACCACCCACCGCACCTGTGCCCCACTGTTGTCCCCAGCTGGTGTGCTCAGAGCTAGCAGGGAACATGGGGATCTTTTGTCTCTTCCACCTCCCCCTTGAATGGACTTTTCTCTTGCCTGGACTGAATCAAGACTTGGCAGTCCCCAACCTCAACGTGGTTTAAGCCCAGTGTATCTTGCAAAAATTCCTTAATGTTTCTAGCTTGCTATAAGTGGCACCCTTCCCTATTTTCCTTCTGTGGCTAGAGTTTTTCCTCTTATTCTTATTCTCCCTTGCCTCATCCTCCTTCACTTGGCTAACCAAGCCATGCCTCAGGCTTCAGCTTAAGCCCACTTCCTCTAGGAAATGTTCTGGGAAGTTCCCTCAAGTAGATACCCTATACTGTACTCTTAGAAATGCTCATATTCTGCCTGACATAGAACTCACACCTGGAATTCTACCTCTATACTGAACAGTGCCTATTCATTCGTTTAAAAATCATTTATGGAAACTAACACAACATTGTAAATCAACTATACTCCAATAAAAATTTTAAAAAATTAAAAAAAATTATTTATGGAGAGCCAAGTATATGTATGGCACAGTGCTAGGCACTATTTTTTTTTTTTTTTTTTTTTTTTTTTGCAGTACGCGGGCCTCTCACTGTTGTGGCCTCTCCCGTTGTGGAGCACAGGCTCCGGACGCGCAGGCTCAGCGGCCATGGCTCACCGGTCCAGCCGCTTCGCGGCATGTGGGATCTTCCCGGACCGGGGCACGAACCCGTGTCCCCTGCATCGGGAGGCGGACTCTCAACCACTGCGCCACTTGGGAAGCCCTAGGCACTATTTTTGTCTCCTGCTCAGTGCCTGCCGCAAATTATATAGCGAATATTCACTGAAAGAATTAATGGCCAGCTTGAAGGAACCAGGCCTGAGATGGTGGCTGGCGATCAGAAAGAATGTTGGAACACTGGTGGGTGGAGCCTTGTCACAGCTCCAGGGAGCAAGATAAGTCCTAGGGTAGAGGGAACTGAGCTCTCCTAACCGGGTTGGTGCCTTGAGGTCAGCCTGCACTGGGGACCACCTGATAGCAGCCAACAGGAATTTGTTCTACAGGGCTCAGGCAAGGAGCCAGCCGGGGCTGGGAATTGGGCAGACCCTTCGATGTTGTGTCTGTGGCTAATTTCTCCTTGGCTAGGGTTCCGCGCCAATGAACCACTATGCTGGAGTGTAGTGAAATGTCTAAGCCTAGGGTTTTTGCAGTCAAAGAAAGTTATTTAAGTTCTCAGAGCCTCAGTTTCCTTTTCTGTAAAATGGGAATAAGACTCATACCCATTTTGTAGGCCATTGCAAGGATGGAATGAGATTATGTATATGACATATCAGGCTGGTATCTGGCATATAGTAAAAGTTTTATCAATGTTAACAATTATTGTTATCTAGGCTTGCTTTTTAAATTTGCAGTATGTCTGGGGGAGATAAGGGGAGCAAAACTTTTGCCCCAGTTTGGAGGTATATCTTTAGCTATCTCTAAGAGCCCCATGTATATAGCAGCCAATAGCAAATGAAAGCTCCCTGCTTGGACCTGTGCCTTCCCAGACTTCCCTTTGGCTGGGACATAGCACAGAACATCTGGGTCTTCCCCAACATGCTGCATCTGTAAATGAGGCCTAAGGCCACCTCAAGAAGGTGAAAAGTCTCAGCACTCACTAACCATACCTAATCACAGTAAAAAATCTGAGGATAAAAGGAGTTACTTGGATATCATCAAAAAAGCTAGATTTAGCAATAAAAGGGTTATCATGAGATCAAGTGGAGAAGAATGTAGGCCAAAGGAGGTTTCAAAGAGCCATAGATGAAGTCCTGTGTTGCAAAATGTAGATGTTTAAATTATGGCTCTGACCCAATGCATTGGAGCAACTCTGTCTTTTTTTTTTTTAACTTTAAAAATTTCTATTGAAGTATAGTTGATTTACAATGTTGTGTTAGTTTCAGGTGTCAACTCTCTTTTTAAGGCTGCCCAGCATCTAGGGCTGGCTGGATTGACAGTGAAGGCAGAAGGACTTCCAACTTTTTGCCCGACTAACTGTGTAGATAGAGGCACCATTAGTTGACATTTGGAGAAGATAAACAGATTTGGAGAGGGAAGAGACCAAGTCCAGTTTTGAATATAGAGACTTTTGAGGTGTTTGAAGGGTACCGAGGTAGGTATGTTTAGAAGGCAATTGAAAATGTGGATCTGGAGCTCACAGAAAGTTATATAAACATGGAGGATGAGGGAATTCCCTGGGAATCCAGTGGTTAGGACTCCACGCTCTCACCGCCAAGGGCCCAAGTTTGATCCCTGGTCAGGGAACTAGATCCCACAAGCTGTGCCACATGGCCAAAAAAAAAAAAAGAAGATGGAGAATGAGAATTGTAAATAAGAAGGGGACAATGTCCACTGTGGGCAAGAACAATACAGCCCAGGGTATAAAGTAGAGTGAGAAGATGACTAAGGAGAAAACCATAGAGAATTGCCATTTGGAGAGGAAAAATGGAGGAAGGAAAGCCAGCAGAGAAGATGGAGCAGGAAAAAAAAATTAGAGAAGTAAGAGCAAGGGCTTCCCTGGTGGCGCAGTGGTTGAGAGTCTGCCTGCCGATGCAGGGGACACAGGTTCATGCCCTGGTCCGGGAAGATTCCACATGCTGCGGAGCGGCTGGGCCCGTGAGCCATGGCCGCTGAGCCTGTGCTCCGCAACGGGAGAGGCCACAACAGTGAGAGGCCCGCGAACACCACCCCCCCAAAAAAAGAGCAAAACTATGGCCTAACTGTGAGACCACCAGACATCTTAAGGAGGATTCTGATTCACAGGAAATGAAATTGAATTTTTTTTCCCCAAGTCAAAAGAGCTTTATTCATTTTTAAAATATCACATATGAGCCTGGCCTCTTGTGGTGTCTGTAACTGGATCACTCAGATCTTATTCATCAGCCTGCTGAACTGTTCCTTTTTCAGAAACATAGATACCATCCCCAAATTTTCTGATATCCTTTGTTTGTTTGTTTGTTTGTTTGTTTGTTTTGCGGTGCGCAGGCCTCTCACTTTTGTGGCCTCTCCCGTTGCGGAGCACAGGCTCCGGACGCACAGGCTCAGCGGCCATGGCTCACAGGCCCAGCCGCTCCGCGGCATGTGGGATCCTCCCGGACCAGGGCACGAACTCATGTCCCCTGCATCGGCAGGTGGACCCTCAACCACTGCGCCACCAGGGAAGCCCTCTGATATCCTTGTTTTTAACTGTTGTGCCTTGCTGAATCAAAGCAGCTGAATTTGACACAAGTTCAATGTCATTTCCTTCAAGAATCAACTCATCTTTCTGGGCTTGAGATACTACTGAACAAGCAACACCTGGCCTCATCTGAACCCTGTGGATGTATTTTTCACCCCCAAAATTTCGGATTTCAACAAGAGAACCATTCTCCTGAATAACAACGTTGATGGGGAAGTGAGCATACACAGACCTCATCTTATAACGGAAGCCCAGTGTAACACCCTTGATCATGTTCTGTACATGACTACAGATAGTGCGAACAGTGGCCAGTTCCTTTCTATTCCCCCACCATTTGTCAACCCGGAGCCTCTTCTTTTTCTTCCCAAGGAGACTGAGTTCTACATTGATGTGATTGCAGTCTTTCCACAGGGTGCCTCTGGGGCCCTTCACAATAACCGTGTGTCCCTTCAGAGTAATGTCGACATTTTCTGGAATGTCGACAGTCTGATTGCTGAGAATGGTCTTCATTCTTGCAGTAGATGTGGCAAAGAGCTGAAATTGAATTTTAAAGGCATGAAAACATACTCAACCTCACTCATAATGAAGACATGTACAATAAAACAATGAAGAGGTAGCATTTTAAAAAAAATCTACCAGACTGGCAAGAATAGAAAAGTTTAACACAGTGTTTGAGAGGATGTGGGGAAATAGACACTTTAAAATAGTAAAGATATACACTTTTTGGCTTAGTAATTCCATTTCTACGAATCCACTGGATGGATATGCTTATGCACGGGTACAGAGAGGTTTGTACAAGGATATTCACTGCAGCATTATTTCTTGTAGCAAAGGGTTGGAAACAACCTAAACGTCCATCAATAGAGGACTTGCCAAATTAATAATGACATCATTTCAGTGGAATATATGGAGTTATTAAAACAAACAAGGGAGATCAATAAGTACTAATTTGGAACAATATCTAAGATATCTGAAGTGAAAAACATCAGAAGGAGAATAGAACAGGGTGTGCTATCATTTATGTAAAAATGGATAAGGCTGGCTTTGGAGCCAGACTGCCTTGGTTTAATTCCCAGCCCCACCGCTGTCTAGCTATGTAATTGGGGGAAAAGCTACCTGTGCTTCAGTTTCCTCAGCAGTCACCTTCACAGGGTTATCAGAGATGTGAAGATTTACTTTTCCCTTTTGTACTTTTTGAATTTTTTTTTTTTGGACATGCCGTACGGCATGCAGGATCTTAGTTCCCCGACCAGGGACTGAACCCACGCCCCCTGCAATGGAAGTGCAGTCTTAACTGCTGGACCACCAGGGAAGTCCCTGAATTATTTTTAAACCATGGGCATGTGTAACCCTAATTTTCATTTAATTAAAAATTTTAAACAAAGAAGGTATATGAGTAGCAAATAAGCATGTGGAAAAGATTCTAAATTCATTAGTCATTAGGAAAATGCACTTTAAACCACAGTGAGACACCACCACAAGTCTATTCATATGGCTAGAATTATAAAGACCAGCAATACCAAGCGCACCACCCCAAACCTATGTTGCTTTGACAGCTCATTCACATCAAAGAAAATGTGATCCTCCTTTCCCAGTGTACAACTCACCAAGGGGTTCATTCTGATTGGTCCTGCCTGGGTCACATGTCCAGCTCTGAACCAATCACTGTGGGGCTGTGAATCACCTTAAGGTGTTGGCGAAGATGTGTAGCAGTTGAAACTTTCATAGGCTGCTGGTGGGAATGTGAAATGGTACAGCCACTTTGGGAAACAGATGGGCATTTTCTTACAAACTTAAACATAACATCTACGCAGTAACTCAGAATTCCACTCTTAGGGATTTACCAAAGAAATACGAAATTTTATGTTCACAGGAAGACTTGACTGGAATGTTCTTAACCGCTTTATTCAAAATAGTCCCAAACTGGAAACACCCCAAAAGTCCATCAGCTTGGGAATGGGTAAACAAAATGTGGCATATCCATACAATGGAGTAAAAAGGAATGAGCTAATACTTGCAGCAACATTGATGAATCTTTAAAAATCCAGAAACAAAAACCCGAATACTGTATGATTCCACTTATATAAAATTCAAGAGAAGGCAAAACTATAGTAATGAAAAGCAGATTAGTGGTTGCCAGGGATGGGGGCTGGGGAGGAACTGACTACAAAGAGGCACAAGGGAACTTTTTGGAGTGATGGAAATAGTCTATGTTATGATTGTGGTGGTGGTTACATGACTGTATGTTTGTCAAAACTCAAATACATAAGATTGTGAATTCTATAAACAAAGTTGGATTAAAAAAAAAGACTCAGTCTAACAACCACATTTTTTTTTTTTAAAGGATGACCTCGTCTGTAATCTTCAGTGACAGAGAGAAATTAAATAGGATGAGACTGCGAAGGGATCGTTTGAATGGCTACTTATGTGCCAGGCTTTGCTGGAGCGTCTTGGTTGGGGAGGGATGAAGTTGGACCCCAGATTGTCAGGAGTCAATGGGGAGGGAAGAGGTGGAGGTAGTCATCTGAGGACATCTTCCAAGAAATTCATCTGCACATAGATACCAAATAAACATGACTCAACCTTTCTGGTTACGAAAGAAATACAGATTAAAACAATATCACTATGGCCCATCTGATTGGTATAGTCTGATAGCCTGCGTGGGCCTGGGTGTAGGAAGTGGTGTATAATCTTTGGAAAAAGTAATTTGAAATAAAAATCCCTGCCCCCTCTCCCCACAAATGTCAAGACTTTGACCTGGCCACTCCACTAGCAATTTATCTTAAGGAAATAACTGGACAGCTGGACAAGGGAGGAGGCATACAGTTGTTAAATCAAAGTGTCCTTTATAATGTAAAGCAGTGGAAACAACCTAAGTATCCAGTAATAGGGGGTTGACTGAGTAAAACAATGGTTTATTCATCCCAGAATTTGCTTTCAGCCTTTGACCTTTTTTGATGTACATAATAATTTGGGAGAGAAAGGAATTGGATGAGGAGGAAATGGGGATGGCAGGGAGATTTATATTTTTGCTAAATACCCTTTCCTACCTTTTGAATTTGGGACCATGTGAATCTATTGCCTACGAAAAAGTTAAAATAAAAATTTTAATACAATAAGAATTATATATGGAGTTATAATTACTAAACATGGAAGGACATTTACAATATAGTGTTTAGTGGGAAAAGCACATTGCAGGGCAGGGTGAGCATATTTTTGTAAAAAAATTGATTTATATGGGTAAAGCATTGCAGGAGGAACAACAAAATGTTAGCTGTAGTTGTGTCTGGATGGTGGTTTTTGGTGACCATGAATTTTTTCTCTTTTTACATTTATATTTTCTAATTATTAAAAGAATGATTAATTGTAGGCCTTGTATAATTAAAAATACACACTTTTTGGACATTAGTGGGAAAACTGGTGAAATCAGAAAGTCTGTAGTTTAGGTCATAGTATGGTGCCAACATCAGTTTCCTAGTTTTGACCAACATGCCGCAGTTCTCTAAGATGTTCACTTGAGGGGAAGTTGGAGGAAGGGTATACGGGAACTCTCTGTACAATTTTTGTGGTTCACTTGTAAACCTAAGATAATTTCAAAATAAAAAAGCTTTTAAAAAGTTTTAAAAACAAGTTTACTGACCTAAAAATATCACTTTTTCTACCATGATAGCACTGTAGAATGTAGTTAGACATGACCAAACACAAAGCTTGGTCGTGAAAGGAAGAGGAAGGTAGGGTATTAGGAGAGTGGGATTTTAGGACAGGAGAGATTTCACAGGTAGAGGAGGGCCCAGGAGACTGGCAGAGGCTGAAGGTGAGCATGAAGGGGAGCTGTAATTGAACAAGGTGGCTGAGGAAGGCAGGTGGGACCTTCGGAGTAGGTGCCTCTTTCTCAAAGACTGAAGGGAAAAGAAAAAAGACGAGGGGATATAACTAAAGTTTATTGGCAGGGGAGTTTATGTCAGCCCACCTGGGGAGGTGGGTTTCTCTGGGAGATAGGGGCCAGCTTACCTGCTGAAGGTGGGGGTGATGGGGAATGCGTGGAGCTTGTGGTTGATAGAGGAGGTCTGGAAGCCAAAATGTGTCATACAACCAAATGACCATGAGACTGCAGTATTTCCCAGGTGTACCAGGAGATAAGAGTCACTTGGAATGTGTTAGCATCACAGGGTCTCTTTTGTGCCTCCAACCCAAACCAGGGAAGAGACTTGAAAACCTTTATATTTAACAAGTGCCCCCAGGTGGTTCTTCCCTGGAGCGAAGTAGGAGGAACACTGAAGTATTGCTAAGGTCTGGCTGCTCAAAGTGTGCTCTGAGGACTGGTAGCATCGGCCTCACCTGGGAGCTGGTTCGAACAGCACACCTTACTTCACACCTAAGAAATCAGCTTCTGCATTTTAAGTTTGATCTCCAAGTGAATCATCAAAATTTGAGAAGCGTTATGCTAAGTAACCACTGTTACCATAAATATATACAATTGGCATAAAAATATGGCTGTCCCCACTGGAGAGCCCACTAGTAGGAAGAGAGAACCTCCCATTTGGACTGACCAGGGTACTGAGGCTGGAAGATGAAGATGGTGGTGAAGGGGTGGTTGCAATGTTTGAACATGGGGTCTAGGATGCAAGGAAGACAAGGAAGAGGGCTGGTGAGCTGAGTGGCTAGGGAAGGCTGAGGGAGTCTGGAGAACCGGATTAGATCAAGAAGCAGGGGTGGAGGGAGTACAGAGTAGGAAAGGTGGAGGGATGAGGGGTATGTTTATATCCAAGGTGTAGCCTTGGGAGTGGGTGGCTACAGAGGAATGGAGATGAAGCTATCTGAGTGAGGGAACTCAAGGAATTGTGAGGTCTTCCGGTTGAGTGGATCACTCACAATTCAAGTTCAGTTTGCTCAAGGTGACGATCTATGCTAGTTTGCTCAGCCATCATTCTTTGGGGATCCGTGTGATTTGGATGGAACTCACCCTTATCAGGGGTGGGTATGTGACACAGACATGGCCAACTGGAGTGCACCATCCTACAGCCACAGTGATTAGTAGAGCTGGGCATGTGGCCCAGGCAGGACCAGTCAGAGTCTGTTAGTGAGTTTGATATATGTATGCTGGGGAAGGAGGATCTCATTTTCTTTGACATCAATGAGCTGTCCAAGCAATATAGGCTTGGGATAGTGGGGGTGGGGGTCAGAGGCCATCTTCCCACTGTATGGAAAGAAGTGGTCTTGAGAAGTGGCAAGTTGATCAGGGAAGTGGGGGAGAGGGGTGGATGAAGCCCCAGTGACTGACTGAACAGCTGCGTCCATCCACGCCCAAAGCTAGATGCATCTACATGTTTCATTTAAATGAGTCAAAATAGGGACTTCCCTGGCGGTCCAGTGGTTAAGACTCTACGTTCCCAATGCAGGGGGTGCAGGTTCGATCCCTGGTTGGGGAACTAAGATCCCACGTGCCCCGCAGCGTGACCAAATAAATACATAAGTCAAAATAGTCTCCAACCCCACCCTTTGCAGAAGCCAGTGTGAGCTGGGGTATCTGCCACAAGTGAAAAAGCACAAATTCAAGAAGAAAACAGGGCATCAGGGGCTGAAGTCTCCCAGGGGATGTGAACAGGGCTCTGGATGATAGTGGGTGATTGTGTGTATCAGGTGCAAGAGCTTCACAGGAAGAAGGCTGGAAGGAGGGGCATGGAAGTGGCAGAGAGGGTCTGGGGGAAGGTGAGCCCACCTTGAGAAATGCCTGCAGGCAAGGAAGTGGCCTCCACCAAAAGCCTGAGAACAAAGTGGGGTCAGCAGGACCAGAGACCTAGTCATGGACTGGGCCTGGCCCTAACTGGATCCTGACCACAGACTGACTCCTGACCCTGACTGTGGGCTGGACCCTCCTGTGGCCATGGGTTAACTCCATGCCCTGATCCTGTTCTTTTACCTTTTTCTCGAACTCAGTGTAAAAACTCTGGAGCAAGCTGGCTCAGGGCAACCATAGTCTCCCCTTGTTCCATGAGCTATACCCATCACTCAGGAGGGCCTGGAACATTATTCCAAGATCTCAATCCTTGACTCAGAAATCCAAATCCAATTTTCCATCTGGAGAACCAGCTAGTGGCTTCTCCCCAATCATCCTCTCTTTCCTAACATCTCTGCCCCGGGGGGAAAAGTGATGAAGACATCACCTTGGCTCCCGTTGTGTTCTGTAAGCCTGTGCGTCTCCATAAACTGTCCATCAAGGATATGAAGGGCAGGGGCTCCAGAGCTGCATCTAAATGGAGGTCCAGCGTGGTGATTTCTCAGGTGCCCATTCTGACTTAAGAGCTTGAAAGATAATTAGTGGATAAGTGGTTGATAGGTTGGATGGATGGATATGTGAATAGATGGATACATGGATGAATGAATTGATGATGGATGGATGGGTGAGTGGAGGTATCAGAGGAGGCAGAAATTTGTTCTGAGCTTGGTGGGGACCTGGGGACAGACTGGCAGTGGGAGGCTGGCAGGGAACCGTGGATAGCCAGCCTCATTGTCTCGCCAAAGCTGCCTTTTTGTTGTTGTTGTTGTTGTTTGTTTGTTTGTTTTTTGACATCTTTATTGGAGTATAATTGCTTTACAATGGTGAGTTAGTTTCTGCTTTATAACAAAGTGAATCAGTTATACATATACATATGATCCCATATCTCTTCCCTCTTGCGTCTCCCTCCCTCCCACCCTCCCTACCCCACCCCTCTAGGTGGTCACAAAGCACCGAGCTGATCTCCCTGTGCTATGCGGCTGCTTCCCACTAGCTATCTACCTTATGTTTGGTAGTGTATATATGTCCATGCCACTCTCTCACTTTGTCACAGCTTACCCTTTGTTTTTCTTCTTGTTCTCGTGTTCTTACTTGTATCACTGTCATGTTGCTGGGTTGGGGCATCCTCTGAGCTTGACTGAGTTCCCTCACACATGAAAGAGTAACCCAGAGCATCTACGGAGAAAGACTGTTATGGTGGGATAATGGCTGGTCTCTATTTTCTCTGTGCTTTTCTGAAACTTTCTAATTTTCTACCATGTGTAGTGGGTTCCTATGGCTTGTGCTGAACCATTCTTCCTTCTTGTGATTGCAGCACCCTAGTGGCTCTTGAGCAACCACCCCTTACCCCACTCTCTTTCAGTGTAGTTTCTGGGAGGAGGATGCTCCCTTAATACAGAAATAAGTACACAGGGAGTTCCCTGGTGGCCTAGTGTTTAGGATTCCGGGCTTACACTGCCATGGCCTGGGTTCAATCCTTGGTTGGGGAACTGAGATCCCATGAGCTGCGCAGAGTGGGGAATAAAAAATAAATAAAGAAAGAAGTACACAGTCCAGGCCCGGACAATCACAGTGTTTCATCTCTTTGGCTGCAGTGACTGGTTCAAGAAAAAGTCTCAAGTATGTCCAATGCAAAGCCATTAAATAATTTTGTTTTTTGGAATAGTTGTAAGAGAGAAGATCTCTTCCTTTTGGGGGTGTGAAAGATGGGACACATGTCTGGGGCTTCCACTCTGTAGGGAGGAGTGTGTCTGAGAATAGAGCTAACATGAAGGAGAGCACAGAGGAAGGCAGGAAGTGAGAGTTCTGATCTTATCATTCGAGTTTCTGGATCCAACCATACCTGAAGCTAGAGACGCATTTCCAATTATATGAGCCAAAATTTTCTTAATCCAATATGAGTTAGGTTTTTGGTACTTGCGACAAGATTCCTAACAAAAGATTTATTACTTTTGTACAAATACAAATTTTTATTTTTGATAATGTTATTTAAAAAAAACAAAAGACAACTGTCAGATTCCTGAGTACATGTAGTTAGTCAACAAGCAGAGCTGTTAAATAGAATTTGTCGAACAAACGCCTGCAGATCTGTCCCGAGATGTGAGCAGACATGGCTGGGAAGATTGCTCCAGAAGTGCTCCCGGAGGTGGGGAAGGAGCTGTGAACAGTCAGCTCATTCCACCTCCTCCCCTGGCTCCTCCCAGCTCCAGCTGGGCACAATGAATGAGTTGTCTTCAGCCCTCAGCCTGCAGTTAGAGCATGTGTCTCAGGAATCCTGCTGATGCATGGGGCTGGTCCTGCCTCTGGAAAGAAGGAGCTGGAACAGTTCTGGCTTGCTGGGAGGTGGCTGTGGCTGCCTAGGCCAGAGCTGGGCCTGGTGGGGACCTTCCCAGGGCACCCACCCTGGGGGATACCTTGCTGGCCATCTCCGGGGCTGCCTCAGGGGAGGAGGGAGGCGACAGAGCCACAGAGATATTTGCCCCTTGGAGGCATTTGCTGGAGCACCGCGTAGCTTTTAGGAAGTTATTAACATCCGTGCAATACCTATGTTACTGCCTACTCATCATTCTCTTTGTTTTCTGAGTTTAAAAAAATTCTGTAAAATCATGCACTATAGAGGTGTGCATAGAACGTGTATGTGGTTTTAAAAAACAGGAGAGCAGGGCTTCCCTGGTGGCGCAGTGGTTGAGAGTCCGCCTGCCGATGCAGGAGACACGGGTTCGTGCCCCGGTCCGGGAGGATCCCACATGCCATGGAGCGGCTGGGCCTGTGAGCCATGGCCGCTGAGCCTGCGTGTCCGGAGCCTGTGCTCTGTAATGGGAGATGCCACAACAGTGAGAGGCCCGCATACCGCAAATAATAATAATAATAATAATAATAATAAAACAAAAAATAAAAATAAAAAATAAAAAACAGGAGAGCAAACACCCATGTTTGTACTCCCGATGAAGAGGAGATCACTGACAGCCAGTTCTCCACGTGGAGACCTCTGATCACCTGCGCTCCCGCGACCCCTCCAGAAATTTCCATCATCATGACTTCTGTGGTCAGTGCATCCTGCTTTTCTTTCTAGTTTCACTTACCATTTTTCTTTAAGTCAACTCACTCTTTTATTTTTTTTATTTATTTTTTATTTTTAATTTTTTATAAATTTATTTATTTATTTGTTTGTTTTTTTAATTTTTGGCTGCGTTGGGTCTTCATTGCTGCACGCGGGCTTTCTCTAGTTGTAAGCGGGGGCTACTCTTCATTGCGGTGCATGGGCTTCTCATTGCGGTGGCTTCTCTTGTTGCGGAACACGGGCTCTAGGCGCACGGGCTTCAGTAGCTGTGGCGCGTGGGCTCAGTAGTTGTGGCTTGTGGGCTCTAGAGCGCAGGCTCAGTAGTTGTGGTGCACGGGCTTAGTTGCTCCGTGGCATGTGGGATCTTCCCTGGCCAGGGCTTGAACCCGTGTCCCCTACATTGGCAGGTAGATTCTTAACCACTGCACCACCAGGGAAGCCCAACTCACTCTTTTAATTCAAATGATTTTTTTGACTTTTTTTATTGAGGTAAAATTCACATAACTTAAATTTGTAAAGTGTACAGTTCAGTGGCACTCAGTACAGTTCCAAAACTTTCATTACCCCCAAAGGGAACCCTGTACCCACTGAGCAGTCACTCCCCACTCTTCCCTCCCCCTCCTCCCAGCAACTACTAACCTACTTTGCCTCCGTGGATTTACTTATACTGAGTATTTCATAGAAATGGAATCACACAATGCGTGGCCTTTGTGGCTGGCCTCTTTCACTGAACATAGTGGTTTTGAGGTTCATCTGTGTTGTAGATGTATCAGTGCTTCATTCCTTTTTATGGCTGACTACTATTCCGTTGCAAATAAATTTCTTTTAAAAGGAAACTGTTTCATTATCCCTGACTTTTCCCTCCTCCCGGAAAGTTATTTTCCCAGATACGTCTGCATGAATGACTCCCTCAAGCTGTTCAGATAATACCCTTGCACAAAGATCTCCCCTGACCACATAACACTGAGACTGGCCCCTCTGTCTGCCCCCAGACTCCCAGACCCTCTCTACCCTGCTCTACATTTTTCTTCTTTCCATAGCACTTCTCACCCTCTGACATGCTATCCAAGGTACTCACTTCTTGTGCAGATTGTTTCTGTGTCTGTCTCTCCCCCTAGGAGGATATGAATTCCACAAGGGCAGGGAGCTTTGTCTGCTTGCCCCACATGTGCATCCCCAGCTGCTACAACAGTGTTTGGCACGAG
This sequence comes from Mesoplodon densirostris, assembly GCF_025265405.1. NCBI lineage: Eukaryota > Metazoa > Chordata > Mammalia > Artiodactyla > Ziphiidae > Mesoplodon > Mesoplodon densirostris. The sequence continues at coordinate 49,541,126 of NC_082676.1, forward strand.
TAAGCAGTTGTGGGAGGCTGAATAATGGACCCCCAATATGTGCACGTCCTAATCCCTGGAAACTGTGAATGTTACCCTCTGTGGCACACAGAGCCTTTGCAGACATGATTAAGTTAGGAATCTTGAGATGGGGAGACTATCTTGGGTTCTCTGGGTGGCCCTAAATATAATCACAAGTATCCTTATTTAAAAAAAAAAAAAAAGGCAGAGGGAGGTTTGGTTGCAGCAGAAGTCAATGTGACAATTGAAGCAGGATGCTACTCTGCTGGCCCTGAAGAGGAATGCAGTTTAGAAACCAGAAAAGGCAAGAAGACGGATTCTCACCTAGAGCCTCTGGAGCGAGCACAGCCCTGCCGACACCTTGATTTTAGCTGCACAAGACTCCTTTCACAACTCTGGCCTCCAGAACTGTAAGGGAATAAATTTCTGTGGTTCTAAGCCACTCACTTTGTGGTAATTTGGTACAGTATCCACAGGAAACTAACTAACTATTGAGCAGTGCTCAATAAACAGCTGTTAAAGGAATAAACACTGTCCAACCAGTGACTAAGGGAAACACCGTTACTGCTTACAATAAGCAGAAAGTAACTGAGAAAACATAGGCAGTGTAAACATAGTGGTGCAATTAAATTTGGCTTGATAGCTAGAAATCCATGGCCTCTGAGGCAGCTCTCTCTTTGTTTTTGTTTTTTGTTTTTTTTCGCGGTATGCGGACCTCACTGTTGTGGCCTCTCCCCATTGCGGGGCACAGGCTCCGGACGCGCAGGCTCAGCGGCCATGGCTCATGGGCCCAGCTGCTCCGCGGCATGTGGGATCTTCCCAGACCAGGGCACGAACCCACGTCCCCTGCACCGGCAGGTGGACTCTCAACCACTGCGCCACCACGGAAGCCCGCAGCTCTCTCTTTGTTAGAAAAGAGAGCTGAGCACCCGTTAGAGACTGTTAGAGACCTACGAGCCCCACGCTGGGAACTGATGTCTTTGCACGTTGAAGAATGGAATGGCGTTCTTGTTCTGTCAGTCAATGGTACTTAAAGCTCCAATTTGCTGGGGCAGGCGAGGGGGTCAAGGCAGACTTCACAGAGATGGTGACATCTGTACCTGGTCTTGGAGGGTTAGTGGAGAAAGAGAGAGATCAGAGTTTGGCATTGTAATTAAGTTTGTGGACCACCTAAAGTCACCACTGTAGGGTAGATCCTGTGACTTAACAAATGTGACTGAGGTGATGGGGGGGCCGCCAGAGGCATCTCAGAGGGATGTCTGTGGTGGGCGTTCCTCGTGGAGACATCCCCCGGGGAAAGCCTGGAGTTGGGATGGGAGGGAGGAGAGCTGGGAGACTGGGAGATTCTTGAGGATGGAGCCTTGTGCAGCTTTTACCTTTTGTCTCGGCTCCATCTTGTGCTCCAGCTGCGTCTTAAATGTAGAGGTCTCAGGGTCCCATCATCAACTCTCTCTTCCTCTTTTCTTCCATGTGACCTCAGCTCACCCTTGCTGACCCCCTCATGTCTCTCTCTGGCCCAGACCTCTCTCCTGAGGCTTCAACCCCAGGAGAGGTTGGGGTCTATCCGATATCATCCCCTGGGGTGCAGGCTCAGCAGGGACATGTTGAGTTTGAGACACCTCTATCATCAGGGAGACATTCTATGGGCTGTGGAATGCTTGGGACTGGGACTCAGGGGCCCAGAAGGGAGATCAGAAGAGCAGTGAGGTTGGGAGCTCAGTTTGAGAAGAACAAGGACGTATCAAGAACCAACGTTTCCACAACCTGCATGTGGAGCCATTATCTCTTAGAGTCAGGAACTCCTGGCCATGTGGCTACTTACCCAGGGCTCTGGGAATGAAGCAGTCCCCCCTGCCCCCGCCTCTGTCCCGGCACAAGAACACCTGAAGCCAGAGAACGCCAGAGGGGACCTCTTCAGGGGCACGTGGACTCGGCCTCTGGGGAAAAGCTTCCATCCGAAAGGCAGTTTGCACAGTGGTTAAGCGCACGAGCCCTGGGGCAGGCCTGTGTCCACCAGTTACTAGTGACTGGGGCCATGAGAATGGGACCCATAGGGATGGTGCCCTGTGCTTCCATTTCCTTATTTGTACGAATACCTGTGCGTGAGAATTCCACAAACTGATGTGTGTGGCGTGCTCAGCAGATTCCCTGGCCAACAATAAGTGCTCAATCAAATATGAGCCATTGTTAGGATTGTTATTGTTTTGATTAGCTCCATAAACTTTCCCAAAATACCATCACTGTATGCAGTCCTATCCCAGTTTGGAGACAGAGAGGTAAGACACAATTCCTGCCCTCAAAGCATTCACTGTTTAATGAGACAGATAAATGGATAAGAAATTGTATTAGGGGATGGAAATTCTGTAAGAGAGAAAGCTCCAACTTCTTGGGGTAAGAGAAAGTATGGGAAGACTTTACAGAGGTGGTGATATCTGTACCTGGAAGGATGAGTGGAGGCGGAGAGAGGGCAGTATTTGGCATTACAGGTGCACAAGGTTCGGTGCTGGGTAGGAAGGAGACGGCTGAGCCGTGGGGTGTGCGCTGTATGCTGGGGGAGATACGGGAGACTGTTGCCTCCAGAGGCTTTTGGCCTCAGCTTTGACAAAGCCAGCAAAAGCTGAGCCTCGCTGAAAGTGTTCCTGCCTGTGATGTCATGCTGAGGCGGGTCAATTCCATGAATCTGAGGGCCTGGCCCCCACCCCTCCTGCTTTGGGGAGGAGGAGGAGTCTCTCTCTGGGCAATGCCCAGGCAGGCATCCATTGCAAGTTCCCTGTCGGCACTGGCTGTGGCCACCCCAGCCCAGCATGGACAGGAGCCAGGCTCTTGCCTTTGGCAACCTGATGCTTGCCTGCATCAGCCCTGGCTTCTGAGCCCACTCCTCAGGGGAGCCAGGGGTCATGGTGACCGTCTCCCTGCTGGCTGCCATGCCTCCTAGCAGCGCCCCACCCGTGAGGGCCAGGGGAACCACTGCAGGGGGTAGAGATGGCTCTGGCAGCCACAGGTCTGAGGTTGGGTTGGACCAGGCAGGGTCCCCCAATCCCTGCTCTTTCACCAAGACTTCTGCCTCTGCTTGAGCGGGAAGCAGACCTGAATGCGGGCCTCTCCACACCCACGGATGTGGGTGGGGATCCTACCCCTCTTCCCACCGGAACTGACATGAGCCTCACACATAAAAGGCACAGACACTGATTGGATGCAAAATGATGGAGTGATAAAATGCAGAGTGTTGGGGGCGTGGTCTGGAGTCACAGTGCCTGGGTTAGAATCCCAGCTCTGCAACTTCCTAGTTGTCACCCTGAGCGAGTAACTCAACATTTCTATGCCTCAGTTTCTTCATCCATACGGTGGGATACCTACTTACTGTGCTAGTCCAGGGGTTGGCAGGTATTTTTTTCTGTAAAGGGCCAGAGAATAAATACTTTTGGTTTTGGGGGCTGTAGAGTTTCTGTTGCAGCTACTCACCTCTACCAGCTATGGTAGCACAAACATAGCCATAGACAATTAGTGAACGAATGGGCGTGACAGTGTTCCAATAAAATTTTATTACGGACACTGATATTTGAATTGCATATAATTTTCAGGTCACAAACTGTCCTTCTTTTGATCTTTTTAATAATATGAAAAAAACCCCCACCCAAAACCATCCAACTCACTCTGAGGTCACAAGCAAAACTAGGATTTGGCCTGTGTGTTGTCGTTTGCAGTCTCCTATGCTAATCTCTGTGAGTGCTTAGCACGGCAGCCAGAACACTGCCCTTGAGCTGATGTTGAGCACCTACTATGCGCTTAATACACATTAGCTATTATCTCCCTGGAAGGTGTGAATACGCCAGGAGGCGGCTGTCCCCGTGGCTGGCTTGTTGGTGAGGCGCAGGCCATTGGTGGGGGTACGGGGTCTGCCTTGGAGGGGGAGCAGCTGAGAGGGTTATCAGGAGATAATCCGTTATGGCTTGTGCTACCACTGGACAGCAGTGTCCACCAATGTCCTTTCCCTGGCCCTTCTCTGCTTGGGGAAAGGGCCCAGAGCATTGGCTTAGCTGCCCAGAATATGTCCCACACCCACCCTGGAGTGAGGACCTCCTGTCACACCCCCCAGGCCTCCCTCCAATGCACCCTTCCCCTCCACACACTCCGAGCACTTTGGGCCAGCTCCTGCCTCAGGGCACAGAGCAGACCTCGCCCCAATGTCAGTGACTAAGCAGTTTATTCACAAACGGCTCCAGCTCCAGGCCTGAAGCCTCCTCCTTCCTATCTTTGGCACCAGGCAGTGATTGTCAGGCCTCAACACCTAAGGTCACATCCTTGGGTCCCAGCCCAGGCTGGGGGAGTGGCTGAAACCCACAGCTCGGGGCTTTGGAGGAGTCTTTGTCTCTGAAGATCTGGCGAAGAACTCTGTCAGGCTTCACTCCTGGGCTTTGTCCAGGCCGGCCGTGTCTCCTCGGCCCCATCTGTCTTGGTAGCAGATATCCTAAGGGTTTGGGCTGCAGGAACTATCTCATCCTGGGCGGCTGCTAGCATTGCTGGGTGGGGTCCAACAGTCCCCTGCGCATGCCCAGGCCCCACCTTGTTCAAAGTAGACTTGTAGTCAATGTCTCTGAGAAGCCCAGAGGGGGTGCAGGAGACAGGGTCTAAGTTCTCAGACCATGGCTGGTGGTCCTGGCTCAGTGTCTCTTCCCCTGCCTGCCTCAGGACTCAGCTGGCACCTCAGTGCCTGTGAGCTGTCTGGAGAAGGCCCTCTCCAAGCGCAAGGTGTTGTATCTGGGGGGCGGCGTGCCCGGCACCTGGGCTGCTGGGGCTGGAGGTAGGCACAAGGCAGAGGTGAAAGTGGGCAGGTCATCGTCTATATGGAGGCCCAGGTTGTCCTGACCCTGAGGGCTGGGGGGAGCCTCGGGGCGGGGGGACGCCTGTCTCCGGGCCCACCACTCCTTGGCTTTGTGCCACTGGTGGCGTGCGACGATGGACAGAGAGTCGATGAAGAAGACCTCAATGATCTCAATGACGCAGACGATGGAGCAGCTCAGCCACAGGCCCAGCTGGCCACCGATGTTGGACAGAAGCATCTCGATCTGCAAGGGAGGCCAAGCCAGACTATCAGAAGGGACCCCCACCAAGTTGGCTTCATGCAAAGACCCCAATTCCCAAGGGAGTCACTGGCTAGCCCTGGCCCCGAACAGGTTTGGGGGAAAATGGGGGCAGCCTTCCTGTCCCCTCTTACTCTGCCTTATCTGAGGCTTGGTTGGCCTTTGGTGGCCCTACGAGCTCAGGCTGGATCCCCACAATCTGACTCTGCTCCCCAAGGCCAGGCAGATGCGTACACTCGCAGACCCGGGACAGGTCCCAGAAGGAAGCCACTCACGCTGTTGGCAGGGCTCTCCACGATGGATCTCTGGTTCAGGTCTTTGTAGAATATCAAGAGTTTGGCCAAGTCTGTTCTGTAAAGATTCCAATAGGCAGGGTCAAGGTGAGTTGGAGGCCTTTGCACTCTACCAGATGGACAGCCTCTCAGCATGGCTCTCTCTCTCCTGCCCAGGCCCCAGCACGGACCAGGCTCTGAGCTCCACAGGGTCTTAGAACCTGGTTTATGGGTTTCCTTCTGCACCACAGAGAATATCTCTGGCCTGGGGCTGGTTCATTCATTCACTCAAAAACCATTTCCCCACCTGTAGACTAAGTTCCCTCAGCTGCATTCCCACAGCACAGTGTTCTTCATTAAACCTTGACATTGTAGTTGTTTGATTGCAGTCTAAAACATGTATGGGAGACAGGCAAGTGATGTAAATGAGCGAGGCAGGCTGGGTATAAGGTCATAATTATAACAACCATAATAACAGCTAGCATTTACTGACCACTTCCTGCGTTGCCAAGCACTGGAAGAACTTTATGTGTTCCAAGAACCTTATGTGAGTCAACTTATTTAATTCTCACAACAACCCTATGAGGCAGGTATGTTTTAATCATACCCATTTTACAGATATGGCAACTGAGACACAGATCGGATAAGTCACTTGCCTAAGACTACACAGCTCATGATTGGCAGAGCTGGTATTCAAACCTAGAAAGATCTGGCCCAGGGCTGGGCACTGTGGAGACAGTAGTGGCCCAGAGAGATGTAGGTTCACACGGCAATCCCCCCACCCTCTCCCATCTTTGTCTCCACCTGCTGAGGTCCCTGAACTCTGCCCTGGCTGATTTTTGCTAAAGGTCCCTTGGAAGTGAATTTCCATGTGGAAAATTCAAGTGGAATTAAAAGCTGCATGGCTCAAAGGAGTATTTTTCCAAGTGGGTCAAGATACATCAGGAAGCCATGAAATAAACTTACTGGGTTATGACCAGTACCTTTTACAAAATGAAATAGAAAAGATCAGATTGCATCCACAGAGAGATTCGAAATTTTTATCAACTGATACGGGCACTAATCATTCAGAATTGTGCTGTGACCAATCGGGATGGATGTAAACAATTGGTTTGGTACCCGAGTGTGCAACATTTGAGAAGCAGCCCAAATGCTTTGTACATCATAAGGGAGTACTGTTTCATGACAATTTTATTTCAGTTATGTATTCAATGGGACACAATGGAAAAAGTATTTTCATACTGTGGGTCATGGTCAAAAAGTTTGAGAGCCCCAGGCCTCGAGCAGGGCCTGGCTTATGATAAGAACTCAGTAAATATTTGTTGCATAAAGAAATAATGAATGAATGAATGAATGAAAAGGAGATTGGCACTGAGGAATCAAGTGAGCAGGCTGGGACGGGGGCTGGCAGAAGCAGAGGAAGCAGGGCGGAGGTCAACTTACTTGTTGAGTTTTTTCTTTATTTGGCCTTGGTCCCAAGTGAGAACAGACAGCAACCATTTCTGTGGTGGAGAAAGAAGTGGCCTGGGGATGCCTGGAGAGACCAGAGCCAGCCTGTCTGCCCTCCCCTCTCAGCCCCAGCCCCTGACCCAGGCCTCCCCTGTGGATCACCCCTGAGGCCAGAGGACACAATCAGGACATGAGGCTCCAGGCTGAGGGCTCCAGGGGGAAGAGCGGACAGAGAACTCACCTCGGAAACCTCAGATGGCCACTGTGCCAGACTGGTGGTCAGCGTCCACTCCTTAAAGCTATGTGGAGAAGGGCATGGAGTGAGGGTGGGTGGCCTGGCCCAGCCCAGCCCTGCTCATCCCACTGCTTTGGGTCCACTCACCTGCAGGCTTCCTTGCACACTGACTGGCAGCCCAGCTCTCCCCGGACAAAGTCCTTGTGCAGTTCGTAGTAGCAGTACACTGACGGACAGAGTGCAGGGTGGCATGAGCTTTGGGGTCACAGGACCCTTCCTAGGGTTTTCCAGTGGTGCCCCCATAGTCTCCTTTTAATGATTTCACCTTCCACTTTCTACAAACACTAGTTCTCGGGAAACAATTTCTGGCTTGTGATTTTGAGAGACAGAATACTGCCACAGCTAAGAACATGAGTTGGGGTCGGGGGCAGGTTAGCAGCCCTTGCTTTGGGTCTAGCTTTGTTGCTCCCTGGCTGTGTGACCTTGGGCAAGTTGCTTAACCTTTCTGAGCCTCAGTTACCTGTTCTGTCAGAGGATACTATGAATAGTTCCTACCTCCTGGAGTTGACAGAGGTGGTCAAAGTTTTAGCACAAGCTGGGGTGTAGCATTTGATCCTTAATCAGAAAGTAGAATTCAAGCCAGGCTTCACGACAGGAGTGAAACTGGCCGTGTCTCTCTATCAATATCTCCCTCAGGCCAAAGGCCATGGGGCAGGGTCCCAGGAGCGCCTTAGCTATTGCCAGGGCTGGGCTGACCCCGCTCCTGGGGTGTGTGAGGTGGGGGTGGGTCTCACTCACTCCAGTTGGGGTGCTGCTGGTAGTTGCAGTAGTTGGCTCCCTGAGGTAGAGGCTGGCTGAACTGGGCACACCCACATTTCTCCACCATCTTTGCCTGGAAGCACGAGTGAAGGCAGATCTGAAAGACAAGACCCAGGAATTCCCTTAACCTCCTTGCACGTGGATGCCAGAGACCCCTTCCCTACATCCCTCCGTCGGAGCGGGTCAGCTTTCCACAGCCTTGGCAGACAACATACATGTACCCCTCATGTCACAGCCGATAGGGCCACAGGGACAATGCTAGAAAATTTATTGGGAATGTAAACAGACGTGGAGGCCAGGTTGAGCTAGAGCTGCGGTGGTCATTTTCCATCATGTAAGTGCTGACCCAGATATAAGTGGGAAACTCGGAGCAGGTGCTAAGAAACAGAGAGAAACAAACCCAGCCCCCAACTTTCCGATTCTCAGGTCCAAGCCCTCCAGGCTGGATCCCTGGGGACCATAATATCCATGAAGCTTATAGCATAAAAGCTAACAGTGTGGGCTCGGAAGGCAGGCTGCTTGAGTTCAAATACCAGCTGTGCTACCTCCCAGCTGTGTGACCTCAGGCAAGTTACTTAATCTCTCTGATGCCTTGGTTTCTTCATTTTTGAAATAAGTATAACAAGGCCTACTTCATGAAGTTGTTGTGACTATGAACTGAAAGATGTGAAGTGTTTTTAAATGGTAGCCTCTCACTAGATATTATCCAGAGTATCTTTCCAACGAGCTGACCGCGCCGCCCCCCCCCCCCCCCCCGCCTTTTTTTTCTGGTCTTGAAGTCAGTGTGAATGTGTTTCTATTTCCTACAAGCAGACATTGTCTGACTACAGGTCTCTTTTCACTCACTGTCTCCACCACCCCTCAGCTCAGCTCTGGTGGAAGCTAGTGGACTCAGTGCACTCAGGGCGCCTGGTCCTTTCGTTCTGCTGGGATGATTCTCATTGGCTCTTAGTGTCCTGGTGGGAGGCAAAGGGCAGACTGCCTGAACAGGAGGCAGGGTAACAGGTGATCTCACTCAAGGGTTAACATAGGTAATACACTAGCGGGTGGTGGAGACCATGGGGAACCAGAGAACATATCTCGTTTGATAAGGCCACTCCACCCACTGTTTATCCTGTAGGAATATGGGTCCAATGTTCCCAGATCTTGTTTTTCAAGAGAAGCTAGAAATCTGGGTTTTCTTGTGAAATTCCCTGACTTTTAAACACCATCCAGAAAAACCAGGTGAGCAGGGTGGAAGGGACCTGGGATCTGCCACTTAGCAGCCCCTGATCCAATCCAAACTCCCCTGGTGACTGCTGAGGACCACACAACTTGCCCCAAGCCATCAGTGGGTGAAGGGCACCCCTCACCCAGTGCCTCTCCCAGACTGCTTCCTCCTCCTGTCCCTCACTCGCCAAGGCCCATTTAGGAAGTGGATCTCAGCTGTACATTCTGTTCCATGCAAACCTCAATGAATCAATTAAGCTCTGGTTACAGATGGATTGAAGAGGACCGGAACCAGCTGGCATCATTTGCTCTTGAGGTCCTTGGATGAACCCCAGGATTCTAACCACAGTTCCCAGTCCCAGACACACCCCAGCCTATATATAACTTTGTTCCCTGGGTCCAGGCCACAACCCGGGGCTGGGTGCTGCCTCCAGTCTGTACCCGGAGGGAATACGTAGCATTGTAGATGTTCGTGATCAGCACGTCACTCCAGTCCTCCGTGCACCGGCTGTAGGGATCACTCAGCTTGAAGGACTCCGTCTGTAATCACAACAGCACACATTCAGTCCTGATCTCCCCCAGGACCCAGACAAGGGGCATTTCTAGCAGCTTCGAGGAGCTGAGCAGCTACCCAGTCATTCATTTAACAAATATTTATTGAGCACCTACTAGGAGCTTGATGCTATTCTAGGCATTATGGAATCCACAGTGATTAAAACAGACAAGTTCCATGTACTTGTGGAGCTCACATTCTAGTGGGGTAGACAGATGGTCAAAAAGCAAATAAATTGGGCCTCCCTGGTGGCGCAGTGGTTGAGAGTCCGCCTGCCGATGCAGGGGATACGGGTTCGTGCCCCGGTCTGGGAGGATCCCATATGCTGCGGAGCGGCTGGGCCCGTGAGCCATGGCCGCTGGGCCTGCGCGTCCGGAGCCTGTGCTCCGCAACGGGAGAGGCCACAACAGTGAGAGGCCCGCGTACGGCAAAAAAAAAAAAAAAAAAAAAAAGCAAATAAATCATTTTGGATCTTTTTTGATAGTGATCGATGAAACTGGGTAGAGAGACTAGAGGGATTGGGAGGAGGGGGCAGTCTTTCCAAAAGTGATTAGGGAAGACGTCTCTGAGAAAAAGACATGTTGGCTCGACATGGAATGGCAACAAAGAGCTGGACTTGCCAAGAAAGGTAGGAAGAGGATTAGGCAGAGAAAGCAGCAAGGCTGGAGGCGGGAGAGGGCCAGGGTGGCCGGAACGTGCTAAAAGGGAGAGCCGTCGCTGGAGACGAGGTCAGAGAGGGATGCCAAGGCCAAATTATGGCGGCCTCCTATGCTGTGCTGAGAAATTTGGGTTTGGATTTGGTTTTCAGAATGTAGTGAGCCACTGGAGAATCCACGGGGAGGGGCTGGAGGGATTAGAAAGATGAGCAATGACTGTGCTGCACAGGGTCCTTGTCTCAGTGAAGGACTCATTTCCTACCCTCTTGTCTTCTGGTCCCAGAAGTTGACTTGAAAAAATGGACTTTCTTAGAGAGGACCAAAGAATACCCAGCAGAGCAGAATGATACTCTGATCAGAGGAGGTAAGAGCATGGTAACTCACTGTTCGAAAGCCTTATTAAATTATATTTTATTATGGCTTACTACGTTTGGTTCTAGCTTAATATTTGTCACTGCAAAGGAACAATCCAGACAAGCCAATTAAGAAAAAAAAAAAAAAAGGGTAATGTCTCCCAAGGGGGAATAACAACTGAATATACTGTGACCATATCATAGCTAGGATTTGGTGTGTGTGTGTGTGTGTGTGTGTGTGTGTGTACACAAAGAGTTTTGTTTTGTCTTTTATGAAATGGGGAGGGTAAAGGGCAAATGGATGGCAGATTTATGGGAGGGAAGAAAATTCCTTTTCCTTTGAAGAGTGGATGCACAGAGAGAAAGGTGATTGGGTGGGGGGAAGGAATCAAGAAGTTTGGCGCAGGTAGAAACTACAGACATCTCAAGTGGCTATAATCTCTTTCTGTTTGTATTATAATTCATCTGTTGACCCATTAGTCTCCTTCAATTAACTGCAAATTAATTTGCCCTCCGGGGCAAAAGACAGTGCTCATTTTAAAACGTTTAAACAGAAGAAGCAGAGAGGAAAGTAGCCGTCTGGTTTCCTCTCTTCCCCCGGGTACCCACTCCAACAGGTCAGATCTTGATCCTGAGATCCAGACACACATCACACGTTCCCTTTGCCCTGCAATGTCCTCTTCTCACTAATAATAAAGAGTGAGTGTCTTTCCACGTCAGTACAGAATAAACAGACTTACTTCATTCCTCTACTAGCTGGGTAGCAAACTGATTTAGAGCCTCTAGTGCATGCCAGGGCTGGGCTGGGATCTGGGCACGAAGATGCCAAGCAATGGCTTCCCTCGAGGGCACCTCCATTCAATGCTACCCTCTAAGCTTCTCCAAGCAGCAGTCTCCCTGATCGGATGTCCCTTGGAGCCCCCAGGCCCAGGATGTCCACAGAGCCTAGAGCGTCAGCTACTAGGTACAGGGCTCTACCTGCCTGTGGGGAGAGTTCAACAGCCTGGCATCTAGGGGAGAAGGTCCGTCCACACAGGTAAGCCCTGTGCAGCTGGCAAAGGTGGCTGAGGCTCTTTCTACTTTGAGAACCAGGCCATGGACCACTTCCAGAAAACCGATGTGAGAAGTCATATTGTGATTTTTATGCTTTTTGAGTACTCGATGGCCCTTTACTTTGCAACGATGCTTATCAAACTCAGAGTTCCTGGGTTATTCAGGTTACTTCCTGAAACACCTGGGGCTGGGGCAGATGGGGCCAACGGCCTTTTGAGAGGGGAAGAGAGGTCTTTAGCTTCTCAAAGCCACAGCTAGATGAACTTGGACAGAGTCCTGGCTTGCTCTCACTCTCTCTCCCCCGCCGCCTTTCACTCCCCCACTTCACTGTCAGTTTACCAGAAGTGCTGATCTGGGCAGCGTGGGGAAACATTTTGGCTTCTGTCCTGACCCCTAGGGACCCCAAAATGAGAATGGGTATATATGTATGTGTGTGTGAGAGTGTGTGCAAGTTTAGATGGATAGATAGATAGGTAGATAGATAGATAGATATGTGTGTAGCATGCACAGGTATGTGTAGGTGTGATTAGGCGTCTGTGTGCACATGTGTTGTATGTGGGTGTATGGGGGAGCAGGAATCATTTATCAAAATGAGGTCCTATCTGCTTCCTTCTGAGAATCCTGGTGGGGGGGCGGTTGCACAGAGTCCTTAGCTCACCTCTTTAAAAGTATGAACTGTGCCAGGGAAAAGCCCAGGTGGCAGCAGGAGGCTCTAGGTGGAATTATGGGTGTTTTAACTCATTTTTCTTTTGTTCTGTTTGTAAATTGTAATAAATGATAAAAGTTATTTGTAATGTTATAAAATAATTTATAGATATAAATAATTGTAAAAGTTATTTTTACGTTTCTAATCAATGGAGGAAAAAAGAATTATGCAACATATGAAGTTAGGACTACTTGTTAAGAATTTGGAGGAATGCTGCATTTCACATTCTGCAGAAATAAAATTCTAGTGGGTTAAACTATTAAATGAAATAATAAAATAACCGGAAGGAAAATCAGCTCAGTATCTGATCTCAAGGAGGGAAAATCCTCAATAAACATAGTGACTAAAGAAGAAAACAAAGGTTTTGACTATGTAAACATCTGATGTTTTTGCATGTGAAAGAGTAGCATAATGAAAACTAAAATAAAAGCACACACTGGGAAAGATATTTGCAACACATATGGCAAATAATTAGTACTTTCTATATACTATATGGAACAGATCAATATCTTACTCAATATCTCACTCAGAAGGGTGTCATGAGGACAAGAAAAATCTTCCCTACCCCCTCTTTTTGGTTCAAATATTTTCCTTTCCCTTCACATTTCTTTTCTTAAAAAAATGTAGAGTAATAGCCAATATTTTTGGAGCACCCAATACATGCCAAGCACTGTTTTCAATTTTCACATGAACCAACTCATTGAATTCTCACCAGACTATGAAGTAACATTATTATCATCCCCATTTTACAGATGAGGTAACTGAGACACAGAGATCACACAATCAAAATGCAAAGCTGGGGTTTGGACCACAGTTGTCTGGCTTCAAAGTCTGAACCCTTAATCCCTGTTATACATATGCTTATGAAGAGAAGTGTGTGTGCATGCTTTAAGATAAAAATTTCCCTGGTGGTGCAGTGGTTAAGAATCCTCCTGCCAATGCAGGGGACCCGGGTTCGAGCCCTGGTCCAGGAAGATCCCATGTGCCGCAGAGCAACTAAGCCCGTGCACCACAACTACTGAGCCTGCGCTCTAGGGCCTGCGAGTCACAACTGCTGAGCCCGCGTGCCACAACTACTGAAGCCCACGCACCTAGAGCCCATGCTCTGCAACAAGAGAAGCCACTGCTATGAGAAGCCCGTGCACCTCAACGAAGAGTAGCCCCTGCTCACCGCAACTAGAGAGAGCCGTGCTCAGCAACGAAGACCCAACGCAGCCAAAAATAAATAAATAAATCTTAAAAAAAAAAAATGTACAGTAAGATTTGCAATGACAATGAAGTCTCGCCCCTCTCCGGGGCCTGGCTCCACACTCCCCTGGGTGAATTTGCCCTTGCCCACTTCCTCATCTCTCATTCGTCATCCAACCTATTGTACTTTGGTCTCTGTTCCACTCCTTCCACTAAAAAACTGCTCTGGCAGAGAACCGGTGACCTCTTGGTCGCCCAACCCAACAGCTTTTGCCCTTTACCTTGCTTGACCTCTCAACTGCGTTTGGCACCCTAGCTAATACCTTCCTGGAAACCCTCTTCGTTTCTCTGACACCAACCCTTTCCAGCTTCTGCTGCTACTTTGGTCCCTCTATTTCTCCATTTTCTTTCTGCTCAGCCCTTAAACATTTGCATCCTGTCTCAGGTCTTGGGTGATGGCATTTCTTTCCAAGTCTAGAATTATGCTAGAGGTAACCCCCCCTCAACCCCGCCATGGCCCCCGGATTTTTCTCCTGAGCTCCAGGTTCACAGCGTCTATGGGCAGAACGTTTTCACCTTGATTTCCCAAAGGCACAACAACTTGGGTATGTCCCAAACTGAAGTGGTTATCTTCTCCCCCAAACCTACCCTTCTTGTATTCCCTAATTTAGAACCGGGCACTTCCATCCACCCCACTACCCAAGCCAGAACCTAACTATCAATCTAAATCCCCCAGGCCTTTCCTCAGTGACCTCAGTTGTCAAACCCTGTTGCTTGTAATATCTCTCACATCCATTCACTTTTGCTCATCCCCACAGCCACTGCCTCAGCTAGGGCCTCATCATTTCTTTCTAGTGTTACTGTAAATACTGCGCTGTCTCCAGTATCTTGATTGCACTTCCGCCAAAGTGGTTTTTCAGAATGACTCACTACATGGCTTCAAATCCTTTCTGCGACCCCTTTGTAATTGCTATGCCCTTTGTCTGGACTAGCCTTTCCTGATACTATCTGCCTGATGATTGTCCTTTAAGAATCCATCACCTAGAAAGCCTTCACCAAAAGCTTCTGTCCTGGCTCCCAACCATCCATCCATCTATCCAACAATATTTACTGAGGATCTACTACGTTCTAAGAACTGAGCCTGGGAACAAGATAGAGAAGGTCCCTGTTCTCACAGAGCTTGGACCTGCGTTGCAAATGTATGTTATCTTCTCTTAAAGGTGAATCTTTGAAGGTAGGTGCTCTGTTGTATCCATCTCTGAATATCCAGTGCTTTGGACACACATGCCTCCGTGAATGAAGGAAGATTAGTTAACCAACTGCCTAACAAACTGAGTCTACCAGTTTAAAATGCCTATCGAAAGTAAATAAATAACTAAATAAAAAATAAATAAGAAAGGAAGGAAGTCTAGTTTGTTCGGACTTATTCTAGTGACTCTCTGGTGACTTCTCAGTAATCCCTAGTTTTTTTGTTTTGTTTTGTTTTAAATGCTCATAAATCAGAACTAGAGCTTCCTGACCCTGCTCTGTGGCTTTGATTTTGTATATCTCAAATTAAGTGTAGCAGAAAACCGACCCATGTCTTTGTTTACCATCATCGCTAAAGAGAGCATTTGCTTAACAGTGTGATGAATATTTTTCTAAGCTCAGGGAAGAAAACCAGAGGGCAATTCCTTAGTTCTTGTACTTTCCCAAGCTCTAAGTGTGCAGACACTGTGAGAGGCAGAAGGTAAGAATGTGCTGCAAAGCCCAGGTGCTTCTTCATGGTATAAAACTGCCTGAGAAACGTTGGATCAAAATGTTCGCTATTCTGATCTGGGAGTTTTGTAATCTGCCAGTGAACAGAGGCATCAGAGACCTGGCTCCTTAAGTAGTAAGCTAAAGGGACTTCCCTGGTGGTCCAGTGGTTGTCTCCATGCTCCCAATTCAGGGGGCATGGGTTTGGTCCCTGTTTGGGGAACTAAGATCCCGCACGCCACACGGTGCGGCCAAAAAAAAAAAAAGGTAGTAACTTAAAGTCTTTTCAAACCACAGTTCGAGCAGGTTGGGGCTCAAGATTTTTCCCTGGGCAATCGGCATTCACACAGCCCAAGTTGGTACACAATACTTCTCATGTTGGAACAAATTTCCCACATTGAACAAAGCCACTAAGTGACACGGCTTCACAGATGTGCCATCCTGATGTTTTCTCTTGTCCAGGGTTGTCCTTTGATGGGACATGGTGAGGCACTGAAGCCACAGATGCCAGTTTATCTTCTCTGCTGTCTCAACTTAAATAGCACTTCCTCAGGAAAGCACCCCTTGAACTCCCCTCTTCTCCCTATTAAAAAGCCCTAAATCAGGCATCTCTGTGATATGCTCTCATGCATCCTGTATTTCTCCTTCTTAGCACCTATGATGATTAGAGTTAATCACCTGTGCAATTTTTTGTTATTGATTCTCTCTGCTAGACCCTAAGTTCTAAAAGGACAGCGACAGTCCTGGGGACACTGGTGTAGCCCCAGCATCTAGCACACAGGATGTGCTCAGAAAATGCTTGTTGAATGAATAGATGATGGAGGAATATACAAGCCCCAATGCCCACCATATCACTTTATAACTCACTCTGAAGCCATCATCTATGGCTGTGCTAAAGCGTTGGTGTCATCCTAGCTTTACTTTCTCCTAGGAAGACACACTTTTCTTCTCTCATTCTGAACTACTCAGGTTTCTAAAGCTGAGGTTCCTGAGTTTGTGGCCTCTTGAAATGACCACTGGAGTTTGGTAAAAATACAGATCCTTGGGCTCATCTCTCAGAGACATTGATTCAGTAGATCTGAATCTACTGATCAACAAGTTTGGAAACGACTGCTCTGGAGGAAAAATTTGTGAGGGATGAAGGCTAATATGTTTAATTTGGGATACTGAGGTTGGATATAAACAAAGGCATGAACAAAAGAGTCCACAAGGAAATTTTTTTCCTCCATAAATAGGTGAAAAAAATGCCACTAAGAATGACTGTCAAAAATTATAATAGATACCATTTTTTTCTTGACAGATTAGCAAAGATTAAAAATTGGTTAATACCCGTGTGGGTACAACGTTATTGGAGGACAATTTGGCTAATATGCATACTGATTGATATACTTCTAGGAAGCAATCGATGACTACACATCACATTGCACCATTGCTTTTAGTTGTACCTGGAAACAATCTCAAGTCTATCAACAGGGAATTGCTTCAATAACTTATCCACACAATGGACTATTATGGGTCTTTAAGAAGAATGAGGCAGACTCTATATGTGTATTCATATGGAACTATTTCCAAGCCATAGTATCAAGTGAAAAATGGGGCAGAACAGTATTTTGTATTTGCATAAAAGGAGAAATGCTTATACCCCCACACACATGCTTGAAGAAGACTATCACATCCCTGGCGAAACATAGAAGCAGCAGCAATCGTCTCTGTGCAGAGGAAGGAGGGAACCAGAGGTCAGGGATAGAAGGGAGATACATCTGCATGGTAGGCTCCTTGTATTGTTTGGGATTTTTACTTTGTGCATATACTCCCTTTAAATAAGTACTTAATAGTTATTCTATTAGATAGAGCAAGAGACAGAGACAGAGAGTGAGAGAGTGAGACAGAGACTGGCATAAAAAGACCCCAGGCCTGCAAACAAGAGACTGTACAAGCGTGGCCAGGGGCGTCTGAGCACACTCCTCGCCTTGCCCTTCTGCTTCCATTGGGCATGACTGACTCAGGGATTGGAGTCTGCAGCCCAGATGTGCTTTCGTTGACAGGTATGAGTGTTCTCAGCACCTAGTGAGGTCAGAAAAGGTCAAAGACTTGAGGGGAGAGGCTCTCGGTAAATGAGGTGAAACTGATGGAAGTAGGATGGTCCAAATAGACCTTTGATGGCCCAATGACTTTCCAATAGTGGTTTACATGCCCCAGTGGCCTCTAGGTGTCCCAGAAAGGTGTTAATCTGCTCTATGTATATTAGTGACAAATACATAGTTAGTGCCTGACCAGCACAGGTTCCATAAATGCTGACATTTGTCTCTGGAACAGGGAAGGTTCCTTAAATTCTTATCCAAAATGGCATCCTGTCCTTGTTCATCCATACAAAACATACAAAGACAGCCTTTAGTATAACTACTAGAATGACCACTGGGGTAACCACTGGAAAATATTAGACCATGCTTCCTTTTGAAACCAACACTCTTTTCCATAAGCTGCCCCTCACTGGTTGTTATCCTTCAACAAAATCTGTCCTCCTCATGAAGCCGACGGGATTCAGAATATTCTCTTACCAGGTGCATCCCTATGGAGGTGGCCATGGCCGTCTCAATCTCTGTTCCCACATCCTCGATGAAGGGGTACTCATCCTGCCGATGGACAATCACCTTAGCCCCAGTGGAGGACACCAGGAAGGGGTTGTACTCCTCTTCGTCTATGTACAAGATGACCTGCAGCCCTGGGAGGATAAGGCAGCCTGCTGTGGTCAAAAGCCAGGAGAACATTCCCTGGTGGTAGCCTACCTCTCCCACTGCTCTGGGAGTCTCAAAACCAAGACCCAGGCATTTCCCACAAGTGAAAGGTAGACAAGGGTGAGACTGGAAACTCCAGCCTGACTTGTTCACTGCTCTGTCGCCAGGGCTTAGCACAAAATAGGGCTCAGAAACAGTGTCACTCCTGCTAAGTATAAGCAAAACTACTACCCTGCCTAAGACACGAATCTCCACGTGGTTCTTTGAGATGGGGAGTTCTGCTGGGCACCCAAAGGGACACACAGAGCTGTGGCTGCTTAAACCCTCGGGGAGAGACACCAGTGGTGAATCCGATCACTGGCCTAACTCCTCTCCCTGCTCCCACTCTTTCTTCTTTTTCTTGCGCCTGCAGTCTAATCTGAGCCCAGCAGCCAGAGGGACCTTTTAAAATCAGGAATCAGATCAGGTCACTCCCTTGCCTGAAACTCTTCAGTGGCATTTCATTGCATACATGGGGATGCCATAGAATAAAGTCCAGAAACCTGACTGTGGTTCTCAGGCAGATGATGATGCCTCCCTCCTCACTCCACTCTCCCCTTCCATCAAGAAGCTCCAAGCACGCTGGTCTTCTTTCTGTTTCTGGAGCTACCAAATCCATTTCCTTCTTGGGGTCCTTGGACTTGCTAGTGCCCAAAATGCTCTTCCATGGACCTTAATGCGTATTTTCCATCTTTAAATAACCCTCCTCCCAGAGGCCTTTCTGGACCTCCTTATCTGAAATAAACCCCCCATCTCAGCCCCAGCCACTCTCTCTACCCTTGCACGTTTTCCTCATAGCGCTCACTAGGATTGATAACCAGATAATATCTATGTGCTTGTTCACTCATTTATCTGTCTCTCTGCAACAAAATGCAAGCTCCCTGAAAGCAGAGATGGCATCTGTCTTATTCACCACTGTGTCCCTAAGACTTGGAAGAGGGCCTGGCATACAGAAGACACTCAATAAACATTTGGTAAACAAATGAGAGCAGGGCCTATATGAGTTGAAAGAAGAGAACTTTGAGAGTTATTCTGACTTCTTCTATTTGTAAGTAAAGGAAACAAAGCCCAGAGTGGGGAAGCGATTTGCTCAAGGTCACACAGCCCACATGCAGCAGAGCCAGGATTGTGCAACAGTTCCCAGACTACTTCTTCCCACTGATGTGTGTGCCCTGAATTATGATTTCTTGCAGATTTGGTAAGAACACAGAGAATACAGTAACAAAGATGAGGAGTCCAAGTGGGTTTTCCTCCATGACAGGACCTTGCCTTTCCTTGTAGGAGCATATCTATATATCAAATCATGTTCAATTTGTTTAGGACCTTTCAGGAATTCCTTTTGTAGGTAAACCAGTCCAGTCTGTTGAGTTCCTGCCTTCTCTACAAAAGTCACAGTAGTAGAGTAGTAGTAAAACTAATACTGGAGGTAGTAATTATTGGTGGTGATAGTAGTAGCAGCAGCAATGGTAGTAATGGTAGTAATAGTAGTAATGACAACCACATCTAGCATTTATTGTGTGTATAGTATGTGTTATGGACTGAATTTTGTGTCTGTCCGCAGGTTGCCCCCTCCACCCTATTCATATGTTGAAGTCTTAATCCCCAATGTGATTGTATTTGGAGATTCAGACTTTAGGCAGGTAATTAAGGTTAAATGAGGTCATAAGGGTGGGCCCTAATCCCATAGGATTAGTGTTCTCATAAGAAGAGGAAGAGACAACAAAGCTCTCTCTCTCCACAGAAGACAGGCCATGTGTGGACACAGAGAGAAGGTGGCCAACTGCAAGCCAGCAAGAGACTCCTCAACAGAAACGGAATTTGCCAGCAACTTGACCATGGATTTCCAATCTCCAGAACTGTGAGAAAATAAATTTCTGTTGTTTAAGTCACCCATCTGTAATATTTTGCTATGGCAGCCCAACCAAACTAATACAGTGTGTATCAGGTCTTACTCTAAGTGCTTTTTATATTTTGTCTTCTCAATTACCTTGTATCATCAATACTATTATTATTCCCTCATTATAGATGAAGTGGTGTAACTTGCACAGGGTCACACAGTGAGTGGCAGAGCTGGGTTTTGGTTCCAGAATCTGTCATCTTAACCAAGATAAAGGTGTGTTTCCTTCCCTAATCTCCTGTTCAGCATGTCTGGATTTAAGTCCATCTGGAAGCTGCCTGCCCAGCATTACTCACTCCAGTTATAAGCTTAAACCCGAGTGGTTTCCCTGGGAGAAGAAACCCCAGGGTTGTCCCTGTTGCTCTCTCAAAAGCAAAGAGGAGATGTCAAAAAGGAAAACAGACTCTGATAAAGAAGGAAAGAACTGATATGGATGTTGATGGAAACACTGCAAGAAGAAAAGCTGTGCCCCAAGTTTCTGGCCAGGTGGGGAAAGCCTGCATCTCTGGAAGGCCTAAAGCATCCCCAATTGTCCTGCTGCCAGCATGCTTGCCATAAGAGCACCCCAGGATCTCCTTGGTGCAGATTTCCTTACCATAGTCACTGCCTCCCATGGAGGTGCTGAGCATAGTCTCATTTTGTCCATTGTTGAATGTGTAGCAATTCCCATACATTGGATGGTGGAAACGTGTGAAGTTCCTATTTGGGGGAGAATACAGGTCAGAAAAGGGCCGTGCTGGGAACTCCCTTCATGCACCTGAGCTGAAGTCCAAATGGGCAGTGCTAATGGGCCAGCTCTCTTTTGTGGACAATGGATGATAGACATGACTTACTTCCCCCATCTTTCCTCTGATAGATGATGAACAAGGCCCCTCGTCCAATTGACACATGTTGATGTAGAACCGCTCTCTGCTTTCTGTTCTCCCTCTTAATCTTCTCACCTCCATCTCCATCCTGACTTGGCATTCTTTGTGCCAATATATCTGTCCCCCATTTCCTCTACTCTTGAATTTCTCAGCCAACACTTGCCTTTTTTCCATTCCAATTCCTAGCAAATGATCCTCAGAAAAGGAATCACATCATATGTGTCCTTATACTGACTTTAGAACCCAACCTTCAGGGAGACACGATTCCAATCAGTTTTCACAAGGGTCAGTATATCAACTAACATATAGAAAGGCTTAGTATTTCAAAAGAATGAAGAAAGCCCTTCAGATAAGCAGGAACACTTTAGAATGTCCCATGACTGCCCAATCTCTACCAGGAATATGAGTGTTATCTTAAGGGTGGAAAGTTCTGAAAGCTCACACATCTGTACATAGACCTTTCTTCCCTCCGTCTTCTTTCCCTCCCTCCTTCCTCCCTTTCTTCTTTCCTTCCTGTACTAGATCAGTGGTTCTCACTGGTATGTGTGATGGTAATATACAAGGTTATATGTCCACCATCAACTACTCTGTTTCTGTGAGTAATTTAATGAATTTAAGGATATTTTGACTCTACACCATCTCCACCTTCCTCACTGACTCTAGAGCTGAGCTCCTGTATAAGTCATTTTCCAAAACTCAGGGTCAGTGAGGAGAGCACCTGTCGCTCCCAAGACCTCTAGTTGAGTTTCAGGTGCATGCAAGGAGCCCAGCACTCAGAGCCGCTGGTCCTTGGAGCTGAGAGAGCAGCCTTCCCCTACTGACCTGGCATCACAGGACTCCCCATCAAAGAAGCAGGTGACCAGCAGCTCCTCAGCAGAGTAGCTCATGTTGATTTTCTTCTCCGGAGACACCCGTGCCATGATGTTCATGTAGTGCAGCTTGTACCACTCCCGGATGGCATTAACCCCCGAGTTGAAGGTGTAGACTGTACAGCTGGATGTGTCATTTGGACACTGTGAATAGGAGGAGACACCAGGATGAAACTATCAGCCCTACCAGCGGCCTTCAGAAGGACTGTCAGGAACTGAAACTCTAGATCAAACACTCAGGGGAACAGGAGGGATATCTGGGGCAAGAATGGGCTTCTTCTCACTTCTGGGGCCTGGGACACATCATCCTCAAGCCTCAAGGACCAAGAAGGGGCTGAGTAAGGAAGGACACAGAGCCTCACACTCATGACTCCCTACCAAGTGAGAAGCAAAAATCAGCTTCTTCAGGGTCCCCAGACATCCAGGCTTCGACTGATTATGGCTACTGAGTTCCCACCCAACTCTCACCATTTCTTATTGGGTCAACAGTTCAGAAATCGAGATTCTAGCCCAGACTCTGCTACGACCTCTCTGCAGAATCTTGGGCAAGGCATTACCTATCCATTATTTCACCTACAAAATGTTGACCAAAATACCATCCTTCCCCACCTCACATGGTAGTTGGGAGGACCAGCATTTAAAATACATAATAATGAGAGTTTTATAGGGAAATTGTGGTATATTCCAGATGTTCTCATCACACAGGGCCTGAAAACTCTCCTAAAAGATGGACACCAAAGGATGGATTTTGGTATTAAGGAGAACTTTATCTTATATAAGGACCCAGGAAGATTTCAAAAAGGCTCAGTGATTTAGAGAAAGGGCCATTTTCCCCCAGGATTTGCAACTGGAGCCATGAGGTCTCACAATCAGCAACCAAGACTATAAAGTGGAGGTAGTTCTCATCTTGCAGAGGTGGCTGGGGCACAGAGAGGAGGGTGATGGTTGAGTTTGGCCAGGAAGGCAATGGACTTCATTTTTGGTGAATGGCTGCTTCTTCAGAGTCCCTCAGATGGGACCAAGAAGGAGAGATGAGAAGTCAATCTTTAGCACCCCATGAAGGCAAGTGCTGCTGGGAACACTGTGTTTCTGCTGCTCATTATCTGTTTTCTTCCTTCTGGTATCTGCACTCCAATTTTGCTTTGGTAGAATTTCCTTCCACCCTTTGGATACAGTCAGCTGAGACTGTCCATCAAGATGTCCTACCCTCTGTGAGCCATCAGGTGACCCAAACTTGGCCAATCAGATAGTCCCCAAATGGGATCTGAATCCATCTTTATGGTTGGATTAACAAAACGAATGAAAACAGTTGAAGCTTATTTAATCCAGTAGCAGTATCTGAAACGACTTTTCATCATTTCTTGCCACCGGGATCCCTGGATCTTCCCTAATTTCTGTCCTTCAAGAGGCCTCCATGAGCTACTGGTTACCTTCTAAGACATTTTTATCTTAAGATTGCCTGGATCAGTTTCAGTTGCTTACAGCCGATTCACCCTAACTGAGTGTGTTTCTTCCTGTGGGACTATAGGGCTAATGGCAAAGGAGAAACCTCCCTGGACCCACTACCCCATCCCATTCCCCGAAACCGGGAGGATGTGCATCTTACCAGCTGGAATCCCACCACCTCCTTGGAGTCATGGACATGCATGACGTCTGATGCCTTGTGAATGATTCTGCCCCTGACTTTCCGCTTCCGTCCTGTGCGGAAGTCCCTTGCCTTGCTTGTCTCACCCTTATCGAAGGCCAGCAGTGGGATCAGGTTGAGGAATTTCGACCCTGTGCCCTCCCTGGCCGAACTCCAGGACTCTGCCTCTCGGCGTTTCCGAGATATAATCTCTGAAAAGCCATACAGGGTCTTCAAGGTCCCTCTGGTCTCCTGTTCCAAATCGGCTAGAAGGTCCCGCACGGCACTGTACCTGTCAAGGTGGGAAGGGGGAGTCAGGGATGGGAAACCCCTCTGGCAGAAAGCTGGCACTTCCCCATGCTGCTTTCCATCAATGTACGTCAGCCTGTGCCCATCACCTCAGAGCCCTTGGCCAAGAAAACCAGGCCTTTTATAATTTGCCCCCTCCAATGTGACCACTGGCTCAAGTAAATGGGGCAGGCTCCCATATGACCCTTGTGTGACTTCCTGTGGTTTCACCTTTGCCACCACTGTCTGCTTGCTCTCAGGGTGTGTTGATGAGTTTGCCCCAACCAGCATTTCTGGAGTGGTGACTGTCAGGTGCCTCCCATAAACCAGCCACAGTGAAGACAAGTAAATAACTGCTAACCAGGAGTCTCCCCAGGGGGCAGGCTCTGTCTCTACCCAGCATACTTGCCCCTGCCCATGGGTTCTCCTCGAATCAATGCTGGGAGGGAAGAGGTATAACTGTTACTTTGACAGCCCCCAAGAACACAGAAGCGTGATCTAGGAGTTGACTACATGAAGAATAACAACACCATCTTTTAATTTTCACAATACCAAATGGTCCTGGCCTCCCTCTTAACTCTCCCCACTCTCTCTCTCCCTTGCTAGGGGCATAGGCCACACAGCATAGTGACTGAGCGTATAAACTCCAGAGCCAAACTACCTGGGCTCCAGTTCCCCATTCTGGTTCTGGATGTGTGACCCTGGACAAGCCATTTAGCCTTTCTGTGTCTCAGTTTCCCCACCTGTAAAATGGGGTTATTGGCAAGAGTCAATGAGTTTATTCTATCTATCTATCTATCTATCTATCCATCCATCCATCCATCCATCCATGTATCTCTGTGTGTATGTATGTATGTATATACATATATATATATATACACACACATATATGCTATTAAATGGTCACTGTTATTAATTTTATTAGTGTAATTATATTTGTTAATATTTCAATCCTCTACTACAACATCAGCTGCACTAGGACAAAGACTGTGTTTGGGTCATTCACTTCCATGCCCTAGAATCTAGCACAGTGAATGACAATTTGTAGATGCTGAGTAAAAGATTATGGAACAATGGATGAAAGGAAGAAAGGAGGGGGGTGGGAAGGAGGGAGGGTGAGGTAAAGGGAGGGAGGGAGGAAGGAAGGAAGGAAGGGAGAAAGAAAGAAAGACAGACTTTGAGGTGGAGGATGAGTTTAGACCTGATTTTGATTTTGAGCTTTGCCATCAACTCATTGATGACTCTGGATGAGTTAGTTCCCTTTGATGGTCTTCCTCCCCTGCTCTTCCCTTCTCCCCACCTTCACACCTGCTCTGACAAATTCTGCCAGATTCTGATGTGCCTCACAGATCAGTTTTCAATAATCCTGAGGATTCCAATGACCCATTTAGAACAGGTCCTGCAGCAGACAATTGGGCAGTACCAAGCAAGGGCTGATCCTGCCCAGAGCTCAGTGATCTCAATTAGTGGGGCTGGGTTCGTTCAGATGAGCTGAGATGCTTCTGGAAGTCACCTAGGTGTCATGTCTGAGTCAGCCTCCAGCTCACATTCAGGGGAGAGTGAGGGTGTGAGCTTGGAGAGCTCAGGGGAAATGGCTAAGCTGAACTCTGTGTGTGTGTGTGTGTGTGTGTATGTGTGTGTGTGTGTGTGTGTGTATCTCCAGGGTAGGAGGAATGCTAGTTCATTCCAGGCCCAACCACCAAGCAAAAGTGATTCTTGCAGCCTCCCTCTCTTGCCTTCCTTGAGCTAGCCCATCCTCAGAAGTAGCTGATGGACTGAAACCTTGGTACAGATTTCAAACCTGGGAGAGGGCAGTTTCCCAACACTGGCAATGAATTCAAATTTCTAAAAAGCATGATTGCAGGCTGGAGTGTGTCACCTTTGGGAGGGGCATTGGCACCTGCAGGGGGCGTGACCCCCCTCCCTGTCCCTGCCTCTTACCTGTAAGGATTGATGTTGCAGATGGTGACAGCAGGAAAATCCAGCTTCTGGAAGTGGACTTTGATGGAGACAGAGACGGTGTAGAAGGATGAGATGAGGAGGGCACACTGCCAGAAAATGAGGGCCACGGCTGTCAGCGTGAACAGGATCCAGAGCAGGCGCCGGAGGCGGCCGCGGGACACCACGATGCGGCGACAGCCGTGGGTGTTGGTGTTCAGACAGTACCACCGCATCAACTCTTTGATGGTAGGTGCCTGAGGTCCCCTCACGGGCAGATTCTCCTTGATTTTGGCTTTGATCTTCTCTCCAGCAGCCATGGTGAAGATGGGACTTGGTGGGGCAGACAAGCTGGAGGGGCAGAGAAAAAAAAAGCAGGTGAGTGGGCACAGACCGGAGGCTGGGCACTGGGAAACACCAGCCCTCATGTCCTCAGAGGCTGCCTTCCTCTTTCCCTCTGGCCTGGACAGTCTGCTTTGAGGCCTTGGCCCTTGCTCCAGGATATTTGCTTTTGGGCCACCACAGGAGGCTGGGCACTGGGAAACACCAGCCCTCATGTCCTCAGAGGCTGCCTTCCTCTTTCCCTCTGGCCTGGACAGTCTGCTTTGAGGCCTTGGCCCTTGCTCCAGGATATTTGCTTTTGGGCCACCACAGCTGCCAGAGAGCTGCCTCCTTCTCTTGTGGCCCCCAGGCCAAGCTGTGTGGAGGCTGGGTGAGGTGTAACCTGTGAAACCACCACACGGTTTGCAGGACCTTCCCCCTGGGCGCTTGGAGCAGGAACCCTCAGGGCAACCCCATCCCAACCAGCCTCCACACCCCTCTTATCAAGCTCCATCGTGATTAGAGCATCGAGGGGTCTGATTTTAGTGCCTCCATTAGCTTGCCTTCCTTAGGGCATCGTTCCTGCCTCGCCCTGCCTTCTGGTGCCCAGCTCAGCGTCTGGCACAGAGCAAGCACCTTGCAAATCGATTCTAACAGATAAAATCTGCCAAGGGAATTTCCGGGCAGCCACCCTAGACCATGTCCAGTCCCTTCCCAGCCCAGCCATATCTTCCCAGCCTTTTCTCAGCTGCTTTACTGAAAGTGGAGTGTTTCTGTTTCATTTCTGTTTCACTTCTCTTTACAGTCAAGCCCTTAGTGTTTCTAGAGCACCTGATATAATAATAGCCTACAAATATTGACCACTTAATATTTGCCAGGCACCATGCCATATTTCCTTGATTCTAAGAGAATTTGGAGAATACACTTTGATTTAATAACAACTTTGTCTGGGGAAGAGTGTTGGAAAGCAAATGACGGCGTTTATCAATATACATGCTGCACCTGAATTACAGAAACTTTACAATGTGAAATAATAATCTTTTAAAAAATGAACTAAAATAATATATAGTCTCATTAGCCTCACAAATGCATACAGTCTCTCTCTCCATATATCATATATATAATCAATCTCTCTCCAAATATATATAATCTCTCTATATATTTCAGTTCATGTTTCAACAAAGCCATAAGGTAGGCATACTATTATTACTTCCAGATTACAGAGGAGGAAAATGAGCTCAGAGAGGAGGAGTAACTTGTGCAAAATTACACAGCTAGTAAGTGGAGGCGCTGGATTGGAATCTTGAGGGGCCTGGTATTGTGCTGGGTGCTGCCCCCTCCCCAAGACAGTTAATTAACAGTCCGTGGGACTAAAGTGGGGGGGTGGAAAGAGATGGAATCCTGAGCTATTTAATTTCTAAACTCTGGGTAGGTAGTGTGGCCACTTCCTAACACTAGTATTGGTGAGCACTGGTACTGGGGAGGGGGAATATGGAAACTCTGTTTCCTATGCCTACCGTAGGTGACAGAGGCAAATTAGGATATACTCGAATTTGGAGTAGGATATACAGGGTAGTCCCCATGCCCCCCAGAAGGCCTGGGTCTGGGACAAAGACTATAGTTTGCCCCATCACATTCTTCAGGCAGGATTCTGGCATTGAGGAAATACTTTTTCTCCACCCTGAACCCATGGGATATTATCCAAAATCGGGAGCTGGGGCAAAGGTGGGAGGCTTTCAAGTGAATGATGTTAGTGGGTTTCAGGTTTATGATGGCAAGGATGTAGAGTGCTGTGGGAGGAAGGTGAGACATCCAAAGACAGCCAGACCACTCGAACCCTCCACAGCCGTATATGATCTTGCTGTCATCTCTGACCCTCAAAATTATGCAAGAAGCCTCTTGGCAAGAAGAATGTGATTCACTGTGTTTTATCATTTAAAATATTGCCCATCCTCATCTCCTCTCTCACTACAATCCAAAAGCAAAAATTAGCAAGAGTTTGTTTTAAGAAACCTAGATCCAGGTACAATTTCCTGTCAAATAACACTGCAACCCAGGGAAGATTTTCTCCTCTGTGAATGTTCAACAGAAACTGTGATTCTGGAAGCTTCTGTCATCAAACCCTCCATTTTCTCACTGAAGATAACTCTTGGGGTCCCTCTGCCCCGTCAGCCCCTTCCCCAGGACTACGTTGACCCCAGTGGATCAGCCACCAATGTTAGTGAAACCACAGGTGAAAGAAGGGAACCCATCTTGCACAGCATAAAACATACACATGTTCACACAAATAATATTTCAACTTATAAACAAAGCAAGGTTGTAGCTACCTTTAGGTTATACTGCTTGATTAAACATGATGCCCTTGTGGAAGAATTAGTAGCTGACACCCAGCACTCACTCTTCTAAGCACTTTCCAGGTATTAACTCATTTAATTTCCACAAATATCTTCTGAGATAGGCACCATAATTTTCCCCATTATACACATGAAATTGAGACACTGAGAGGTTAAGTAGCTTGCCCAAGGTCACCCTAGAAAGTGGCTGAGTTGGGATTTGAAACCATGTCTTTAACTACAAACTGCTTCTCAAATAATAATAATAATAATAACAGTAACAACAACAGCAACAGCACGAACAACAGAAATAATAGCAGCTATCATGTATTGACCCCTTACTCTACCCCCAGACTTCCTCCTCCTTCTCTTTCCACACATTACCTTATTTAATCCCCATTATTATTATATGAGGCACAGAGGAGAAGACTGAAGTGCAGAGTTTAGGCAACTTGTCCAATGCCACACCGGGAGGAAGGATTAAAAGAATTCTCTGGAGTTCCGGGGTCCCTCATGATTCTCTACTGCACCCCTCTCGCCCATTCCCGACCTCAACTATCCCCTAGACCTCAGTGATGGAACCCAAGCATTGGGCTCTGGGCGCCAGACCCGCGCTCCTCCCGGGGGGCGACTCTGCAGCCCCTGCCCTCCCCGCGCCGAGAGACCGGAGCCACGTCTGCCCCAGGGCAGCCGCGCTGAGGCCGCCGGAGAGAACCCAACCAACCCGCTTCAAGTGTTTGCTACATTCTGCAACCCTAGTCACCACAGAGAAAACATTCCAGAGGGGAAAAGGAACGATCGCGGTCAGGTCCACGCGTCTCACCAAGGCCAGGAAGGGAATGAGCGGGTGCTGGGTGGAGAGACGAGGCGGGGCGCGGCCCCGGACACCCCAGACCCGGTTTCTGAGTAACTCAGAAACGTCTCCCGCCCCAGCTCTGCGTCCCGGGCCACGGCGAAGGCAGACAGCAGAAAGCTGGACCGAATGGACTTGGGAAGGTGTCCCAGCATCCCAGGTACCGGGAGGCAGCCCCGGGCTGATGCCCGTTCCGCCGCCGACCGGGAGGACAGTGTCCGGGAAGCCCAGGGACCCCGAGGCCACTCCGGTGCCTGAAACCCCCGAGCTGGTGCGATCCGACCCGGCTGGGCTCACCTCACTCAGTTCCGAAGGGTCCGCGGCTAGCGTGTGCACGATCCGGGTACGCTCTGCTCTGCTCCTCGTACAGCGAGAGCATCCCGCAGCCCCAGCGTCCAAGGCTCCTGTTGGTTGGGCCCCGCCTCCTGGAGCCCCGCCCCCTGGAGCCCCGCCCCTCGGACCCCGCCCCCGCCTGCCCAGGTGTATTTCCCCAGCGGCCGAGGACTTGAGCGGCAGCCCACAGCGGGCCACGATTCTGCTGCGCCCCCTGCCATCCTGAGGCCGCACTGCGCCCCAGCCCATCCTGCGCTGTGTTTCTAGGTGGTATCGCGCAGCACCTGCTGCCGCCCTGAGGCCACCCTGCACCCTGCATTCCAGCTGGGTCTGTGCGGCACCTTCCTCAAGCACCTCGCAGCGCCTCCTGCCGCCCTGTTACTGCCCAGCGCCTTCCATTCTGGTCCAGTTGGGCGCCCTCCCGCCCCCACCATCAAAAGAAATCCCAAGCAGCCTCCTGCCCCTGGCTTCCTCCTGACCTGGATGGAGCCTGAGGCTACTTCAGTGCCCACCTGGGCAGCAGGGCTGTTCAGGCAGGCCGCTTATCCTTTAGTCTCTTCAGCTGTCTTTTTATAGGCATTCACGCTGAAAACAAGACATGAGCTTAGAAAATTACAACTGGGAGGGACCATAGGGGTCCCCTCTGTCACAGGCCCCTTGAATAGGGAAGCACACAGACAGGGGAAGCGGTCCGCTCTTGCTCAGAGCTGCTCAGACTTTCACATGCTAATCGCGTTCACGTGCAGATTCTAATTCACTAGGGGTGGGATGGGGCTTTGGAATTTGGATTTCTCAGGTGATGCTTCTGTTGCTGGTCCAAGGACCACACTTTGAGTTAGCAAGGGGCACTTGCCCAAGTGAGTGGTTCAGTATTTGGGGAGGGCAATTTAAAGAAAATCATCTTTTAAAATCTCAACTGTTTTTTTTTTTTTCTGACAATACATCCTCATAGTTAAGAACTCAAAAGATAAAGAGAAAATGGACGTCTTTCCATAATCTGCGGCCCCCACTAAATACTGGTAACATAGTTACCAGTATGTATATATAATGATGTACATACTGTTCTTTAATTTAACTTGGTTTTAATGACAATACACTGCACAGTTAGATTCTCATTGTAAAATAAAGCCAGCTTTTTCACTTCATGATATATTATGTGTAACTTTCCTTGCCAATAACTACATTTACCCAAGTATTCCTTTCACATAGCTTATTTAATCGATCTATTGATATAGTTTAAGATTTCCTCTAATTTTTCACGAATATAAATTATTCTGTAAAGTATCATGTACATCTCTGACTATTTCCTTGGGATAAATTTCTACTGGTGTATTTTTTTTTTTCTGTCAATGTACTTACCAAGTTTAATTGGTACAACAAAAAGAACAGTTAAGAGAAAAGGGCATGCTACAAAACAATATATAGAATAATAGAATATATATCAAAATATTTAAAAAGAGGTTATCTCTTGGGGTAGGCTTACAATTGAATTTTACTTATTTGTGTTTTCTTGTGTTATACATATCACAAATTTTACTTGTGATATATATATATATATATATATATATATATATATATATATATATATATACACATATCACCTGTGCCATAAAAATAAGAATGGTTTTACAAGATGGGAGTTAGTTGAAGTCAGGGATAAGACTTAAAATCAGCTCTATATCACCATAGGATATAATGACTTTAGGCTGGATTGGCTTCTTTTTAAAAATCCAATTAAAATTTATATACAGTGAAATGTGCAGATTTTACAGGTTCAATGAGTTTTGATAAAGGCATACACTATGTACCATCACCCTAATCAATATATAGATCATTACCCCAGAAAGTTCCCTCAGCTCCTTTTTACTCACTTCCCACATAGGCAACCAGTGTTTCCTATGGCAATAATAGATTAATTTTTTTGGTTCTTAAATTTCATGCAAATGGAGTCACATAGTATGTACTCTTTTGTGTCTGGTTTTCTTTCATGAATTCAGTTCTGGCTTTTGTTTTTCCACTATGCCATCACTGCTTCTGCTTACTGAGTTATTATTACCCGAGTTTTACAGATGACGGGACTGAGACTCAGAAAGCTGAAGTTTACCATTTGTAAGTAAGTGGTAGAGCCAAGATGTGCATCCAAGTCTTCTCTGTAGAACACAAAGCCTACACACTTATCCACAAAGCTGCGTGAGAATCTTGCTGTGAGTGGGACCAACCCTCATCCTCCCAGGCCCCACATGAAGAATGATGAAAAGTCCTTGCTTGGAATGGCTGAGATGCAGAGAAGCCCCTCACTTCCTAGGCCATGGGACAGCAAGCCTTCTATCAAGGTGCTTGCATAAGGCATAGTTGATCAAAGTTGTAAAAACCGTCTTTGGTACAGAGTGGTGTTGTCTCTGAACCATCTCTGTCATCATTAGACCATAGGCAACTTCTTTTCCCTTTGGAAGCATCATGTCCATATTTATGAAATATATCTACAATCTACTTCTCATTACCTCTGGGGCCACCACTGTGCTCCAATCCTTCATTTCTCTCACCTGGACCATTGCCAAAGCCTCCTAACTAGTCTCACTGAGTCTGTCCTCTACAGCCTGTTGTCAATTCACTACCCAAAGGGATGCTGTTCAATTAGTCAGATCATGTCACCCTTCTGTTTAAACCCATTCAATGGTTTTTGACTTCATTCAGAGTAAAAACCAAAGCCTTCATGTCACCTACAAGGTCCTCCATGACCTGACCCCTGTTATCACCCTTCCCTTATCTTCTACCACCCTTACTCTGGCTCATTCTGCTTCTTCCTCATTGAACTCCATGTTGTTTCTTGTATAAGACCGACACACTCCTGCTTCAGGGTTTGCTGTCTGAACTGCTCTCTCTCTCCCCCCCACACACACACAGTCACTTAGATAATTCCATGGATTATCCCCTTGCCTCCTTCAAGTCTTTTGTTTTTCTATCAGTTAGAACTTCCCTGGTTACTCTATTTAAAATCACAACGATTGGACTTCCCTAGTGGTCCAGTGGTAAAGAATCTGCCTTCCAATGCAGTGGGTGCGGGTTCAATCCCTGGTCGGGGAGCTAAGGTCCCCCATGCCTTGGGGCCAAAAAAACAAAACATAAAAACAGAAGCAATATTGTAACAAATTCAATAAAGACTTTAAAAAAATAAAATAAAATCACAATATTTCCTATCATTCCAAATGCCTCCTACCTGCCTTCCTATATTATTTTCTTGTATGGCAGACCCAGTCAAGATCAGGGGGATTGCCATGCTTACCCCACAGCTGATTCCAGGTGTACCAGTCATGCAACATTGCTATGGCAATTGATAACTGGTACTACTTCACTCAAACAGGAGCTTTGAAAGGCCCAAACGTTTCAGGACTACTGGGACTAGTGACAGGCTTAGCAGCAAGAGCTTAGAGCCTGGGAAATGCAACCACAGGGGCCAAGTTCAGAGAACATTAAAATCACACTCAAAATCAGCTATTCCTTCCTCAATGCTACTGGAAGCTTGTGACTGGAATTAGTCTTGGTAAAGTCATTTGGTTTCAGTTAACAGAAATAGACTCAAATTAGCATAAGCAAAACCAAAAAATTATTAAATGGATGCAGGCAGAAGTCTTTTTAACAGGATCTGAAGAAACACAAATAAGGTCTCAGGAGAGTGGGAACCAGGAACGTTCTAGATCTCTCAGGAGGAGGATTTTGTGGGCTTTCTTGAGTTCTCAAACTCCTTCTCAGTCTCAGCGGAGGCCATGAAGAATTTGATTAGCCACTAGTATGCAGATGAGCTAGATTTTTGGGATCTGTTGTCTTCATGCCTGGTCCAATCAGCTAGCACCACGAGGGTAGGATTAAACATGGCAGTGTATGTCCACCACTATGGGTGGATAGGCAATTCTCAGAGAATGTGGCTATGAGTGAAGAAGAAACCTTAAAATGAAGTGAACCAACACATCCTTTTGTGTTAATAGTACTACTTCTAGGCCATTTAGGAAAAGACAATATTAGATAAGATTTACACTGTCCCCTAAATGCACAGATTTTATAGATTTGCTTGCCCGAAACACTGGTATAGCAGTCATCTGTTTTCTTTCTTTCTTTCTTTTGTTATCAACACCTATTTCCTCTTATTCTGGAGACATCCTGAATATCCTTTGGAGACCAAGTCATCCTCCTTTCCTAGTACTTGAACTGTGGTTCAAGCTGGGTTGATCACATCTCTGGCTCTAGGTCTAGCCAATCCGCTTATCTTATCATTCAGGTCACAGTGTTTTGCTCAGGAGTGGGCAGGGGCCCCAATTCAATCCAATGAGAGTCAGGCCCACCCAGGACATTTTCTGAAAGATTGAAAAGGAGAACTTCTTTTACCGTTGGTGCTAAGAGCAGAAAGAATTGTGTAATCTAAGAACTGTTGGGAGAATCACATGGGACCTGGAAGAAAAGGAGAGCTGAGAGATGGAGAGTGTTCCAGCCCTGATGATAAAATGTGAGTCTCTGGACCCAGCACTACCTGAAGCTGGGTATACCTCCTGGGTTTTCCAGTCATGTGAGCCAATACATTTGCTATTGTGCTTAAGACATTCTGAGTTCAGTTTCTCTCACTAGAAATCAAAAGAGCCCCAACCAACAATCTGCTTGGAGAGGGTGATGTCATCTTCCACTCCTTAAAGGATATGTATTCCATATCCAGTCCCAGACGCAGGATCTACAAACTTTCTGGGGAACATTTTTCTATGCCAGATGACACCAGTGAGGGCCATCTTTCACAACTTGCTAGGCTCATGAGAGGTGGTGGCATGATAGAAGATCATTCTTATTTCTTAATCTGACCCTAGCTCCCAATGACCTTGATACTATTTCTGCATATAGACTTAGCTTAGAGCAATAACATTAATTGTTGTAATATTAAAGAAATGTAAATTTGGTTACATTCATCTTCTAGGACACTTTTTTCTCCAAGAGGCACACACGCTTCTAACAAAGGTTAGCATCATTAACTAGTGTAAGAAACATTCTTTTATTAATCGACTTTTGTAAGGTTCAAGAGACATGCACAGATTACCTATGATGATGGGGACTTATTATTATTATTATTATTATTTTTTGCGGTACGCGGACCTCTCACTGTTGTGGCCTCTCCCGTTGTGGAGCACAGGCTCCAGACGTGCAAGCTCAGAGGCCATGGCTCACGGGCCCAGCCACTCTGCGGCATGTGGGATCTTCCCGGACCAGGGCACGAACCCGTGTCCCCTGCATCGGCAGGCAGACTCTCAACCACTGCGCCACCAGGGAAGCCCCGATGGGGACTTATTGAAAGCACACAAGACAACTATCACAGGAGAGTTCTTGATGGAATCTGTTTCTCCTGCCTACATGGAATCCATTCCACTTTCTACCGGCAACAGAGCCTATGTTTTCCTTTGGGAAATCCTCGTCCCCTACCTTATGGCCATGTGATTCTGGTAGGAACCCCCACTTCGACACCAATCATAACATATTCTCTCTGGCCATCATTGGTTCAGGAAGGGCATGCTTCCCAAGCCAGCTGATAAAAACCTTCCCTTAAGGAGAATTTACCAGCATTTTTGCCAACATGTGAAAAGTCTTCTCAACCTCCTAGCTATGTCAGAAAGGTTTTCACTGCCCTATATCCAACCCATTAGGCCTTTGTCAATTCCACATTTTAGCATGCATCATCTAAAACACTCCACTTCTAGTATTATTTGTAATCCAAGTAGAGCTCTGTATTTTGCAAGTATCTTAAACAAACAACTCTGAACTAGTTTAGGTTTTAAAATGGAACAAATTATCTCATGTACTGAGGAGTTTGGTTTCAGCTTAGCATAAACCTGGATTCAAAAGATGTCACCAGGACTTGTTTTCTCTGCCTTTAAGTCTTGACTCTACTTTCTCAGTGTTCATGCCATTCTCTGTCCAGTGCAATCATAAGATGGCTGCATTAGCTCCAGCCCCTAAATGTACGAAACTGAGTCCAGCAGGACTGGTGGCTCCAGCACAGATTGTACGATTAGTTCTGAATGATCCTAAGCAGGCTTCATTACCTTGCTTGAAGCATGTCCTAACCTCTAACTGAAAGCTGTGATTAAAATAAAGAATGTGCTGATTGGCTTAGGTTTGGATCACATGCTTAGGTTTGGAATCACCTTTACCCAAAACACATGATCTGAGAGTGAGAAAAGGGTCGTTTCCCCCAAAGCAAAATCCAAGTGAATTCTGGTTGCAAAACAGTTAATTTCCATAATTTCCCCAATTTTGCCTTCTTTGGCACTTGCAATTGATAGTTGTCTCAGTGAAACACTGTTTTCTCTTGGCTTCTATGTTGTATCAATTTATCTAAAATTTATTTCTGCTTTTTGAAACTTTTTGTAACATGGAGTCTGTAGAGACTCTGGGTTTTAGAGGATCAAGGTTCAGGGACTCAGGAAGCCAGTCATGAGAAATATCAGTACCAGGAAATCTTAAATCTTCTGGAGAGTCAGAGGAGATCTAAAGGGGTTTAAAAGGTTTGGTTAAACTGATAATAGGGCTTAGGCCTCCGTGGCACAGGATTGGCTAAGTGTGGGAACCCAGTGGTAATAAGTAAGCTTGTTCCCAAGTATGGCTCTTTCCAGGATTCCTGTGGCTCTAGAATAATGTCCCTCTGTTCTTGTGGATGTTAACTTGATGTTACAAGGATGAGATCAAGACTCTCTCTTCATGCGTGCTCACTAACCAGTTTTGGAAACCTACTGTCTTTAATCACTGGGGAACAGGGAACAGGATCCTAAGTTTCACTTGTGTGAATTTCATGATTTTTCTGATGCTTCTTCTCTTTCAGGAAGGTTTCTTTAGATGATCAGCACCATGGACAGCAGCCATGGATGCCATTGTGGGTTCTCCCATTTCACAGGAAGTCTCTAATGGTATGTTCCTCTCCCACAAAATGCCACTTGCAGATTTGAGATGGATACTGCAAGAAGGATGAAATGGTGAAAGTGACCTCCTCCAGCCAGGTTGTTCAATCAGCACAGATGACAGATAAGAGATGTCACACTCAGATTGTCTTTAGAACTAAAAATGTACAGTCGATTCCTGATATTTACTCTTGCAGTAGTTATGTTCTATGAAGTCACGCAAACACGGAATTAGCAAATACTGAACCATTTCTCTTAGGAGAAATGGAGAGTTAGTTTCCTGCGAGCCTCTGGTCACAATGTATTCATCAACTGATAAATACATAACTTTTAGAATGTGTGTTTCTGTTTAAAAATACCTTACTGTTGGTTCATCAGTACTGAATGACCAATGGCATTATGGCTCATTCACTAATGAAGCTTATC
Organism: Mesoplodon densirostris; assembly: GCF_025265405.1. NCBI lineage: Eukaryota > Metazoa > Chordata > Mammalia > Artiodactyla > Ziphiidae > Mesoplodon > Mesoplodon densirostris. The sequence continues at coordinate 49,577,885 of NC_082676.1, forward strand.
TAATGCACATATTTTCTCTGAAAGGCACATCGCAGCCTTCTTGTGCATGGGAACACTGGACAGCACATAAGCACTACAATTGAGGGCCATTTTAAACAGCAAAATCACCAAAAAAAGGCACAAAAAAATGAGAGAATGGCACTAAATAGGCTATAAAAATATAGCATGAGAGCTCAAAGGAAAAGGCAGAGAAGATGGACATCCCAGCTCAAGAAGAGAGAGAGAAAATTTGCTCCTTCTCTAACTTTTCCTTCTATTTGGAAAGATTAGATGATGCCTGCCTACACTAGTGAGGATGATCTTCTTTACTCAGTAGTGTTTCAAATGCTAATCTCTCAGAAATCTTCACAGAAGCACTCAGAAATAACGTTTTACCAGCTATGTGGGCATCCCTTAGCCCAGTCAACCTGACATGTAAAATTAACAGGATACAAAAGGTACTCAGAAGTTATAGAACCCAAATCCCATATGGTCCTCCATGTTAATTTGCTCTTGGTTTTCTGTGTGTTAGGGTGGAAGGTTAGGTTATTGATTTGATATCTTTCTTCTTTTTTAATATAGGTATCTAAGGCTATAAATTTCCTTCTAAGAACTGCTTGAGCTACATCCCATAAATTTTGCGACGTTGTGTCTTCATTTTCACTCATGTCAAAATATTTTCTAATTTCCCTTGTGCTTTCTTGTTTGACCCTTGGTTATTTAGAAGTATCTTGATTCATTTCCACATATTTGTGAATTTCCCACATTTCTTTCTGTTACTGATTTCTAATTTCACTCAATTGTGGTCGGAGAACATATGATGTATGATTTCAATCCTTTTAAATTTACTGAGGCCTGCCATACAGTCTCTCCTGGAGCCCTGCATGATTTAGTGCCATTAAACCAGTTACCACACTAACCTCATATCCTACTACTTGCCCATCATTTACTCACCTCCACACTGGCCTCATCACTTTTTCTCAAACAACCCAGGCATGTTTTTTGGTTTTTTAAAAAATATTTATTTATTTATTTGGCTGCGCTGGTCTTCGTTGTGGCATGTGGGATCTAGTTCCCTGACCAGGGATCAAAACTGGCCTCCCTGCATTGGGAGTGTGGAGTCTTAACCACTGGACCACCAGGGAAGTCCCAACCCAGGTTTTTGGGCTACCCTCTGCCTGGAATGCCCTTCTTCCTAATTTTTGCCTAGCTCAAGATCTCCTCCAGATCCTTTCTCAAAAGTCACCTTTCCAACAAGTCTTTCATGACCACTCTATTTAAATTAGGTTTATTCCCCCTAACTGAATTCAAGATACCTAATAGAAGCTTTCAATTTTGTTTCACAAAACTCTAGACCATGATGTTAATGGTGACCCCCTGGAGCTGTAAAGGACACAACTGATTAAGATTTCATTCTGCTCCAAGTATTAGAAGCCCTGATTAACAGTGGCTTAAACAATGAGTCTAGAGAACGCAACTAAAGCAGTGCTCAGATGGAAACTTATAACTTGAATGCACATATTTTAAAAGAATATTTCTTGGCAAGGATGCAGAGAAACTGGATCTCTCATACGTGGCTGGTGGGAATGTAAACTGGTACTCTGGAAAACAGTTTGGCCGTTCCTTATAAGACCAAACCCCAAAAAAACCCCAACCCAACCCAAACCAAACCAAAACAAAAAACCAAACATGCACTTACTATAAAACTTAGCAATCAAATCATATCCTTGGGCATTTTCTCCAGACATGAAAACTTATGTTCAGACAAATATCTTTATGTGAATGTTCATAATAGCTTTATTTGTAATAGTCAAAAACTGGGAATAACTCAGAAGTTCTTCAGTAAGTGAATGGTTAAACAAACTGATACATTCATGCAGTGGAATACCACTCAGCAATAAAAAGAATGAATGTGGATAAATGTAACAACATGGATGGATCTCAAGGGCATTATGTAAAGTGCTAATAGCTAATTTCAAAAGGTCATACTCTAGAGGATTCCATTTATATAACTTCTCAAATTGACAAAACTATGGAGATGAAGGACAGATTGATGGTTGCTAAGGGACAGGGATGAGGGTAAGAGAGGGTGAGTGGGAATATAGAGGGGTAGCAGGAGGGAGTTGCTTTGTGGTGATAGACCAGTTCTGTATCTTGACTGTAGTGTGGTCACATAAATCTATCCATGGGACTAAACTGCACAGAATTCCATTCTCTCACATATACAAATGAGTACATTTGAAACTGGTGAAAACTAAATAATTGTAGTCATTCAACAATGTTGTACTAATGTCAGTTCCCTGGCTTTGATATTGCACATCAGTTATATAAGACATCATCATAGGTAGAAGTTGTCTGAAGGGTTCAAGGAACTTTATGTACTAGTTTTGCAATTCCTTGTGAGTCCTGTGTTATTATTTCAAAATAAAAAGTTAAATAAATTTTAAAGAATATTTGAAAATCGACCCTCTAATCTACCATCTCAAGAAGCTAGAACAAGAACAGCAAAATAAAACCCAAAGAAAGTAGAAGGAAGGAAATGATAAGAGCAGATAACAACAAAGTAATACAGATCAGTTAATTATATAGTCTTGATCTCTGGTAGTGTAAGTCCTCATTCTTCAAGATTATGTTGGTTATTCTAGGTCTTTTGAATGTTCTTATATAGTTTAGAATTAGCTTGTCAGATTCTACCAAAAATCTTGCTGTGATTTTGACAGGGAATGTATTGAATCTATAGACCAATTTTATGAGAATTGGCATTACAATATTGTCTTTACAATACTGAGTCTTCTAACCATGAATATGGTATATCCTTTCATTTATTTGGGTTTGCTTAATTTCTTTCAGCAATATTTCATAGTTTTTAGTGTAGAGGCCTTATGTTTTTGTCAGATTTATTCCCAGATATTCAATGGGTTTTGGCGTTGTCATAAATGATTTCATTTTTAATTTCATTTTCTGCTTGTGTTACCAGCTGCTAGAAGTTAATGCAGCTGCTCAAGGATGTCAAGGTCCAGTCTCCTGTTTTCTTTCACTCCACCGTCCTTTGCATCTCAGGGTCACAAGCTGACCTCTTCATCCCTTGGTTTGGAATATCTTTCCTGGGAGGAAGAAGCACGTGACAAGATGGAAGGGTTAGCACCTAGACTGGGAAAGAAAAACTTTCCAAGAAATCTCTACAGAGATGTCAGGCACTAGAACTCTGTCTGGCTACTCCTAGATGCAGGGGAGGTAAAAATGGAATTTTTAAACAGGGTTCATTGCTGCCCAAAACAAAAATCAGAGTTCTATTGTTAAATCATAAGGGGAGAATAGATATTAGGTGGGCAACTAGCACAGACAGCCACAGTGCAGAAAAGGATTTAGCACCTTCATAGCACCATGTACCCTTACCAACTTCTCAATATGGCTAAGGGACAGTTTTTATTTAATTCAGTGTTTCATGTTATTTGACTTATGTAAATATTACTCTATACTGATCTGTGTCATGTACTCTGACTAATTTCCTCCCTTGGTCAACTTTTGTGTTTTCCTTGGAGTTATGGCTTCTTGTTTTTGTTTGCTTAGTTTTCTATGTCACTGTCTCTAACTCTTTCTAAACTCTCCAACAGAATTGCAAAATTTCACTTGAAAAAAATTTTTTATGTAGTCAGACACATCAAGTTTCCCTTTTTCTCACATCTTTCCTGGAGTCTTCTTACTCCTTCTGAACTGGTTGTTCACTAGCATTCTGGAATTTTCTTCAGCCTCTCCTTGTGTTGGGTTTTCTGTCGGTCTTAATGGCTTAACCCCTCATTTTTGTTGACTATATTTTCCAATAGCCCTGACAAAAAAGTCATGGGAAGTATATTTTCTAAGGCATTACCTTTGTTCCATCCTCACACTTGATTCAAGTACAGTTTGTCTGGGAATAGAATTATAGATTAGAAATAATCCCTCATTATTTTGAAGGCATTACTTCATTGTGTTTAGCTTCTCATTTTGCTTTTGAAAGTCTGATGAGATTCTGATTTCCAGTTTTTTTTTCCCTTTTTCTTTTTGTGACTGTGTCCTATTTTTTCACTATGAAAGTTTTTATGATATTTTTCTTCTTGGGATTCTAAATTTCCCAATTACATGCCTTGGTGGGGATCTTTTTCAAATACAATGTGCTGTATACTTTTAATCTAGATGCTCATGTTCTTCAGTCCTGGACATTTTCTTCTATTATTGCCTGCTGGAAATTACTGCTCTCTTGGTAGAATTACTGTCAGTTGAGTATTGAACTTCAATGAATTATTTCTCATTATTTTTTCTTTCCTCTTTCCCATCTGTTTTCTTTTTAATTCTGTTACCGAATGCAAGCTTCTGTGCCCAACTCACAGTGAGGTCAAACAATAGCGAAACGTCAGAGTTTGGAGCAGAGAAAGGTTTATTGCAGGGCCATGCAAGGAGAATGGGTGGCTCATGCCCCCCCAAACCCCAAACTCCCCAAAGGGTTTCAGCAAGCATTTTAAAGGACAGGTGAAGGAGAGGCATCCCAGGGTCTGTGATCAGCTCTGCACAATTCTCTGATGGTGAGATAACAGGGTGGTGTCACAGGGGTTAACATTATCAGTCCTTAGACTCCAGGAGGCTATGTGTTCGTGGTCATCAAGCAGTTAACATCTTCCATTTGGTGGGGGTTTTAGCATCTGTAAAACGACTCTGGAAATGTGCATCAGATACTATTATCTAGGTACTTCAGAGAGGAGCTAAAGTAGAGGATATGGGAGAGGGGTGTGTCCCGGGAAGGCCCCATAGGGTCTTGCTTGGTTCTACTTTCTAGGAGATTTCTGCAACTTTATCTTCCAACTCTTTTGTTCAATTTTAAATTTCTTCTATCAAAACTTTAATTTCCAAAAGTCATTTATATTCTTATTTAAAAAAAATCATGTTATTGTTTTATAGATGAAATATGTTTTCTTATCTCTTTGAACATGTTAAGTACAATTTTAAAAAACTTTTCTTTAGCTCTCTGCTTTGTCTCAATTTCCTCCAAAGGAAGGAAAATGTCTTACTTAAATGTCTGATGATCCTGAGCTATTTATCTTTAACAGTGAGTATTTAAAAGCTGTGGATATGAGGTGTGACTTTTCTTTTTTTTTTAAACGGGGTATAGTTGCTTTACAATGTTGTGTTGGTTTCTGCTGTACAGTGAAGTGAATCAGTAAGACGTATACATATATCCCCTTGTTTTTGGATTTCCTTCCCATTTAGGTCACCACAGAGCACTAAGTAGAGTTCCCTGTGCTACACAGCAGGTTCTCATTAGTTAACAGTTTTATACGTAGTGTTGTATATATGTCAATCTCAATCTCCCAATTCATCCCCCACCCCCCTTTTCCCCTTCGGTGTCCATACATTTGTTCTCTACACCCGTGTCTCTGTTTCTGCTTTGCAAACCGGTTCATCTGCACCATTTTTCTAGATGCCGCATATGTGCGTTAATATACGATATTTGTTTTTCTCTTTCTGACTTGCTTCACTAGGTGTGACTTTTCAACTCAGAGGGCCTCAAATTTCAGCCATTTGTGTCAGACTCCCAAAGGCCACTGTGTGCGGACCTTTTTCAGGGCCCTTTTTGTCGAGAAAAGAATGCCAATTTCCTGCTGATGGTCCTCTGTACCAGTCTGGGACCAAATGGCAAAAGTGGCTTGGGTCAGGGATGGTTTCGCAATCTTTAGGTGGTAGTCTCTTACTCGGTTCCCTACTTTTCAGAATAGTTCCTCTCGCCTGTCCTTTACCAGGGCTTTAAATTTGGAAACTCTCCGAAGTTGGAAACTCTCTAGTTTAATATCTTTGTCAAATATACTTCATGTTGGATGTTGGAGCTAGAAGCATCTTTGCCTTGGATGTGTGTGATAAGTGAGGGTACCTAAGCATCTAAATATATAGACTTTCAACCAGGCTCCCTATTTTAAGCCCCATGCTTTACCCCAACTTTTACTGCACCTGATGCTTCTAATTCCTGACTGTATTAGTTTGCTAGGGTTGGGATAAAAAACTACCACAGATTGGAAGGCTTGAACAACAGGCTTTTATTTTCTCACCTTTCTGGATGCTGGAAGTCTGAGATCAAGATGTTGGCAGTGTTGTTTTCTTCTGAGGCCTCTCTCCTTGGTAGATGGCTGTTTTCTCTCTGTATCTTCACATGGTCTTCCCTTTGTGTGTGTCTCTGTCCTAATCTCCTCTTCTTACAAGGATATCAGCTGTATTGGACTAGGGCCCCCCTAATGACCTCGTTTGAACTTAATTACCTTTTTAAAGATCCTATCTCCAAATACAGTCACATTCTGAAGTACTGGGGTTAGGACTTCACCATAGGAATTTGAGGGGAGGGGCAGGATACAACTCAACGCATAACACTGAACTTTTAGAGATTCAACAACTTAGTTTGCTTGTTGTTTTCTTCCTCTCTGTGACTATTTGATATTCATATTTCTCAGTTCTGGTAATATCTTTACCTGCTTTCCAGCTTTTGAAACAGTCTTGACATCTCTCTGTTGGATTACCTGTTATTAACTTGACAGCATTACCTCTCTTTTACAGTTCCCTCTGTGTCACAGGGAAGAAGCCTAGAAGTACATTTCCAAGAATCTCTTTCTTAGTGCTTTTCTAATGAGAGGTACCCACAAAGAATTCAGAAGACAAAAGAGAAATTGTTATTCTCTGGCAGCTATTGTGGGCAGATGGGTGAGCAGACAGTAAACTTGAAGTTCTCAGTATCTCCTAGTCAAGGACTATAAATCACTCCTTTTAATTCCACTGTTAGCTGGGAAGACCATAGGTTCTCCCAGAGCTACTGAGCAGGGCTGGGATTAGGGTGAGGTGAGCAGGGTGGTGTCGTGCAAATGCACGATCAGACTGTTTTCTGTTTAAAATTTTTAAATTAAATTCTTTTTTAATTAAAAAATTCTGTTTTAAAATTCTGACATTTTTTTCACCATGGATTTTTTTGCATTGTTTGCTTTTTAAAAAATATTGCATTAAAATATTCTTTATTTTGATAAGTGAGTTGTGATGGTTAATTTTAAGTGTCAACTTGACTGGGCTAAGAGATGCCCAGATAGCTGGTAAAACATGATTTCTAGGTGTGTCTGTGAGGGTGTTTCTGGAGGAGATTAACATTTGAATGAGTAGACTGAGTGCAGAAGATCCACCCTCACAAGTGCAGCTGGGCATCACCCACTCCACTGAAGACCTGAATAGAACAAAAAGGCGGAGGAAGGGTAAATTTGATTTTTTTGCTGGAGCTGGGCCATTCATCTTCTCCTGCCCTTGGACATCATCACCCTGGTTCTTGGGCCTTCAGACTCAGACTGGGAGTCACACCATTGGCCCCATTCTCAGGTCTTCAGAGTCAGAATGAATTATACCACCAGCCGTTCTGGTTCTCTGGCTCACAGACAGCAGATTGCAGGACTTCTCAGCCTTCACAACCATGTGAGGCAAGTCCTATAATACATATATACATATCTACTCTGTTAGTTCTGTTTCTCTGGAGAACCCCTAGCACATGAGTGTTTTGGTATCCTCTTAAAGTCTGTATCGAAGGTGACTGCCTCACTAGTCTCAACCTATACTTGGCTCTGCCCTTGGTAGGTACAGAGCTGCCAGGTTGCTCCTGAGATTCTCTCGCTTTGGTGCTGCAGGGTGAGACTGGTGACAGTGGCTTGCCTGCCCTGCATTCCCCAGCTTTACATTGGTGGGGTAAGCCTTACATTTCCCCTTCCTAATCAAAACACACAGAGTGGCTTCTGTTTTGATAGAACTTTGATTTACACAATCTTTCATTGACTGTATTCTCCTTTCTTAATCTCTCTTTTGTAGATTTATATCTTTTTTATTCGCTTATTTTCTCTCTCTCTCTCTCTCTCTCTCACACACACACACACACACACACACACACACACACATCCTACCTACTGGATCTGTTTCTCTGTAGAACCCTGACTAACACAAAGCGTTAGTGTTAGTGATATCACTTGATATCAACATGACTTATCTCTGAGTGATGTCAGCCTTCATCAACACTTGGTTTAGGTAGTGTCTGCTCCATCACAAATTTACTATTTCCCCTTTCCCACACTTTGTTCTTTGGAAGCAAGTCATGAAGTCTAGCCCACACTCAAGGGGTAAATGTATTTAAAAATAAAACCTCCTATCATTGCAGCAAGTAGAAAATCAGTGTTGCTATAAATAGAGGGTGAATGTAAAAATGAATAGAGGAAAACAAAACAATATAATTAAAATCTATCTAGATACTTGTTCAGTTATCCAATCATAACAAATTACCCACAACTTAATGGGTTAAAACTCCACAACAATTTATTTTGCCTGTGAATCTGCAGTCTGGGCAGGGCTTGTCAGGGAAGTCTTGTCCTTGCTCCATGGACATCACCCCAGGGCCCAGAGCTTCAGGCTTGATCCCTTTCCATGTGACCCTCTCAGTGTGGCTTGGGCTTCCTCACAGCATGGTGGCTGGGTTCCCAGGATGAACATTCTGAGAGAGAGACAAATGGAAGGTATATACCTTTTATAATATGGCCTCAGAAGTCACATAGTTTCACTTTTGCTGAATTCTATTAGTCAGGGCAGTCACAGAAGCTCACCAAGTTTCAAAAGGGAGGGGATATAGATTCTACTTTTGATGGGCTTGATGGGGAGCAGCAAGGTCCTCAAAGAGCATGTGGAGTAAGAACTACAAACTACACCATTACTCCTGCTTGCTGAAGGCTCTGAACTTGTTTTAAAAAGGAGAGAAAGAAAGAGATTAACAAGTGGTGGAGAGGTTTACAAAACATACTAGCACCACACTGAGACTTTTCCTTTCAAAAGGAAATGAATGACAGGAACATACTTTGCTTATAATGTATGGATGAGTCTATATAGCTACCCTGAACTTGCGTTTCCTTGACATATGAAGCCTTTTCATGTCCTGTGTCATTACACATGTGATTTTCTCTTCTTAAATTTCCTTTACTCCTTTCTTTGCATAGAAAACTTATTTTCTTTCTTCCAAACCCAGCTTCACTCTCTGAGGCACGAACAGCATCTTGTTTATTCTAGCCCTTAATTAACCCTTGCATTATAATTTCTCTGAGAGCCATTCGGCTTCCCAACTTCACTCACTACATTTTGAATTCCTAAACTCATAGGAACCACATGTTATTTGTAATTGTAAGTTTTTGGCCATTTTATCTCTGCCTATAACACTTCATCTCCATACTACATTTCCTATCCGGTCCACTCCTATTCATCCTTAAAAACCCAGATTGACTAACACTTTCTAAATGCAGTGTTCACTATCTCCTCCCAATTGAGTTATTAACTTCCTCTCTGTACTGTCACAGGATTTCATTTGTATTTCTATGGCAATGTCCAGGTGTTACAGTGTAATTCATTAGATGGTATGTCAGCCTTTGAGGGCAGGGACTAAGTTAAATCATCTTTGCTTTAGACCAATTCCCCAGAACCAGACCCCAAGATGAGAACTCATGTGTAAGTGGTTTTTAAGGAAGAGCTCTTACAAGAAACTATGTACTGTCTTCCTTGGTTTCCCAAGTCTGATTCTGAAGCTCTTCTGACAGTTCTGTGAGCTGTTTGATATCCATCCTTCCAATAAACTCCCTTTCTGTTTAAGTTAGCTGAAAGTAGTTTATATTGTTTGCTACCAAGAACTTGTGATGAGTATACCGGTCAAAGGATATAAAAGCATATGCTCATTTCTGTTGGTGCCCAGAGGCATTTGATAAGATTCAAGATCCATTTCTGATAATAACACTTTCTGAAGTAGAAACAAATGGATACTACTTTAATGCAATAAATAATATATCTCTCAAACCAAAAGTAAGCACCATGCTTAATGGTGAAGCATAATGTCAGGAACAGTGCAGGCTTTCCCACTCTCACTGCTATTACTTAACAGCGTTCTAGAAGGGCAATTAGACAAGAGAAAGGAACAAATGAGGTACAAATATTTTAAAGGAAGAGGCCAGGTTACTATTTCATGCATTGATACTAATTCCTGAAAAACACAAGAGAATTAACTGAAAATTATGAGAAACAACTAAAGTACATCAAGGTGGTTGGTTACAAAAATAATTTTGTCCTAGAGATAAACAACAGAAAATATAATGGCACAAAAATATCCCATTCATAATAGCAAAAAACAGGAACAAACTTATTAATGTTACACAAACCTATGGAAGGAAACTGTAGTACTCTGAGGGACGTGGAGAGCCCTTGTCTAATTTTTAAAAGATATACTTTATTCTCAGGTAAGAAGATAAATATTATGATGATGTCAATTTTCCTTAAAGTAATCTATATAAATAATCCCCCCAATAATTAAATTCATCTGAGAGAATAAGTGAACAGCCAATAAAATACTAGGAGGTATTGCCCTACCAAACATTTCAATATATTCTATATATTATCATGGAATATAAAGACACATCAATGAGAAGAGAATTATTAAAAACCCTAAATGTATGTGAAGTTTAGTATGTGATAAAAAGTGGTATTTTGAAGCAGTGGAAAAAGGTTAGATTAGAAAAAAAAAAGGTGCTGGGACAACTGGCTAGCCACGTGAGTGGGGAAAAAAGCAAGATCCTTACCTCATTTCCTTCACAAAAATAAATTCCAGGTGGAACCAACATTAACAGTAAGAAAAAGAAAAAAAATAGAAACCATAACAGCACTAAATGAAAACAGAGATGAGTATTCTTTTATATATATATATATATATACATTTATTTATTTATGTTTTGGCTGAGTTGGGTCTTCGTTGCTGCATGCGGGCTTTCTCTAGTTGTGGCGAGCGGGGGCTACTCTTCACTGCGGTGCACGTGCTTCTCATTGCGGTGGCTTCTCTTGTTGCAGAGCACAGGCTCTAGGTGCGCAGGCTTCAGTAGTTGTGGCATGTGGGCTCAGTAGTTGTGGCTCCTGGGCTCTAGAGCGCAGGCTCAGTAGTTGTGTCTCACAGGCTTAGTTGCTCCATGGTATGTGCGATCTTCCCTGTCCAGGGCTCGAACCCATGTCCCCTGAATTGGCAGGCAGATTCTTAACCACTGTGCCACCAGGGAAGCCCAGATGAGTATTCTTATGATCTTGGAGTTCCTAAGCATGTTAAAAAAGAAAGAAAGAAAGAAAGAAATCTTTATAGAAAAAAATTGATCAATCTGACTATATAAAATAATTTAAATTCTCTATTTGATATAAAGATACTGCAAATATGGTGAAAGGTAAATAACCAAATGAAATTGCATAGACCAAGGAATAACTCATATACAAAGTACTTTTACTGATCAACATTTATAAAAGGAACACACCAAAGAAAAAATAGGCAAATGATGTGTACAGGTAAATCACAGCAGCAAAAATACAAATTGCTAACTAAAAGGCATTATTAGTCGTTTTCTTGATTGCAAACAATGGAAACTGACACTAGTTAGTTTCAGCAATAAAGCAATGTATAGGAAGCCTATTAGGTTAGCTTGCAGAATAAACAGAGCTGGAGAAACAGGCTTGGACAGAAACGTAGGTAGGCAGACACCAGTAAGAACTTGCCACTAGAGCAGCCAGCTGGACACTCACTGCCTCCATCATTGGCACTGCCACCACTGGACCTTCTGCTGAATATAGAGCCACTAGATTCACTAATTATCTCCAACTAAGCTTGTATCTATACATCCAGAGCCAAGGTTCAGGTGGGAGCACCTGACTGGTCTTTCTTAGGTGATCTTCCTGGGCTCTAGCTTCCAGGGGTGGGAAGGCAAATACTTTCTCCCCATCCCCTGCTCAGTTTTCATAATGGAGTTTGAATTGTCCTGTCTAATTTGGTATCCTCTTCAAAAAGGAAGTCTGTTTAGATGTTGGATGGTAGAAGACCAGAACATGTTGTTCAACTTCACTCCTACAGATAAAAGTACATTAATACGCCATCATTTTTTTCATTGAATTTGCCAATGTGAAAAAGACTGAAAAACTCAGTACTGTCTAGGGTTTGGGTAATGTGCACACCCCATTCATTGTTGACAGGATAAAACCTTTCTGGAGGTGAGCTTGACATACTAGGTGTCAAAATATGAAATTTGCATACCCTTTGGCCCAAGGTGTCAGCTTAAGTAGATAGTTGCAGGGATGGACCAAATTTAGATCACAACACTACTCACTGCACTGTTGTTTCTAATTTGTTGTTTCCCTAGTTTGGGGGTAAGGGGTGGGTATAGAGAGTGGAAGATTTACTATAGAATGTTGTTTGGGGTGGGTCTTAAAGAAGGACCATCTGAGTGCTCCAACTAGGAATTCTTTTCCAAGCCTATTCTGGTCAAGCTGGGATAGGATGGCTTTGGAGCCCTTTGGGGACCAATAAGCCTGGAGTGGAATGGTAAAAGGGGCCAGATTTGGAAGAGGGTTCATATGTCTCATTAAGGAGTTCAGATGTTGTTTAGATATACTGCTGCCAAATAATCAATATGCTATACAATGGCTACCTTACTAATTATCCAGTAATGGGTAAGAGGAGACTCTGTTGGGTTGAAGTCTATACCTTAGGGCAAGTGACAGATTGTAAGCTGACTTCCAATATGGTAAAATTAGTGTCATGACTGAGACTAATGCCAAGAGAGCCTGCAGAAGGGACACCTCCTGGAGCAGGTGACACCTAAGATAAGACTCTAAGGATGGGGAGCACTTGTGTAAATGAAGAGGCCCAGGGAAAGGTGTTTGGCATACAGAATACATCTTGAGCAAAGGCCCATGGGTCTGGATCAAATTGCATGAGGGTATGGGGGAAGAACAAGACATTCCATAATGCTGGACTAGAAGCAGTGATTGGAGGACACTCCCACGTGAGTAACATCAGAGAGAACTGTATTTTACTGGACTCTGGTGACCAAGGAAACCAGCCTCCAATTACTGCTGAACTATAGCAACTACATTTTGGATTTCAGCTACATGTTGGTGGGAAAAGGTGGGAGTGACAACTAGGTGGTACTGGGCTAGGGGAGGGGGCAAAGTTCAAAGGGGTGTGGTGAACCATAGTTTGCCCCCGCTGTGTGGTGGTGCTAAGGAGGTGCTAAGGTGCCCTAATTTCTTCAAAGCACATGATAGCCATGGGATGCTGAGTAGCTGGCTCGGACAAGTGAGGAAAATGGAAAGGAGGGCCCAGGCAATGTGGTCATATTTTGCCTAAGGCTCCAGTATAAAGAAGAGGAGCAGGGTGGTAAATTTCCACTGGTCTTTGACCACTCTCCGTTTTATAAATTAAAAAAAAAGAACTCTTGTTAATACCCACTGTCTGCCAGGCATGCATGTAAAGGAAGGAATGATGTTCTGGAAAGCAGCTGTCAGGACAGTCAAGTGGACAAGGTGCATTGGTGGACAAGGCCAAGGATTGTTTGCAGCAGCTAAAAGAAAACCCCATCTCGGGCTTCCCTGGTGGCGCAGTGGTTGGGAGTCTGCCTGCCGATGCAGGGGACACGGGTTCATGCCCCGGTCTGGGAGGATCCCACATGCCGCGGAGCAACTAGCCCTGTGAGCCACAATTACTGAGCCTGCGCCGTCTGGAGCCTGTGCTCCGCAACGAGAGGCCGCGATAGTGAGAGGCCCGCGCACCGCGATGAGGAGTGGCCCCCACTTGCCGCAACTAGAGAAAGCCCTCGCACAGAAACTAAGAGCCAACACAGCCATAAAAAAAAAAAGGCAAAATTCCTTTTAAAAAAAAGTGATAAAAAAAAAAAAAAAAGAAAACCCCATCTCAACCAATTCCAGATCTGTCTTGGGTTTGAATTCCCCAGTTCTAATTAAAGTGACTCAATATCTCAGTTTGGGTTCTCCTTAGATCAGAGCCTGAGACAAAGACCTGGGTGCAGATAGTCTGTTTGGGAGGTGATCCCGGAAGCAGGACTGAGGGAGTAGGAAGACTGAGACAGGGAAGTAAAGAGATCTAGAAAAGGGTGCATTATTGAACTGGTTACTATGGAGGGCAACTGGGGCTCAGTCTTGCTGGAGACTCTGTGAAGAACTCTGTTGGATGCACCTCACAGTTGTCCATCCAAAGGATGGGAGGCTGGGATGTTTTTCCACCAGCTGATATTTCCCACTGGTTGAAGGTTGCCCCTGCTTAGGGGAGGGGGCTTATTAATTCCACTCCACCTAGTGAGTTCCCTGGCGTTAGGGAGAATCCTCAAGCAGAAAAGCAAAGAAACAGCAGGCTTTTGAAGTGGCGGGGGTGTGTGGGGGGTGTGGTGGGTGGTGGGTGGCAATGAATTACACAGTTTATAGCTGAGGCTGAAATTGGAGATAGGCTCAGGGCATAAGACGTGAGGGATGAAAAGCTGTTGCTATGCTCAGTTTCCTTCTAAGACAGTTTATTCATTCAACCAAACATTTATTAGAACTATGGTCAGTGCTGGGCATCTATGGTCAGCAAAAGAGAGCTAATCTCTGCCTTAAGAGCTGACAGTCTTTTGCGGATTTTGAGCAAGTGTGATTGGTGCTATGGACATGAGTCCAAAATGGAGAAGTGCTAAAATAAATAAACAAATAAATAAAGTCAGCATAGGGAAGCAAAGCTTGGGGGCTAACTCCCAAGTTAGATTGAAATCTACAGAGAGAGCCCACAGCCCCAAGACCCTTCCCATATAATAGAAACAAGCAAGCAAGCAAACAAACAAACTTTCAGCATAATGGCTGATATTGTGATAAAATGTTGTCAAACTGCTTGAAATTTCACCAAAAGCTCTTCCTTTTCTTGTCCCTTCCTCCGCCACAATTTCATGTTTGAAAAAATTTAAACACGTCTGCAAGGTGATTTGGGGACTAGTGCAAAGAATCCACTGGGTGTCAGCATAAGGGTCCTGCTTACTGCGGGGTGGGAGGTCAGAGGCAAAAGCCATTTACTTTGAAATACGGTGTAAGGTGGGATTTATGTTTTGAAAGAGGAAAGGCTCTCCTTTCCCTGATTTCTCCGTTCTGCAGTAACCAGGACTCAGGCGAAGGGTTAGCAAAGAGGAGAATCTACAGAGAGGAGGTCATAAACCAGTGGATCTGGCAGCACAAAGATGTACTTTTTTGGGGTTTTTTTGCACTATTTTCTTCTTTTTTAATTGAACCAACATTTAAAAATAGGATTTCCACCTTCTCTTAAAGAATCAGATGATCTGAGCCCTCATTTCTGCATGGGAACAATTGGCTGGAGCTGAGTGGCAGCCACCCCCTTCAGAAGGATGTTGATTTGCAATTTGCCGGAGTCCTTGCCATTCCTTATATTCTCCGCAACACTAAGTCAAGTCACTTAAAGTAATAATAGTATGATTGAAACACCAGAATTCTTCATTCGCTGATAGGACCACCTGATAGGACCCACCTATATTTGTGGGTCTGTGACCTTTTGTTTAGAAGGCAACTCTAGGGGCTTTGAAACATACTTGGGTTTGAAATGGGTAAGAGTCTACCAATCTCAAAGGAATTGAATGGAAGACTGAAGGAGAGATTGCCTGCTTAGCGCAATGCTTGTAACGGCAGCTATTATCAGCATCCACTAACAAGAGAGCACGGAGAAACCCTGTTAGTTTCACACTTCGTCGTACTCCTAGCGTCTAGGACCGTGCTTGGCACTAACAGTAACTGTTGAATGAATGAATGAATGATGGTAGAGCTCAGGGGGGTCTGAAAAGGAAGGTATTCTGATAATATAGTTTCACCGCGACCCCAAAGTGCCGCCTGGAAGACAAGCCTGGCCGAAACGTGCCAGGCTCTGCGATGGCGTTCGAGTGGGCAAGTAGACCGTCGGGGTCCCTCGGGAGCCTGGCGGGGCTGGCTTGCCCAGGATCGGTCAGGGCCATGTCCATCACCTCTTCCAGAGTATGGTAAGGGGGCGTCCTGATTCCTGCACTTTCCCAAGGCCTCCACCATCAGATCAGTCAAGACGGAGTCCCACCCCGGGGCGTCCACCACCCAACGCTAGCCCAGCGCTAGCCCAGCGCTACCCCGCGGCGCCTGGACCTTGACCACACTAGACATGGCCTCCCTCGGGCTTCACGGAGCAGTACCGCGCCCGGAGCCGCCAGTCATCGCGTCTGGCTGGGGAGGCAGCTCCGTTCCCGGAGTCAACATGGCGGCCGTGGCGGCTTCAGCGCGGGGCGGGGGCGCTGGGAGGCGGGTCACGTGAGCGGCCCAGCTGGGCGGATCTCGCGCGCTCCCGCCCGCCCCGCCGGCCGCGGCTCGCTTGCTGGCTCCGCGGCGCTCTGAGGTGTGTGGGGCGTCGAGACCCCCGTCCCGGTGAGGCGCGGCGCGGCGGGATGCGGCGGCGGCCGTGGCGGGGACGCGGGCCGGGCGGGCGGACGCGGTGATGAGCGTCGGCGGCCACCGCCATGTCCAAGGTAACGGCGCCCGGGCCCGGGCCGCCGGCGGCGGCAGCGGGCGGGAAGGAGAAGCGCTCCTTCAGCAAGCGGCTGTTCCGGAGCGGCCGCGCGGGCGGCGGCGGCGGCGGCGCTGGGGGCCCCGGGCCGGCCGCGCCCTCCTCGCCCTCGTCGGCGCGCTCGGTGGGTAGCTTCATGAGCCGCGTCCTCAAGACGCTGTCCACGCTCTCGCACCTTAGCTCCGAGGGCGCCGCCCCGGATCGCGGCGGCCTCCGCAGCTGCTTCCCGCCCGGGCCCACGGCCGCGCCCACGCCGCCGCCGTGCCCGCCGCCGCCCGCCTCGCCCGCGCCGCCCGCCTGCGCCGCGGAGCCGGTGCCCGGGGTGGCGGGGCTCCGGAACCACGGCAACACGTGCTTCATGAACGCCACGCTTCAGTGCCTCAGCAACACCGAGCTCTTCGCCGAGTACCTGGCGCTCGGCCAGTACCGGGCGGGGCGGCCCGAGCCCTCGCCTGACCCCGAGCAGCCCGCGGGGCGCGGCGCGCAGGGCCACGGTGAGGTCACCGAGCAGCTGGCGCACCTGGTGCGGGCCCTCTGGACCCTGGAGTACACCCCGCAGCACAGCCGCGACTTCAAGGTGAGCCCCTGGGGCACCCGCCTGCCCAGAGCTTCCTTCCCCGCTTCCGTCGCGGCTGGAGGACTGATGCTCTGGTTGCCTAAGGAAAGAGGAGCGGGCCGCGAGTCCGGGCAGATGGCGCTGATTGCGAGGGACAGTCCTTCACTCATTCATGCATCGCGCATTTGTAAGGGCTTGGTACGTGGCGGGCCCTTTGATGGGCTCAGGGGAGGGATGGGACAGTGGGCAAGACTGTCTGCCATCCTGGAACTTACATTCTTGGGGGTGGGAGTGTTGAGCTTGGGTTCAAATCCTTGTTCTGCCACTTACTAGCGGTGTGACCTCGGGCAGGTTACTCTACCTCTCTGTGCCACAATTTCCTCATCTGGTACCTACCTCATAGGTGGTTGTGAGCTGCTAACAAGTTGATATGTTGGGTTGAACCCTGTGAAGTTACCCACTGTTGACCGTTCTGACTTACAGATTGGCACTTTTATAGCATTCAGCCTGGTATGTAAAATGCTTCCATTGTGTGCAGTGCTATGAGTATTTGCTGCCATTATTATTTTTAGTATTAAAAACTTTTAACAAATTAAAGAGGTGGTACCAGACAGTGGTTTGAAGGAAGTAACACCTGGTGATGTGACTGATGTGCTGGCAGGGTATGTTACATGGGTTAGCGTGACTTCTCGGAGGAGGTGATGTTCTGAGACTTGAGTAACCACAGGGAAGACCAGCCTTGAGGAGCTCAGGGGAAAGCGGTCCCCAGGCGTAAGGCAAGTGTGGACACCTTGAGACGGGAAAGAGCCTGGTGTACTTGACCCGCATTGTAGCTCCGGGATGGGCAAATTCTTTCTGTAAAGGGCTGCATAGCAAATGTTTTAGGCTCTGCTGGTCAAGATGCAAACCCGAGGATATTATGTAGATACGTATATAACAAGAAAAGACACATTTCTACACATTTTTTATTGCCTAAAATAAAAATGTTATAGTAATTGAGTACAATATTTTGTAATACAGGTCTACTAATGGGAAGCATGGGACTCTTTTTTTGGAGAGTACAACGTTTAACTTAATTGGAGTTCAAAATTAATGTTCCCTGTTGTCAAATTGATTACAAGTATTCATCTCTCCAAATCATTCGTAGCTCATAGGCCATACAGAAACAGGCAGTGGGCTAGATGTGGCCTTGGGTCCTTGTTGTGAGTGCCTGCGCACTGAGAGCGGAGTGTGAGTGGTGGGCTGGGGCCAGGTGGTGTAGGATCATAAATTTAGGCTGTAGTACAAGGAAATGGGCTCTTACTCTAAGCAATAAGGGGAAGATGATTTGGGATTGTATAAGGGATACTTTTAGGTGGGAAATGGATATAAATAGAACTAAATAGAATGAAATCACACAATAAGAAAGTTAATTCCTTTTCTGTTCTCTTCCTGTCCTGATCATGCCCAAGAGAAAGTCTCAGCTTGGTGGTTAGCTTGTCTTTAACACCTCTTGCTCACTCCCCCACCTTTTTTATTTAAATTTGTTTATTTATTTTATTTATGTATTTTTGGGCTGTGTTGGGTTGTCCCGGCTGTGCGCGGGCTTTCTCTAGTTGCGGCAAGTGGAGGCTACTCTTCGTTGCTGTGCGCGGGCTTCCCATTGCAGTGGCTTCTCTTGTTGTGGAGCATGGGCTGTAGGCGCACAGGCTTCAGTAGTTGCAGCACGCAGGCTCAGTAGTTGTGGCTCGCGGGCTCTTGAGCGCAGGCTCAGTAGTTGTGGCGCACAGGTTTAGTTGCTCCGTGGCATGTGGGATCTTCCCGGGCCAGGGCTCGAACCCGTGTCCCTTGCATTGGCAGGCAGATTCTTAACCACTGTGCCACAAGGGAAGCCCCTTTTTTGAAAAAAATAGTGAATAAGCTTAAAGTTTAGAGATCTGAATAGGCAACAGTAGCTAGAATTTAATAAGGTTATGTCTTCATTGGATTTGTCTTTACATTTGTCTTTTTTAAAATAAATTTATTTATTTTTGGCTGCGTTGGGTCTTCGTTGCTGCGTGCGGGCTTTCTCTAGTTGCGGCGAGCAGGGGCTACTCTTTGTTGTGGTGCGCGGGTTTCTCGTTGTGGAGCACAGGCTCTAGTTGCATGGGCTTCAGTACTTGTGGCACGCAGGCTCAGTAGTTGTGGCTCGCGGGCTCTAGAGTGCAGGCTCAGTAGTTGTGGCGCATGGGCTTAATTGCTCTGCAGCATGTGGGATCTTCCTGGACCAGGGCTCGAACCCTTTGCATTGGCAGGCGGATTCTTAACCGCTGCGCGACCAGGGAAGCCCTGTCTTCTATTTATGGCAAATGGTACTGTCATTCCATTGGTGCTATGAAGTTTCTTTCTAAAATACACTTATTTAAGTATGAGTAAATGATTTGATTAAAATGTAAATTGGTCAGCTATCTAAGGGAATCAGCTTGGTTGAGGACCTACTGTCTTACTGAGGAACAACACTGCCAAGGTCCACTCCTCTCCATTAAATACATTTTACTTACATGTTATTTATATTTATTTATGTTCTACCCTGTTTTTCTCAAAAAGAAAAAAAATGGTTGTTGTTTGATCTTGGAAATTTGAATGGAAATACTTGACTGGGATAGGGACTGGAAAAAAAGAGATTCATGTCAGAGATCTCAAAATAAGAAAGTAGGAGGGAATGGCAGCCAGCCAGATACTATCGGTCTTTTTCTTTTTGTCTATCTGTGCCTGCAGGTAGCCACAGCAGTTGCAGACTTTTCAAGGTCACAGCCTACTGTTTTAAGTTTGGTTTTCCATTCTTTTCCAAAATGTGAAAATCAATTTCTACAGCATTTTTGTATGTGAACACTTCCATTGCTTTTTAAGAGATTGTGTTTACTTTTTTATCAATTAAAAAGCTGTAACAGAATTGGGTCAATAATTCTAGAAAAGCATGCTTTGGCAAAGTTGAACAGATTCTTAGAGGCCTTGTTTTTTTTTTCTGAATTTTATTTTATTTATTTTTTTATACAGCAGGTTCTTATTAGTTACCCATTTTATACATATTAGTGTATATATGTCAATCCCAATCTCCCAATTCATCACACCACCACCCCTACCCTGAGGCCTTGTTTTTAAAAAATGTAATCTTCTGAACCGTTAGTAGATTTCACTTTGCATTCATTCAGTCACCTCCCTCTGTTGAAGGTTTATTCAGTCAGTTAGGAATGCCTTCAGCACCAGAAAGAAGAAGCCCTAACGATGGTGCCTTAAGCAATAAAGATGTTGAATTAACTCAC
Source organism: Mesoplodon densirostris (assembly GCF_025265405.1). Taxonomy (NCBI): domain Eukaryota; kingdom Metazoa; phylum Chordata; class Mammalia; order Artiodactyla; family Ziphiidae; genus Mesoplodon; species Mesoplodon densirostris. Next base: position 49,598,151 of record NC_082676.1, read on the forward strand.
CTGTAAGAAGTCTGGAGGTAGGTGGTTCTAAGGTGGTGCAGTGGCTTTATGGGCCCAGCTAGGACCCATACCATTCTGTGTTTCCATTCTGTTGTCCTTAGCTATCAGTGACCTTTTGTCCTTAATGTTTGTCACCTCAGGGTTTTCTACCCAGTCAATCCAGGAAGTCATTAGGGAAATAAAAGTTCTTCCAGAAGCCCCCTCAACAGGCTTCTACTGACATCTCATTAACTATAATCATGTCACTTGACCACCCCAGTTGCCACGGAGGCAGGAAGGTGGTATTTGGGTTTTCCTGCCTTAATAGAAGAGATGAGTAAAGGAGGGGATTGCCTTGTAGGCAGCCCACCAAAGTGCTTCGCCTACCATGTGCCAGGCACTCTCACGTGGGGGAAGACACTGTGCCTGCCTGTGAGCCACAAAGGAAGTTGAAGCACCAAGCAAGAGGATGCGGGCACACCAGTCACCACGCCCCCCTCACCTGCTGGTGGCACACATTGATATTTGAGGCAGATACTCTTTTCTACTCTTCTTGAGCTCACATTCAGCCTCAGAATCCTGTTGAATTCTGGGCTCCAGGCAGCCACTACCAGTTGGCAGAGGAGATAAAACCAATTTGCCATCTTGAGATAATTTGCCTTGAGGTCTCGAAAAGCACTTAGTATGTCTTTGCATGTACTTTTATCGTCCTGAAACTTCTTTAAGTTCCTAACAATTTTGTTTGTAAGATTTTCAATTCGGATTCTAACCACATTGATTTCAGCTTTAGGAGCTTGCCAGGTAAATGGATTTTTGGTTTTGGATGAGCTAGATGGTTGTTATGGTTGGATTTTCATTTTCCAGAATGAAAGAAGTTGACTGGTCCAATCTTGGTAAGCTTTAAGAAACTTCTCTAGCTGCCGCTTATATCTTTTGCTTTTTTTGTGCAGTCCTTTTTCTCCTGCTGATAAAGTAGTGGTTGTCAACCAGGGCACTTTTGCCTCCCCTACCCCCTCACTTATGGGGACATTTGGTGATGTCTGGAGACACATACTTGGGTGTTACAACTGGGGTGGGGTGCTGCTGGCAACTAGTGGGGAGACTCCAGGTTTGGGGCTAAGTGTCATACAACATGCAGGACAGTATCCCTCAAAAAGGATTATCCAGCCCCAAATGTCAGTAGTGCTGAGGTTAAGAAACTGTTGGAGGAATGTTTTGAACTTCCTTAGTGCAAGTTTTCCGTACTTACCCAGCCTTTAGTGGTTATCTTGTTACTTTTTCTTCGCTGTGTTTGCTGCAGCACTAGAGTAAAGGTTGGACTTTACTGGCAGGATCCTTGGATCACTGTCTTAGTAAAACTATGACAGTAAGTAAATCATTTTGAAACCTGAATGCTCAATATGCTGCTTTAAGAGGAAATAAGCCTATTGTCGTAACTTTAATAGGATGCTAGCTTGAGTGCTCCAGGTTCCTACAGATGCTTTCTGATTTCTAGTACTCGGTGCCCTTTTGCAGCAAGTGAAAGATGGAAGGTCATCTTTCAAGTAACAAAGATAGGTTTTATAGCAGCAGTTTTCAAACTGTGCTTCCAAAGAACAACTAGAATAGAGTCATCTACTGATAAAAGAAATGTGGGGACTCCTTTCAAATTTGCAGGAAAACAAAAAGTAATTGATGAATCAAATTTTCTCTCCCACATGTTTTTCCTTGAACTTTGGTGCCTGGTGGTGCTTATTTATTAGTGAGAGTTCTTGGGTTACAAAGGGAGTATATGTGTGTAAATGAATAGTGGCAGACAAGCTAGCAATCAGGGGCTTCCGCTGGCTCAGTTTCACACCTTACTTTGTCATGGACTCATGCTGGGGAGCTCTGATTTTATGCTGCAGACCTATGATAAAAGTTTTCCTCGTTTGTGTGAAGCTGTTTACTACATTGACATTTCACAGTGGTTCCCAAGAAGTGATCTGATTTTAGGGTGTCCCTCAAATTAATTTGAAAAATAGGAAAAAAAAAAAGAAATTGTGTTGGTCACATTCAGATTTGTGATGGTATTAAATTGAAAGTATGTCTCCTCCTGGTCTGTTCTCGTCTGTCAAATGCTGTCAGTTCTGTTTTAGTGAAGTTCCACATCTTTGAAGGAGAAGGGCGGTGAGAGAATCATCAAATTTTAGACTTGGAAGGAGACGTGGGTGAGATGCGAGTGGTCCTCAGCCTTTCTGGATGAGGAAACTAAGTTCACCTGCTGGCTAGAGGCTGAGGGAGCAGAACCAGAGTTCTGACCACCCCCCGCGATGCCGATGCATGCACTGAGCCTTGGTTCTGAGGTCGTCTTATCAGCACAACCACTGAAGCGACAGGTCTCAACATAAAACATAAATAGGGAGGGTGGACGTGATGAATTGAAACATGTAGCATTTTTTTTCCTCTAAGTTTGCGGTGCTAAATCGTAGTGAAAATAAGGTCAGCTGCAGCTAGCTTTATATATGTGCTGTTGCTCCTGAGACTTAGGCACTTTTGGGAAGACTTCCTTAAAAAATTATCCTTTCAGACCATTTAAATGCATATGTAAACACATCTTTTACATTGATGGGCTTATACTCTCCATAGAGTTCTGTAACTTGCTTTCCCTTATGCCCCTATACTGGACTTGAAAATATATCACGGGTAGCCATAGTTTTCATTGTTTTTTGTTAATACATCCAAGTCCACCTCATTCTTTTTAACAGTTGTATAGAAGCCCACTGATGGGTGTTTTGGTTGTATAAAATTTTTAACCATTATAGCCAATCCTTCAACATATATCCAGTCTCCTTTTCTAAGGAGTGGGTCTTAGCTGTGGCGTTGCTGAGTCAGAGGGAACGTGCATTTACACTGTTGATGCACCTCACCAGACTGCCCAGCAAAATCCTGTGTAGGATAAGACTCTGACCCATCCATGCTGCATGCTAGGGCTTCGCCGCTGACACGTGCTTCCTCTTTCAAGTGACTGCCCTATTCTTCAGTTTTCAAACTTATTTTCTTTCACTTAGGTCAGTTTTGTTCCTCTAGGTATGCCTATCCTCCACTCTTCTTAAACATGTATGTCTCACTTTCCAGACATGTCCGCCTGATGTGTGCAGCTTCTTATCAGGTGGTAAAGGGGACTCATGAGAAAGTGCAAGAAAAGCATTGAAGAGGACTAGTTGGGGAATAAAAATACACGGGACAATTATAGACTCATGTTTGCTGACTTAAACCACATTTACGGAGCAATTATTGTGTATAAAGGGACTAGTTTAGGGGAGAGGGTTGGGAATAGAGGATTAAGTATGATGATTATAGGACAAAGTTCTTGCCCTCAGAGAACTTACCAGTTTTATAGGGAAATTTTTTTTTTTTTTTTTTTTTTTCCCGGTATGCGGGCCTCTCACTGCTGTGGCCTCTCTCGTTGCGGAGCACAGGCTCCGGACGCGCAGGCTCAGCGGCCATGGCTCACGGGCCCAGCCGCTCTGCGGCATGTGGGATCTTCCCGGACTGGGGCACGAACCCGTGTCCCCTGCATCGGCAGGCGGACTCTCAACCACTGTGCCACCAGGGAAGCCCTATAGGGAAATTTTTAAAAAATTGTATTGACTGGGAAAGTTCAGTGGGAGTTCAGAGAAGGGTGAAATTGTTGTGAGCTGAAGTGCAAGTAGAGATTCATTCATTTATTGTTGGCAGTTAAGCTTCTACAAATTTATGAATTTATGGAACTCCTAATTCCATGACACGTGCTGTGCTAGTCATTGGGTATATGGGGGTAAACCAAACGGTATGGTAATGTAAAAAAATGGTGCCAGGTCCCGTGATCCATTCCTTCTTGGAACTTTTATTGTTACAGGGTAGGCAGATGTTAAACACACACTGGTAAATGTGAAATTTAAAATTATTAGAGCTAAGAAGGAAAAGATAAGGTGTATGAGAGAGAATGATGGGTGTGGCCAGGCAGGAGTGATAAAATGTATTCAAAAGGCTCTGCAGGGGGCAGGGCTGGGGGTCCATATGAAAGTCTGACAGGCCTTTTTCATGGCTTAGAGAGCTAGGAGGGGTGTGGGATAGATGAGGCTGGAAAAGAAGGTCAGGTAGGCAGAGGCGGATCCTGTAGGACCACCTTGTAGACCAAGATTAGGGGTTTAGATTTGATTCTAAGAGCAGTGGGGAGCTTTTGCAAGTTTTAAGCAGAGTTCTGGCATGATTTCCTTGAAATGTGAAGTGATCATTGAGTCTGAATAGTGACTATAGAGTGGAAGCAGGGAGGCCAGTTCGGAGGTTTTGCGAAGGTGGTGGATGGGATGGAGAAGCGGATAGATTTGATATATATCTGGAGGTAGACTCGACAGGACTTGCTAAAGGATTGATTCTGGGGAAGGCACTGAGGCCGAGGGGAGCAGCCAGAATAACACCCTGGTGTTTGTTTTGAGCAAGAGAGTGATTACTGGTGCTGTGCACTTACTTGAGGAGCAGCAGTTCTGGGGGGATCGGGAGTTCAGTTTCAGATGTATTAAATAGGACACTCATGAGATATCTGGTTGGCAGCTGGATAAGGAAGTCTGGAGTTCAGAAGATTGGGGCTGGCCAGAGATAAAGATATGGGACTCTTTGGTCTATAGGTGGTATTTAAAACTGTGGCACATTGCTTGGAATGGGAATTGAAGATAAATAAGGCTTGGATAGTTAAGGGAAAGAGAGATGCCATTCCATATTGTTGGGGAAATATTCTGCGCAAAGGCACAGCCATGGCACATTGTCTAGGATCAGGGAGGCCACTGGGCTGTCTGCTGTGTGGAATTGATTTGCAGAAGTTTTTTTTAGCCTTGGCACTGTTGACATACCTGGCATTATTGGCTAGATGAGTCTTTGCTGTGGGGGGCTGTCCTGGTGTATTAGGATATTGAGCAGTGTCCCTGTCCTCTACCCACTAGGTGCTGGTAGTACTCCCCTGCACCCACCCCAGTCATGATAATCCAAACTGTCTCCAGACATTGCCACATGTCCCCTGGGGGGCAAAATTGCCCCTGGTTGAGAACCACTGATTTGGAGAGAAGGGCAAATAAATGTAAGATGGCTGAGGGGATGAGAGGGGACAGATGATGGGTGCCCTTGAAAGTCTGTCACAGCAATTTAGCCTTGAGGCTGCAATCAGTAGTGATTCAATTGAGGCTTCTTGAGCTGTGCAGACTCTGATTTGATGAAAAAAGATGTTTTAGAAAAATGGTTCTGATGGTGAGCAAAAACGAATCAGATGGAGGAGAAAGTAAGTGCGTGGAAAGGGCAATCACAGGTGTGACATGAGGAAAAGGAGGAGGAAAGGGTGAATCTAAGAGACGTTTTGGAGGACATCATGACGTCATTAAAGAAACTCCAAGAGATGGAGAGGTAAAGGAAACACCGAGGTTTCAGACCTGGGTGATGGAGAAAATAAGGGGATATCTGACAGAGGTGGAGCAGTCCAAAAAGGGCACTAAGAGCAGAGAAGATCATGAATATAATTTGAACATGTGGGGTTGGGGGTCATAGGATATCTAAGGAGCGTCTTTTTTTTTTTTTTTTTTGCGTTACGCGAGCCTCTCACTGTTGTGGCCTCTCCCGTTGCGGAGCGCAGGCTCCGGATGCACAGGCTCAGGGGCCACGGCTCACGGGCCCAGCCGCTCCGCGGCATGTGGGATCCTCCCACGAACCCGTGTCCCCTGGATCGGCAGGCGGACTCTCAACCACTGCGCCACCAGGGAAGCCCCAGGAGAGTCTTAATAGTTGGAAATATGGTGCGATTTAGAACTAGCTGTGTAGACTTGGATTCAGCTGCATAGAGGTGATAATTGAATCCAGGAGCATTGTGTGTAGTCAGAAGCCCAAGGCCAAGCCCTTGGGGGAAACTAAAAATAAGAGGATAGGAGGAGGGAGGGACTTGTTGGACTTGTTAAAGGGGCAGAGAGATAGGCGGAAAACCAGGAAAGCAGAGTCAGGAAACCTGGCTTATTTAGGTTGACTTCCTGCTCTTAGCCCCGAGTACAGTGTAGAGCTGCAGAAACGTCAGTTTATACCCAGTAAGAGGGGCTTCCCTGGTGGTGCAATGGTGACGAATCTGCCTGCCAATGCAGGGGACACGGGTTCGAGCCCTGGTCTGGGAAGATCCCACATGCTGTGGAGCAGCTAAGCCCATGCGCCACAACTACTGAGCCTGCGCTCTAGGGCCCGCCAGCCGCAACTACTGAAGCCCGCGCGCCTAGAGCCCGTGCTCCGCAACAAGAGAAGCCACTGCGATGAGAAGCCCACGCACCGCAACGAAGAGTAGCCCCCGCTCGCTGCAACTAGAGAAGGCCCGCTCACAGCAACGAAGACCCTACGCAGCCAAAAATAAAATAAATAAATAGATAAATAAATTTTAAAAAATGCTATATACCCATTAAGAATCAAATTCAGGTTGATATATTGTATTCATGATTCATTAAGTCTACAAATTTATCGAGCACATTTTTGTGCTGGTCCTGTGTTGAGAAGCACTGAGCTGTGCCAGGATGAGTGAGATGGTCCATGCCCTTAAGGAATGCAGGGTCTAGAAGGGAAGGCAGGGGTTAAGAAACAATTGCAGAAGGGTAGGATGAGTGCTGTGATAGAGGTATGTATAGAAGTGCCGTGTAGACCCCAGGGAGGGAAGGGAGGCTTGGGGGGGACTGGAGAGATGACACCTTGGCTGTGTCTGGAAGGATTTGGTCGGAATCCTCTAGGTGGATAAGGGGAGAGGTGGGAAAGGCCTTTCCAGGGGAGAAAACCCATCAAGTGCAAAGGCTTAGAACCTCTAACAACTTGGCTTATTCAGAAAATTTCAAGGTCTAGTGTGGTTGGAGCAGAAGGATAGGGTGGTGGATGGGTTGGGGAGGAGGTCACTGAGTGATGCTTTGGGCAAGGTTAGATCTCTGACTTTGTTCTTTGGGTGCCATGTCAGAGAATAGCATCTTGTGAGGGCAGCACCAAGGAATTTCAGACAGGCTTGTGGTATCATTGTCTTTTTCTTTTATTATTTTTCAAAGAATGATCACTCAGAGGCCCAGGGACATTGAGGATGGGGAGGTGATGATGAGAGAGGGCAGGGGCAGAACTGGGGGGTTCAGGGAGAACAGAATATATCTTAGCCTCTTGGAGCCTGGTTACATTTGGGAAACTGAGGCAGCATAAAACTTTTCAGAGGTGCTAAATTCCACTTTAGGCATGTTGTATTTGAGGTCCCATGGTAACTCATGGAGGAAAATACTCAGTCGTGTAGGCTAGAGTTTCGGCTAGAGATTTTTGTTATTAAACTCCCCTTCTGAGTTTTTAAAAATATCTTTCAAGCCAGCAACATAAACTAGCACTAAATCTGTTATTTTGATTTGATCTAGTTTGGTTCTTTACACATATGCAGGGGCAGAGCTTCAACTTGAACTCAGGGCAGTGTGATGATAACATTTATGCTCTCACTGTACTGAGCACATTGCCTTGAAGTGCCATCAGTTTACATTTTTGTACTTGTCCACATACATATATTTTACATAGTTGCTATTATCCTGGCCAGGCCATTTTGTATTATAATTTTTTTTCATGCAACTTATAAAACATTTTTCCATGTTTCTAAATAGTATTCATAATACTGCTTAACGTTTAATGATACATATGGTATCATATTGCTAAGTGATAATTTAATCATCCAGTCCTCTTTTATTGGGCAATTTCCCCCAGACTCTTTTTTATTATAATGAACATGAATCATGTGTATAGCTTTTTGTTTTGTCATGTTATTTATTTAGGATAAATTTCCAAACATGTTCTCAGAGCATCAGAAGCTTATGGACATCTTTTTGACTTCTTATTACAGAAATTACAATGCTGCTAGTTTGATCATAAACCTCACCCAGCCCAGTGAATGGTGCATGTTGGATGCTCACAAACCATTTTTGGAATGAGTTGGATTTTATAATTTAAATTTGTTATTGTCAGTTTATATTCATTCTTTGCTCATTTGTCTATTGTCATTTTTTCCAATTTTTTGTTGTGGTAAAATACACAACATAAAATTTACCCTTTTCGTTGCCTTTAAGTACAGCTCAGTGACATTAAGTACATTCACTGTTGTGCAACCATCAACCACTGTCCATTTCCAGAACTTTTTCATCATCCCAAACAGGAACTCTGTATGCATTAACCAGTCACTCCCGTCTAGTCCCTGGTAACCTGTGTTCTACTTTCTGTCTCTATGAATTTGCCTATTCTAGGTATCCCATATAAGTAGAATTACACAGTACAATACACAAAATCCTTTTGTGTCTGGTTTATGTCATTTAGAATAATGTTTTCAATATTCATCTGTGTTGTAGTATGTTACAGCATTTCATTTCTTTTTATGGCGGAATAATATTCCTTTATACATATGTACTACATTTTGTTTATCCATTCATCTGTTGATGGACAACTGGGTTGTTTCTGCTTTTTGGCTATTGTGAATAATGATGCTATGAACATAGGCATTCAAGTATCTATGTGTGTCCCTGTTTTTAATTCTTTTAGGTCATGTAGTAATTCTGTGTTTAACTTTTTGAGAAACTGTCAAACTTTTCCACAGTGGCTGCACCATTGTGCATTCCCACCAGCAATGCATGAGGGTTCCAATTTCTCCACATCCTTGCCAGCACTTGTTATTTTCCATTTTTGTTTTCAAATAATAGCCATCCTAGCATGTGTGAAGTGTTATCTCATTGTGGTTTTGATTTGCATTTCTCTAATGACTAATAATCATTAGTCATTAATGACCTAACTGATGACTTGGACTATCTTTTCAAGTGCTTATTGCCTATTTGTATATCTTCTTTGGAGAAATGTCTATCCAAATACTTTCCTCATTTTTGAATTGGATTTTTTTGTTGTTGTTGATGCTGAGTTGTAGGAGTTCTTTATATATTCTGGATATTAATCCTTTATCAGATATATGATTAGCAAGTATTTTCTCTCATTCCGTGGGTGGTTGTTTCACTCTCTTGATAACTGTGATGAAGTCCAATTTGTCTATTTTTCTTCTTCTGTTGTCTCTGCTTTTGGTATCATATCCAAGAAATCATTGCCAAATTTAATGTCATGAAGTTTTCCGTCTTTGTTTTTTACTAAAAATTTTATAGTTTTAGCTCGTATATTTAGGTCTTTCATCCATTGTGAGTTAACTTTTGTATTGATATATGGTGTAAGGTAAGGTTACAACTTCATTCTTTTGCACGTGGATATTTAGTTTTCTCAGCACTGTTGTTGAAAAGACTACTATTCTTTCTTTGTTGAATGGTTTTGGTGCCCCTGTCAAAAGTCAGTTGACTGTATGTGTGAGGGTTTATTTCTGGGCTCTTTATTCTATTCCATTGATCTATATGCCTATCTTTGTTTCAGCACCACACTGTTTTGATTACTGTAGCTGTGTAGTAAGTTTTGAAATCAAAAGTTTGAGTCCTTCAAATTTGTTCTTCTTTTTCAAGATGGTTTTGTCTTTGGAATTCCTGGAGATTCTATATGAATTTCAGAATAGGCTTTTCTTTCTGCAGAAAATAGGATTTTTATAGGGATTGCACTGAAATCTGTGGATTGTTTTGGGTAGAATTGTCATTGTAACAATGTTGTCTTCCAATCCATGAACATGGAATGTCTTTTTTAATATTTATGTTGTCTTTAATTTCCTTCGCTTAAGTTTTGTAGTTTTCAATGTACAGGTTTTTCACCTCCTTTGTTAAATGATTATTGCTAAGTATTTTATTCTTTTTGATGTTATACATGGAACTGTTTTCTTAATTTCCTTTTTGGATTGTTCATTGCTAGTGTATAGAAACGGAGCTGGTTTTTGTGTGTTGATATTGTATCCTGTACTTTGCTGAATTCATCTATTAGCTCTAACAGTTTTTTTTTGTGTGTGTGAGTCCTCAGAGTTTTCTACATATAAGATCATATTACCTGCAAACAGATAATTTTACATCTTCCTTTCCAGTTAGGATACACTTTTTTTTTTTTAGATAAAGCATAGTCGGTATACAATGTTGTGTTAGTTTCTGGTGTACAGCAAAGTCAGTTATATATATTCATATATATGTATTCTTTTCCATTATAGTTTATTAAAAGATATTGAATATAATTCTCTGTGCTATACAGAAGGACCTTGTTATTTATCTATTTTATATATAGTAATTTGTATTTGCTAATCCCAAACTCTTAATTTATTCCCCCACCCTTCCCCTTTCTCGCCTAGTTCCGGCTAGAAATTCCAATACTCTGTTGAATAGAAGTGGTGAAAATGGGCATCCTTGTCTTATTCCTTTATCTTAGGGGAAAAGCTCTCAGTGTTTCACCGTTGAGTATGACGTTAGCTGTGAGCTTTTCAGATATGGCCTTTATCATATTGAGGAAGTTTTCTTCTTTTCCTAGTTTGTTGAGTGTCTTTATCATGAAAGAATGATGAATTTTGTCAAGCGCTTTTTCTGAATTAATTGAGATGATCGTGTGGTAGTTTTCTTTCATTCTATTAATGTGACATATTACATTGACTGATTTTCATATGTTGAACCCCTTTTCATTCCAGAAATAAATCCTACTTGGTCATGGTGTCTCTAGGGATTTTGAAGGTTCTTTTCTTTTTTAAAAAACTTTATAACAGCTCTTTGTAGAGTGTAGATGTAAAGTAACAGCTTCATTAAGCCTTGATACATTTGATATAGATACTTCTCTCAGTCTCTTGCTCTTTCAGTTTTGTTAACTTTTATGTATTACAGAAGGTTTTAATGTTTTTGAACCTGTACCTTTCCCTTATTTTTTTTGTCATGTATAGCTGAAAAGTTAAGCTTTCATATAGGATAATTTTTCTCTTTTATTTTTTGTTAGTTTTTTTTTATGTTCTAAAATATTTCTCTTTCCAATAGTTTGGAGTGTGGTTTAGTATAGTGCAGTGTAAAGTGGGGATTTATTTTAAGGTTTGAGATTTCCCATCTTATATAGTACATTGAGTGGTTGAGAACCTGTACTGGGGAGCCAGACAGCCTGTGTTCCAATCCTAGCTGCAGCACTTATTAGCTGTGGGTCCTTGGGCACTTAATTCTCTGGGCTTAGTTTCCTCATTTGTAAAATGGGGTTAAGACTATATCTACCTCATTTGGTTGTTTTAAAAAGAAGAGAAAAACTTGGCTAAGGGACTGGCATACCATCAGTGCTAAGTGAGTGTTAACTGGTATTGTTACCCCAGCCTTGTTATTACCCTGCTTATTTGTAAAAGTCTTCTCCATATTTAGAATTTTATGGTCTATTTCTGAATTTTGTGTTCTGTTTCATCAGTACTTTTATTGGTACCACATGGCATTGTTGTTGCCTGTTCTTTTCATGCTATTCTTTTTTCCCCTCACTGTGAAACATTTATTTTTCTTCTGCAATATTAAGCATGATTAAAACCAGTGCAGAAAAGTACTCAGTACCTTGGGTAAGAGATGAGCTATCTTGCTGTTCTTTTAAAGTTCTCCAGACAAATTTTAGAATCATTTTGTCATGTTTCAAAAACCAATCCTATGTGAATTTTAGTGTTAAAATATCTACATTAGTTTGGGACAGATAACCATCTTTGCTGAATGTCTGCCTGTCACTGATAAAATTCATAACTTTAAACAAACCATAAACTAATAATAATGTTACAGTAAGAAAACCTGGTTGACTGATGAGGAAGAAATTGCAAGAGTTATTAAAAGAACTGCCTGTTCCCCCAAAAGATTACAGAATTGGATGGATTTATTCGTACATTCTTCCAAGGATCAGATAATCCCCATGTTGTATGACTGTCAAAAGTGTAGAAAAATTTCCTCTCCGAGGCAAAAAGATTCTTTTTCCTAAACCTGTTCATGTCTGTCTCCTCCACTCCACTGCAAGGCCCTTGAGGGCAGTGAGTCTGTCTTATTCAGCATTGTTTTGTTGGAGGTGCACAATGTATTGGTCCATCTGAACTGAAGATGCCACAAGCAAGGAAGGACAGCTTGCAGACCAGCCTCAGTTATAAATGTAGATGTGCTGATGATGGGCCACTTCTCTTATACACATGGGTCAGACAGACCTCACTTGAGGACTGTGATCACGCTTAGGCTTTAAGCCTTGCAAGAGGAGAGAAACTGGAGATGGGTGGCATGCCTCAGTAACAGAATTTTTTGAGCAAGTTGTCTGAAAATGGAATGAGATGCCTCACCTGAGTATTTTTATCATTGGACGAGTTTAAGCAGAGCCCTGGGTAGTATTGTAAAGGAGAGTTACACACCCCATAATAGATTGGACTGGATTCAGTTTCTTTCTTTCCCTTTCCTTGTCTCCTGCTCCTTTCCTCTGACTTTTGAACATATAAAAAATGTATATTTGAAGCAGAGTTGACAGTGTTTGGCAGCTTTACATGAAGGGTGGATAAGATGAGGAAGTGAAAATAACTTCGAGGTTTTGAAACAGGGTGTCTTGGGATGGTGTTCTTCAAGACTGGAAGCACAGAATGGAAAACGATTCTGGAGGTGAGTGGATAAGTTCAGTTTAGAGAGGTCACATAGTATTTGAACATAAGAGCCCTAGGAAAACTTGTTTGTTGTTGTTATTATATTTGTTGAATGTCTCCCATATGTCAGGCAGGCACTGTGTAAAGTGAATCGTTTTAAGTTTTTGGTGAGCCGCATAGAAATGTGCCAATCTGGTCAAAATGTGGAAATCTCTCTTAAATTGATACAGATGTAGTAATAAAGATGCTTGTGCTGAGTTACAGATGCTTATCCTGAGTTAGTTGTTTTACATCTTCCTTTGTGTGGCTTGAAGTTTTTAGTTTGACTCTGCCACTTTTGTTTTGTTATTAGTGTGTGGTTTGGTGGATTTTTCCTGTCCCCATCTATACACTTGTCACAATGAGGGGCTGCTAAATAGGGCAGTGTTCTCTGTTTGTGTAGTTCCCCACAGCTGTTTCCTATAGTGAAGACTCAGGAAAACAATGACCTCATGGTTTCCACAAAAAAAGCCTTTTATATATAGTCATGGAAAAGAAATCATTCAAAACTGAGTAATTTAAAATTCTGTCCTCTGCAGCTTTTTCCTTCAAAAATATTCTTGTTTGCTCTGTTAATTGGCTGTTCCTCAAATGACCTTTTATGTTTAACAAACAACATTTTTGCAGTGGAGCACATCGGGATATCTTGTCTTTCATTTGATTGTGATCTTTCTCTATTTAGAAATCATTGTTTTCTGCCACGAACTGTGGCAGTTCCTAGAGGAATTGGCCACTTACCCAACATCTGTTGCTTCTTCCCTCCAGTTGTTGAGCTTGGATGGTAGCAAACAGTGTGTCCACAAACAAACAGTTCACGCATTAGAAGATTGCATAGGACTGGTCAGGAAATGCCTTTGTTGCTTCTACTGTCAGGAACCTTTGTAAGCTCATCACCAGCTTAGTAAATTCTTTTTCTTTCTTTTTTTTTTTTTTAAATTCCTTGACTTTAACTCTTGGTCTTCTCATATTTAAGAGCAAGGCAGAGCTGTCTGATTCTCAGGAGATTGGAGAAATAATAATAATCATAATGAAAATACCATTTATTTGTGTGGAGCCAGATTATAGATTGATTGATTGCGGTACGCAGGCCTCTCACTGTTGTGGCCTCTCCTGTTGCGGAGCACAGGCTCCGGACGCGCAGGCCCAGCGGCTATAGCTCACGGGCCCAGCCGCTCCGCGGCATGTGGGATCCTCCCGGACCGGGGCATGAACCCGTGTCCCCTGCATCAGCAGGCGGACTCTCAACCACTGCGCCACCAGGGAAGCCCCATTTATTTATTTTGAACCTTCTTTTTAAAAATTTATTTGGCTGCGTCGGGTCTTAGTTGTGGCATGTGGGATCTTTTGTTGTGGTGAGCGGGATTCTCTCTAGTTGTGTCATGCGGGCTCTAGAGTGTGCAGGCTTAGTTGCCCTGTGGCATATGGGATCTTAGTTCCATGACCAGGGATTGAACCTGCATCCCCTGCATTGAAAGGTGGATTCTTAACCATTGGACCACGAGAGAAGTCCCTGGAGCCAGATCATTTACACTGTACATTCGTTTACAACTTTTTCATTTAATCTTCACAACAGCCCGTGAAAGAAGCATTGCTGTTCCATTTAAACAATTAGGATATAGGGCTTCAATGCTAGTACTTGATAAGTAGCAGAGCCAGAACTCCAACCTTGCATGGTTTTTATGAGGTTAAAGGAGAAGATATAATTAAGGGTTTAGTACAGAAACTTGCACATGGTAAGTATTCCAGAAATGGAAGGTGGTGATGAGGAAGGTGCTCATTCCAAGTCTGTGGCCACCCGAGTACCCTTCCCCATTTCTAAACTCTGTCCTATTGGCAGTTTTTCTTGCTGCCAGAGTAATCTTAAAGCTTATCTGTAACTACATTATTTCTCTTCTCAAAAATTGCCTTTACTTTTTATTTTATATACAAAATGTGGTATAAATTTCTTAGCTTGGCATTTAAACTTTTCTGGAAAAATAAAATAAAAAAGGCATGCATAAAACCAGCCCCATTAAAAAACATGATTAGATTCAATAGACACACAATTACTGTTAATTTGCTCTAAATGTTTCTGATGCTTACTCTGATTTCTGTACTTATCTCATCATGGACTGGTGAAAAAAGTTCACAGACAGGCACCTATCTGTGGATCATACTTTGAAGAGCACTGCTGTGCAGCTTCCCATGGTCTGATTTTGTCTGTTTATTCCCATAGTTTCAATGAAAATGTTTTTCTGTCTTTGCTTTTCTTGTAAAATGGTAGTTAGATCTAAAGTCTTAATGAGATTCAGGTTTGAGGGTTTTTTTTAAGCACCCCCCCCCCTTTTTTTTTTTGGTAAAACTAGTTTGTGGGAGGTGTTATAAACTTCCATCAGGAAGCCTGTCGTGTCTGGTCGTGTCTCTTGCAGTGTTAGTAGTCGTCAATGGTTAGTCCTTGATCCATTAGTTCAATAAGGGTTGAAAAATGGTGGTTTTAATTTTTTTTTTTTTTTGCGGTACGTGGGCCTCTCACTGTTGTGGCCTCTCCTGTTGCGGAGCACAGGCTCCGGATGCGCAGACTCAGCGACCATGGCTCACGGGCCTAACTGCTCCGCAGCATGTGGGATCTTCCCAGACCAGGGCTTGAACCCGTGTCCCCTGCATCGGCAGGCGGACTCTCAACCACTGCGCCACCAGGGAAGCCCATGATGTTTTAATTTTAACATTCCTTTTCACTTATTAGCTGGAGAACTTCTGTAGAGACTCTCGCCCTTGTTGGTTGTTTGGTTATCCCAAAGTAAATTTGGAGAAGAAAGGCGAAATAAATACGTGGTGGTTTTTTTCCCTTTATTTTCTGGATTTCAAAATAATTACTTGATTTCCAAATGTAGTTAGTGAGGTTTTTTTTTTTTTGTAATTGTATGAATGAATGGATTTAAATGCATATTTGATGTGTTTCAGTCAATTACAGTTATTGACCTTATTATGCCCAACTTGTCCCTTTTTTGCCTATTGGGACAAGTCGGCTACCAAGTCCTTTTGACACAATACTGCTAGTAGTCTGTGATGTCAAACCAAAATGCAGGAAGTTAAGATTTTCAAGGCTCATCTTATATGTTTCCTGCTCCAGATCTGGAATCAGTCATTTCTTCTTCAAGGAGCCCTAGTTCCTTTTGGTGGCAGATGGTACTAAGACACCACAGTCTGGGCATTAGGGGTGTACTTGGTTTCTCTTTGTCTAAGTAGGCAGAGCTAGGAAATGTGTGACTTGTTTTAAAGGTGTAATAAATCAAGAATTCATATTGATAGTTCCATTCAGGATTTCAGGGTTTTTATTTAACCTCATTGATCTTACATCTGTTTTTCCTCTCTTCCATGCTGAAAATCCTGTTCTTAACACTAATGTAAATTCTCATTTACATTATCTCACAGTGCATTCATAAGTCTCAGAATAATCCAGTACTACCACCAACAGGATGAGTATTTGAAAAAGGTTTAAGATTTATTTATTCATTTATTTATTTTTGTCCATAGGATATGTCTTACTAGGACTGTATAGTCATATTATTACGTTTTAAAGTCACTTGGAATAGTTCTCAGTGTGGCTTTGTCACCAATGTGGTATACAGTTAAATTGATTTGTTTCTTTTTGCTTTTGGTTTTGAAGAGTCGTTTTTTAAAATTTAGCTTTGTTGCATAATTATGTAAAAAATAAAATTCATTTGCCTGAAGTCAAATCTATAAAACAAGATCTGTTCAAAGAAGTCTAGTTTCTGTCTCTGATTCCTATATGCTATTCCCTTTCTCGTTAAATTTTATGATTTATTCTTTCATTGTTTTAATATAAGCAAATACATGTATTCATAATCTTCCTCTTTTTAAAAATTAATTAATTAATTAATTAATTTTTGGCTGTGTTGGGTCTTCGTTTCTGTGCGAGGGCTTTCTCTAGTTGCGGCAAGCGGGGACCACTCTTCATCGCGGTGCGTGGGCCACTCACTATCGCGGCCTCTCTTGTTGCGGAGCACAGGCTCCAGACGTGCAGGCTCAGTAGTTGTGGCTCACGGGCCTAGCTGCTCCGCGGCATGTGGAATCTTCCCTGACCAGGGCTCGAACCCGTGTCCGCTGCATCGGGAGGCAGACTCTCAATCACTGTGCCACCAGGGAAGCCCCATAATCTTCCTCTTATTCAGATAAATAGTAGCACACCATACATACATGATTTTCTTCATCTTGCTTTTTTCCTATAGATAATATATGAGTGCTTACCATATGCCCTGCACAGTGGATTATTTTATGTATTCCTTATAACATTGTAAGGTAGATATACATATTATTATTTCTGTTTTACAGATGAAGAAACAGAGGCATTTCTACAGACCTTTAATTCTCTGATTCTCATTAATTCCCCATAGTATCAGGTCCTGTCCTTCGTGTGCTTGTTCATGAGTGAATGAATGAGCAGGACCTCACTTTTGTAACTGCTTTACTTTGAGCAACGATGGGAGCAGAGAAAGGCTGTTTTTAAACTGTAGGAAAGGAAATTCAACCTTTTCTTTGAGGTCCATAGCTCTGTATAGCTGGAGAAGAACACATAGTAGAAAGAACCTTTTTCCTGACCAGAGGTTGTCCCAGCAATTACAAAGATACATTAACTTGGAACATTCTTTAATGTTACCCTAAAATAAGAGTCCCTTTTTGACAGTGCAGTGACAGCTTGGTAAATCTCCCTCATTTTAGAGTCTTTATTCCACTGAAGTTATAATAAAGTAGGATAGCTAAAGAAAAGACAAACTCCTTAAAAAGCAATAGCTCATGGGAAATAGCTACTAGTTAATGATTTCAGGATTTTAATAGTGACAGGAAGGAAGGAGGGTAGCCTCATTTCCCTGCAGGCAGGAGAGAAAGAGGAGCATTGGCAGCTTTTTATCTTATATCCAGCAGGAGGAAGGGTTAGCTAGGTTGGAGGCCTGTTGGTCGTTACCCTTTGAGGCTCTGTTGTGACATCAGGCAGCTAGTTAGGCTGTTGTAACTGCCCCACCCACTTCCTGGTGATACCCAATTCTCAGACTTCAGGCTGTCAGCATCAGAGGATAGTGCTGGGAGGAGGATGAGGGCAGCCAGGGTGCAGGTCTGCTCCTTTCCTTTTGAAAATCTGTGAACCCATGAATTTTGAATTTAGTTAGAATCCTAGTATGGCTGAGATCTTGGGGTGGTCACTGAGCCTCAGTTTCCTTATTTTCCTTTTCATTGCCATGTGGTAATGTCAGCCTCACAGACTGTGGTGTTGAATAACCACTGGTTCCTTTACACCTAAGTGATGGAAACACTTTAGCAGGAAAAACCCACCAACCCAGCCTGTGAAAGCAAGCCTAGAACATAGGAAAGGGACCCTGGTAGGAAGAAGATGTGGAGGATCCTACACCACAGCTAAGTGCTGAAGAGAGATAAATGTGTTCCACCCCAAATTTGCTCTGGGTCTGGCCTTGTGACTGTAATTGTTTTGAGCTCACCTTTCATGCATGTGTGCTGACCTCTTGAATTGTAGACTGTTTTTGAAAGGGTGGTATTTAAATCTCCAGTGTAACAGTGCTAGAGGACTCACTGAGGCATCTGTCCCCCAAGAGGGTATCTCTCACTATGATATATTCTGTGCCATTTTGTTGTCATTGTATGATCTTTCTTTTTTTCTTGGTTAATATTTATTTGTTTATTTATTTATTTATGGCTGCTTTTGGAAACCCCTGTATGATCTTTCTTGAGTAACACAGTAATAACCCATTCATCTGGCTTTTCGAGGGAGTAAGTCTTTCATATAAGTTATTTCCTAGATAATTATTTATTTAAATATCAAGTCTTTAAAAGTTTAACTTTTTTTTTTTGATAGATGGCTTGATATAGCATATTTTACACACTCACTTTCTCAGGGAGGGAATCCTGGGCATACTTTACGCTCTTTGGTGATTTAGAGTCTTTATTATGAGCATGATCTATTGCACTCTTCTTCTGTACTATGGAGGTTTCTTTGGGGCTAGTGGGACTATGTAGGACTTAATGAAGGGTCCTGGCTTGCTGTATTGTTTGAAATCTTACTTCTGCTTTTAGTAATACTCCTTCTTGCTCCCTACAATCGTCCCTCAAGGTCCTTCCTTAGTTTTCTCTTGCTTTATCCTGTTTTACTTTATCCTGGGAGCCTATACCTCCTACCTCCTCATTCCTGCATTTTGCAGTTTCTAACCTGCTTCTAGTTAAATAACCAGATAAATAGAATTGGCTCAAATAAGACTAAATATGCTGAGTTAGGGCCTGAGAGTCTGGCTAAATTAAGAAACTTTAGGGTTTTCCTTTTTTTTTTTTTTTTGCGGTACGTGGGCCTCTCACTGTTGTGGCCTCTCCCGTTGCGGAGCACAGGCTCCGGACGTGCAGGCTCAGCGGCCATGGCTCACAGGCCCAGCTGCTCTGCGGTGTGTGGGATCCTCCCGGACCGGGGCACGAACCCATGTCCCCTGCATCGGCAGGTGGACTCTCAACCACTGCACCACCAGGGAAGCCCTAGGGTTTTCCTTTTTGAAGTCAATTTTTAAGAACTTCAAAATAAAGTATGGCCTACATACAGAAAAATGCATAACATCATTAGTGTACAGCTCAATGAATACTAAATCCTAATGTGATATTATATCAACCAGATCAAGAAATGGGTTGTCATTAGCACTTCAGAAGCTTCCTCATTTGCCCCCTCCCAAACCCTACCCTCTCCCTCCTCCCCGAAGGTAACCACTTGCCTGGCTTCTAACACCGTTGATTCATTTTGCTTGGTTTTGAGTTTTATTATGAGTGAAGTAAAAGTATATGTTCTTTTTAAAGAGAGCTTTATTGAGATACAATTTACATACCATATACTTCACCCATTTAAAGTGTATAATTCAGTGGTTTTTAGTATATTCACAGAGTTGTGCCTGCATCATCACAATTTTAGACATTTTTATTATCCCCAAAGAAGCCCCATATCCATCAGCAGTCATTGTTCATTGCCCCCAACCTCCCAGTGCTAGATGTCCATTAATTTACTTCCTGTTTCTGTAGATTTTCCTATTCTGAACATTTCATATAAATGGAATCATACAACACATGGTCTTTTGCATTTGGCTTCTTTCACTTAGCATGATGTTTTTCAAGGTTCATCATGTCATACCATGTATCATTCCCTTTTATGGCTGAAAAATATTCCATTATGTGAATATACCATATTTTGTTTATCCATTCGTTTGTTGATTGACATTTGGATTGTCTGCTTTTTGGCTGTTATGAGTAATGCTGCTATAAACATTCATCTACAAATTTTTGTGTGGAAATATGTTTTTATTTCTCTTGGGTGTATACCTAGGAATAAAGTTGCAGGGTCATATGGTGACTCCATGTTTAACTTTTTGAGCAACTGCCCAACAGTTTTCCACAGCGGCTGCACCATTTTCCTTTCCCACCAGCTGTGTGTGAGGGTTCCCATTTCTCTGCATCCTTGTCAGCAGTTGTTATTGTCTGTCTTCTGTTATAGCCATCTTAGTGGGTGTGGAGCGGTATCTCATTGGGGTTTTTATTTGCAGTAAGGAATCTTTTGTGTCTGGTTTCTTTTGTCAAAATTCATTATGAGTAACATCTATTTTGATAAGAGTAATATCTAAAATATTGTAGAAAACTTGGAAAATATGTAAAAGTTGAAAGAGGAAAATTGAAAATGTGTAGAAGTTGTTTGGCATAGTATATTTTTTCCTTTTGTGTATGCTTTAACATAATTGGGATAAACTGTGTATATAGTTTTGCATTATGTGATTATCTTTTCATATTGTATTAGTCATTTTTTTCACAAGAACTCTTTTTTTTTTTTTTGCGGTACGTGGGCCTCTCACTGTTGTGGCCTCTCCCGTTGTGGCCTCTCCCGTTGTGGAGCACAGGCTCCGGACGCGCAGGCCCAGCGGCCATGGCTCACGGGCCCAGCCGCTCCGCGGCATGTGGGATCTTCCCGGACCGGGGCACAAACCCGTGTCTCCTGCATCAGCAGGCGGACTCTCAACCACTGCGCCACCAGGGAAGCCCAAAAAAACCTCTTTAGATCACTGTATGAAGGTACTATAAACCTTTTTTTGGATGGTTTCTGGTTGCAGTGAACATGTTTTTTTACATAAATCTTTCATTTTGACTATTTCTTTTGGATATTTAGAAGTGAAATTCCTTGGTCATTATTTATCTATTTTGAAGGTTCTTAAATTATATTGTTAGTTTATTTTACAGAAGGGTTGTGCCATTAGCAGTGTAAGGATGTCTGTCATACCGCTCTGTCGCAAAGAAGAAACCCTTAAGTTGATAAGTGGAAAAGAGCATTTTATTGTTTTATTTTCATTTTTTTGTTGATAGTGAGGTAGGACAGCTTCATCTGTTCTTTAAAGTGGGAGGGGGGCTTCCCTGGTGGCGCAATGGATGAGAGTCCGCCTGCCAATGCAGGGGGTGCGGGTTCGTGCCCCGGTCCGGGAAGATCCCACATGCCTCGGAGCGGCTGGGCCCGTGAGCCATGGCCGCTGGGCGTGCGCGTCCGGAGCCTGTGCTCCGCAACAGGAGAGGCCACAACAGTGAGAGGCCCACGTACCAAAAAAAAAAAAAAAAAGTTAAAGTGGGAGGATATCTATATGAGAGTAACACTTCGATAATTTAGGGAATTACCCTGTTTTGATTTCACAGATTTCTCTTGTTTGCTCTCTGTGTTTTCACACACACCCTTCCAGTTAGCGTTCACATTCTACAGGCAAATGAACAAGACCTGTACCAACTAGCATTGGCTGAGATTGGGGCAGTCAGACCAGATCTAGACTGGGAAGGTTCTAATTTGCACTTTGCTAGGAAAAGCCTGGAGCCAGGATAAGCTGGAGGCTTGCACCTGTGCTAGTTGTCTGCTACCTGATTCTTTTTTTTTCAATTAAAAAAAATTAATTTTTTTTGGCTGCATTGGGTCTTCGTTGCTGAGCACGGGCTTTCTCTAGTTGCGATGAATGGGGGCTACTGTCTTCGTTGTGGTGTGCAGGCTTCTCATAGTGGTGGCTTCTCTTGTGGAGCACAGGCTCTAGGCGTGCAGGCTTCAGTAGTTGTGGCACGTGGGCTCAGTAGTTGTGGCACATGGGCTTAGTTGCTCTGTGGCATGTGGGATTTTCTTAGGCCAGGGCTCAAACCCATGTCCCCTGCGTTGATAGGCGGATTCCTACCCACTGTGCCACCGGGGAAGTCCCTGCTACCTGATTCTTGTGGTGAGGGTTGAAAGAACTGGTGGAGGCCAGGACTGATTTGGAGACTACACCTGTGTGCAGTTTACTAGTCCGCTTGGCTTAACTATCAGACATGCCCAGTGCTGGGTATGGAGAAGAGTGATATAGCAGGCCCATGACTTGAATGCTTCTTTAGCCAGTTAAAACTTATTTGGAGTGCTCTGGGTTCATGGCAATATGAATGCATAATTTATAGAGAAACTTGCTGGATCTCTATCTACTTATGAATAACATCTCTTGATTACTACTAATTGATGCTTTAGGTATCAAAATGCAATAACAGAATATTGATTCAAAGCAAGATTATTTCCAGAATTCTTTGAATCCCTTTATAAAATTGTCTATTTGGTCATAAACATTTTAATTTTATTATTATTTTTTTTTTCTTTTTGCGGTATGTGGGCCTCTCACTGTTGTGGCCTCTCCCGTTGCGGAGCACAGGCTCCGGATGCGCAGGCCCAGCGGCCATGGCTCACGGGCCCAGCCGCTCCGCGGCATATGGGATCCTCCCAGACCGGGGCACGAACCCGTATCCCCTGCATCGGCAGGCGGACTCTTAACCACTGCGCCACCAGGGAGGCCCGGTCATAAACATTTTAGATGTTTATCATCAAATTCCAATATATTCAAAATCAAGAGGATGTATACTTTGCCAGTGAACGTACACACACTGATTATAGAAGAAGTAAATGCACGTTTGGCCTTGGAGTAGTTCAAGGCTTCATGCCTACCCCACTCCTTGTCTTTCCCACCCTGTTTCACCTCTGATGACGTGTAGGTCCCTTTACTTCCACCCCAAAGAGGAGTGACACTCAGCCAAGAACATCATTAGCCCCTGTGCTGGTGAGCAGGGCCATGTGCTGAGTTCATAAGCCAAGCCCACGTTCCCCCTCTTCTTCCCTCCACTTGATCAAGAAGCTAATGCTGCTATTCTTTTTTTCTCTTACTAGGGTTAAGCTTTCACCTCCCACCTGGCAAGCCAGGGAGGCCTAAAAAGGCCCCTGATGGGTGGCTATAGGCATGAATTCTTTTTTTCTTTCTCTTTCCCTAATTTTTCTTTGATGCTGGCTGCTTTTTTTACCCCCAGTGGTAAGATCCAAAGATTGATTTGGGCTTTGGGTTTAGGATTAATATAGGCAGAAAACTTTGATTTAAGGCTCCCTAGGTCTGTCTAGCAGAGAAAAAAATTCTTAGCATAGTGCGTCCTGACTCTAGGGATTTGGGGCCAAAACTTCAGCTAGAAATAAGGTCTGTTTTTGTTTGTTTTTTTGTCAGCCCTGTTTCCTTTGCATAAGATTTGGGTTCCTTGGTCAGAAATACTAGGGTATGCTATCATAAGATCACCCTTAGGTACCACTTGGTTACTATTATCAACAAATTCATTTTGGAAAACGTGGAAAATACTGAAATGTGTAAAGAAGAAAAAGAAAACTCACCGAAAATATGCCACTTTAAGATAATGACTGTTAATGTTTTGGTGTATATTTACAAGGATAAAAAACAAAAAGGTCTTTTAAAATGTTTTTTAAAAGTTTGAAATCAAGTTCATATGTAGTTTTATCTTCTTTCCACTTAATTTTATTACGTATTTATTTCTTTGAATTTTCTAAAACTCTCAAACATTTGTAATGTTCCATGGTAGGAATATATAATAATTTCTTAGATATTTAGATGGCTTTTCCAGTTTTTCCGTTTTGAGTTCTAACTGCTGAAGATTATTACACTTCCCGTATGATGACCTTTTAGTCACATCAGGGCTGGGTGTTTGCTTTTTTGATTGTGTTGGTAGTTAGCCAAAATTCCCCGTCTTAAAAAAAAAAAAGCTTTTAAAAAGCACTATTTTACTATAGTTGGGAAGAATCTTAGATTGTATAGGAAAATGTCAAGGAGACTAAAAGGAAGTCACTCTTGAGTTACTTGATTGTATACATAAAAACACATTTTGGTGACCCAAGCTGACTTTGGAGTTGGCTAGGATTGGCCTGTTAGAGTGTTCTGGGAGGGATGGACGGCATCAGAATCATCTCCACCAGCAGAACAGCTTGAGCATTATAAGGTGAACACTCCCCTTTACACTTGTTGATGAGAGACAGATGCAGCTCTCCGAGGGATGGTGGTCGACTCTCTCTGGTTTCCTTTCTCTAGCATCCTGGGACACTCAGGCAGGGTATAGTTCTTCACATGCTGCACCTTGATTTTCTGACATAGTCCGAATTCCTCCTTATTTCTCGAATAATAACATTTCCATTAGATAAACTGCATTTTTGTTTCTGGGCCATGTTTCAGTCATAGGAAAAAAATGCAAATTATAACAAAACAAACACTGATTAACAAGGATTTATTTAAAAGCAAATAAACTCCCAGAAGCCTCAGGCTTGGTGCAGCTGTAGTTCAGTCTCCAACACATGTTTTGTGTCTGCATTGAGAATGGCGTTCAGAATGAAGAACCTCAAGCCCTACATGATCCTGAGTTGTAGAAGGGAAAAAATCATTTATTGAACAAAATGATTATGGGCAAAAATATTTTAATGCCGTTTTAATCAGATGAGGTTGAAGAATAGAGGTAACTATGGACAAGTTACTTCACTTTACTGAGCCCAAGGTTTTTTATCTGTAAATAGTGATGTTAATACTTAACAGCCTAGGGAATTTCTGGGGATTCATTTTATAGGAAATAACAGCTATCAACAATTAGTATAAAGCCTGATACATTACAGGCACTCAAATATTAACTTATTGTTATTCTTTGTGTCAAGTATTTTATTCACTAGGCTTGGGGGAAATAATATTGAATAAGACATTCCTGATCACTGTCTAGTGGTGGAGACAGACATAAGATTATATATTCTGGTGATTTGAATAAAATGTAATAACTGATATAATACAGTTATGACAAAAGAGCCTCCCATAAGTTTTAATGTTTTTGGAACTGAAACTTCAGAGTTTTTCTGGTGTAGCATGCTCTTTCTCAGTCGCAGCTTCACGTTAGAAATAGAATTGTGAAAAAAGAAAATCACATTTGACAAAAAACTAGTGATGATCAGGTCCCACCATACACCTAATTAAATCAGCATCTCTGGGCTGCTACCAATTTCCCCAGGTGATTCTAATGTGCAGCCAAGGGTTAAGAGCCAATGCTTTAGATACTTTCTTCTCTTTTTCTTTGGTGTTTTCCAGGATTATACTATACCATAGGATAATTCCTTGCTTTTTACTTGACTTTTGAAACTTACACAATGGCAGGTGTTTAGAGTTTAAAATGCTTTTATGATCTCATTAAAGCCTCACATTGATAAATTTAGAAAAGTATTATCATCCCCATTTTGCAGAAAAGATAGCCGAAGCTCAGAAAAACTACACCTTAAGTAAAGGATAGACTTAAACCAAGGTATTCAGAATCCAGTCTTTCTGTTTCTATTGCATTTCTAGCAGAAACTTCCAACCACTGTTTAAATACTTAAAGGTCTTCTCTTGCTGCTAAGTTTTCTACTGATACAACTTTATGATCTGTTGAGAAATCTTTGCTCATTGTTCATCTGGCTGAACCACTTGTATATTTCTTTTTATGTTTCTTCCTTTTATTCTGGCTCTAATGCTCTTGACCATACTTCCACCCTCAGCTATAATTTCTTGAAATGCTGTAGCCATTTTTCAGTCCTTTTTTTTTTTTTACAGTTTTTTCTTTTATAAAAGAATATACCCTTTCCTATATTTTATTTCAGTGGTGAGTCCCTGCCACCAAGTCTTTGTGGTATATATGAGTTTGTTTAATACTGAAAACTAATCTTATAACTGCAAATATCCATTGTTGTCCAAATCTGTTTTAGTTCCTGAGTTTGGATCTTGAGAACTTGGATATAAGGGACACCAGTACTTGAGGTAACGTAACCTTTGTTCAGTTCTCTGTCTGGAAGGATCAAGGAGCTCTGATTCAGAATAACTCACTTTTCCCTGTGGCCAGACATGAACACATGAACAGGTTGTGTTGTGTTTCCCTGTGGCCAGACATGAACACATGAACAGAACACAACCTGTTCTCTACTATTCTTCCCGAGTTGTCTTTCCATCCTGGAAGGAAACTCCTTTCCCATTGCTTCCTTCCTTTCTCCTCTCCCACCAGGGTCCCAGCTCCCTCTTGCTGAGGAAGGAGGCGGGGGCAGTGCATTTGGGAGATGGGAGTGGAGGGCATTCCAGGCATAGGGAAAGTGTGTGAAAGTCTGGAGGCCTTACGGTCTCTTTCAAGGGCCCATAGTTGCCACGGCTGGCTAGTACTGAGGGCCTCTCTGCCTCATATGTACTATTATGTGAACAGACCTCCCCACCAGAGGTGACAATAAAAGGAGGAAAGGCTGAATGAAGGTCACAGAGAGCCCCGTTGAGTGTGGCTGTGTTCTGTACCCTGGCATGGAATTCTGTTGTATGGACACTTTATCACTGTTTTTTATGGGTCATATCTGGTTTTACAGTATTCATCCATTTGTACCAATTTCATCCACTATGTTTTTAGTTAATTATTCTTCATCAACTTAGGTGTCCAGAAAGTCAAATACTAGAGATGAAGCTTTTCTCAAGACAAGTGCTTATCATTCTGTTCTTTCCAGCACAGTCCAGAAACCAAGTTTCACTTTTAGATACCATCTGTGAACCCAGCTGTTTTTTTTTTTTTTTACACTTCATCTTTCTCTTAAGATGTAAATATATTGTCCTCCCAAGTTCTTCTGTTCTTTCCCAGAATCACTGAAAATAAATTATATGTTCCTTCTGGCATAGAATCAAGGAAAGTGAGTGATGATTTGGTTTGATGAGTTTTGGCAAGCCACCCTTTCCCCCAAAGAGTAAGCCAACTCCTGATCAGTCATGTCAGACCCCATGGAAGGAAATCACCAATAGCCATTACTTTGTCATCTTCTTGGAGTCAGGTAAAGGATGTCTTGAACCAGTTACTGTCTTTTTGCTGGAGCCCAGGATTCTGCTGCTTCTGTACTAGGGCTCTGTGGAAAGAAAGAACCTCATGTCTAGTTTTATAGCTCCAGTTGGATAGACTTCATTCTTTTCCTTTTCTGGACCATGCTTCCAACTCATTTTTTTTCCCCTTTAAGGGGAAAAAAAAGTTCTCTGTAGTTCTAGTCCTTAAGGTTTTATTTGAAGGGTAAAAAGAAATTTTATGAGGCTTGAAGGCCCGACAAATGTGTTTGACTTTTACTTTATAGTAACTAGATGTTAGGGATCATCCTGAATGGAAAATTAGAATGATGGTTACATTTATTTGTAATAGGATGTAAAGGATTTAAAGCAACAGATTCAGTTTAATGTTTTTACAAACCAGAATCATACCCAAATTCTATAAAATAGACACAGCTGTGTAAGGTTAATTTTAAGAAGGTTCTTCTCTATTTTTCATAGAAGTGACAAATTTAATTTTAATGATTTCTCAGATTGTAACATTGCTTATATTTACAGATGACATATTCTAGTGATAATCAACTTTTTAAAAAACTGCAAAAATACAGAAGTATTAATTTTAGGACATCAAATAAACCAAGATTTATTAGGAAGAAAAAATCATAAAAGACAAACCAAAGCAGTGTCAGATGTGGCCCAAAAGAAAAACCAAATCACTTGCTGGGACTTTAGGGGCAGACCTTGGGTGAAGATATGGGATGCCAGGGTCTCTGTGGTGGTCCAGCTCAACTGCTTCATTGTATGACCAGGAGTCAGGTTTGGTGAGTTACCTAAGATAACCATCCGTGTGTGGCAGAGCCATGCTTGAGCCCAGGTTTCTTTCTTTCTTGTTTTTTGCGGTACGCAGGCCTCTCACTGTTGTGGCCTCTCCCGTTGCGGAGCACAGGCTCCGGACGCGCAGGCCCAGCAGCCATGGCTCACGGGCCCAGCCACTCCCCAGCATGTGGGATCTTCCTAGACCGGGGCACGAACCCGTGTTCCCTGCATCGGCAGGCGGACTCTCAACCACTGCGCCACCAGGGAAGCCCGAGCCCAGGTTTCTTGACTCCTACTATGTTTCTTCCTTCTGTAACACACACTAAAGGATGGTTACTAGGTTATTCTGTGTTATGGTTTCTCTGGGGAAGAAGTAAAATAAATAGTCCCTTGGCTCTCTGCAGTGGGAAGAAGTCACCATTGTGAAGGGAAAAAGGAGCCTTTGTGTTGTGTATGTTCAGTGAGGTTTCCTTTAAAATTTCATTTAGTTTGAGATATAGTGATTTAGGGCGGGGTTGACCCAGAGCAGTTTTGGCCCTAGTTACAGAGGGTTGTGGAAGTCCTGTTGCTTGTTTAGTCGTGCCCAACAAAAATCTTGTTGAGCAGCTTCAGCACAGCACCTTTTACAGAGTGATTGGAGGATAAATGCTGGCTGAGTTGAAGTGATAGTGGCAGGAAGCATAAATCAGATTTAATGCAATCCTGATAAAGAACTGAATGTTGTCTCCACCCTGAATTTGGTGGCCACCGTGCATAAAATATCTGCTTTGACACAAGAAGAAGCATTTGGTTTCAGCTAATTTGTTTCTTAGGATCCATATGCTGAGAACTAACTCTCCCTCCCCATTGGGAGTAAATAAGGGAGAGGGTCCTGAACAGAAGCTTGTTATGCTTCTAGCATTTTGTGTGCCCCAACTATATGCTATGAGATTTGTCTTTACCCTTGCTGTACCTAAAACTTCCTCTTGGCAATTGGCCTCTGCTTCCTCCACAAAACAAACAAAGGTTCCCTGCCTTCCTGTCTATAACTTCTCTGAATCCATAACTATCCTTACCTCCTTCTCTTCTGTCTCTCTTACCTCCTGTTTAAGATAGTTCCTCTACCTCTTTTCTGAATCTTTCCTTCTCCCCTTACTGAAGAATCCTCTTTCTTCAAGTATCTCCTTTCTGTTAGCTTCTTCCCTCAGCACTTAAGTCCCTCTGTCCTGTAGGTGCCCCCTCCAGAGAGTTACAGCATCTTTCTTCCTGCCTTTTCTAACCAAGCTTCTTGTATATGAACAGTGGTCTTCTTGTAACCATTCAGTTTCCGTACCTTTTCTTCTCCTTTAGCCTCTCTGATCAGTGTCACTGAAATTGCACAGGCAATCAATCTCTTAATTTGCAATTCCAAAGGACCCATCTCTGTGCTTGTCTTACTTGACTTTTCTGTGGTGGTTTACGTCATTGTTTCCATCTCCTTGGAGATTTCTTCTCCGTCAGCTTGTGTGATGCCACTCTCTTCTGGCTGCTACCTCTTTTTTTTTTTTTTTTTTTTGCCGTATGCGGGCCTCTCACTGTTGTGGCCTCCCCCGTTGCGGAGCACAGGCTCCGGACGCGCAGGCTCCGGACGCGCAGGCTCAGCGGCCATGGCTCACGGGCCCAGCCGCTCCGCGCCATATGGGATCCTCCCAGACCGGGGCACGAACCCGTATCCCCTGCATCGGCAGGCGGACTCTCAACCACTTGCGCCACCAGGGAGGCCCAGGCTGCTACCTCTTATCTTCTTCTTGGGCTTCTTTTCTGTGACTTGTCCCTTCTATAAGATTCTGCCCCAGCTGCCTCCTTTTCTCATTAAATGTTCCCTATTTCCTCTATGCTCATATGATAGGTGTATGTGCTCTGATTTAATTTTCCAGCTCAGATCTCTTTCCTGAGCACCAGACCTAACCTCACTAGAGATCCTGTAGGTACCTCAAACTCAACATGTTCAAAGCTCTGCAGTCCCCAGTCTCTTCCTCAGTTCCTGATTTCGTTATGCACCAAAGTCCGAAACTAAAAACCTCGGTGTCATCCCTGATTTCTTCTTTATATCACTCACTATAGTGTCACCAGTCATCTCTTTCTCTTCCATCCTGAATCAGCCACAGGTTTACCTGCTAGTGCTGCTGATGTTTTTTTTTTTTTACTGATCCGTTTTTCTTTGCTAGGAGGTCTCTTTCTTCTGTAGCTCACTTTCTTCTGCTCTTCATGCCAGTGGCTTTAGTTTTGATTCTCCTAAATGAGAACATAATCATGGCCGCAAGCCAAACCATTTCAAGATGGAGTAAGATGTCAAGTATATAAAATGCTACAGGGAGAATGAAAAGGGTGAAGACTGAGAAAGAAGAAATTAGATTTGATGATGTGGGTGGCGTCTGACCTCTGGGGTAAGTTTTGTAGTGTAGTGAAGACTTTTCCCCACACTCACTCCGCCTTTTGTATAACCGTTTCTGAGGTGGCACCCAAGTGGTATCCTTCAAGTCACTTGAAATCTTGTTTGTTACCAGGGTCCTTTCTCTCCCTTGTTCACTTCGTTCTTCAGGTAGTGAGTTTTGCCAATGACACTTGTATATTCTCATTTGCATTGCTTTGATTTTTTTCCTCCTGAAATTCGAATTTTGTAGATCATCTTTTTGTTATTCACATCTAATTGATCATCATGTTGTGATGGTTCTTCATAATTAAAAATGTATCCCTTCTTTTCATCTCTTATCATTAATTAGAAAATACAATGGGCAGTTATTAGTTCTTTGGCTTACTTTGTCATTCTTCAACTTCTAATACAATTGATCACTCTCTCCTTCGTAGCTCTCTTCTCTTGACTCTTGGGACTCCGTTCTCTTGATTTTCTTGCCACATCTTTGATGGCCTTTTCTTAGTCTTCTTTTAGGGCCCCCTAAATATAGAAGTCCTCTGGATTCTGTCCTCTGACTTGATCTCTCATGATCTTGTCTAGGCAGTCTTGGCCGTACTCATGATTTCAAGTACCACCCATCTGTTGACCCCCAAATCTTTGTCCTGAGCGCAGACTCTTCCACTGTTTTTTTTAGTTGTTTGCCAGGTACTTCCATTTGGAGGTTCCACAGAACTTCAGATATAGTGGATTCTAATGGGAACTCATCATCCTCTTTTCCAGACTTCTTCCTTTTTTATTTTGTCTTGATGAAGGGAACCACCAGTGGCCCATCATCCAGATAAGACACCTGAATGACATGAATGCCTCCGTCCTCACTTTCCACATTCATTAGGTCACAAATCCTATTGATTCTACTGCCCCAATTTTGAAATGTCTCTCAAATTTGCCCTCACAGACTTAATTTAGACCCTTATTGTTTCTTGCCTGATAGTTTCATTTGTCTCCTAACTGCTCTCTCTTTGTGCAGTTGTCTCCCCTCCTTTCTCCCTACTTCCAAATCCAATACTCATAGCTAAAATTTGAGTGCTTATTATATATCATTTACATGTGAAATGTTTTATATGCATTCTCACTTAACCATCACACTAAACCATTATTATCCTTTTTACTTTGGAGCAGTGTAGGCCAGGCCTCACAGATAGTGGTAGAGAGATTTGAATTCAGGCTATATGCTCCAGAGCCCATAATCTTAATTTTAATTAACCAGTTCACCTACAGCCTTTCATGGCCACCCCTCTTTGCATACTCTAGTTTGGAAGCAAGTCACTGTCACAGTCTATATTCAGGGTTGTGGGGCGGGGTTGGGGGGTTAAGGTCCAACTCCTGGAGGGGGGATTATTGACTTAAATTATTCAGAATTCTTCTTTAAGGAAGATTTGTCTCTTCCCACTTATTTATTCATTCAGTCATTTACCTTATGTAGACTTGGTTATTTTATACTTTGGTTTATAATCTAATACTGTGATACTTATTTAACCAATTCTCATTTTTTTCTTTTACTTTAAAAAAATTGAGATATAATTGACATATAACATTAGTTTCAGGTTAACAACATAATGATTTGATATTTATAACAATTCTCATTTTAAAGATGTTCAAGTTATTACCAGTTTTTTGCTATTAGTGAATGAATATCTTAGAAGTCTTGGCATGCTGTGTTGATGGTTTCCTTTACATATATTCCTAAAAGTAGGATTGTTGGGTAGGTGCGTTTAAAAGTTTTTGGTACATGGGTGAGGTTTTTACATTGAGCATCTGTTTTCATATTTGCTGTCTTTCCAGGAAGTACTCTCTAACACCCTTGAGATCTTGCGTTCCTCTTTGGGATTATGAATAGTTTATGTTTAAAGCCAGGAACTCACAACTATTCATGCTGATTTATTTACCTGTGTAGAGTATTGTGTCAAAGAATGCACTGCAGTATCGGGGAAATTCCCAGCATGACGCCCAGGAGTTTCTGCTGTGGCTTTTGGACCGAGTTCATGAAGACCTCAATCATGCTGTGAAGCAGAGTGGCCAGCCTCCTCTGAAGGTAAGGGCGCGCCCTCAGGGCAGTCAGAGAGCAGTGAGTGGTTGCAGCACAGGCCACCGGTGAACCGGTGAACCTAGTGAGGAGTGAGTGCAGATTCTTCTTCCAAACCTCCTCTGAGGAGTCGTTGCAGTTTGCAGTTAGTTAATATAGTAAAATTGACTAAGCTCTGGGTGAGTATAAAATTCATGGATACTTAGAGACTATTTCCTCTGTTTACCACTGTGCTGGCAGTGTCAGATAGGAGCTTACACTCTCATGAGAGGGGACACATTTGCATGTATGACTAGCTTTAGACTGACATTAAGGGATTCCATCTCACTAAACTGTTTTTAAAGCAGAAATTTGCTTTCTATTCCAGTGAGACATAGTCTGTAGATCATTGGAATGTGAATACACAATCTAAAAGGAAATGTATTGATGTCTCTGCTGTTAGGATTAGATTTGAGTACAGGAACTGAACCCTTAGAATATACTTACTGAGAAACAGTGATTCATTCTCAATTTTTATTTATGTAATCTTAGTATGATGGGTAAAATGATTTATATAATAGAAATAAAGTGTTCTCCTCTCGCAGCTTTAAAATTTTTTGATAATTCTTTTCTGTACCTCAAATTTTATTTTATTTTATTTTTTTATTATTATTTTTTTATATCTTTATTGGAGTATAATTGCTTTACAATGTTGTGTTAGTTTCTGCTGTACAACAAAGTAAATCAGCTATACGTATACATATATCCCCATATCCCCTCCTTCTTGAGCCTCCCTCCCACCGTCCCCATCCCACCCCTCTAGGACGTCACAAAACATCAAGTTGATCTCCCTGTGCTATGCAGCAGCTTCTCACTAGCCATCCATTTTACAGTTGGTAGTGTATGTATGTCAGTGCTACTCTCTCACTTCGTCCCAGCTTCTCCTTCCCTGCCGTGTCCTCAAGTCCGTTCTCTATGTCTGCATCTTTATTCCTGCCCTGCCACTAGGTTCATCAGTACCGCTTTTTTAGATTCCATATATATGCGTTAGCATACGGTATTTGTTTTTCTCTTTCTGACTTACTTCACTCTGTATGACAGACTCTGGGTCCATCCACCTCCTTACAAATAACTCAATTTTGTTCCTTTTTATGGCTGAGTAATATTCCATTGTATATATGTGCCACATCTTCTGTATCCATTCATCTGTCGATGGACACTTAGGTTGCTTCCATGTCCTGGTGATTGTAAATAGTGCTGCAGTGAACATTGTATATACCTCAAGTTTTAAATTTCTAGTTTTGGTAAGTTGTTAAAGTATTCTGATTCAAGGTCCTTTGTGCCTGAACATTCTGTACTATCTTTTGACTGTATGCTTGCGGCTGACTTTCCCACCAGATTGAGACGTACTCAAGGTCAGGCACTGTGTCTTATTATCTTTGTATCTTAATGCCCTTTGCATTGCTCTCTGCACGTGGTAGCTGATGCTCAGTAACAGTAAGGGGGAGGGACATGAAAAGGTTAAGTAAAATGTGAAGTAGAATGATTAGGCCCAAATAAGCAGCAGAGGTAATAGGTGCCACACAAAAAATTCTCTTTAGGCAGGGGAGGAATTGGTACTTTTGAATAGTTGGGATTATTTCCTGGAAGAGGTTGGAGGGGGCCTTTTGAGAGTTGGAGGGGGATTGGAGCACTCTGGGGAAGGACTGCCCGACTGCCTGGATGGGGTGGAGAGACGGATAAGCACTGTGTCTGGGAGAGCCTGTGAGGCGATGAGTCCATTTGACCCACACCCTGGCATCTGTGTTCTGGTCCCTTTAGCAGATGTCTTTCCCTGAAACATCTGGATCTGATGCAGATTTTGTAAAGGAGGTCAAGGACATTTGTGACATTTTTAGGCTCATCTTTAATCAAGAACTGGCACTTTTAGTCTGTGAAATTGTACTTTATTTTTTTTTAGCCACCATCAGAGACTGATACAATGCCCGAGGGACCATCTTTTCCTGTCTGTAGCACTTTCGTACAAGAACTTTTTCAAGCCCAGTACAGGTACGAGCAAATTAAAATTTCCCTTATGTTGTGTGCTTATGTAGTTCTAGGTGAACTTAATGTGAGTGTCTTACATTTTTATTTTTGCAGATCTTCTTTGACATGTCCTCATTGCCAGAAGCAGAGCAACACTTTTGATCCTTTCCTCTGCATTTCTTTGCCAATTCCACTACCCCACACAAGGTAAGAACAGAGTTAATAAAATTAAGACTATATTCCTATATGTTCCTTTTCCTCTGTAGGCTCCTGTTGGGGCTTCTTGCATATTTAAACAAGTAATAGGATTAGTGATAAATTGAATACAGGCATTGTTAAGGCCTTATAGAAATTTATAAATGCCTGTCTGAGTTTGCAGGGTGAGCAGGTGCAGGGGGCAAGCAAGTCTTTTTGGTTGGTCTGGTTGTAGTCTGTTCCACCTATAGGTCATCCACGTATAGTATGAGGACCAGAGAAGGTTGTTGAATGCCTTCTAGAGCCTCTAGAGACCTTACGTTCCACTTTTAATTAGCTGCTTTATTTGAACTGTTCCTTAAAATTTCTAGGAGTTACGCTGTTATAAAGAAAATACAAAGCACAGAACCAAGTATTGATATGCTGTATTTTTGTTGTGTTGCCTTTATTATTATGCTGTATTGCCTTTTCCAAAGAGTTCTTTTTTTTTTTTTTAAAGGAAAACCATTGCTTTCAATGATCTAGATTCTCCATGATTTGTCCCTCAATATATATATATATATTTTTTTTGCGGTACGCGGGCCTCTCACTGCTGTGGCCTCCCCCGCTGCGGAGCACAGGCTCCGGACGCGCAGGCTCAGCGGCCATGGCCCACGGGTCCAGCCGCTCCGCGGCATGTGGGATCCTCCCAGACGAGGGCACGAACCCGTGTCCCCTGCATCTCAGGCGGACTCTCAACCACTGCGCCACCAGG
Source organism: Mesoplodon densirostris (assembly GCF_025265405.1). Classification (NCBI taxonomy): domain Eukaryota; kingdom Metazoa; phylum Chordata; class Mammalia; order Artiodactyla; family Ziphiidae; genus Mesoplodon; species Mesoplodon densirostris. The sequence continues at coordinate 49,633,110 of NC_082676.1, forward strand.
GAAGCCCCTCCAAAGAGTTCTTGATTGTTGTTTGATAGTTCTACTTAGGTCCAACTAAAGGTGTGGGTTAGCTTTAGTTTTGTTGATTCCAGATCAGGGTTGTTCTGCTTCTATATTTTAGTTGAAGTAAGTGACTAATAAGAATATCTGACTTTGATCTGTACAGGCCTCTGTATGTCACTGTAGTGTATCAAGGGAAATGTTCTCACTGCATGCGGATTGGTGTGGCCGTGCCTCTGTCTGGGACTGTCGCCAGACTTCGGGAAGCAGTGTCTATGGAAACAAAGATCCCCACTGATCAGGTAATAAGCTTGCTAAGACTGATTACACACGAGCCACAAAAGTGTTGCTTTCTTTTCTTCTGGAATTTTTTAACAGTTCTCAGCCAAACATGGTTGGAGAGCAATTTAAAACCAGTTGTTTCTAGTGTTGAGGGAAAAATAAAAAGTCAGGATCCAAAGGAGAAAAATATACACAAAACCTTCTCATGCTTCATTTAATTGTATATATATATTTAAAAGGAAAAGCTATGACTTTACACCAAGACCTTCTTTCAGCTTTGTTTATAAAGTATAATTAGTTAATCCCTCTTAAATCATTCTGAGGATGCTCATGTGGGCAATAGGAAGAGCATCCTGTGGTATTTGAAGGTCAGAGAGGCTTAGAAAACTCAACCAGTGGCTCTTGAAAATCCCTTCCCATTATGGTGATAAGAATGGGCCTATTTCTAGTACAGTACATATAGGTGCTCAGTTTGGTTTATTTCCTGATTAAAGCTAGGCTAGAGTCTTTTACCTTGTTTAGATAAGAGAAAGGAAAGTTGTACCTCCTCCCTTTCTTTTTTGGGTAAATTTTTGATAAGTAGTTATATTGACCGAAAATAATTTGGGCCTGTTTGTGACTTGACATACTTTTGCATACTCTTTTACTCAATTCACTGTTGGGGTTTTATTTGGAAAAAAATTCCCTGTTTAAAATTTACCAAGGAAAGATGATTCAGTGGCTGAATAGCTTCCCCTAGATAACTTCTGGAAGCTGCTGTGTAATCATGTGACCAATAAAGGTGTTTTGTACTTTGGCCTCCCGTGACCTCATTTGAGAAGTTACCACAGTAAAACAAAAACAACCAGTAGTGTTGCCCTGATATAGCAAATATCTCATCTTTTCATAGGCCAAGTACTGGCAGATTGCTAAAACGTTCACATTTTTCCTTACTTTGAGGTGCTCATTGATTGATTGATTGATTGATTGATTGATTGATTTTAAATTCAAGATGAGGGAAAAGACAGAAAGAGGGAGGCTTAGGTGTGTGTCCGAGGCAGATCTGTCTGTATCTTTAAATCTTCCAGTGCTGTCTGGCTCTTTTTGCATTGTTTAAATGAGTGGTGTAATTACAAGTTTGTTTTTGACCTCAGCTTGCTGGAGAAAGTGAATTATACTTGCATGTTCACCTTCAGGAAAACAATACGGTCGTTAAAACCATTAGAAGAAAAGAGGGCCAGGAATATTTTTCTTGGACTGTTTGTGGAATATGCCACCAATCCTCTTTCACCTCATCAACTCATAGTGTTTGTGATAGTAGAGGGGACCTTAGGGGTCCAGTCCAACCCCCTCATTTGAAGTAGGCCCAGAGAAACGATGTGACTGGTTCAAGATCACAGGGCTGGTTGGTGGCAGGCAGAATTGGAACTTCTTCAAGCTCAGTCCAGTGCTTTTTCACTAGAGGGTGCTGCTGAGCACGTAATGAGGTCTCTAAATGTCTCCATTGTCTTTTTCCCCATCTTTTGTTTTTCTTTCATTATAAACTACTCAACCATTTCAGAAACTTAACTTACAAGTGAAAGTATCTTGTACGAAGTATCTTAAGAACTAAGGGTTACTAACTTTAATACTGTGTTGTATATTCATTCATATTTTTTCCTGTGCATGTACTATATTAATATTTTATGAAAATGGAACCGTGTACTCACATTTTTCTTTCCCTACTTTTAATATTTACTTGGTAGATCTTTCCACGTTAGTGCAGATATATGCAGGTCATTCTTTGGAAGCGCTTTATAATTCCAGTAGAACTATAGTATAGTTAACTAGTTCCTATTGTTGGACACTTGAGTTGATTTCATTTTTTTTCCAACACAAATGTCCATGATTATTTGACATTTTTTAATCTGAAAATAAGAAAATTTAGTGGTAGGAGAAAGCCTCGGAGTCAGGTGTGGACTCTATCCTCGCTACGAGGCTGAGTAGTTGTATAACCTTAGGCAAGTCACTCCATCTCTCTTTAGTTTCTTCCCCCTGTGAAAGAAGGGCCTTAGACTTTGTATCTGCTGAGTCTCTTCACCAAAACTTAGAGGAAACTGGATTTAGTGCCACAGCACTCTGAAATCAGAGTATGCTGTTATACAATCATAGAAGATATTGTGCTTCCAAGACTCTTATTAAAGGCAGATCCCTTCGGCTTGATGAGGTGTTTCCAAGCCCTCAGATCACTGCAGTCCTGCTGGTCTGGAGACGTTCACAGCTGGATTGGGAGATCAATTCATATTGACTTTCCAGTTATCCAACTATTTACATTTTTCCCGTTTTTAGATTGTGTTAACAGAAATGTACTATGATGGGTTCCATCGTTCCTTTTGTGACACAGACGACCTGGAAACAGTCCATGAAAGCGACTGCATTTTTGCCTTTGAGACTCCAGAAATATTTAGGCCTGAAGGAATTCTCAGTCAAAGAGGTAAATGAGTATCTGTTTCCATAATACCACCTGGGTTTGCAGGTCTAACAAATGTCTACCCTCTTAGATTATTATATGATGGTATAATTTTTAAAACTTGTGGTAAAATACACATAACACATCTTTTTATGATGGTATAAATTTTAGGTAACATATTTCCCTGGCAGAAGGCAGTTCTTGGGAAAAACTTCTTTCCTGGCCTTAGTGTTCTTCAAGATCCTAGGGCTTCTATTGTTTTTGTTCTACTCCAGTGGTTGTCAAAACATCAGTGTCTCCTGGGAACTGATTAGAAATGCAAATTCTTAGGTGCCACTCCAGACCTGCTGAACAGAAACGCTGGGGGCAGAGCCCAGCAATCTGTTTTTAGCAGGTGATTCTGATGCACATGAAAGTTTGAGAACCGCTGCTCTACCCAGTCTTACCAGTATTTTCTACTGGTGATTTTTAGAGCTAAACTCTCTACTAGCCCCCACTTTTCTTCTGGTCCCTGACTTCCAGCTGTCCATTGGAATCTCTGTTTATAATCCTACAGGTATCTTACACTGAGCGCTTCTTTCTTAGTTCCTCTTGCGTTTCTTCTGTGAAATACGGCATCACCATCCTTCTCTTCACCCAAGCTGGACCCAAACACTTCTCCCTCAGATTTTGACTTAAATTCACAACTGAAGTTTTCCTCTGCATTCTACTGCGACTGACACAGTGCAGACGAGTCTCAACTGGGCTTTTCTAGTAACTTCTTTACCCCTGGGCTTTCTCCTGTTCAGTTATTTCTTCACAGCGCCACCAGACTTATTCTGACATACAGTTCTGACCATGTTACGTGCTTATTGATTTACCAGTGCTTCCCTTTTGTCTGCGATTAAATCTGAATACCTGGGAAGAATGCATGGCCCCTCATGATTTGGTCCTTGCCTTTTTTCCAGCCTCTCTACTATATTCCATTTTCTTCCCCATGTACCTTATCCAAGTTACTCTTTATTTCTGGAACATGCCACATGCTTTTATACTTTCCCTACTGTTTGCTTTGCTAAAAATTCATTTCTCCAGCTCCCGTCTCATTAGCTCCTACTTTGTCTCCCCTAAGGACACCTCCCAATCTCCCCATCCCACCCAGTCCTAAGCAGTCATTATTCTACTTTCTGTCTCTATAGATTTCCCTAGTCTAGACTTTGATATGAATGGAATCATATAATATGTGGCCTCTTGTGACTTGTTTCTTTGACTTAGCATAGTGTTTCAAGGTTCATCCACATTGTAGCATATATCAGTCCTTCATTCCTTTTTATGGCTGAGTATTATTCCATTATATGTATATGCCACATTTTGTTTATCCATTCATCTGCTGATGGACATTTGAGTTGTTTCCACCTTTTGGCTATTATGAAATACTGCTGCTATGACCATTCACGTACAAGTATTTGTTTGAATACCTATTTTCAGTTCCTTTGTAGGTATGTACCTAGGAGTGGAAGTGCTGGGTCATATGGTAATTCTATGTTTAACTTTCTGAGGAGTTGCCAGACTGTTTTCCATAGCAACTGCATCATTTTTCATTCCCACCAACAATATATGAGGGTTACAATTTCTCCACATTCTGGCCAATGTTTGTTATTTTCTGTCTTTTTGATTATAGCCATCCTAGTGGGTGTGAAGTGGTATGTCATTGTGATTTTTATTTGCATTTTCCTAATGACAGATCATGTTGATATCTTTTCATGTGGTTTTTGGCCAGTTGTATATCTTCTTTAGAGAAATGTCTATTCAAGTCCTTTACCTACTTCAAAATTGTGTTGCTTGTCTTTTTGTTTTTGAGTTGTAAGAGTTCTTTATATCTGCTGGATACTAGACCTGTGTCAGATACATGACTTGCAAATATTTTCTCTCATTCTGTGGGCTATCTTTTTACTTCCTTCGTAGTGTTTTTTGATGCACAAAAGTTCTTAATTTTGATGAAGTCATATCCAAGAATCCATCACCAAATCCAAGGCCATGAGGTTTACCTGTGTTTTCTTCTAAGAGTTTTATAGTTTTAGCTCTTATATTTGGGTCTTTGATTCATTTTGAGTTAATTTAGCTCTTACATTTGGGTCTTTGATTCATTTTGAGTTAATCTTTGTATGTGGTGTGAAGTAGGAGTTCAACTCCATTCTTTTGCATGTGAGTATTCAGTAGTCCCAGCACCACTGTTGAAGAGATTATTCTTTCCTCATTGAATGGCCTTGGTACCCCTGTTGAAAGTTCTTATTTTAGTTCCTTTTTTCCTTCATCTCTACTTCTAGAGGTCTCTGATGCCTCTAGTCTCTGAACCTTTGGTAATTCTGTATTTTGGGTTGGTCGGCTTTCTGCACTGCCAGCTTAGGATTCAGTTTTCTCTGGTCTACTCATATTTACATTATTATTTTTTTGAGTCTTATTTCAGTTGTCATTCTCTGACTTGGGAGCTTTTTTGTTTATTTTCTAGTTGTTGTGTTTTCAGGCGTGTGCTTTTGTTTGTTTAAATTGTTTTCTAATTTTAGTTGCATTATAGTAAAAAATAGCCAATCATCACCTTGTACAGAAAACCCTTCCTCACTTCCCCCACCCCAGACTGGCTGACTGACTTCTGCTCTCCCATGTTCCAGTGTAGCTTTTGCTAATCTCTGACACTAGCATGTTGTATGGAAATGCTCTCAGCTCTGTCCTTCCTACCAGACTGTGAAATTCTCTGCAGTTGGGACTACACTTTGCTTTATCTTTCTGTACCTAGCAGTTTAGTGTACTTCGTAATACACAGCGAAAGCCCAGTTAACGTTTGTTTAACTGAAAATTTCCCCCAAGCCCCCTTCATACCCCAGTTGCTTACGGTTAACACTAAGTTTCTATTTATAAATGAATTTGATGAGGTCCAAGGTTATATAGTCTAGCCAGAGAGTACCTTTGTTGGAAGAATATATCACTTAGTGAATATGCGTAAGCCTCTGTTCTTTACAAAGGCCTCATCAATATTTTGTTCGTGCATATGAGGCTACTGTCTTCCCCAGTTCACGGGTGAGGGAGCTGAGACTTAGAGAGGTTAGGTCATGGGCCCAGGTCACACAGTTGGTAGTGATGGGCCTGGACTATGAATATGGAGCTTGATTTCTGAGCAGTTGAGTGGTATCCTCTCATCTCATTGGGAATCCTGATCACTTTTAGCAGAACTGGTCCTCCCAGCCTTACTTCTGCCAAGAACCTGGGAAATGAGCCTGTTAATTGTCTCAAATTCAGACTTCTATTTATTTTTCTCATACCAAAGTTTAAAATGGTTGTGAAGTGAAATCTGCTGCTCTTTTGTGATTTCTCTATGGTATTTAAGCTTAAAAAGTTTTCTTCCCTCTAATAGCTTGGTGAAGATTCAGTTCTTCCTTATTTCTAGTTTCTATGTTCTCATTTCTAAACTCTAATTAATCTGGAATTTATTTTAGTATTAACTCTGTATGTTAATAGGTTCAACAAATCTCCTGTTGCTGGATATTTAGGTTATTGCTGGAGTTTTGCTATGGATACTTTTGTATAAACCACCTTTTATTTTATTCTCCTTTTGGTGATATTGTTATTATTTCTTTGGTGTGGTAGTGGTGGAGGGCTTCTTCTGTTCTCCAGTTTGAGGTATCATTTCCTTAGGGTATACTTCCAAAGGATTAAAGAAATGAGCAATTATTTAGTCAAGCATTTATTGAGTTCCTACTAAGCGCAGGACCTTGTGCTAGGTGCTGAATTGCTAAGTACCTCTGATTGACAGATAGCTCTGCTTTGGGGCATGTCTGAAGACCTGGTTTTTAGCAACCAGCACTGTGCCTGTCAAACATATATTTTTGTTCACTTTATTGTAGGTCAATCCAGGCTAGTTGATTGTATTAAAGTTCCGTAATGGCTGTGAGTTTCTTATAAGTCTGGGTCTAAAGTGAGGAAAAGAAGCTGCTGTTGGAATATTGAAGATCATTCTACATGTACTAGTCTTTATTTTTTATTAAAATTTTTTTATTTGGTTGCTGGTTGTATGGTCTCACTTTAAGTTTGTCTTGGTGGGTCATCTCTGCAAACTTGCCATTCTAAAACTAATATTCATTGAAGTGAAGAGTTTTAATTTTCAGTTTTTAAGGTAGTAGGTAGGTAAGGCGAGTTTAAATGAAATAATGGATGCAAAAAATTTTCTTATGACTAGATGAGTAATCTCAAAGTAGGTCATTTGTTCCTTTTTTCAATTGCAGCTTAAATACCATAATGACAATTTCTTAATTTCTCTAATGGGTAAATTTTTTGTAATGAAAGAATAAAAAATTTTGAAGAGATAAAATAAGTTTTCATTTTGTTTTAGGAATCCACTTAAACAACAACCTAAACCACTTGAAATTTGGCTTGGATCATTATAGACTGTCTTCTTCTACACAAGCAGCAGCAAAGCAGGGGAGAGCAGACTTAACCCCCGCGAGAGCAGGAAGCGACAAGATTGTTCTATTAGTGTGTAACCGAGCCTGCACTGGGCAGCAAGGGAAAAGGTGAAGACCAACTTATTTTCCAATAAATATTGAGACTTTAAAAGTCTAATATTTTCAAATGTTTTAAAAGTAAGGATAAAAAAACCCCCTTACTTTTAGTAGTTAATTGTTGATTCTGATATTTAGAAAGAGCATGTGTGTAAATTGACCTGATTTGAGGGGTTGGGAGGGGGAGAAGATAAAATTAGGATGATAAGATCTGAGTTAGAATGGCTCCCAAGCTCATGTAGTTTTTAAAGGCACATTTCTCTGTATATTTTCAGCTCAAGATCCTTCTGGGTCTCTAGACCTATAGACCTATATCCAGCTACTTTCTTTACAACATTTTTTTCTTCTATTAATTCTTAACAAATCTACTTGGATGGCACATGCACCTCAGTCTTGTGTTCCAAACTGAACTCATTGTGTTCCCCTATAAACCTGACCCTCCAGTATTTCCTGGCTTGGCAAATGGCACCAGTATTCATTCAGCTGCATGTAGTCAGACATTTGGGAGTTAGAAATCTCTCTCAAATCTGTTTCTCTCTGTAAGAATTTATGGGAGTTACTTTTCTTTTTTTTTTTTTAAACATCTTTATTGGAGTATACTTGCTTTACAATGTTATGTTAGTTTCTGTATGGGAGTTACTTTTAAAGTAACTTTATTACAATAGTAATGTAACTTGAGTAATATCAAGGTATGGATGTGTTTCAGGGAGGAAGGATACTGTTTCTAATATTTGTCAGAGTAGCATTTATATTAACTTTTTAAAATGTTGCTTTGAAATAAGTTTCTTATTTAAGAATGGTAAATAACATAAAAGCAAAATGTGTTGATTTGTATATTTATGATGTTCATTAGCAGGTACTTTAGTGTTTACAGTGTGTTGGCCACTATTCTGAACACTAGGGATATAGCAGGATCTGTGTGTTCTCATGGAGCTTGCATCCTAGTTAAGACAGAGCCACTAGAGACAAGTAAACACACTTAACTTCAGACAGGCGTTGTCACTTTGAAGATGTTAAAACATGCGGGTGTGATAGAACGTGCTGGTGGGGGCTCTAGCAAAACTGTCTTAGAGAGGGAGGCAAGGGGGGCCTCCCTGAGGACGCGGCAGCTGGGCTGAGCCGAGTGGGAAGGTGCGAACTGTGTGAGCCTCTTGGGAAGGGATCCCCTGAAGAGGGGACATCGAGTACAGAGATGCTGAGATTATGGCTGAGTAATATTCCGTTGTATATATGTACCATATCTTTATCCAGTCCTCTGCTGATGGACGTTTAGGGTGCTTCCACGTCTTGATTCCTGTAAATAGTGCTGCTGTGAACATTGGGGTGCAGGTATCTTTTCGGATTATGGTTTTCTCTGGATATTACCGGGGAAAGGGGGCAAGGGATTAAATTGGGAGATTGGGATTGACATATACATACTACTATATATAAAATAGATAACTAATGAGGACCTACTTGTATAGCACAGGGAATTCTACTCAGTACTCTGTAATCCCCTATGTGGGAAAAGAATCTAAAAAAGAGTGGATATATGTATATGTATAACTGATTCACTTTGCTGTACGCCTGAAACTAACACAACATTGTAAATCAACTATACTCCAATGAAAATTAAAAAGAAAAGAAGTTGCTGAGATTAGAAGGAGCTTGGCATGTTTAAGGGACAGAAGAAAAGGCAGCTCATCGTATTTATATAAAATAAAGAAATTATGGGGGCTTCCCTGGTGACAGTGGTTGAGAGTCCGCCTGCCGATGCGGGGGACGCAGGTTTGTGCCCCGGTCTGGAAGGATCCCACATGCCGCAGAGCGGCTGGGCCCATAAGCCATGGCTGCTGACCCTGCGTGTCCGGAGCCTGTGCTCCGCGGCGGGAGAGGCCGCAACGGTGAGGGGCCCGCGTATCGCAAAAAAGAAAGAAAGAAAGAAAGAAAGAAAGAAATTATGAAATCCCTTTCATGATGCTAGTCTCTTAAAAGTGAGGACATTGTCATGTGAAAAATATGGCTACCGATTTACACATTGTGCTTGTAACTTATTTCGCATCACAGTTGTCTTTAGGAAGGTAGGCTCACTCTTGAGTACTACTGTGAGTAAACTGGTACTTGTTAGGAGTGGGTTTCTTGGTGACCTTAGCACCCCTGCTTTGGCCTGAGTCAGGGTTTATCTGTTTGTTTATTCACTTGTTCATTCATTCATTCAGCATCTACTATTGTCTAGGTATTGGCTGTCTGGGCTAGGAACATAAGTCGGCCACAGTTCCTGTGTCAGGTAACACAGTCTGTCGGTGGAGGCATCAGAATAAGCAGGCAGTATTTGTAGTGCAGCAGAGCTCCGGGAACAGATCAACAGGGTGCCAGTGGCTCCCTCTGCGGATGAGTAGGAAATAGCTTAAAAGAAGAGTGAGAGGGGCTTCCCTGGTGGCGCAGTGGTTGAGAGTCCGCCTGCCGATGCAGGGGATACGGGTTCGTGCCCCGGTCTGGGAAGATCCCACATGCCGCGGAGCGGCTGGGCCCGTGAGCCATGGCCGCTGGGCCTGTGCGTCCGGAGCCTGTGCTCCGCAATGGGGGAGGCCACAACAGTGAGAGGCCCGCGTACAGCAAAAAAATAAATAAATAAAAAAAATAAAATAAAAGAAGAGTGAGAAGGGTAGTCCAGACTGAGGGACTGGCTGTACGTTGGTGGTGTGAGTCGGACGCATTCAGAGCACAGCATGTAGGTCTGAATGGCTGGGGCTTGGGTGAGAGTTAAGGCTAGGCCAGTGCTCCTCCACGTTGGCTGCATATTAGAATCACCTGGGGAGCTCCTCAAACAGCCTTGGTGCTCCAGCCACAGACCAGAGGGATTGCAGCAGAATCTCGGGGGAATCACTGTGTTTTAAAGTTCCCTCGCTGATTTCAGCCTGCAGCCACTGCTGAGAACCATGGCTCTGCCTCTGATTCTCTATAACACCTGTGAGCTCAGCACTGGATAGGAAACCTGGCAGGGGCCACGTGACTTCTGCCCTAGGCTAGGAGCTGACTTTTAGTGTTGCTTGCCAGTGCCTTCCTTGTTGTCAGGCCACCAGGATGTGGCTGCCTCCCTGCTAGACCTTCCAGCCCTATCTTTTCCTCTGGCACCTAACCCCTTATATGTTTGACCCATGCTGCTTGCTAGACTCGTGTCCACTCCCACCTGCTTTCCTCCCCATCTCCACTAATCCTGTCATCTTACTACCTGGCACCATACTCTGTTAGACGCCATTTTGGTGTATGAGTTGTTAAATTTCATTTAGAAATCTCAGTTTCCCTTCTGACTGTTTCATCCACTTATGATATTAAATTTCCTGTTTGTTTTATTTTGAGAACTGTCCTAAAACTAATTGTATTGTGATTCCATTTAAAAAGATCATGAATAAGGAGTTACAGTATTAAAGGAATTGTCATACTTTTTAAGGTGATTATAACATTTATGTGTGTTAGATTTGGACTACCTTTTGTGCTGCACTTAGAGAAGACAATAGCATGGGACCTTCTGCAGAGGGAAATCTTGGAGAAGATGAAGTATTTCTTGAGGCCCACAGTTGGCATTCAGGTGTGTAAGCCTTTTGGTACTCCAGCATAGCATGTGTGTACCCAGTGAAGAAAGTCATTACAGTGAGATTGGAAGTTCAGACCTTTGCCCTTAGGAAACACCAGACACTGAGCTGGAATGCTGGGGAGCCCTGGAGAAAAGCTGCGTAGTAAAATCTGCTGTGTTCAGGTTTTCCAGAATGAGGACTGTCCCTCATTTTATGAAGGGAGCTGACCACTGCACGGTTTTCCATGCACTGCCAGGTGTTCCTTTATAATGTTTGCCTAATAAAGTTTAGCACATGATCGGCTTGGAGAGATTTTGTAGACTATCTATATATTTTCAAAATTATGATTTCTTTGTTAAGGTATCCGTGGAAAACTTATATTAATGTTCAGCTAAAGTAAATATTACTTGTCTTGCATAACATATTTGATATGTAAATTGCATTTGGGGCAATCATATTTAAAGTGTATTAGAGTGGCTCAACAGCCTCACAGAATGTTGTAGAGAAGCATTTTGCAAAACAGTTTGCTCTCCCTCTAATCTGTTTTGGAAATGCCCCAGTGAACCACATGCCCTCGAAGAGAAACTCAGCCTGATTTGCCTTTGCCATTTGTTGCAGGTGTGTCCATTCAGTTTGCGAGTGGTCAGTGTTGTGGGGATAACATACTTGCTGCCCCAGGAGGAGCAGCCCCTGTGCCACCCAACAGTAGAAAGGTAAAAAAAAAAATCACCTTCTAGACTTTCATATATGTTTGTGTGTAATTTCTAGTGATGTCTGATGTAATTTCCACATAAGTGTGGTAGGTCCTCCAGGCTCACTTAGAAAGTAAACACTTATTTTACTTTTGATTATATTTGAGTAGGCTATGTTTTATGATCTTTTTTGGAATCAGGAAAGCCTGGAGTACTGATGTTAGGAAAGTAAATTGATTGGTCTCAGGACCACAGATGAATTGCACTTTCATATTCACCAAGATCAAAGTTTTCCAAAGTAGAATTCTAATCATAACACTTTCCTCCTTGAAATCCTTAAATGATAACCGTGGCCTCAAAGATAAAGCCCAGTTTCCACAGTATGTGAAGTTCTCCACAGTTTGAACCCTGACTACTTCCCTTCTGTCAGGCCTCTTTCTTCTCCCCACTATATTAAACATTCCGCAGCATCAAAGTACTGAGGGTTGTTTGAACGCACAATATGGTTTTATGTGTGCCTTTGCACGTGTAGTTTCCTCTGTTGATAATTCATTCCTTTTGAGCCTCTCTTCACACTGTCCCTCCTCTCTCCCTTAGAATTATCTTCTCCCCTCTGCTATCTCTGTGCTTTTACATACTTCTGTTATTAATAAAGTAATAGAGATATGTATATATAGACACGATACATATATGGATACATATAAATATAAAAACACATTATTGTTTTTATTATAATGACTTTTTCAACAAATATCGTAGTGCCCTGCATTTCAGGATTCCAAAAAAGTATACAACATGGTTCTGTTTGAAAGCAACTCACTGTTTGGTTTTAGAGATTAGAGTTAATAGATTAGATAATGATCCAAAACATTGCAAAACTTAAAAACTATTTGATGGGTAATACTGACTGTTAATGCTGAGTATGTCAGGAGATGGTGAAGGAGCCAAGGAGCTCAGGGGAAATAAGTGAGGTGAAACTTGAGGGATGCCTTGTAGGAAGGCACAGTTTACATTGGTGTGGGCACGGTCCAGGGACCAAGCATGGCCTATGGGGGTAGGTGGAGAGATGCAGGAGCAGAGTTTGTTCCCAGAGAGACTATCGTCCCGTCCAGTCTCTATTGATTTGGTGAGATATTGGACAAAAATTGGAAAGATCATTAACATCTAAGAGTTATTGTGGATAACCTTATAGTGTGGTACTAAATTTCCTCCAGTATCTTTATATCCATATTGAATATTTTAATTTAAGGATTTTTCAGTCCAGTTGTAATCAAGTTATTAAATAAGAGTTTATAATGGTCAGAAACCTCTTCTGATGGGGAACGATGATGAAGATTTTCAGCAATCACACTATGATTTCAGATTTCAGATAGGATGTATATTTAATTAAAATCATTTATTTAGAAAGTAATACGTGACTTCCTTCCCCATCCTCTAGGGCACTAAAATCTTGTGGACCAGGTGGCACTGCTCACGTGAAATTAGTGGTAGAATGGGACAAGGAGACAAAAGATTTGTAAGTATTTTTTTAACTTAGTGTTTGTAGAGTCATTGTCTTAATTATCACTATAATAGCATACCTTTGATCTTTCAAATTAGCTGAAACACAAACCTCTGTTTTCTTTAGCTAAGTATCCAAGTGTGTTGCTGATCCTTTATTTAAGTAATTTATTATTTCTCTCCTACACATTCTGTTGTCTGGATCCCAAAACCTTAGAACATTTGTTTGCTGCTAATGAGACAGAAGCTATATATTCATTAACTACTGTGTAGGTCAAATTACTTTGATTTTTATTACAGACCCATTAACTCTAGCAAGTTATGCCAAATGCATGCCCTTTGATACAGAGGACAAGAATATATGATTAATCAGTACAGTTTGTGCCCAATCCCAGAAAAAACAATTCCAAGTTATTTCTTGAAAATAATGTCATAGATAGAGAATGTCTCACAACATTTTGGAACATAGAAAAGTTGGATTGCCACTTTTATTTTCTTACATATTGACCTTTTTGGTTATGAATTTACAGCCACGTTGTGAAGCTGTTAATTGTATTTTGTGTCAGTTTTCCAAGACATTCTCTAATACATGCTTTTTCTCCCCTGATCGCAGCTTGTTTGTAAATACCGAAGATGAGTATATCCCTGATGCAGAAAGTGTCCGGCTGCAAAGGGAGCGTCACCATCAGCCTCAAACTTGCACTTTATCCCAGTGTTTCCAACTCTACACCAAAGAGGAGCGGGTAAGGGTTGGGCAGCATTTGTTGGGTGGTGAGGGTAGTAGGGAGGGCCCAGGGCAAGATGACAGTGGAGAAACAAATTATGCACCAGAAAACTCCCCAAGGATTTTTGCATTTACATAGGTTCTGCACATGTGATATGCATCTTAGTGTTATTCCTCTTAGGATTTTAACACAAAGTAGTTTAAATTTCTGGAAAACCTTGATAAAATGAAGTGCTCTAGACATGAACCTTTGTATAGTTGCTTTTTTTTTTTTTTTTTTACTTTTTAATGGTTAATGATAAAGTTATATTTTTGTTTCAATTTATAGAGATTTTAAATTATTTTCCTTAGTGACTAGATCAGTGGTTCTCAACTTTTTGGAACTAAGAACATAGGTGCCATTTTAATTAAAATTAATTAAAATTAAAAATTCAGTTCCTTAGTTGCATTAGCCACGTTTCAAGGGCTCAGGAGACACATGTGGCTAGTGACTCGTATTGGACAGTGTAGTTATAGACATAAAGTTCTGTTGGACAGTGCTTTAGACCACTTAGCATAGTGTTTGCAGATTGTAGGTACTCAGTAAATATTTGAATGAATGGATGGACAAATAGTGGATAGGACCCTTGCCTGTGTGTGTGTGTTTTTTTTTTTAACAGGAATATTTAATAACAAGGTAGATAACATGTTTATCTAACATATTTTTATATAACTGAAGCTAAAGCAAAACATGCTGTTATTGGATAAATATGGCCTGCTGTATGTGTGTACACTGCAGTGCAATTTAAAAAATACTGTAATTATAATTTCAGAACTTCAGAATTTGAATAGGTGCCAGTATTCTGTCCTTTTTTCATATGGGAAAAGAAAATTCCTTTGAAAATCATTTGAAGCTTGGAGCAAAATTCTATAGCTGTATTCTTAGTATCACTCTGTAGAGTCTTCATGATTCAGATGATACAAAGGAAGCTTCAATTCAGCCTTCCTTTTAGAGAAGACATTCCAGCTTTCATGATCTCATCAACCAGGAGAATATTGGTGGCAATTACAGTGCAGGAGTGAAGAAGCTGTTTCTTTACATAGTAGTGTTCCCATATGCCTCCCATTGGCTTACCTGGGTTCAGGTCCACACCCACAAGCTGACCTGAATGTTCTGCTTGAACTCAAACTAGTGTTTCCTGAAGCTCCAAACCAGAGTTCTGAGCAAGAGCCTTGTGAATAATGAGCACTGCATTAGCAAATACTTGAACTCCCAAGTTGGGCCCTGCCCTTTACACTGACTGGGCTTTTATTTATTTATTTATTTATTTTTTTTTTTTTTTTTTTTTTTTTTTTTGCGGTACGCGGGCCTCTCACTGTTGTGTGGCCTCTCCCATTGCAGAGCACAGGCTCCGGACGCGCAGGCTCAGCGGCCATGGCTCACGGGCCCAGCCGCTCCGCGGCATGTGGGATCTTCCTGGACCGGGGCACGAACCCGTGTCCCCTCCATCGGCAGGCGGACTCTCAACCACTGCGCCACCAGGGAAGCCCTGGGCTTTTATTTAATCAGGGCTTCTGCCATTGCCACTTGCACTGCACCAGTACCTGGAATGACACAGCCATCATCAGTAACATTTTTAACAGCTCTCAAGCCACCTTTGATTGCATCTTTGATTTGCATGAGTGTGTACTTATTTGGTCCTTTGACCAGTAATGTGACGGATGTTACGTTTCTCAATAAAGTCAAACTTCTCTTCTCCCAGTGTGTAGTCATAGACAAGTCGCATTTCCCAAACAATCAGGATTTAGGTCATCAATAGAACTTAGAGCTACCCCACCACGAGCAAGCGTCAGCCTCTCCACATTTCTCTTAGGTCTGTGCAGAGCTACTCTGCCTTCTTTTGCAAGAGCATCTAAGGCAAAGGGGTCAATTCCCTTTTGATTAATAACAACAAATCCTTTATCTGAATCGCCACCACACTTTCTTTCAAAGTTCTATTATTTTTTTAACTCCATCTTCAGTGAATTTTCTTTCAGTCTTTACTAATTTCTCTCTCTCTTCTGCACGCTTATTTTAAAAAAAGCCAGAATTCACTTCTGTTTTTTCATATTCTAATGGCACATTGCATATGAAGATGTATGCATCTTCTACTTTTTTTTCATATCAGGATGCCATGTCCCATGATCCAAAACAAGACCTCTGATTAAGCTTGTATAGGTTTCAGATTTATGTTTCATCCCTGTGATCTCAACCATGAAGGGGTCACTACGTTCATCTTGTTTTTTAATGGCCAAA
Source organism: Mesoplodon densirostris (assembly GCF_025265405.1). Lineage (NCBI taxonomy): Eukaryota > Metazoa > Chordata > Mammalia > Artiodactyla > Ziphiidae > Mesoplodon > Mesoplodon densirostris. The sequence continues at coordinate 49,649,094 of NC_082676.1, forward strand.
ATGGAGCCCACTACAGCTTCTGTTAAAACATCAGCAAGTTTAGCATGAATTTTAGTATGTAGAGATGTTCTGGCCATGTCTGTAAGTGTTTCACTGTTCATCTCTTTGCATATTTTGACTAGTTGCCAAAACTGAAGTGCCTTTTTCTTTGCAGCTTCAAATCCTTCTGTTATTATTTTGAGATGAAGATCCTATAATAAACACATAGTTACAAAGCCACCACTAATACTAGAGATCTTCAGTTAGATGCAACTATAGTTCGTGATAAAGCAGATTTATGGAAGGATATTCTGGATCATTCATACCCTTTAATACAACTAATATGATGTGCTGACTTTCTGAATACTTTACAAAGGATAAATAAGCTTTCAGTGTAGAGGAAAAGAACAGACATTGCTCTAGCACAGAGTTGAAACCAAGGAACTAAGCCACTCTTGGTGTTCACTGTGCAACAGGCCTTTGTGGTTTTTAAACCTCTCCAGGTTCAGGCGCCTCGAGAAACCTTGACGAGAGCACTTGGAGTTCATCTAATTTTGAGTTGATGTTTACGATCATAATTCTGGCTACTGACTCTTACTGCTCACTCTTGCATGTAGGGAATCATGCAATTTCAGGGTCGGAGGGGGCTTTAAAATGTCTTTTTTCTAATGGTTGAGTTCTACCTAATTTCAAATAGGTGATTATCCAGCCGCTGTTTTTCAGAGACACCATTTTCTCTTTGGGTATCTGATGGAATATGTCCCTTGTTGCTACAACCGGCAGGTAAACTCTCAGGTCATTAAGAACAGAGGACAGGTCTTCATTTTCTTCCACTTGTTTGTCCGTCAAATATTTGAAAATAGTTTTCATCTTCTAAGTCTTTTCTCCCCCAAGCAGTTAACAGCTAGTTCCTTTAATAGTTTTTCATTAGACGTATTTTTCCAATCTTGGGCTTATATAAATAATTGGCTTTGAAACTGGTTGATCACATGCTGTATGTAGCACCTTATCCTATTTAGCTTTTTTTTTTTTTTTAATTGATTTGGGAGATGTCTGAGAATGTCACAAAGCTTAAAGGTGAGCAGATCTACTAGATGACCACATTGGTATTCTACAAAACATCTCATGATCTTTCAAGCTAGCCAGATACATTTTAATAGGGCTTTGTTCATTCAGTACATGTCTGTTGAGTACATACTATGTGCCAGGTACTGTGCTAGGAACTGGGAATATAGCAGGGACCAAGACAGACAACAGTTTTGCCCTCAGCTTGTTTACAGTGTAGTGGGGATAAACAAATAAGTAAAGGAAGCAAAGGTCTTGGGGTCGGAGGAAGGTTGAGAAAAGAAATGAGGCCACTGTGGCTGGGGCACAGCAGGTGAGAGAATCCAACCCGGTCGTAAAATAACCCCAGCATGTCTAGCAGTGTCCGGTCCATGGAAGGCATTCAGCAAATCTATGCCGCAGTGAATGAATGAGTGTTCCTTGGGGAGCTCAGTCACTGGGTCCAAAAATAACATTCCAGATATGGAAGAGGAGGAGGTCAGACTTAGCAGTAGGCTGTGTGACGATAATTTTGGGGTCACGTTGTCTGCAAGCTCAGTATGATCAGCAAACAGTGTCATGTGGGTGTCAGCCACTGTTGGCTACCTAAGGATGCTTTAGAAACAGTGTCCAGAACTCAGATGGTGATAGCACTGCTCTTCTCATTACCTTAAATGTTCACTGTTAAGAGACCGACATGCTGGGGCACAAGCAGAGAGTGTGGATAGGGGATGGCGCGGCTGAGTATATCTTTTTCTTTTCTTTTTTTTTCTTTTTTTTTTTTTTTTTTTGCGGTACACGGGCCTCTCACTGTTGTGGCCTCTCCCCGTTGCGGAGCACAGGCTCCGGACGCGCAGGCTCAGCGGCCATGGCTCACGGGCCGAGCCGCTCCGCGGCATGTGGGATCTTCCCAGACCGGGACACGAACCCGTGTCCCCTGCATCAGCAGGCGGACTCTCAACCACTGCGCCACCAGGGAAGCCCGCGGCTGAGTATATCTTGATGAAGGAGACCTTAAGTGAGGATCTGATAGTTATTTTCACATACTTCGAGGGCCATCCTGTGGATAAGGGATTGGACTTAATTTTATCTAAAAAGCAGAATTAGAGATTGGAAATTACAGGGAGAGTGATTTTGTCTTAAAAAGAGGAAGAACTTTGTAACAGACTGCCTGAAAGTGGAACAGCTGCCTCTGGGGCTAGTCGCCTTCCTTGCTGGGCAGTTAGCGAGGCTGGCCACGCTCCAAGGGTGCTCTGCGGGCCTAGCAGCTCTTTGTGGCAGTTTACAACGAGATAAGTACAGAAGTCAAGCAGTGTTGTAGAAACTGTCAAAGCTGCCAGCCATTGTCTTGACATTCTTACTGTATCTTATAAAAGAGTATCTGTTTATGATGTATTGGAAATTAAAAAACAAATAAACAACAACCTGTTCCTTTGCCGCGAGCACTGGGCTGATGGCCATGTCTGTAGACAGTTAGCATGTTAGCACAGATGTGGACGTGCCAGATGACAGTTAGGTTCCTCCTGCCTTTTTTTTTGTTTGTTTTAACATCTTTATTGGAGTATAATTGCTTTACAATGGTATGTTAGTTTCTGCTGTATAACAAAGTGAATCAGCTATACATATACATATATCCCCATATCCCCTCCCTCTTGCGTCTCCCTCCCACCCCTCTAGGTGGTCACAAAGCACCAAGCTGACCTCCCTGTGCTATGCCTGCCTAACTTTCTGATTCACTGCTATCCACCCAGACTTCTGTCTCTCCCTATCTTTCCTACACACATGACAGGATCTCCCTCTCAGGAAAAATAACTCCCTCAATTCTGCTTCCCTTTCAAACTACTGTGCCGGTCTTTCTCTTCTTTTCTGTGTGACTTTACCGTTTAGTGATTTCAGGTCTTTCCCTTTCCTCCCTTCCAAACCTCTTGTCATCTGTCTGACTTGCGTTTCTAACATTGCTCTCCGAAGTTCTTGGGGCCCATAGTTTGCTCAGTTCAGTGGCCTCTGCTCAGTCTGCATTTGACCTCTCCGTGGGATATGGTACTAATAACCACCCTGTTCTTGCCACTCTCTTTTCTTGGTGTGCATAAAAGGAATGCTTCTGATTTGCCTATTTTTCTGACTATGCAGCCTCAGGTTCTGGTGGTTTCTCAACCTTTGTGTTTCCCTTAAAAATCGGCCTTCTGCAAGATTCTGTCCTTGGCTTCTTTCTCTTCCATCTGAGTGGGCATTGCCATCTGTTCCCGTGGCTTCCCTTACCTCATTGTGTTGATGGTCCCAGATCTGATGCATCTTCTGAAATCTAGAGATTTAAAAAATCTCTCTTACCAGACATGCTCTGTTAGTACCTCTGTGTTGTCATCCTGAAACCCTTGCCTGCAGAGGTGACATACGTGGATTCGAGGTCTCAGATTGATGTTGAGAAAGATCTTGTTGGTAGCAGGATGGGGAGGATTGTTTGGAGCAGTTTGATGCTTGGGGGAGAGAGAACAATTAAGAGACTTGAGGAAGTCCAGGTAAGAGTGAGTGAGGACTTTGAATTAAGGTGGATGGAGAGGAGGAGACGGGTGTGAGGAATGGCAGAGAGTGTTACTTCGGATGGACATAGAGCAGAGGAAGAGGGAAGGGTTTGAGGCTTTGGGTTAACCCCCCGTGTACTGCTCTTGACGGGCGGTTGTGGTATTTGCTGGGGTAGGACATACAGGAGGAGGAGAAAAGGGAGCTATATTGATAGAAAGGCGACGAGTTGAGTTTGGGAGTATGCTGAGCATGAGATGCTTCTGTGGCATCTGACATCTCTGTGCAGTATTTACCTAGTTGGTCATTCCTTTTTGAGATATAATCTGTTCAGCAAATGTTTGGGTGCCAGCTCTAGCCGGCTTTTAGTTTTAATTGTGCTTTTCTGTTGACTCCCCTCGGACGTAGATTGGGGAGATTCAGAGTTGTGCCGTGCCCTGGCCAGGACGTGAGTCTGGCTGTCTCCTGTAACAAAGTCTTGCCTTAAGTGGCTCTTAATAGAAGTCGTGCTCCTTGTTTTCAGCTTGCCCCAGATGACGCCTGGCGTTGCCCGCACTGTAAGCAGCTGCAGCAGGGGAGCATTACGTTAAGCCTCTGGACTCTGCCTGATGTGCTTATTATACACCTAAAGAGATTTCGACAGGTAAGGAAACCCTCTGTCATAGGGAAAAAAGCTGTGACCAAGTTTCTTATGCCCCTTACTGGTGGGCTGTTGGGTGGGGAGTTCTTTGGTGTCCCTGTTTGATCCCGTGATCCTGTGTTGTTACAGACACACATCTGCCCCTATGTTTGGAGCCATGTTTTGTTCTTTCCCAGAGCAAAGTTTGTGCATCCTGTGACCCTTTAAATCCTAACTATTTTAGTTCATACTGCAGATATTTTACTTTGTTCCTGAGGATTTGCTTTAGATTTGTAAATGTTGTGCTCAAGTAAGTGTACTTTGGGATTTAAAAAAAAAAATTGAGCACCTTTCTTGGGGGTGGGTAGAATTCTATTTCTGCCTAAAGTAATAATGGATGTTGTTCTGCTTCCAAGGAGCAGTTGTGCAGTTGTGGAGATGAGTCATAAATATATACAAAGAAAATCTGCTTTGAGTTGTGTTGCTTTGTAAGTCAGTTTTCCCACAGAGGCTCTCTATTCCTAAGGTTAGAGTTGTCCTGGGCAGCCCCCTTGTAAGAGAGGTAAATGAGAGGTAAACGCTGGAGGAGTCTGAGCCTGGCGTAAGAAAGTTTGCATCTGAAAGATTAGGAGGAGGCCTGTACCAGGTGAGCTGGGAGCGGGGCTGCACATGTATAGTGGCTGAGGGAGCAGCGGGCGCAGAGCATGTGTAGGAGGCTGAAAGCTGAGGCCAGTGTGGCTGCAGCTCCGGGGGGTCGGGGGGAGAAAGGCGTGCGTTGAGGTAGAAGAGCAGGCAGGGGCTGCTCGTCAAGTAGTCCTTGTAGGCAGAGTGGGATTCTGAAGCAGAGAAGCAACATGACCAAATTTGTGCTTGGAAGAGACCCTTCAGGCTGCTGTGTGGAGAATTAGAGGCTACAAGGATGAAGACAGGGAGACCTGAAGGAGGCCTTTGCAGTCACCGGTGGGGTGAGGGCTGGCCAATGGCTCGCAGTGGAGTTGCGGCAGTGGAGATGGAGAGACCTGGATAGACTTGAGAGATGTCTAGGGCTGGCCGATGAAGTGAATGTGTCAGGGGCGCGCTCATGGTCCCCAGGGTGGCCTTTCACACACAGGTTTGGGGTCCAGTTCCTGTAGCAGTGAGGAGTGGGCACTTGCCCTGAGTGTCCCAGCTGTACGCTTCCACTGGGATCTTCCAGGGGGACGGCCAGTTGAGGGTTTGAACCCAGCTTCTCTGTCTGCTTCCATACACACAGACTGGCTTCCTTTGCTTTCTGTTTCTTTTGAAGACATATCATCACCCTTCCAGCGCCTCAACTCAAAACTGCAGTGTCATCTTTGGCTCTTCTTTCTTGTCCCTGTCACCTAGGCAGTCACCTCTTCGGCCTGGTTGTGCCTCTCCACTGCCTCCTGTACGTGTCCCCTTCTCCCCATTCTTGCTGTCATCCTGCCAGTTCCAACTTCTGATACTTCTGAGCTGGTTGCAGTTGCAGTGTCTTTTCATTGGTTTCATAACCTCCCCTGCTCTTCCCTTTCTGCCATGTTTTGGGCACTACTTAATGACAGCTCTGATGGCATCACCTCCTCCCTCAAAGCCTCAGTGCTTCTCCCTTGACTGCAGAACAAGGTCCAGGTTCTTTAGCCTGACCTTCCTGACCACGCAAGACCCATCCTACTTTTCTCTTAGGAATATTTTTCTTCCCTTTGTAGGTCCATAGTTCCTTGGGATGGGCATTATCTGTGCCCGATTGATTTTTTAAAGCTCCCATAGACACAGGAAACATTCAGTAAATATCTACTCAACTGATGGTTGGATTTCCCAGTGGGCTTAATGGGAAATACAGATTGCCCAAGATTGTCAACTAAATGACTATATTAAGTTAAGTCACTGTTAACTATTAACGTATTTGTCGGAGGAGTTGGGAAGGAAAGAGGCCCTGTTCCGTGAATGGCTGTTCTGTGCCAGCACTGTGCTTTCCCTTCACATATGTAGTTATTCCATTGCTTTTCATGCCTCTTTCGTGACAGAGGTTTCAGGATGAACCCTTTATCGGGTAAGGCAATGTGAAGGCTCATTATCCCTTAAATGTAAATCATCGCTGGTTCCATTTTTGGTGATATTAAAACTTGTTCCTCCAGTTAGCTAAAACTGTTAATCTGTTTCCCTGTGTTGTATGTGTCTTCGGAAACATCAGATAGGTAACTCAACCCTACTTCAGTTGATGGTCTGCCTTTCACGCTAAACTGATCTACCATCTGCTTGCATGAAAATATTGTCAGAACTTGTTTTTCTTCTTGCCACAGGAAGGAGACAAGCGTATGAAACTTCAGAACATGGTGAAGTTCCCTCTGACTGGCCTGGACATGACACCTCACGTAGTTAAGAGAAGCCAGAGCAGCTGGAGTTTGCCATCCCATTGGTCTCCATGGAGACGGCCCTACGGACTCGGGCGGGACCCTGAGGACTACATCTATGACCTGTATGCTGTGTGCAATCATCACGGCACCATGCAAGGGGGGCACTACACAGGTCTGCAGCTCGAGAGGCCGGGCGCCTGTGCTGACGATTCCTCCCGACATGTTTTGCTTGTGACAGGGTTGCTTTGCTTTAGAACCTCGCTTTCTCTTCCAGCAGGCAGTGTGCCAACCGTGAGGGCAGTTTTCATCCTCTGGTTCTCTGCCCTGAGTTAGATCGTCTGGTCGGGCTCTGACCCAAGCAGGGAATGGTGTGTGCAGATGGGTGGCATCGTCTGGCTCACCCAGGACTTGCTTTCTTGACCTCACCTGCATGCCCCGTTTAAGGTTTTGCTGTGCTTCCATATCCCTTATTTGGAGTGGTTGTGAACCACTTATATAGTGTCTTTAAAGTGACTTGGAAGGGGTTTTCTTTTCGCTGTATGGTTAAATTTACTTTTTCATTTGTCAAAGCAATAGTGCTCATCATTTGAAATTTAGAGACTAGAGAGAGGCAGACGGAACGGTGCCATCAACCCACGAGATTATCACTCAGAGATAACCCATGAGATTAGTGCTCAAAAAATGGTAACATTTTTAGAAACTGTGATAAAATATACACAACAAAATTAACCGTTTTAACCATTTTTAAGCTTACGGTTCAGTGTCATTAAGTACGTTCGTATCTTTGTGCAACCATCACCACTGTCCATCTCCAGAGTTTCTTTCATCTTCCCAAATTGAAACTCTGCATCCATTAAACAGTAACTTCCTGTTTACTCCTCCCCCATCCCCTGGCAGCCACCATTCTTTCTATGAATCTGACTACTCTAGGTACCACATGTAAGTGGAATCATACAGTATTTGTCTTTTTGTGTTTGGCTTATTTCACTTAGCATAATGCATTCAAGATTCACCCACTTTGTATCGTCTGTCAGAACTTCCTTTCTTTTTAAGGCTGAATAATATCCCATTGTATGTAGGTAACATTTTGATATGTGGTGTTTCCTTCCAGTGTTTTTCTGTAAGTTTTGGCCATTATTTTATACTGTGGTGATTGGCCTGGTATGCTCTGTTCAGGTGAACCTTTATGGAACACCTCCTCTACGTCTTGCTTGCACTGGGCTGTGTCACATCACAGACACACTGGCAATGAAAAGATCTCGACCTCTGTCTTCCAAGAGTGTAATCAAGTGGTTGGGGCGGTGTAGGCACACTTTCAATGAAAGAGCAGGATGTGTATTAGGTTCTGTGGTTGAAGTGTGAACAGAGCAGGGGCTGGAGGAGAGAGTGGTCAGAGCAGCCTCCTCCTGGAGGGTCAGGAGAAGCTATTGGGATTAGTAACCTGCTGCCTACACGTGAGGCCCTTATGGGCTAATGGGGCAGACGCTTAATTTTTTTTTTAAATAAATTTATTTATTTGTTTGTTTTTATTTTTATTTATTTTATTTTTGGCTGTGTTGGGTCTTTGTTGCTGCACGCGGGCTTTCTCTAGTTGTAGCGAGCGGGGGCTACTCTTCATTGTGGTGCACGAGCTTCTCATTGTGGTGGCTTGTCTTGTTGTGGAGCACGGCTCTAGGCACGCGGGCTTCAGTAGTGTGGCATGTGGGCTCAGTAGTTGTGGCTCATGGGCTCTAGCGCGCAGGCTTAGTAGTTGTGGCGCATGGGCTTAGCTGCTCCGCAGCATGTGGGATCTTCCCGGACCAGGGCTTGAACCTGTGTCCCCTGCATTGGCAGGCGGATTCTTAACCACTGAGCCACCAGGGAAGTCCCAACAGACGCTTAATTTTTGTAAATATTATTTTTAATGACCACAGAATATTCAGTTGAATATTCCCCATTCCCCATTGTTGAACACATATATTGTTTCTGGTTTTTGACTTTGAAGATAACTGATGGACATCTTTGTGTGTAGTCACCTTTTCTGTATTTTAATTCTGTATTTCCTTGAGATTGAGTCTCAGAAATGGAATTATTGGGTTAAGGGCATTCATGCATGCTGGGGAGGCAGGTAGATTTGGGGGCTTCTTGCTTGGACATCTGTATGTCGGGGGACTTGATGTGAGGGTCCTCCTACTGTGTAGGTGGCCAGGACTCGGCTTTCTGCATCCTTCTCACTCAGCCTATTTTGCGTGAACACTTCTCTGGGACTTTTTGTTTCTGCAGTTCAGTGGTTTCTGCAGCAAGACCCCAGGGTGCTAGTGATTCATAAAGGTAGGGGGAGGTAGAGGAGGGTAGGCTCCTCCAGTTGGTGTTTCAGTCTCTCTGAGACTCTTCCCTGGCAGTTAACCCTGAGAACCCTGCAACATGGTGAAGGAGCCTCTCGGGCCCCAGACCCCCTCCTTGGCCCAGCACAGTTACTCTCTCAACTTGCTCTTCCTTAGGAGACAGGGGACGTGGAGTGTGACTGGACACAACAATCTTTTGTCCTCGAAACCCATTTAGTTCTAGTTCTTTCAGTACGCTGCCGGCAGCAGTCACTTGTGAGGGGAATGATCCCGACCTGGAGTGTATCTCGTGGTGGAGCCGTTTGGACAGCCTCTACTTGCCCTCGGAAGTACTTGAAGGAGAAAAAGGGGACAGAGGATCTGTTGAAAAGTCCGTAGACGACAAAGTTAATGTTAATTAAATGCTTCAGTAGGTTTTACCTCGTGTTTTGGTTTAAGCCAAATTTTAATACTGTATTTTGTGTCTTACATATGTTATATTTATATTTTGGGGGGCCACTTGTATCATAAGTGTTGTGTGTCTAGTTGGATTTTTGCTTTTGTGGCATTCCCGGTCATATCTGCGTTCTTTGATACTGAGTCACAGTTATATACTCGGGGACTCTGAGAATTGAAAGGGACTTAGAGGGAATTTAATTTCACTAATTAGCTGGTGAAGTAATGCCTTTGCCAGCATCACTGGTTGGTGTTCATGTAGCTTCAGCTTTGGTAAAGAACCTCCTGTGTATAACAGTGTTTCTCAGGAAAATATGGGTGAGCCCGTTGTGTGGTTTCTAGCAAGAAATTGTTGAGGAAAATCGGACAGTGCCAGATTTTCGCTTCTCATGTTGCTCTTTGTATAGCATAGACTCTGGAAAGTGCCTGGAAACCCATAACTGCCTTGGAGGCAGTACAAATTAGTGAGAGGAGTATGGGTTAGAAGCTAGACACGTATTCCTAGCTCTGTGACCTTAGGTGGGTAACCTTATTCAAACGTGGCAACCATGTGAGGGAGCCAGAAGTGCTCGCGCCTGCCTCCTGGGGCCTGTTACTGACAAGGGGCTCGGATATTTGCTGCGTTGTTACCCCTTTCCCGTGCTTAGGCCATACCACTGCTTTTCTGATGAGGACATTTTAAGTACCTCAGCATTGTTGAGTTAAACATATCTTGTTTTTAAGCTTTCATTTGGAGTGTTTATTTTATTAATTTATTTTATTTATTTTTGCTGTGTTGGGTCTTCATTTCTGTGTGAGGGCTTTCTCTAGTTGTGGCAAGTGGGGGCCATTCTTCATCGCGCCGCGCAGGCCTCTCACTGTCGGGGCCTCTCTTATTGCGGAGCACAGGCTCCAGATGCACAGACTCAGCAGTTGTGGCTCACGGGCCTAGTTGCTCTGCGGCATGTGGGATCTTCCCAGACCAGGGCTCGAATCCGTGTCCCCTGCATTGGCAGGCGGATTCTCAACCACTGCGCCACCAGGGAAGCCCTGGAGTGTTTATTTTAATGTGTTCTTTTATTTTGCACTGGTTCTAACTATAATTACATGGTGCATGTATGGCTGACTTGTGTAAGGAGTCTAGAACAGTGCTTCTCAAACCATCTGTGATGAGGAACCTTTTAAAAAATTTCTTAAACCTTTTTTTAAAATGTCCAATCCTTCATGAACCATGAACCAGTACTTCTGCAAAAACACAATAAAAGTATCATACAGTATCAGATTGCTATGAATGTTTTTAAATGCTTACCTCGTTTTGGTGCTTATCTCATGGACCGGCACTGGTCTGTGAGCCACAATTTGAGTAGCACTGGTCTAGGAAATACTTCAGAAAATAGCGCTGGGAAGAAAAGCACATAGAATTATTTTATAAATACATCATTGACCCATTCATGAGTCCCTGTGCTGCCTTAGTTTCCACACCGTGATGGAGGACAGATCATCCTGAGGAGAAACGGACTGAAGCTGGTACAGGCTGCTCCGTCACCTCCTCTCGGGCGCGTTCCCCCTTACAGGCCTCCCACTCCCACTCCCGAATAGCAGCCCCTCACCAGCTGGGTCGTCATCCAGCAAAGCCTGATGACGCCATTGACCAAGCAGTCGCTGTTTTACCAGCTCCATTTGCTGCTTGTGTCTCCTTTTCTCTGCCGTCTGGTTCCAGTGAGTCCACAGCTGCAGCCGACTTTCCTCCCTACAGTCATAGGTTCTTCTTCTGCTCTTCTTTTTTGGGACCTGTGTGGTATAGCCCTTTCTCTTCCGGGTCCCTTTCGTCTCCTAGGAGTCCATACTTAGCAAAGTGGTTGTGGCCTATCGAGGGAGTCACTCCTGGTGCCACTCGGGACCTTACGTGTCCTGCCCCCGGGGCCCTACTGAGCCTGTTCCAGCGTTCAGCTAAATATTCTAGCACTCGTTTATTTTCACCCCAATAAATGGGTCTTTTTAGAAAGTGTTGTAAGAGTGTACCTTTCTGGATCAAGCTTATCACACTCCTTGATAGCTTCACAGGATGATGTGGCTCCATGAACACTAAGCTGTGTCCTTGCTGGTACTTGAGTGCTCTTTATTTTTATCTCAGCTTAGAGTTTGGACTGGAGGGAAGGCCGCATGCATTCATGAGCTCCAGTGTTCTCCAGGGGCCTTCCATCTGAGGGAGGCAGGGTGGGATAAGGCTTTAAGCTCCGGGACTAGATAATCCTGTAATGAGCTGGCCCCTGCCCTTCACCAGCTGCATGACCTTGGGCAAGCTGGTTAATCTTTTTGAGCCTCTGTAAAATGGCAATGATAATAGAACACATTTCATAGGATCAAATGAGATGCACGTAATAAGTGCTAAACAAATGTTAGCTATTGCTCTCATTAATATCATCATTTCTAGTTCTATTGTTTTCTGTCTCTAAGAAACACTAAACTGTTACAACATCCTTAAAACAGGGTTTCTCCATACTGGTACAGTAACATTTTTGCTGGGTAATTCTGTATTGTGGGTACTGTGCCACGCATGGTGGGATGTGTAGTGGCGCCCCTGGTCTCTACCCACTAGATTGCACTAGTATCCCATCTTCCCCACGCCCCCACCCCCAGTTGTGACAGTCAAAACTGTGTCCCCTGGGGCAAAATCATCTCTGGTTGAAATCCACTGGTTTAAAGAAGTATATTGTGTTTTCTAAAATTAAATAGAATTTCATCCATTTGGAATAGTTTGGAATTTCTTGAAACATTTTGCCTGAGTTTGATTCAGAATTTGGATTTCTTACCTCTTTCTGTATTACTATCTGCAGCCTTAAAAAGTTCTTGAATTAATTATATGAGCCAAAGACATGGTGTCTGTGGGTCAAGTGGAGTGGCCATTGCGGCCGCCCTGGTGCTGATCGCTGGTGGGCTCTCTTTGACAGCATACTGCAAGAACTCCGTGGACGGCCTCTGGTACTGCTTCGATGACAGTGACGTGCAGCAGCTGTCGGAAGACGAGGTCTGCACGCAGACAGCGTACATCCTCTTCTACCAGAGGCGGACAGCTATACCGTCATGGTCGGCCAACAGCTCGGTGGCAGGTAAGGCCACTCTACTCTTGGGTGGTTTTTTTGAGAGCAGAAGATTGTAGTTGATGGTCCAGAGAACTTCTCCAGGAGGTCTCATGATTCTGTTGGTTGGATCAGATTAATTCTCAGGTTTGCATTTAATGTGGAAACCAGAATGGTTGCGGTTAAAGGAAATGGGAGTGGAATGTGCCAGCAGCTGTGAACCAGGAGTTCCCATGGAGGTGGAGTGGAGCCTGGCTCTAAGCACGCTCGTGGTGTTTACTTACGGAGTAAATAAACGAGTGAGGGAGCTAAGAAGCAGCACAGCACACTGCTCTCAGAGTCGAGGGACTGGAAATAGAACTGAGACTTGGCTTTGCCACATTTTGGTCGGGTTATCTTCGAGCATGTCCCACCCAAGCCACATATTTGTCATTTGTAATATGGGTGTACTGATCCTACCTGCCTCATGGGGTTGTTGTGTGAAACAGGTTAGGTAAACGTGCATTAAAGCCTTTTGTAAAGGGTAAAGCACTATTAGACATCGTTCTTTTTTCTGCTAAGATTGGCCTATTCTGTTAGGGGAGGGATTGAAGGCTATGAAAATATTAGATGGCTTGGATTTAGTTTGATGGGATCTAGCGTGTTGTGCTTATTAATAAATGCAGGAACCAGTACCCACGCGTGATGTTGATGCAGCCACACGCAATCCGAACAGGAGGACGTATGCTTCCTAATGCAGAGTTGGAGTTTAGAGAATAGGACAGAGGATTGGGACATGGCAGTGTGTGATCAGTTATTAATCCCTGCTCCCCTTGAAGCGTGTGAGGGGTAAGTTGGAAGCCGCTAAAAGGGAGCGTCAGTGAAGCAGAGTGAGCCCTGCTGGAGTCAAACCCCACCCAGTACAGCTGTCTGCCCGTAGCTGCTCTTAGTTCCCAGAAAGTGGGAACTCCAGGGCTCTAGTGCCATCCCTCAGTGCTTTCCAGAGTCTGAGATATGCTCAGAAATGACACCCTCCTTGAGGTCTACTCTAGATAGTCATGTGCTTTCATGTTCTCCATTTCAAGAGCAGTTTCTGTTGCTCCAGTATATATTTAAGGGCCTCCCTGGAACAGACAGGACAGAATGGCATGTGGCCTTGTGTGTGCATGCGTGTGTGTGTTTATATATTAATATTGTGAAAATGATTTAAAAATTCCACCACACAGGCCAAGAAGGTAACAGTAGACTGCTGCTTGCTTTTTTGTCTCTGTGTCAGAAGTATTCCTGCAAGTGCTTAGAACAGTGCCTGGCGTGTAGTGCTTCATAAATGTTTGTAGAATAGATGAATATATGCGCGGTTGTGTCTGTTCCATTCTGTTGCCAGCACTAAGACTCGGACTTTGCGTTCTGAAGTAGCCATCCCTGTACTTGGATTTTATTACTGCAAACGTGTGTGAGCGTCTGTCCTTTTCATCCCAACAGGCGACGTTCGAGCGGGCACAGCATGGGCCTGGGAGTCAGTGCTGACCTGGCGGTGACATCACCCGCCGCCCGGGCAGCAGCCCTTGGTGAGGGCGTGTGTGGCACAGGCAGGATTCTGGCCTGACCTCGGCGCCCACTTCCTTCCCTGCAGGCTCCACAAGTTCCTCCTTGTGTGAACACTGGGTGAGCCGTCTCCCGGGGAGCAAGCAGGCCAGCGTGACCTCTGCAGCTTCCTCCAGACGCACCTCCCTAGCCTCGCTGTCTGAGTCTGTGGAGATGACTGGGGAAAGGAGTGAAGATGATGGTGGGTCTGGGTTTCGGTGACAGATTTCCAAAATGGCAACTCATGGACACAGCACGGGCTCCCTCATGTTGAGGAGCATTTTATGTAACAGGGTCATTTGCTCTCCCTCTGTGACCTAGCACTTCTTTCTTCCACTCCGTTGTTTTCCACTTTTAAGGTCTAATGTGGAGGCTGGGGCTTTAACTCTGTACAGTAATGTATGCTCTTTTTCAAAGGGCTGTTTGAAATCTTCAGAGCAGCTGTGAGGGGACTCAGCATGGTTGTGGTTTGCCGAGGGCCGCCTGGTGTGCGGGGCCTGGCGTGGAGGCTCCTGACTCGCTCAGCTTCTCGCCTTCCCACCGCGCTCTCTCCCCTGGAGGGATCTGTGGTGTGCCCTTGTGGGTGCAGAAGCATCTAGAACAAAAGCCGTTGCCTTTGCATAAAGGTAGTTTTTAGGAATTTTGAAGATAGTCACAGTATAAAAGCTTTGAAAATCTGATAAAAATTGAGCTCCGGTGTTTTGCCTTCAGCTGCCGCTTGAGTAGTGGCGGAACAGCCCTCGGTTCTCACAGGGACCCCAGGTGGTGTGGGGAGGGTCGGGCAGCCGGAGCCCTGAGAGCTGCGAGGAGCAGGGGAGAGTGAGCTCAGCTTCTATAACGAGGACGGTGACTCATCTCCCAGCAAGCCTCATTCTGTGGTCGCCAGTTCCATCACATCTAGTAGCTGCTCCTAGTGGCGCTCAGGAGGCTGGAAGAGGAAGGCCAGATGAGAGCTCCATCGCAGCTCCAGCTCTACCCCTGCTTCTGGCTGTTGCTTCTTTTTTTGTAGAAAAAGAGTCTTGGGCTGTAACTGAAGCTCCTGTCTGTAGCTCCTGACATTTTATGAAAAACTGACCAGTGAACCTTGGCTTGTTTATTATTTAGAGGTTATTTTCAACACAGCCTTTAAGCCTAGAATTCACTGTTGTTTTAACAGTAAGCCTAGATATGGTTTGGCCCCAGTCTGTTTTTAAACGGTGTAGTTGGTGAAATCGATACCAGCACCATCATCATGCAGTGGTGCTGGGTGGTGCCCACAGAACAGGGCCTATCTCTTAGGATCTCATCCAGACAGAGTTTTATTAATACCACAGCTACAGGATCAAGTGTGTGGAGAATTTAGAATATTTTCTGTGGAAGTTTTAAGTCACTTAAAATAGGAGTATAGTGTTCTAATTATGAATATTTTCCTTGGAGGCTTTCCACTGATTGCTTTCATAGTCAACGATTACAGGCCTGCCTACCTGTGGCATTGAGTTGGGGGGAAGGGGTTGCGGTTCTGGTGTTAGCTCTGCCTCTGTTTGTGTGATCTTGGGCAAGGACTGCACTGCTGTGGGCCCCAGTGTTCTTAATAAGATGAAGAAGCTGTAAATGAAGCAGCTCACATTTATTGAGCAGCTGTGCAGTGCCAGGTGCCTTGCTGGGCACAGGACTTTTAAGATTTTATTTAATTCTCATAGTAGCTCTGTGAGTTACAACAAGGGTCAGCAAACTATAGCCCACAGGCCAAATATCGCCCCTGCCTTTATTTGTGTAAAAAAAAAAGTTTTATTGGAACACAGCCACGCCCATCTGTTTGTGTTGCCTGCATCTGCTTTCGCACTAGGGTGGCAGAGTTGAGCAGCTGGCCCACAAAGCCTAAAATACTTACTCTCTGGGCCTTTAGAGGAAAAGTCTGCTGACCCTTGATGTCGAGCAAGAAGGTGGTTTGCTGATCCCCAAGTTAGAGTGCCCATATTTTATAGGTAAAGGAGCTGGGCTCAGAAGAGTTAAAATCACACGACTACTCCTTGACCCCAGACCCCTTGATTTCCTACCGTCTTAGATGGATGTCCTAGTAAGGACATTTGGTAGGTTTAGCTTAACGACACTCTCTTTGCTGCATTCAGGAGGTTTCTCAACTCGACCGTTCGTGAGAAGTGTCCAGCGCCAGAGCTTGTCATCCAGATCTTCTGTCACCAGCCCCTTGGCCGCCAATGAAAATTGCATCAGACCTTCCTGGTCCCTGTCTGCTAAGCTGCAGATGCGCTCCAGTTCCCCTTCCCGCTTCTCAGGGGACTCTCCGATTCACACCTCCGCCTCCACCTTGGAGAAGATCGGGGAAGCAGTGGATGACAAGGTTTCCATCTCTTGCTTTGGTAGCTTGAGGAACCTGTCCAGCAGTTACCAGGACTCAAGCGATAGTCACAGTCGACGGGAGCACAAGGCTGTGGGTCGGGCCCCTCTGGCTGTCATGGAAGGTGTGTTCAAAGATGAGTCAGACACCCGCAAGTTGAACTCCAGTGTTGTAGACACACAGGGCAAAAGCTCAGCACAAGGGGATCCCTTGCCCCCCATATCGGGTCCATTTGATAACAATAACCAGATTGCTTATGTGGATCAGAGCGATTCTGTAGACAGCTCTCCAGTCAAAGAGGTGAAACCTCCAAGCCACCCAGACTCCCTCGCAAAGAAATCGGAGAGCACAGCCAGGGGATCCCCCAGCTCCAGAGGTGCTCCTGAGCCAAACAGAAGCTTGCGGAAGGGGAGACCAGTCTTGGCCAGCCAGGAATCATCTCTTTCCAGTACATCTCCTTCTTCTCCTGTTCCTGTAAAAGTTTCTGTAAAGCCCTCCCGCTCCCGAAGCAAAGCCGATTCTTCTTCCAGGGCCAGTGGACGGCATTCCTCCCCTGCACCCCAAAAGGAGTCCTCCCCCAAATCCCAGGACTCCGTATCATCTCCTTCGCTCCAGAAGCAGAAGTCAGCTTCTTCCCTCGCTGACAGTGCTTCCTCCACATCCGCCAAAAAAGCCTCAGGCCCTGCCCCGAGGGGCCCCTTCCCTCCTGGGAAGAGCAGGACTTCAGACAGGAGCTTAAGCAGAGAGGGCTCCAGACAAAGCCTGGTTTCCGACAGAGCCAGCGTCACCTCCAGCCCCAAACCCAGTTCCCCTCGCGTGAGCCAGGCCAGAGCCGGGGACGGCAGTGGGGACGGAAAGCACGTCCGCAGCTCCTCCATGGCCAGCCTGCGCTCCCCCAGCATGAACATGAAGGCCGGTCTGAAGAGGGACAGCAAGTCGGAGGACAAGGGGCTGTCCTTCTTCAAGTCAGCCTTGAGACAGAAGGAAACCCGGCGCTCGACGGATCTTGGCAAGACAACCTTGCTGTCCAAGAAGGTGGGCGGGAGCTCAGTCAAGTCTGTCTCTAAGAGTGCAGTGGATGACAAGGCAGAGAAAGGCTCCCAGGCGCCAGGCTCCCAGCAGCCAAATGTGAATGCAGTTGGAAAAGAGCAGCTTGCCTCCAAGGACCCTGCTTCTGCTAAGCATTCCCTGCTGTCCGCTCGCAAATCCAAGTCATCCCAGCTAGATTCTGGAGTGCCCTCGTCTCCTGGTTGCAGGCAGTCTGCTGAGAAATCCTCAAAAAAGTTACCTTCTAGCATGCAAACCAATGCACGGCCTTCTCAAAAACCTCAGTGATATCCCTGCAATCCAAGTGTTTTATCTGTAAAGATGTTAATTTATTTACAACCCCTTCCCTCCCACCAAAGCCCTCTATGCTTTTGTTTTGTATTTTTTGGGTCACGTGCCTGACGTACGTGTGTGTGTGTGTGTGTGTGTGTGTGTGTGTAGAATTCAATTGCAAATTGTTAAAAGCATCGCCTTATTCTGCCATTGAACCAAATAACAGCCATAGGCAAAGCATTGATACCAAGTTAACTGGAATAATTGCAGACGATACCCTGGACGGTCCCTTTAGCAATTGTACATATTTCTTTCTAGAGAACTCTAATGACTTTTGTTGGACACTAGGGATTTGAAACCTGTGAACCAGTTAAGCTGTCATTAGTGTGCTCTATAGAAGGATGAATTATTTGACTTGGGTTTCATCTGAGCGGAATTTGTCCTCACTGCGTGCGGATTGTCGTGTGGCACCAGAAGCTCTAAAAACTGTGACACTAACAGTGAAACAAACTGAGGGAAGACTGTCGCTTTCTGCACTTTGGCCCCATCTACCAGTCTTTGTAAAGGGCAATATTTTAACACTAAAGTTTCTCAGGTATATACTCAGCTAGTCTAGGATGGGTGCGCATATCAGTGAAAGGATCGAAGAAGAAGGTGGCCTGTGGGTGGCTATCATTTCTCCTACTGCCACAGATAGAAGTTTATAGAGGTAGAAATGAAGTCCTTCACCACCTTCATATCTGCAAAGATGTCTGTACCATAAGCTGTCTTGACCTTTGGGATATGTCCTAAGAGGTGGCAAATTGGATAGCTGGAAAGGCAGTCATTAGTAGTTAAATTTTTTTTTTCCTTGTAAATTTGCTAGCTAAGGTCATTGGGATTTTGAAATGTAGTAGAGCAGTTAACACCTTTGAAAGATTTCCTGGAAAAAAAAATGGATTCTAAACTGGATGCATAAATCTGCCATTTTCCTTCTCTGGTGTTGCTTTTTTCCACGTTAGAAGTTGAAAACTCCATGCTGCACCATGTGTGCATGCCTTTGTTTCCTCATCTTGTAATTTGGAGAGGAAAGAAGTTGCCTAATGCCAGCAGTTCGTGATGGTATGTTAGAACGATGTGTGACAAAGTGTTACATGCACACTTCTGGTCCTGCCTGTCAGTCTTAGTTGTGACTGTTTTTCAAGAACTCATTTATTTCTTCTTTGTGCTGAAGATTTAATCTCTTACAATCTCTTTAAACTCACAAGCAGGATGGAGCATGTTCCATCTGGCATTGTCAGTGCAAGTTGCGTTTCTTGTTTAGAAAAAAAGGGAACCTCACAGAAATCCAAAGATAAGCAAGATTATATATATATATAATTTCAGGCTTTTAGGAGGTATTCTGGAATTTTTTGCTTTTTTTTCTTTCTTTTTCACTTTTTTTTAAATGTCAAGAGAGTCATAGTTCTGATTCTTTTTTTTTTTTTTTTTGCGGTATGCGGGCCTCTCACTGTTGTGGCCTTTCCCGTTGCAGAGCACAGGCTCCGGACGCGCAGGCTCGGCGGCCACGGCTCATGGGCCCAGCTGCTCCGCGGCATGTGGGATCTTCCCGGACCGGGGCACGAACCCATGTCCCCTGCATCGGCAGGCGGACTCTCAACCACTGCGCCACCAGGGAAGCCCAGTTCTGATTCTTTTTGAATAGCATTTGTCACTTTGCCATGAAATATAGCATGCTAAGTTTATATGCTTTTACATATTAACTTTTTTTTTTTTTTTAAGTCATGGACTCTTCAGGTTCTTCCTGAACTCTTTGTGCACAGATCCATTTATAATCTCCCTTTTCAGTATTGCTCTGTGTGAAGTAACTATAACACATATTACATGCATAGCTATGAATTCTGTACTGCCCTGTTTTTTGTTTTTTCTTTCTTTTCTATGAATACCTCTTGGGAAATGTTTCCAGTAAGTTACTTAACTTTATTTTGCTGCTAATTTGAGCATTAGCAGGTAACTTGCAGGTCTGGAGGCCATTTATGTTGAGGGTAGCTGGAATTTTAGACCCTTGCAATGTTTAAGACTTACACGTTCAGCCTTGTGAGAGTTACGCTAGTGCTCCATGAAATTCACTTACTGTGAGCCTGTTGCCCATTGCACTCGATCCTGACTCACCACTTTGCTTGGTGTTCTCGTTTCACCATACAGACGTCTGTTTTCCCAAAGCAGCCTCTCCCCTGCTGGGCTGTGACTGCCTTCGATCTTGTTGTTGCGTCCAACGGCACATTGACAACCTGATCCGTGTATAGCCACTTCGAGTTTTCCTGAATCACTTTTATTTCCTAAAAAGATGCACCAAATGTGGGGTTGTCAATATCCGGAATTGAGTGTTTGTCTGACTCTCTTGTCTTTCTTTAATAGGTAAATCTTGTTTGAAATCTCCTATCTGAAGTTCTGAAACAGTCTTAGAATCATAGGTTGACTACACAGAGTGTTTTAATAACACTTTTTTGGGGGCTGTAAACAGTTAAGCATTAATTAGAATCTAGTTTAATTTTCACAGTGGTAAGTATTTTTACTCTTTGAGTCCTCCAGGAATGGATTTTCTGTTATGTCTAGTGTCTTTAAAAAAAAAAAAAAACACAACAACTCTACGAACTCCATTAAATTTCCATGGGATCTAGAAATAAATTTTCCGTATCTATAAACTATATGTCTGTGGAGTTTAGTTCTTGTTTCAGATTTAAATGGAAAAAAAATCAAGAAGTATTATGGCATTGTTTAGGCATCTTTAGGCTTATTATATTTCTGTGCTTGGTAAACAATGAAAACTTCATTCTTAATTATTAGGTTACGACCTTTAAGCCACAGAAAAGGATATTTTGCCCAAAAGTTTGGAGGTGCTCTTTGTGGTATGAAGTACCCTATGGGAAAATTATTACTTGGTTCAGTTCAGTTCTTCGGTAGAGTTAGTGACTTGGTGTTTTGTTTTTTCTTTTCCCAGTGATGTTTGGTACGGTGAGCTTGTATGTGTTTTGGGGTTAAAAATCACCTGCTGAGGATGGTAGACCTGGGGTCCTGGTTGACAACCAGGTGGGCCTGATTAGAGTGGTCATTTCCTGGTAGGCACAAAATAATCACCAACAGTAGCGTTGCATCTGTAATGTTTGTTTGCTTTTTAAAAACTTTATTCTTGATTTCTTTTCCTATAAACATCGAGTGCACTGAGTCTGTATCATTCTGTAGGACAGCCCTACACCTTGCCTTTGTAATCCCTTATATAATGTGAGCACAAAGAAACTGTTAAGCTCATGTCATCTCAAGACCGTCTCCCACCTTTTTTGTATTTTCTTATCCTAAAAGCAGCCTAACTGAAAGTAAGTAATGCTCCTCTGGACCAATAGAAATGTGGGAGTATTTGTGGCATGGTAAAACATTGTTATTGTCTGTGAGGCTGCCCTGACCTCTTCTGTAATCATTCTTTCATCATTCATTCATTCATTTATTCATTCTGCAAACATTCGTTGAGGGCCTGCTTTGCTTGTAAAGGCAAGCTGAGAGCTTCGAGAGTTTGCTGTAGCTGAGGAGCCCTGGGAGCACAGCTGATGAACCAGGGGATGCCAGTGATGTCCTAGATGGAGCGACAGTCCTCCTGAGCAGAAAGATCAAGTGGATCCTGGTGATCGGCTGAGCCTTGTGGGCCTCGTGAACAAGTCTGTTATGTTCTGGAAACCAAAAGTGGCCTTCTTCATCTTTGGAGACATTTTATTGTCACATCCACTTTTTCAGACTGTGCTGTCTCTACTACTTAGGGATTGGAAATCCATTACAGAGTCACTTTACATTAGACTTTGGTTATCAGCATTTGTATGAGATGGATGTGGGGATTTTGGAGGGTGGGTGGGGAGAGAAACTGTCATCCCTCTAAAGTACCTGTCATGAAAAAACAGGAGCAGAACGTGAAGGAAACAGGTGGCAGCCTTTAGGAAAAAAGGAACAGAGAAGAGCTGTGAACAAAGCTCATTTTTTTCAAATAAACATGCTTTAAAAAGTAGATTGACATCTGACGTTAAATTTCATTCTGACAAATTACCGAACAGCTGAAGATACTGTTTCCTGTGTAGGTTATAATAATTATTGGATGCAAAGGTAATTAGTGTTTCTGGGTTGGATTTTTGAGATAGTATGCAAACCATAAGCACAGTTTCAATAAAATGTATTCTGTGAGGTGCGTTGAACTTTGTATTATTTGGAATTGAGAAGAGCAAAACTTGCTGACAAACCAGTGCCTATATCATAAACATAAACACAAAAAATAGCTGTTACTGTACAGGCTGTCTGTCTGCAATTTCACAAAGGGTATGTTGTTGCTAAACCTGATTACACATTTTGGGGGGGAATCCCATGCTTTTATTTAAATGAACACTCAGTCTCATACTGCCTTTTGATCAACTCCCAAAGTGTTTTTGCAGCTGCATTTTGAGCATGACCAGTCATTTTTCCCCCAAGTAATGAAAATAATTTTGCGTGGCCTCCATCTAACCCAGAAAGCATGCTCTTACTACCTATGCAAGCAACTAATTAAAAAATACAGACTACTTACACTCAACGTAAGTTTTAAAAAAAACCCACAATTCTTAGATTATGGAGCTCTATTTTTGAATTTGTAATTTTTAAAATGTGGCTTAATCAGTATCAAAGAACATGAATGTGATTTCTTGCTTTGCACATGTTTCTCTTTGCCTATTTTTCTTTTTCTTTTTTTTTTTTTTGATCATTGGCAAAATTGTATGTAAAATAAGTATTTTGCAAGCAGGAGTGGAAATGGGTATGTTGAACACACACTGGTTTATATACTGTATTTAGCCTGAAGACTTTCCTAAAGTATTTTGTTCTAAAAATAACCTGCCATTTTCTATAGATCTTAATTTTTTATATCTTTTAGGGTTCCATTGTGGTCACAAGGGAAGAATGTGGCTTCTAAAACTGCTAACAATTTTAAAACACTTTTGTAGAGACTTGAGCTGTTCTGGAAAGCTTTGGAGCTTCCCAACGGCTGGTCACAATGAGACTAAGCTGTGGAGTTTACAGTAGTGTTGACAGTGGGGTAGGTTCTAGAGCCATCTCACATTCGTCTAAGACTGGTGTTTCCCAATTTGGGGGGCAAGGGAGATCCATAGCAGACTGGGGAGGCTTTTTCAAATCTCCCATGCATACTCCCCCCAGGATTCTGTCAAGCCTCTTCTGAATGACTCATCTGAGATTCTGATAGCCAGTGTTCACTAGACTCTTCTAGGGAACTTTTAAAAATGCCTGGGTCCCACTCCCAAGCTTTTGATACACTTAGTGTAGGGGCAGGTCCCAGGAATTACCATATTTATATTGAAAGCTCCGAGATGTTTCTCATTTGCAGTCAGAATTGAGAACCACTGTGATACACCCTCCCTTTGCTGAGAACTATGGCGAGAATCACTGCCGTATGAAGTATTCAGGAGTGACTCAGATTTCTCTGTTGCTTTGGAGAGAAAAGAAAAAAAAGATTGAGAGCTACTGATCAACCTCCTGTTTGAAATCAGAGGGGCCTTTCTGATGCGAGGAGCTTGGAGCTTTGTGTGTGCCTCAGCACTGGCCGTCTGGTGGGAACTGGTGGTCCTTAGTTTGCTGAAGCAGGCAGAGTGCCCCATGGGTTTGCCTCCTTCCCAGAACCCTTCCCCTGGATGCCACAGCAGGGCCAGACCCTTGAGGGAGCAGGGCGGTCACTCTGAGAAAGTGCTGAAGTAAAGCCTTCAATGGCTTTGAAAAACCTGTCCCTGATTTTGATAGACCGATTGTCACCTTGTAGTAATTACAGTAGCAAACCCTAGGCTGCTGCCCAATTTCCTATTTAGCTCACTCTCTACTATCCAGAATGTAGTTTCAGGATTTTTTTTTTTTTTAGTTTAAAAATGAATGTGAAGCATTTTATTTGAGGTCTTTTTTCGGGTAACCCTCGGTATTTTTTCATGTAATTAAAAAATCAAATAATATTAATCCAAAAATTTGGCAGTACATGTTACCTGTGGAGGCAAATGAAATTTAGTTTTAATCTGTGGTGAGCTGAATGCACTACAACATCTTCAAAATAAGCTGCTGTGCTTCTCAGGTGGTTTCTTCCTGTTGAGCATGATGCTGCCTACAGAAAAAAAGAATTTACCTGGTGTTTTCAACATTTCAAGGAATAATATATAAGTAAAAATCCAAGTTGGAAATGCTCCCTTAGAAGGGCCGCCTGGAGCAGTGATACCTGTTGTAATGGTGAAAACGCAATATGAAATTTCCTAGGTGCTATTCTAAACGGTGAGGTGTCATTATACCAAATGGGGAAGGCAGTGTTTCTGAAGCTGAAGTTCTCTTTGTAGGCCTTTTAAATATGCATTTATGTCCCCTATAGTTTTGCTCACCAACTGTGCCTCTCACCACTGGTTAAAATTGAATTCAAGCCCCATTACAAAAATAGTTTCTTGATGGAATTCTTAAGTTTTTACACTGGAATTTCTATAGTTGTCTTAAAAGCTGCATGTCATATCACTGTATACAAAATGCTTTGGTGTTGTTCATGCACCATTCATAGTGATTTGTGTATAATTTTCTTCTTTAGTTGTACAGTAATATGGAAGGCAGGATGTCTTTCCTTGAGGCTGGAAACAAAGTGTATCATACATTTTAAATTATTTTAGAACAAGTGCATGAGATGTGTCACTGACTTCTGTTATTTATTTGTATGTTTTATTATTCAAAGTGTACGCACTTTTAAGAAGCAGAATTTATATTTTTATGTTTAAAACGTTTTATTTCTGGAACAGCAGTTGATGATATAGTATACAGTTGGAATTAAGAGAAAAGTGGAAAATGTAACAAATATAATAAATTTATTACATGATGCCCTCTTCAAGCCATATTCCTCTTTCTCCCCCTTGCCAACCTCTGTATTTTTGGTGTTAATTAACCTTGGAAATTAAGCAGATACTTGTACTACACTGATGGATACAAAATGCTTTAAAATTGTAGTGTTAAGTGAAAACAAGTTACAGAAGGATACATACAGATACTCTGTAAGTAAAATTTTAAAGCAAAAAAATCACATCCATGCTTATTTAATTTTCACAACCAAGGATTAATATAGCCATTTTCTCCAAGATGCAATTTGTCCTGGGCCATGGAACTGGACAAGAACTCACATTCTAACTCAATTCCTATGGGCTTTGTATTATTTCCCTCTTCTACCAAACTTTTATGATGGGAGGAAATAGTATAAAAGGAACCATTCTTTTCTGGGCCCTCTGTTGCCCCTGATATCTTCATTTTCAACCATCCTGTTCTGATAAAAATTTCCAGGTGGCAAAATTTACCACCTCTCAGGACGGGAATCCCTATTGAGGACGTCACATCACTTATGACCACTTGGGGGCACTAGAGATCACCATTATCAAAGGTATTTTCGAAGTCCAGCCTCCAAGTTCTTAGCCTCTGTGGAAGTGCTTATTAAATACGAGTTGAGGAGCATTAAAAGTGAGCATGGGTTTCAGTTTTGATAAGTACCACCAGCCATCATTTTTCCTAAAAATTGAATACAGATCACAGGACATCTTATTTTCCTACAGCACAGTGTTACTTACTGTTTAGGGTTGGGGCAGGGAGGCTGTTCTGAACCAAGGATGAGTGTGAACCATATGCCATAAAACCCGAGGCACAGCACTATAAACCTCTCTAGTTTTAAGTAGTAAAACTGTGCTTCAGATTGTATTAAAGAATGTAACCATGTAGTACACTGATCATTCGAGAGGCATCATTTATGTCTGAAAGTGTTCACGTGCCATAAAATACATAGATTTAATTTTTAGGCGGGTATTGAAGGATCACTCTGTCTCCTTAGAATTTGGAAGATTATTTTCAAATATTTGAACGAGCAGTATCTCCCTGCACACGTTTCCCTCCTCTGTTGGTCTTCCTGGAAGAAGCAAGGGCCTGATAAAGCCCCTTGCCCTGGGTCCTGCGAGTGATTCCAGGCCACTGTCACTCCACAGGGTGTGACTTGAAGCCTGTTGCCGCCCCCTTGCCCCCCAACCCCCAGGATCTCCTTTGTCTTTCCCAGGTGGCTCCTAAATTCTCCCAGGTGAATGTTGCGGTTTTTCATTTTGTGGCTCTGTTCTGTGTCTCAGGCGTCTCCACAGGGGTCATCTGGTAGAGGTCCTCTCTCTCTTCCTCTTGTAGAACCCTCTGGAATTCAGTCTTGTCTTGGCCTGGCCTTAGACATGTTTCTCACCCCTGCCAACGTTTGCCACACAGAGGACCAGGGCTCTCCTCTCCCAGGGGGATAGGTTTTGGCACGATGCTGCATAGCCCATCAACCTTGCACCCTGTTTCTTAGAGCGTGCAGTGGTGTGACATTAATTTGATTTGCTCTTTGGATTTATAACAGCTCAGTTTTTCTTCAAGAAAGTGGGAAGACAATGTGAGTGAAACCAGTGTTAGAATCAGGCCTCCCTGACGCTGGCAGGCTCTCCTTCTGTACCTTTCCTTTGTTTAGGAAGATTTCGTGGAGGCCCACAGTGTACAGATCCTGTTCCCAAGGCATAGGGATGCAGTGTCAGATTCCTTCGGAGAGCGGGGAAGGGAAGGCACAGGGTGGAGGATGGCGCAGTGTGGCCCAAGGATGGTCAGTGGCGGCCTCAGGGTTCCAAATCCATAAAAGGTTGTGTTGGGGAAGGTGCCCCTTTAACTTGTCTTATTCAGAATTAAAGTCCAAGTTTCTTCGTTTAGCAATGCCTCCTGTCTGGAGGTAGGACCATACTCCGCGGGGCTCACTGTCTAGTCAGGGGTCAGGCTGGTTGGTAGATAATGAAGATTTCAGTGTGTGCTGCCCATGCCTTTCACTCACTGCTCTTCCCTCGAGGCATCTCCCACCCCACCGGCAGCCACTTCCAGCTGTTCTGCTCAGAAACCTTGTCTCTGAGATGCCCCATGGCTCATTCCCTTATCTTCTATGTCTTTGCTCAGATGTCAGCGTCTCAGGCCTCCCCTGGCCACCTTATAAAAAAACTGCAGCCAGCTTCACATTCTCTCCCTCCTCCCTACTTTATTTTCGTCATATCACTTGGTACCAACAACCACAGTATCTATACAATATATATGCAACGTATACTACATACCTATGGTATATATGCTCACAGGAGGGCAGGGCTGTTTGTTCAGCTTGCTGCTCTTTTCCCACCACCTAGGAGAGTGCCAGGCCCATGATAGTTACTAAGTAAATATTTACTAACTGGATTAATGGATTTGCTTGGTAATCCACTTAGCCTTTCTGCCTTCCTATCTAGAAGATGAAGAATGATGGTCCTTGCATCATGGAGTTGTGAGGGTTAAATGGGAATGATGCCTGTAAAGCATTGAGCACAGTGTGTGGCACAGAGAAAGGGCTTAGGGGATGGGGACGGGGGGCTGACCCTGACCTTCCTGGGAGCTCTACAGAGGAGGGGGCATTGGAGCATGACTCATACATTCCAGGTTGGGGAAACTGCTTGTACTTTCTGGAAACCCCAGGAGTCCAATCTTCCTGGAACGTAGGGCAGGAAGGCAGGACGTAGTGGATGAAGGGAGAGGGAGGTTGGCAGAGGCTTCATCTAGAAGGACCTTTTTTGACCTTACACATTTGTCCTGAGGTAAATGAGAATCCAGGAAGAGATTTTAATTTGGGAGAGAGATGAGATCCAGTTTGTGACGTAGCATGGTCACCCTGGCAACGATGTGGCACCAGGGAGCCCTGGTTAGGAACTTGTTGCAGGAATCTGGGTAGAGCCCGGTGGAAGGGCTGACCTAAAGCAGTGTTAGGTGGACAGAGGCCCCGAGGGCAGGCTGCTAGGTTCGAATCCTGGTACCATGACTTCCTAGCTGAGCAACCTTGGACAGGTTACTTAACTTCCCTGTGCCTCAAATTCTTCACCTGTTCCGTGTGTCTAATTGTATGTATATGACTGTTGGGAGGCTTAATTGGGGTGCTTGGTTTATTTACATTTTATATAATCACTAATGTATTTAGTTTCATCTATAATACTATCTCACTGTTTCTTTAATATTTATCCCACCTGTTTTATATTTCTTTTTCTCTTCTTTCTTTTAGATCAATCGTTTTTTTAAATTCCAGTTTTTCACCTCTGTTTGTTATTCATTCTTTTGCTTTTCTTTCAGTGGTTATCCTTGTGATTTCAACATGCATTCTTGATTTACAGGAATCTAAGAAAAACTAGTAACTTTTACCCCTTCAGAGTCTTAGAACACTTTAATTCCATTTTACCCTTTCTGCCATTTGCTATTTGTTGTGTATTCAAATTCTATGTGTATTTAACATACATATAGTCAGCCCTCCCTATCTGCAGGTTCCATATCACAGTTGGTTGAATCCACGTGTGCAGAACCCATGGATATGGAGGGCCGACTGTACTACGCCATCCTTGGACTTGAGCATCCTTGGATTTTGGTATTCACAGGGTGTGGAGCGTCCTGGAACCAATCTCCCATGATACTGAGGGATGACTGACTGTGTATATAACTCATGTAACTAACATTATTATTGTTAATGTTAGATGTCATAACTAACATTATTATTATTAATGTTAGAAGTCAATATTCACTTGGATTTACCAAGATACTTACTTTCCATTGCTCTGCATTCCTTCCTGCATTTCAGTATTTCTTCTGTGATCATTTTCCTTCTTCCTGAAGAATTCCCTTTAATGTTTCTTTTTCAAGCCCGTGCTGATGATGCATTCTCTTAGTTTTTATGTGATTGGAAATGTCTTTATTTTGCCTTTGAAGGGTATTTTCACTGGGAATAGAATTCTAGGTTGCAAGTTATTTTCTTTCATTTTCATTCCATGGCCTTTTGCTTTTTATTATTTCTGTTGATAAGTCAGTTCCTTTGAAGGTATTTTATTTTATTTTTCTAAATGCTTTGAAGATGCCTCTCTGTTCTTCATCAGTTTCATTATGATGGGCCTAGTGTGGGGTTATTGTTTTGTTTGTTTCTATCCTGCACTTCATGAATCGGACTTGGGAAATTTTTCAGCCATTAACTCTTTAAATATTGCTTCTGATCCATTTTTCCATCCCCTTCTAGGGCTCAGTAAATGGCATCACCATCCACTCTAGTTGCTCAGTCCAGAAGCCAGGGATCCATCCTTGACTCTGCTTTTCCTCTCACCCCCCATCTAATCCATTTGCAAGCCCTGTCCAAGCCTACTTCCACAATTATGTCCTGCCCACTTTTCTTTCTTTCCACTGATGACACCCGAGTCAAGTCCAAGGCTCTGTGGTATCTTGACTGGGCTTCTGCATCAGCCTCTTAAATAAATCTGCCCACTTCTCCAACCCCATCTTATGTCGCTCTCCTTCACTGCAGGCACAGAAGCCACTTGAGTGTCTTGACCACAGGGCCTTGCACTTGCTGTTTCTTCTGCCCGGAATGCTCTTCCCCGGCATGTTCATGTGGCAAGTCCTTTCTCATCTCAAATGGAACCCCAGGACGTCCTCTCTGGACCCCCGTATCCAGAGTCGTTGTTGCCCGGCTCTGCAGTCACTTTTTTTTCTTTTAACATCTTTATTGGAGTATAATTGCTTTACCATGTTGTGTTAGTTTCTGCTGTATAACAAAGTGAATCAGCTATATGTATACATATATCCCCATATCCCCCACCTCTTGCGTCTCCCTCCCACTCCTCTAGGTGGTCACAAAGCACCGAGCTGATCTCCCTGTGCTATGTGGCTGCTTCCCACTAGCTATCTATTTTACGTTTGGTAGTGTATATATGTCCATGCCACTCTCTCGCTTTGTCCCGGCTTACCCTTCCCCCTCCCCGTGTCCTCAAGTCCATTCTCTACGTCTGCATCTTCTTTTTTTTTTCAAAGATTTTTTTTTTTTTGGCTGCATTGGTTCCTCGTTGCTGTGGGTGGGCTTTCTCCAGTTGCAGTGATTGGGGGCTACTCCTTGTTGCGGTGCGTGGGCTCCCCCGTTGCAGAGCACAGGCTTCAGTAGTTGTGGCATGCAGGCTTCAGTAGTTGTGGCTCGCGGGCTCTAGAGCGCAGGCCCAGTAGTTGTGGCACACGGGCTTAGTTGCTCTGCGACGTGTGGGATCTTCCTGGACCTGGACTCGAACCCGTGTCCCCTGCACTGGCAGGTAGACTCTTAAACCACTGCGCCACCAGGGAAGCCCTGTATGTCTGCATCTTTATTCCTGTCCTGCCCCTAGGTTCTTCAGAACCATTTTTTTCCTTATATTCCATATATGTGTGGTAACACACGGTATTTGTTTTTCTCTTTCTGACTAACTTCACTCTGTATGACAGTCTTTAGGTCCATCCACCTCACTACAAATAACTCACTTTCATTTCTTTTTATGGCTGAGTAATATTCCATTGTATATATGTGCCACATCTTCTTTATCCGTTCATCTGCTGATGGACACTTAGGTTGCTTCCATGTCCTGGCGATTGTAAATAGAGCTCTGCAGTCATTCTTTATTTCATTTCCCTGTTGTATTTTCATAATACTCCTCAGTCTCTGAAATTCTTTTTTAATTTTTATTGGAGTATAGTTGACTTACAATGTTGTGTTAGTTCCAGGTGTACAGCAAAGTGATTCAGTTATACATGTACATATATCCACTCTTTTTTAGATTCTTTTCCCATATAGGCTATTACAGAGTGTTGAGTGGAATTCCCTGTGCTATATAGTAGGTCCTTATTAGTTATCTTTTTTATATATAGTAGTGTGTATGTGTCAATCCCCATCTCCCAATTTATCCCTCCCCCTCCTTACCCCCTAAAAATAATGAAATAATGTCACTTGCAGCAACAGGGATGGACCTAGATATTGTCATACTGAGTGAAGTAAGTCAGAGAAAGATAAATATCATAGGATATTGCTTATATGTGGAATCTAAAAAAATGGTACAAATGAACTTATTCACAAAACAGAAATAGTCACAGATACAGAAAACAAACCTATGAAACTCTATGTATTCACTAGCACTAGTTGATCATGAGTCTGTCCTACCAAAACATACTTACCATGAGATCAGAGTCTTTGTCTGTCTTTGCTCTGTTACTTAAGTCATTTTGGGTGTTGTCAGCTCTAAGGAACAAAATGTCCAAACAAAGTAGGCTCCACTATTTCAGTGTTATACATATGTATACTGAGGTGCAGAGAGAGAAAATAACTTACCTAAAAATCACACCAGTCATTAGTGGTACATCTTGGATATGAACCTAGGCCTGCTACTTCAAAACTTGTGTTTTTTTACATTATTACTCCAGTACCCTACACTATATTAAATAAGGGAATTTAATAATTAACATATTCAACTGCATTTAGTAATGCAGTTACTAGTAGGGGAATCCTTCTACACTGTATAAAGTCCTGTTTTGTGTGTAATCTCTGAGTAATTTTTTACTACAGCAAATTCAGGAATTAAGGAAATTGCTACTTTTTGGAAACAGAATTTAGGAGTGTCCTTGGCTTAATTTTTTGAAACTTAAAAAAATAATTTTATACTTATAGAAAAGTTGCAAAACTAGTTCAGAGGATTACCATGTACTCTGCTCAGCTTCCCCTAATGTCAGCATACTGCAGGACCATAATACTGATTAAAACTCAAAATTAACACTGGTATAATACTATTAACTAAACTACAGACTTTATCTGAATTTTACCAGTTTGTCCACTAATGTCTTTTTTTCTGTTCCAGAAACCAACCCCAGATCCCACGTTACATTTAAGTGACATGTCTCCTTAGGTCCTCCAAATTGACAGCCCTCACTCTTTTATGAACTTGACAGTTTTGAAGAGTATGAGCCAGTTATTATATAGAATGTGTCTCAGTTTGGATTTAGTTCATGCTTTGTCATGGTTAGATTGAGGTTTTGCATTTTTTGGCAAGAATATCCCAAAAGCAGTGCATCAGAGGGAGAATGTGACATTGATATGTCTTATTACTGGTGATGTTAAAACCTTGGCCATTTGGCTAAGGTGGTGTCTTCTGGGTTTCTCCACTGTAAAGTTACTATTTTTCCCTATGAACTTAATAAATGTCTTGGGGAGGTAATGTTAGATCATGCAAATATTCTGTCTCTCCTCCTTTGGCCAACTAATTTTAGCATCCAGTAGTGGATCTGGCCTGCAACAATTTTTTTATTCCTGGGGTATTCTAGTAGTGAAAGAAAGACATCTTAAAAACCTCACTTAACAGGAAGTCCAGAGGCAGGGCAGGTGCAGGGTTCTCAGTGCCTCAACAGAGTCAGCCAGGACCAAGGCTCTTCCCTCTGCCATTCTCAGCAGGTTAGCCTGTGTCCTCAGATTTGGCCTTCAGTGACGACATCCAGTTGAAAAAGACAGGGCCTTTCTCTGCCCAGGTGGGGAATGTTTCTCAGACCTACCCCCTGCTCTCTGAAAACCTCCCCTCAGATCCCATTGACCAGGATCTTGGTTACCTGCCTGTGACCAAGTTGCAAGGAAAGCAAAGGAAGTGAGTAACTGGCATTTCCAGCCAGTGTTGGGGGTTGGAAGGATGGGCTCTGGCAGAGAAGAAACTTGTGGGGGATGAGTACTGGGGAGATAGCCCCATGTCTGCCGCATTGCATCGTCCCCAGCACCCAAGGCAGCGCCCTGCCCCTGCAGGTGCTCAGTTAAACTCTGTGGGGCCAATGAATTCTTTGTCTCTTGCCTGGAGACATAATCTGCCATTACCTGGAAGCATTAGAGCTCTGAACTGTGGCCTTAGAGAGAATGACATGGGGAGCAGATCAGGGGAAAGGTGAGGTCAGCGTGGCAAGGATGGCGGAATGGCAAGGGGGCTCCCGGTGGGAGTCCCCACTCACGACACCTTAGCTTCCTCATGCCTTGGTCTCCAGCAGGGTGATGCTCCTCCGGCCCCGCAGTTCCCTCTACCAAAGCCTAGGGAGAACCTACAGAGGCGTTTGTGCAGGAAGGCAGAGAAATCTGTCTGCCAGACACAACGGCCTCTACTAAGAAGGTTCTCCAAAGGAAGAAGGGAGCCAGAGGGAGGTCCCTGCTCTGTACACAAAGGAGTCTGGCTCTGGGGGCCTCGGACACAGCCTGGTAGCTTGTTTGGTAAATAGTGACATTGTTATAAATATTTAATAAGTCAAGGGACTGCAGCACATGAAAAATTGATGAGATCCCTTTGTGGGAAATGCAGGCTTTCTCTCCACGTCTGCTCTGCGGGAGACAGTTAGAGGCTGTCGTCTATTCGTGCTGACACCTGTATTTGTGGTGGGGCTGATGAATGGCCAGAGAAATATTCTCCATGTTTAGGAAGCATCAATCCATCAAGCTGGAGTTTAGGCTGAGGGAAGAATTCACAGCCATCAATATTCTCTTGTTTATTACGCAGCGCGGGTTTTGTGAGAGAGACAGCGAGCCTCATGTCAGTCCTGGGAGCAGCGCCTCCAGAAAGGGCACAGTGGCTCCTTGATGAATGACTTTAATAAGAAGCAGCTTAGAAGTACCTTCAAGTAAGAAACTAATAACAATAATTAGATGTTCCTTAATCATTTATTTATTTTATAATTTATGCCCTGCCTGCTTCTGGAAAAAGAATGGAAGTGGCTTGCAATTAAAACACATCTACCCAGGATGGTTCAAATGAAGATAAACATGAGATCAGAAATTGCATTGAGGGAGTGAATTTTTCTTAATCCACTTTCCTGCTACCCACGGAGAATATTGTATTCCCTCTCCTCGCCACTCACCTTTGGTTCCTCGGCGCCACGGGATGTGGCAGATGTAAAGCGGCGGCTGCAGGTGTCGCAGGACAGGTGGATGAGGTGGGAGCAGGATGTGTGACCTGTGGTCTCAGCATCTTAGCCCTGGGCTTCCAGCCACATTTGGATTTCGTATGTTGTCGCTCCAAACAAATCTGTGTGTCTGCAGCAGGGTGGCATGAAAAATTAATGCCCCTGTGTCAGAGCTTGTCAGAGTGACAGTGCAGAAA
This sequence comes from Mesoplodon densirostris, assembly GCF_025265405.1. NCBI lineage: Eukaryota > Metazoa > Chordata > Mammalia > Artiodactyla > Ziphiidae > Mesoplodon > Mesoplodon densirostris. Next base: position 49,682,662 of record NC_082676.1, read on the forward strand.
GGGAATAACAGGGGCGACATGCGTGGTGCTTTCTACTTAACAACTACTCTTGTGTTCCCTGACTGCAGTCTCCCAAGCCTGCGTGTCTGGGCTAATGGGACTTCAGCAGCCAGACCCTCCCTTCAGGCTGAGGGCAGAGAGCCTGCCTCTGCGCAGTAGCTCAGACCGTGTGTCTGGAGTGTGCTGACCCTCCTCCCCACCCCAGTGGGAGCAGCAGAAGGGGCTGTGGTCAGAGCTGGGTGACCAGTTGACCAGTCTTGGCTGAATCATCCTGGGCTTAGAGAATGAGGAGGAAGGCAGCCCCCCAGAGGGTTGTCAGAGTGCAGGCTGGGGCAGAGACGTTCCAGAGATGCTCCAGTGTGGGAGAACCTGGGGAACAGGCGGGCGAGGGGGCAAGGAGAGGAAGAGGGGAAGGCTTAAGGTTCTGTTGCTGCAGAACCTCCACAAACGGTGGAGTGGAAGTTTCCCCGCACATTTAAATACTCAGCAAAGGTTTGTTCACTCTGAATCTCAAGTTGGCTTCTTTCTGACCTGTGGTCATAGGGGTGGGAGTAGCCACCTCCTTCCTGCAGCAGGGTTGGTCTAATGTAGCAGTTTAATATCATGGATTCTGGAGCCAGACTACCTGGGTTCACATCTCAGCTTTTGACTTCCTAACTCTCTGGCCTTAGGCAAATTGTTTAACATCTTTATGCCTCAATGTCACATATGTAAAGTACTTAGAAAAATGTCTGGTGCTTGGTGTTAATTGGATTAATGATGGGATTTCCCTGATCTTCATCCAGGGGAGTGGATGAGGAAAGGCCCTAGAGCTCAGTGACCTAGGCTTGGGCCATGTTGAAAGGTCGTGTGGCTGGAGCTTTGACGAGGGAGTTAGGAGCTTGTTGACCTGGTGAATGGCGGTGGGAAAATATACATCCTCTTCTGTCTGCCTGAGCCACTGAAAGAAAAAAAATCCCCCTTGCCTCCCTTACCCCCCTAGGATAAGCCTAAATGTGATGTTAGGTTTATAAGATGAACCACCCTCATCCAAGCCAGGGCTGAGCAAGGCACTCTTTTTTTTGCGGCGGGGAGAGAATATACCATAATTTTTATTTTTTTAAACATCTTTATTGGAGTATAATTGCTTTACGATGGTGTGTCAGTTTCTGCTTTATAACAAAGTGAATCAGCTATATGTATACATATATACCCATATCCCCTCCCTCTTGTGTCTCCCTCCCACCCTCCCTATCTCACCCCTCTAGGTGGTCACAAAGCACGGAGCTGATCTCCCTGTGCTGTGCAGCTGCTTCCCACTAGCTATCTATTTTACATTTGGTAGTGTATATATGTCCATGCCACTCTCTCACTTCATCCCAGCTTACCCTTCCCCCCGCCGTGCCCTCAAGTCCATTCTCTATGTCTGCATCTTTATTCCTGTCCTGCCCCTAGGTTCATCAGAACCTTTTCAAAAAAATTGTTTTTTAGATTCCATATATATGTGTTAGAATATGGTATTTGTTTTTCTCTTTCTGACTTACTTCACTCTCTATGACAGACTCTAGGTCCATCCACCTCACCACAAATAACTCAATTTCGTTTCTTTTTATCGCTGAGTAATATTCCATTGTATATATGAAGGGTCTCTCTTCTTAAGAAATAAAAAGGAAGAAAGCTTTCCTGCTCTTTGTGGAAATTTAGGATTATTCCTTAATGTTAAGGCAGTGGATCTCTTCACTCATTTCACATAAGAACCCCTCGGGGAGTTTTAAAATTTGTCTGAAGTCTAGAACCCTCACCTAAGATTCTGATCTGATGGGTCTAAGGTGAGGCCTGGATGACAGGGTATTTTTGGGGTTCCCAGATGCAGTACATTCCTTGTTAACCAGGGGAGGACATGATGAAGGAGTCGGGAGCATCTGCAGGAGTGATGACAGATCGGGAAGCTGCGTGCACCTCGGGTATAAAGGCTACGACATGATTTTGTATGGGACATAGATGATAAATATGGCAAAAATTGTGAAGTTGGCTCTAAAATGGCTGGCGTTCAGAAATACCCTGGGGTAGATCATTCACTATGGTTTGGGGCTGGGGGGGCCATCCGGTTTCCTGCTCTGGCCCATGAACTTCTGTTGACACTTAAGCAAGTGCTAAGAGGCATTGAGAAGTGAACTTATTTCTCTGGGTTGATGATCTTATTCTCTGCAGTAGATACTGATAACTGTCCTGCATTATCGCATCTTCTCTATGCTGCCAGAGGCTGCATTTCCCAGCCTCCTAAGGGTAGGTATGGCCATGTGACTAACTTCTGGCTGGGAGAGTGTAAGAGGAAGTGGTATGTACAATGTCCAGATCAAATCTTTTTTTTTTTTAATTATTTATTTATGGCTGTGTTTGGGTCTTCGTTTCTGTGCGAGGGCTTTCTCCAGTTGTGGCAAGCGGGGGCCACTCTTCATCGCAGTGCGCAGGCCTCTCACTATCGCGGCCTCTCCCATTGCGGAGCACAGGCTGCAGACGCGCAGGCTCAGCAGTTGTGGCTCACGGGCCCAGCCGCTCCGCGGCATGTGGGATCCTCCCAGACCAGGGCTCGAACATGTGTCCCCTGCATTGGCAGGCAGACTCTTAACCACTGCGCCACCAGGGGAGCCCCAGATCACATCTTTTAAAAGGAAGCAGGTTTCCCTCCACTTCCTGTCTTTCCCCCTTCTTGCTGGCCAGAAAATGATAACACCTGGAGCAGAAATGGAAGCCACGTGTCAGGAGGGCAGTGCAATCCAGCAGCTCTGGACTTTTGTATGAGAGAAAATAAAAGCCTATTATTTTATTTAAGGTATCACATTGTTAGGTCTTTGTCTCAACAGCATAGCCTGTACCCTAACTAATATATGCTTCCTTTGGCACTAACTTTGGCACATTCAGAATTCTAGGATGAGGGGAAAAACTATATAAATGCATAAATAAAATAAGGGAAGAAGGATTTTCACAGCCTGAAGATGGTCATATGCCATAAACAGAGGGGTATGTTTATCTCAACTTTCTGCAAATGAGGTCAATTAGATAAACAGACATTCTAATGTAGAATTTCCTTCTCCTTTGGTCTCATAATTCGTCAACGTGAGGGATTATTAATGAAGCTCCCTCAGCTACTGACATTGAACTATCTTCACCTCATTTCCGAGAAAACTCTCTAAACACATGAAGAAATTCATCAGAGTGAGACTCTGAGGACTCAAAACAAGTGACATGTTGTGAAGCCATATTACTGCAGGGAGACTTGGGAGGATATGGCAATGATACAAGTAAAAGCAGGATACTATGAAAAGGTATTAGAGAAGCAAAAGGAATTTTTGGAGCTACAAAGCATGATTTAAAAAAATGGAATAGCACAATCAAATTAATTGATTAAAAGGCTTTATTAAGAAACTCCTCTAGAACTTGGTTAAAAAAGACAAAGAAACAAAAATCCTAAAGGACAAATACGATGTCAAACTAGATCAAATGATTCGATATTTATGTAAAAGAAATTCCAGAAATACAAAGTGAAGTAGATGGAGGAGAAGAAATAATTGAAGAAAATTTACTTGACCTGAATATTTAAATCTTTATGTCAAAAGGCTTTCCTGATTTATCCTCAGGATTAACTGGAAAAAAGAGCCTGCACATGGATATATTTTGTGGATTTTTATAAATTCTAGGTATAAAAAAATATTAAGGTCAGTTAGGTAGGTTAAAATGTGATGATTAAAAAGGACAGGAGGGCTTCCCTGGTGGCACAGTGGTTAAGAATCCACCTGCCAGTGCAGGGGACATGGGTTAGAGCCCTGGTCTGGGAGGATCCCACATGCCACAGAGCAACTAAGCCCGTGGGCCACAACTGCTGAAGCCTGCACTCTAGAGCCCATGCTCCACAACAAAAAGAAGCCACTGCAGTGAGGGGCCTGCGTGCCACAGAGAGGAGTGGCCTCTGCTCACTGCAACTAAAAAAGAATGCCCGTGCACAGCAATGAGGACCTAACACAGCCCAAAATACAATAAATTTTAAAAAAGGACAGAAAAAAAAAAGATGCATCATATTGTTCCCCTGCAACAGTGAGTATTAGAAGGCAATGGCAAAAAAGTTTAGAGTTCTGAGAAAAAGTGATTGTGACCCCATAATTCTACACCTTTTCAAACTATTGTTTTTGCATAAGAAAAAAAGACAAATATTTTTAGGTGTTCAAAAACTCAGAAAAGATACCATCCACATATAGCCATAAGAAATTTACTGGAAGCAGCTCTCCAGCAAAATGGAAAAATTCAAAATAAGGAACTGAACAAAAGGAAGACTTGGTATTCAAAAAACAGTGGTTCCAACTATATACATAATAACATTAAATGTGAATGAATTAAACAATCTAATCAAAAGGCAAAGATTGTCAGACCGGATTTAAAAACAAGATCTAACTATTTGCTATTTACAGAAGATACCCTTTAGACTCAAAGATAGAAGTAGTTTGGAAGTAAAAAGATGTAAAAGAAATAACATGCAACTAACAACCATAAGAAAGCTGAATGGTTATACTAATACCAGACAAAATAGGCTTTCAAACAAAAAAACAGATAAGAGAGGGGCATTTTATAATGACAAAAGGATTGATACATCAAGAAGATATGACAATTATATATATTCACCTAACAACAGCGCCCCCAAATACATAAAAGAGAAATGGACAAAATTGAGGGAAAAATAGATAATTCAACAGTAATAGTTGGAGACTTTAATAGCCCATTTTCAATGATGGATAAAACTAAGCAGAAGATCAACAAGGAGACTTCAACACTCTAAATGAATTAGACTTAACAAACACCTATAGAACACTCTACCCAGCACCAGCAGAATACTCATTCTTCTCAAGTTCACACATGGGACATTCTCCAAGATAGGTCATATGATATGCCACAGAACAAGCCACAATAAATTTAATAGGACTGAAATCATACAAAGAATGTTCTCTGACTACAATGGAGTAAAAATAACAGAAAGAAATTTGGAGAATTCACAAATCTGTGGAAATTAAACAACACACTCCTAAACAGCCAATGGGTTAAAGAAAAAATCACAGGGAGTTAGAAAATACTTTGAAATGAATTAAAAGGGAGATACAACATACAACATACAAAACTTATGGGAAGCAGCTAAAACAGTGAAAAATATATAGCTGTAAACACATACATTAAAAAAAAAAAGAGAGAGAGAGAGAAATGTCTCAAATCAATAACATTCCCTTCCATGCTAAGAAATGGGGAAAAGATGGAGCTTCCCTGGCGGTCCTGTAGTTAAGCCTTCGCCCTTCCAATGGAGGGGGTGTGAGTTTGATCCCTGGTCAGGGAGCTAAAATCCCACATGCTGCGCAGCCAAAAAACAACAACAACAAAAACGAAATGGGAAAAAGAACAAACTAAACCCAAAGCAAGCAGAAGGAAACAATAAAGTTTAGAGTAGAAATTAATAAAATAGAGCATAGAAAAATAGGGAAAAATCAACAAAACAAAAAGTTGGTGCTTTGAATAGGTCAATAAAATTGGCAAATCTTTAGTTAAGGAAAGATTTTTAAAAAGGAGACTCAAATTACTAAAATCAAGAATGAAAAACAAGACATTTGTGATTTATAATAAGAAATATGTATTTGGTCATCATCAGGTTCCTGGCACAGAGTTCCTACAACCTTTGGAATTTCCTAAGTGATAAGAGTGATAAAGATGAAAGCAGTGTCTTTTCTTAGTCCTAATAACACTTCCCTTTCAATCACACCTGAGTTTATGTTGATGAGGTGACTTTGGGAAAGCTCTTAAGGGTTGGGGGAGGGGGGAATTGGCTATCAGGGGAACCAACCACCTGATTAGAGGGTTGAAACTTTCAGTCCCACCCCCAAATTCCAGGGAGGAGGGGGGACAGGCTGGAGTTTCAGTTAATCACCAATGGCTAATGATTTAATCAATCATGCCTGCATAAAAATCCTTAAAGTACAGAGTTTGGAGAGCTTTCCAGTTGGTGAACACAGAGGTTCTGGGAGGTTGACTTGCTTGGAGAGGACATGGAAGCTCCTTGCCCATTCCCATATAGCTTGCCCTATGCATCGCTTCCATATGGCTGTCCTGAGTTGTATCCTTTAATAATAAACTTGTAATCTAGTAAATAAACTGTTTCCTGAGTTCTGTGAGCCATTCTAGCACATTATCAGACCTGAAGAGGAGGTCATGGGAACCTGTGATTTATAGCCAGTCAGCCAGAAGCACAAGTAACAACCTGGACTTGCAGTTGGTGTCTGAAGTGGGGGTGGGGGTGCAGTCTTGTTGGACTGAGTTCTTTGCCTGTGGGGTCTGTGCTAACCGCAGTAGACAGTGTCAGAGCTATTGAACTGCGGGGCATCTAGTTGGTGTCTGCAGAAAATTGGAGAATTGCTTGTTGTGGAGAAAACCCTCTCACATTTGGGTGTCAGCCATGAAATACTGAGAATAGTAGTAGAGAGCTGAGAGAAGAAGCAGTTTTTTTTTTCTCCTTACAACGTAACTATTGATCTTGCAGAAATAAAAGGGATTATAAGAGAATACTATGAACACTGTAGCCAACAAATTAGATGACTTAGACAAAATGGACAAATTCTTAGGAAGATGTAAACTACCAAAACTGACTCAGGAAGTAGTAGAACATCTGAATAGACTTTTAACAAGTAAAGAGATTGAGTTAGTAAAACGAAACAAAGTTACCCACCAAGAAAAGCCTAGGCCCAGAAATTTTCACTGGTGAATTCTACCAAATATTTAAAGAAGAATTGATACTAAACTCTTCCAAAAAGCTGAAGGAAAGGGAACACTTTTCAACTCATTCTATGAGACTAGTATTACCCTGATACCCAAACAAGATAAGGACTTCACAACAAAACGAAAGTACAGACCAATATCTCATGAATAGGAATGCAAAAATCCTCAACAAAAACTAGGCCAAGTCTAGCAATATATAAAAAGGATTACACACAATGACCAAATGGGATTTATCCCAGCAATGCAAGGTTGGTTTAACATCCCAAAGTCAATTAATTTAATAGACAATATGAATAGAATATAGGACAAAAGCCACATGATCATCTCAAAAGCTGAAGAAAGGAATTTGACACTATTCAACACCCCTTCATTATAAAAAAATACTCAACAACCTAGGAATGGAAGCAAACTTCCTCAACCTGATAAAGAGCATCTATGAAAAACCCACAGCTAACATCATACTTAGTGGTAAAAGACTGAGTATTTCTCCCTAAGATCAGGAACAAGAAGGATGTCTGTTCTCATCACTCCTATTCAGCATCATACTGGAGGTTCTAGTCAGTGCAATTAGGCTAGAAAATGCAATAAAGCCATCAAGATTGGAAAGGAAGAACTCAGATTATCTCTATTTGCAGATGACACGGTCTTGTATGTAGAAAATTCTAAAGGAATCCACTAAAAAACAATTAGAACTAATAAGTTGAGTAAGTGTGCAGGATGCGAGATCAATCCACAGAAATTAATTCTTGTTCTCTACACTAGTAATGAGCAATCTGGAAGTGAAATTAAGAAAACAATTGCATTTACAATAGCATCAAAAAATAAAATACTCAAGAATAAGCTTAACAAAGGAGATGCAAGGCTTTTACACTAAAACTACAAAACATTATTGAAAGAAATTAAAGAAGATTTAAATAAATAGAAAGACATCCCATACTCATGGATTGGAAGACAATATTGTCAAGATGGCAATACTTCCCAAATTGACCTACAGATTCAATGAAATCCCTATCAAAACCACAGCTGGCTTCGTTGAAGAAATTGACAACCTGATGCTAAAATTCATATGGAAATTTAAGGGACCCAGAATAGCCAAAAATAAATCTTGAAAAAGAAAAAGTTGGAAGATTCTTACTTCCTGATTTCAAAACTTACTGCTAGAAAGTTGTAGTAGTCAAGAGAGTGTGGTACTGCAATAAGGACAGACATATAGGTCAACAGAATAGGATTGAAAATCCAGAAACAGACCCTCATATTTACAGTCAATTAATTTTTAACAAGGGTGTCAAGATAACCCAATGAGAGAAAGAATAGTCTTCTCAACAAATAGTGGTGGGACAGCTGGATATTACATGCAAAAGAATGAAGTTGAACTTCTATCTCACAGCATATACAAAAATTGATTCAAAATGGATCAAAGATTAAAATTAAATGATAAAACTATTAAATTCTTGAAGAAAATATTGATGTAAATCTTTGTGACCTTGACACCAAATGCACAGACAGAAGGGAAAAAAATAGATAATTGACATCATCAGAATTAAGAACTTTTGTACTTTGAAGGACACTATCAAAAGATGAAAAGGCAGCCTATAGAATGGGAGATAATTTTTGCAAATCATATTTCCGATAAGAAATTTGTACTAATATATATAAAGAACTCTTAAAACTCAACAATACAAAGACAACCCAATTTAAAAGTGGGCAGAGAATTTATTTATTTATTTATTTATTGACCACACAACGTGACATGCGGGATCTTAGTTCCCCGACCAGGGATCGAACCCATGCTCCCTGCAGTGGAAGCACAGAGTCCTAACCACTGGACCACCAGGGAAGTCCTGGGCAAAGAATTTAAATAGTTCCCCAAAGAACATACACATGTGACCAATAAACATATGAAAAGATGTCAATATCATTAGCTGCCAAAGAAATGCAAATCAAGCCCACAATGAGATTTTACTTTATACTCCCTACAAGGGCTAAAATAAAAAAGACAGGTAATAACAGGGTTGGAGAGAATGTGGAGAAATTGGAACCCTCATACACTGTGGGTAGGAATGCAAAACAGTGCAGCCACTTTGGGGAACAGCTTGGAGTTTCTCAGAAAGGTAAACATTGAATTAACATACAACTTGGCAATTCCACTCCCAGGTAGACATCCAGAATAATCAAAAACAGGTCTTCAAACAAAAACTTGTATAGGAATATTCATCGCAACATTATTCATAATAGAAAAAAAGGAAACGATTCAAATGTCCATCTACCAATGAATGAATAACATTGAATGAATGAATAATGAATAAATAATAAATGAATAATGAATGAATGAATGAATAAAAACAAGGTATATTCATACAATGAAATAAGATTCAGGATACATGCTACAATATGAATGAACTGTAAAAACATGGTAAGTGGAAGAAGCTAGTCATAAAAGACCATATAATGTATCATTACATTTATATGAAATGTCCAGAACAGTCAAATCCATAGAGACAGAAAAAAGATTAGTAATTGCCTAGGGCTGGGGATGAGAGTGGAGTGAAGGAGGGGTGAGAGGAGTGGGGCATGTTGGGGTGAAATAGGAAGCACTTCCAATGGGTACAGTGTTTCTTGTTAGGGTGCTGAAAATATTCTAAAATAGACTGTGGTGATGGTTGCCAATTCTGTGAGCATACTATTGACAAAATCTATTGAATTGTACACTAAATAGGTGAATTATATGATATGTAAATTATATCTCAATAAAGCTGTTATTGCAAATAAGAACAGTGAAATCTGGGACTTCCCTGGTGGCACAGTGGTTGAGAATTCTGCCTGCCAATGCATGGGAAACAGGTTCGATCCCTGGTCTGGGAAGATCCCACATGCCGTGGAGCAACTAAGCCCGTGTGCCACAACTACTGAGCCTGCATGCATCTTTATTCCTACCCTACCACTAGGTTCATCAGTACCATTTTTCTAGATTCCATATATATGTGTTAGCATACGGTATTCATTTTTCTCTTTCTGACTTACTTCACTCTGTATGACAGACTCCTTCTCACTACAAATAACTCAATTTCATTCCTTTTTACGGCCGAGTATTATTCCATTGTATATATGTGCCACATTTCTTTATCCATTCATCTGTCAATGGACATTTAGGTTGTTTCTATGTCCTGGCTATTGTAAATAGTGCTGCAACAAACATTCTGGTACAAGTATCTTTTTGAATTATGGTTTTCTCAGGGTATATGCCCAGTAGTGGGATTGCTGGGTCATATGGTAGTTCTATTTTTAGTTTTTTAAGAAACATCCATACTGTTCTCCACAGTAGCTGTATCACTTTACATTCCCACCAACAGTGCAGGAGACTTCCCTTTTCTCCACACCTTTTCCAGCATTTATTGTTTTTAGATTTTTTGATGATGGCCATTCTGACTGGTGTGAGGTGATACCTCATTGTGGTCTTGATTTGCATTTCTCTAATGATTAGTGACGTTGAGCATCTTTTCATGTGCCTCTTGGCCATCTGTATGTCTTCTTTGGAGAAGTGTCTGTTTCGGTCTCCCACCCATTTTGTATTGGGTTGTTTGTTTTTTTGAGATTGAGCTGCATGAGCTGCTTGTAAATTTTGGAGATTGATACTTTGTCAGTTGCTTCATTTGCAAATATTTTCTCCCATTCTGAGGGTTGCTTTTGGTCTTGTTTATGGTTTCCTTTGCTGTGCAAAAGCTTTGAAGTTTCATGAGGTCCCATTTGTTTATTTTTCGTTTTATTTCCATTTCTCTAGGAGGTGGGTTAAAAAGGATCTTGCTGAGATTTATGTCATAGAGTGTTCTGCCTATGTTTTCCTCTAAGAGTTTGATGGTGTCTGGCCTTACATTTAGGTCTTTAATCCATTTTGAGTTTATTTTTGTGTATGGTGTTAGGGAGTGTTCTAATTTCATTCTTTTACATGTAGCTGTCCAGTTTTCCCAGCACCACTTACTGAAGAGACAGTCTTTTCTCCATTGTATATTCTTGCCTCCTTTATCAAAGATAAGGTGACCATATGTGTGTGGGTTTATCTCTGGACTTTCTCTCCTGTTCCATAGATCTATATTTCTGTTTTTGTGCCAGTACCATACTGTCTTGATTACTGTAGCTTTGTAGTATAGTCTGAAGTCAGGGAGCCTGATTCCTCCTGCTCCGTTTTTCTTTCTCAGGATTGCTTTGGCTATTCGGGGTCTTTTGTGTTACCATACAAATTATAAAATGTTTTTGTTCTAATTCTGTGAAGAATGCCATTGGCAATTTGATAGGGATTGCATTGAATCTGTAGATTGCTTTGGGTAGTATAGTCATTTTCACAATGTTGATTCTTCCAATCCAAGAACATGGTATATCTCTCATTTGTTTGTGTCATCTTTGATTTCCTTCATCAGTGTCTTACAGTTTTCTGCATACAGGTCTTTGGCCTCCTTAGGTAGGTTTATTCCTAGGTATTTTATTCTTTTTGTTGCAATGGTAAATAGGAGTGTTTCCTTAATTTCTCATTCTGATTTTTCATTGTTAGTATATGGGAATGCAAGAGATATCTGTGCATTAATTTTGTATCCTGCTACTTTACCAAATTCATTGATTAGCTCTAGTAGTTTTCTGGTGGCATATTTAGGATTCTCTATGTATAGCATCATGTCATCTGCAAACAGTGACAGTTTTACTTCTTCTTTTCCAATTTGCATTCCTTTTATTTCTTTTTCTTCTCTGATGGCTGTGGCTAAAACTTCCAAAACTATGTTGAATAATAGTGGTGAGAGTGGGCAACCTTTTCTTGTTCCTGATCTTAGAGGAAATGCTTTCAGTTTTTCATCATTGAGAATGATGTTGGCTGTGGGTGTCATATATGGCCTTTATTATGTTGAGGTAGGTTCCCTCTATGCCCACCTTCTGGAGAGCTTTTATCATAAATGGGTGTTGAATTTTGTTGAAAGCTTTTTCTGCATCTATTGAGATTACCATATGGTTTTTATCCTTCAGTTTGTTAAAATGGCGTGTCACATTGATTGGTTTGTGTATATTAAATAATCCTTGCATTCCTGGGACAAAGCCCACTTGATCATGGTGTATGATCCTTTTAATGTGCTGTTGGATTCTGTTTGCTAGTATTTTGTTGAGGATTTTTGCATCTATGTTCATCAGTGATATTGGCCTGTAATTTTCTTTCTTTGTGACATCTTTGTCTGGTTTTGGTACCAGGGTGATGGTGGCCTCATAGAATGAGTTTGGGAGTGTTCCTCCCTCTGCTATGTTTTGGAAGAGTTTGAGAAGGATAGTTGTTAGCTCTTCTCTAAATGTTTGGTAGAATTTACCTGGGAAGCCATCTGGCCTTGGGCTTTTGTTTGTTGGAAGATATATATTTTTAAACATCTTTATTGGAGTATAATTGCTTTACAATGGTGTGTTAGTTTCTGCTTATAACAAAGTGAATCAGCTGTACCCATACACATATCCCCATATCTCCTCCCTCTTGCGTCTCCCTCCCACCCTCCCTTTTCCACGCCTGCTGGAAGATTTTTAATCACAGTTTCAGTTTCAGTTCTTGTGATTTGTCTGTTCATATTTTCTATTTCTTCCTGGTTCAGTCTTGGAAGGTTGTACTTTTCTAAGAATTTGTCCCATTCTTCCAGGTTGTCCATTTTATTGGCATATAATTGCTTGTAGTAATCTCTCATGATCCTTTGTATTTCTGCAGTGTCAGTTGTTACTTCTCCTTTTTTGTTTCTAGTTCTGTTGATTTGAGTCTTCTCCTTTTTTTCCTGATGAGTCTGGCTAATGGCTTATCAATTTTGTTTATTTTCTCGAAGAACCAGATTTTAGTTTTATTGATCTTTGTTATTGTTTCCTTCATTTCTTTTTCATTTATTTCTGATCTGATCTTTATGATTTCTTTCCTGCTGCTAACTTTGGGAGTTTTTTGTTCTTCTTTCTCTAATTGCTTTAGGTGTAAGGTTAGGTTGTTTATTTGAGATGTTTCTTGTTTCTTGAGGTAGGATTGTATTGCTATAAACTTCCCTCTTAGAACTGCTTTTACTGCATCCCATAGGTTTTGGGTTGGCGTGTTTTCATTGTCATTTGTTTCTAGGTATTTTTTGATTTACTCTTTGATTTCTTCAGTGATCTCTTGGTTATTTAGTAGTGTGTTGTTTAGTCTCCATGTGTTTGTAATTTTTACAGTTTTTTTTTCCTGTAATTGATATCTAGTCTCATAGTGTTGTGGTTGGAAAAGATGCTTGATATGATTTCAGCTTTCTTAAATTTATCTAGGCTTAATCTGTGACCCAAGATGTGATCTATCCTGGAGAATGTTCCATGTGCACTTGAGAAGAAATTGTATTCTGCTGTTTTTGGCTGGAATGTCTTATAAATATCAATTAAGTCCATCAGGTCTAATATGTCATTTAAAACTTGTGTTTATTATTTATTTTCTGTTTGGATGGTCTGTCCATTGGTGAAAGTGGGGTGTTAAAGTCCCCTACTATGATTGTGTTACTGCTGATTTCCTCTTTTATGGCTGTTAGCACTTGCCTTATGTATTGTTGTGCTTCTCTGTTGGGTGCATAAATATTTACAATTGTTATACCTTCTAGGATTGATCCTTTGATCATTATATAGTGTCCTTCCTTGTCTCTTGTAATAGTCTTTATTTTAAAGTCTATTTTGTCTGATATCAGAATTGCTACTCCAGCTTTCTTTTGATTTCCATTTGCATTGGATATCTTTTTATGTCCCCTCACTTTCAGTCTGTATGTGTCCCTAGGTCTGAAATGGGTATCTTGGAGACAGTATGTATACAGGTCTTATTTTTGTATCCATTCAGCCATTCTGTGTCTTTTGGTTGGAGCGTTTAATCCATTCACATTTAATGTAATTATTGATATGTATATTCCTAATACCATTTTTCTTAATTATTTTGAGTTTGTTTTTTTAAATAAATTTATTTATTTATTTATTTATTTATTTATGGCTGTATTGGGCCTTCGTTGCTGCTCACAGGCTTTCTCTAGTTGTGGTGAGCGGGGGCTTCTCTTCATTGTGGTACATGGGCTTCTCATTGTGGTGGCTTCTCTTGTTGTGGAGCACCAGCTCTAGGCACACAGGCTTCAGTATTTGTGGTGCGTGGGCTCAGTAGTTGTGGCTTGCAGGCTCTAGAGCTCAGGCTCAGTGGTTGTGGCACATGGGCTTAGTTGCTCCACGGCATGTGGGATCTTCCCAGACCAGGTCTCGAACCCCTGTCCCCTGCATTGGCAGGTGGATTCTTAACCATTGTGCCACCAGGGAAGTCCTTTGTGTTTGTTTTTGTAGGCCATTTTCTTCTCTTGTGTTGCCCACTTAGAGAAGTTCCTTTAGCATTTGTTGTAGAGCTGGTTTTGTGGTGCTGAATTCTCTTAGGTTTTGCTTGTCTGTAAAGCTTTTGAATTCTCCATCAATCTGAATGAGACCCTTGCTGGGTAGACTAATCTTGGTTGTAGGTTCTTCCCTTTCATCACTTTAAATATATCGTGCCACTCCCTTCTGGCCTGCAGAGTTTCTGCTGAAAAATCAGCTGATAACCTTATGGGGATTCCCTTGTATATTATTTGTTGTTTTCCCTTGCTGCTTTTAATATTTTTTCTTCGTATTTAATTTTTTATTGTTTGATTAATATGTGTCTCGTTGTTTCTTCTTGGGTTTATCCTGTATTGTACTCTGTGCTTCCTGGACTTGATTGACTATTTCCTTTCCCATACTTGGGACGTTTTCAACTATAATCTCTTCAAATATTTTCTTAGGCCCTTTCTTTTTCTCTTTTTTTTTCTGGGACCCCTATAATTTGAATGTTGGTGTGTTTAATGTTGTTCCAGAGGTCCCTGAGACTGTCCTCAATTCTTTTCATTCTTTTTTCTCCATTTTGCTCCATGGCAGTTAGTTCCACCATTCTATCTTCCAGGTCACTTATCCATTCTTCTGCCTCAGTTACTCTGCTATTGATTCCTTCTAGAGTATGTTTAATTTCAGTTATTATGTTGTTTATCACTGTTTGTTTGTTCTTTAGTTCTTCTAGGTCCTTGTTAAATGGTTCTTGTATTTTCTCCATTCTATTTCCGAGATTTTACATCATCTTTACTATCGTTACTCTGAACTCTTTTTCAGGTAGACTGCCCATCTCCTCTTCATTTGTCTGGTCTTTGGTTTTTACCTTGCTCCTTCGTCTGCTGCATATTTCTCTATCTTCTCATTTTGTTTAACTTACTGTGTTTGGGGTCTCCTTTCTGCAGGCTGCAGGGTCATAGTTCCTCTTACTTCTGTTGTCTGTTCCCAGTGAGTGAGGTTGGTCCAGTGACTTGTGTAAGCTTCCTGGTGGAGGGGACTGGTGCCTGTGTTCTGGAGGGTGGAGCTGGATCTTGTCCCTCTGATGGGCAAGGCCGCGTCTGGTGTTGTGTTTTGGGGCATCTGTGAGCTTAGTATGACTTTAGGCAGCCTGTCTGCTAATGGGTGGGTTGTGTTCCTATCTTGCTAGTTGTTTGGCGTAAGGCATCCGGCACTGGAGCTTGCTGGCCATTGGATGGAGCTGGGTGTTAGTGTTGAGACGGAGACCTCTGGGAGAGCTCTCACTGATTAATATTCCATGGGGCTGGGAGTTCTCTGGTGGTCCAGTGTCCTGGACTCGGCTCTCCCACCTCAGAGGCTCAGGCCCAAGCCCGGGCCAGAGCAACAATACCCTGTAAGGCACACAGCACTGAAGAAAAGGAAGAAGAAAAAAATAAAACAAAACCCTCAACCCCCCCAAAACAACAAAGAAACAGACAGACAAACCCCCAAGATAAATGGTAAAATCACAGCATATTTTTAAGGATAAAGATTTTGTGACATTTGGAACCATATAAACTTTTTGCATTTATTTTATTTTTTAATAAAAAAAATTTTTTTATTATTTATTTTTTAATGTTTTTTGGCTACATTGGGTCTTCATTGCTAAAGTGCGTGGGCTTTCTCTAGTTGCGGTGAGTGGAGGCTACTCTTCGTTGTGGTGCACAGGCTTCTCATTGTGGTGGCTTCTGGCTTCTCTTGTTGCAGAGCTCTAGGTGTGCGGGCTTCAGTAGTTGAGGGTGCGTGGGTTCAGTGGTTGTGGTACACGGGCCTAGTTGCTCTGCTGCATGTGGGATCTTCCTGGACCAGGGATCGAACCCATGTCTCCTGAATTGGCAGTCAGATTCTTAACCACTGCACCACGAGGGAAGTCCCTTTTTTGCATTTAGAAAGTGTATTTAGCATTGTTCTCAGATGTCTACAGATGAATTGGAAAAACTCATCACTCTTGTGTCTTTTGCCCTTAACTCTCACTCTACTACCACTACCACACTTGCAACACTTCCCACACAGAAGCTTCTGTCCCTGTGGAGTTGGGGTGCTTCACCCTCCTAGTACGTGGATGTGTTCACCGATCTGGATGTTCTCCAAACCCTATACTATTGGATTTTTTTAATGGAGGCTTTCTCACGTAGGCATGATCAATTATTAATTCATTTTCAGTACCTCTCCCCTCTGGAGAATGGGGGGGGGTAGGGCTGAAAATTCCAAGCTTCTAATTATGTCTTGGTCTTTCTAGTGACCAGCCTCCATCCATGAGTCCACCAAGAGTCCCCTCATTAGAACAAAAGACACTGCTATCATCTAGGAAATTCCAAGGGATTTAGGAGCTCTGTGTCAGGAACTGTGGTCAAATACCAAATATTAGAACAAAAGATGCTCCTAGTGCTCTTATCGCTTAGAAAATTACAGGGGTTTTAGGAGCTCTGTGCAGGAACCAGGGGTCAGAGACAAATATATATATTTCTATTATCTTACAACAGAATACTTCCAAAGGATTATCATTCATTTAAGATGGAAATTGTCTGTCTTGTTTATATGATGAATTCTTTCAGATGCAGGCAACAAGAAATGCAACCACAGTGGCTTGTACAAACATGAGTCTAGTTTTTTCTTCATATGAGAAATCTGAAGGTAAGCTGCTGCTGGTATTGGTTCAGATGTTCAACAATGTCAAGGCAAATATTTCCGGGATTCTCTTGGCCTTTCTCACATTAGCAGTCAAGACAGAGAGAAGGAGGAAGAAGACAGGGCAACACCAATACCAGAAAAGAAAAATCTTTTCCAGGAACCTCACCAACTTCCATTTATATCTGGGTCACATGGCCACCTCTGGCTGGAGAGTGGATGAGGAAAGAAGGCAGGATGCCAACTAAAAATTACCTGTCAGGATCTCAGTGTCTATAACAATCTTTGGTATATAGTAGGAGGTATCCCCATAGTCCTTTATAAGTATCTGTTGAATGCATATGGTAAAATGTTTATTCACGAACACTCAGTGCTCCTCCCTTTAGAGGATAAGACATCCATGCTCTGTTGAACTCAGGAATCTGACTTTTCTTTGGCCAATGAAATGGGCACAGAAGTGGCTTCAAGAGCCAGGCTCTTTTCTCTGTCTCTGTGATCATGGAAGCATGTGTCAAAATGTAGCTTTGGTCCCTGAGTGACTGTGATGAAAAGAACTCTGAGCTTACCCATATTATTTAAACCACTGATATTTCTTGGGAGTTGTTTGTTACTGCAGCTTAACCTAATTTATCCTGACTGATGTGATGTATGTATCAGGTAAGAAATTCACAACAAATCTCCAAATTAAAATTTTGAAAACTATATTTCCTGGTCACATGAATAGCAAGAGTATGCCTAGATTAAGACAAATGACAGCCATTTGGAAATTAAGCAAAATAAAAAATGGCTTTTCTGTCAAAGTGGAAATCAATACTGAAAAGACAGACTATTTAGACATTTAAGATGATGAGACCACTGTATAAAAGTACATATGTGAATATGACAAAAGTTATTCTTAGGAAAATCCATAATCTAAAGCTGTTATTACTAAAATAAATATGCTTAAATGTTGAAAAATTGAGAACAATTGGATTAAGAATTCAAAATAAGAAGCTGGAAAACAAATAGCAAAATAGTGAGAGGAAGAAATTAATAAAGATAAGAGCCTACATTAATCACAAAGCAAAAAGTCAGGGAATTGATTAATCAAATCAACAACGAGAACTTTGAAAAGATAAATCAAATAGACAAGTCTCTGGAAAGTTTGGCTCCCTTCAAAGCAGGTGAAAACATGGTAGATATTCAGTGTGAGGTACAAGTAAAGGACAATATAAATTGGTACAACATTTCTGGTGAGAGGTTTGACACAACTGTCAAAACGTAAAATGTTCATACCTTGAACATTTGATGAATAAATAAATGTTAGATTGAACTGAATGAGGTTCTCAAATGTGAAGTCTCATGAAAAAATACTCTTGTATAAGAAGTTTGTGACCCTGGGCCTGGTGAATAGGGGATAAAGTGGAACGCCCTCTACAACAGCCTTTGGAGAAGGATGTGTCTCAGTCATTTCGGTCCTGGAGATGGGCCACCTGGAGAATGACCCCATGATCCTTATGAAGCCTGTACAAAGGGAATGGTCTGACTATATCACCTCCCTTCCCTCTTCCCCTCCAGAAAATTTTCCTGGATTCTTCTGGTACTCTAACAGACAAAATCATTCCTCAGGCTCCCAGAGCACCCACAAACTCTGTGGGTATTCACAGCAATGCCTTATGTATTCTCTGAGCTGTCCTCACCTCTGATGCCTCCAGGGAAGCTTCTTGAGTCAACTTGTCCCTTCTCATGCTATGAACCAGGGCCCTTTTTGAACTCAGGTTCAAGCTCCCTCCTCTTTCACCATTTTACCTCAGGATTAAATAAACACTTATGGCTGGAATGTTAAGGCTCATTCTGAGCTCTGGACCTCGCTCTGTAGATGCTCACTGGATGATGCCCTTAGCATCTCCATCTCCAATGGGAAGATTTCTTTAATGCCCAGCATCCTAGGATGCAAAGTGCAAATGCATCCAGGCTCCTGGCCTAGAGTAGACTCTGGCCATTGGAATTCGTGGCCAGAGACAAGTGACAGACTATTCATCCATTTATATATGTTTACATTTATTCATTTACTCCATTCACTCAAAAAATATTTGCACACCTACTTAGTGCTGGGCATTTTTCTAGTCACTGGGGATTCAGCAGTGAAACCAACAGAGAGAAAAGCCTTGTCCTCCTGGAGCTAACATTCTAGTAGGGCAGATAAACAATAAGCAAAATAAATAGGTGAACTAAAAAGGTATGTCAGAAAAAAAAAAGGTATGTTAGTAGTAAAATCTATGGAGAAAAATAAAACCGAGATGGAGGATAGGGAGTATGTGGTAGTTGGAATTTTAAAGGGGATGGTTAGAGCCCCGCCCCACCACCCCCCCGGCCCAACTGAGAGGTGACATTTGGATGAAGACATGAAGGAGTGAGGGAGTGAGCATGCAGCTTTCTGGGAGAGACATATTCCAGGAAGAGGGAATGGCAAGTGAAAAGCCCTAAGGAGGAAGCACGTGAAGAGCATTCAAGGAGACAGCAAGGAGGTCAGGGGGGGGCTGGAGCTGAATGAGCAAAGGGGAGAGAATTAGGAGAGAAGGTCAACAGGAACAGCAGGTTGGAGGCCATTGTCAGGACCTGGGCTTTCTTTTGCGTGAGCTGGGAACCTTTGGAGGGTCCTGAGGTGGGGAGGGGGCCATGGAAGGTGTCCAGATGCTGTGGCGGGAACAGACGGTAACAAGGCTGAGATAAATGTAGGAGGACAATTAAGGGGCTTCTACAATAATCTGGGTGAGAGGTGAAGGTGGCTTGGACCTGGATGATGGCATGGAGGTGATGAGACGTGGCTGGATTTTGGTGACCCTAAAGGTAGTGCTGCTGAGAAGGGGGTTTTAGAGAAAGAAAGGTGCCAGCAATGGTTCCCTCACCAGATTTTAACACCAAGAACCTGTACCTTCTACAGGAAACGCTACAAGGAAAACGTGAGTTCTTATAACTCATCTTTTAACCACCCTGGTCATCTCTGAGGACCAGCCTGATGTCATCTCCGAAAGCTATTCCTGAGAACTCTGCGATTCTCCCTCCAGAGGGCTCTGCTTCCCATTGTTGGATGAAAAATGAATAGGATGAGAGCACGGAGTGAGCCTGGGCTCATCTGAATTCTGCCTCGGTCCCCGTGTTTTATTCAGTGACAGGAAAAAAATATCACTGTATAAGCTGCTCAGTGAAAAACAATATTTAATTAGGGCTGAGAGAGTTAGACAAGCAAACAATTAAATGTTCTATTACGATCAGTCTTGAGCCATTTAAGCTTCAGTTCAATAAGAAATCATTATAAAAGTCTAATAAAAATGAAAATATAAACAGCGTAGTTTTGTTTCATTTCAGCTGTTTCCTCAGGCTTGTGGATCTAAAAGTCTGTTTGACCATGGTGGATGAAGGCTGTCAGCCAAAAAGGGATTCAGCACAGACAAGAAGGTTGTGGAAGGTGGGCATGACCACCAGCTGGCCGGATGGGGGCAGGAGCCTTTCAGCTAAGCTGGTTTGGACCTGAACGACAGGGGCTTTTTCATCTTATTTTTAATGTCTGAGAAGCAACATGAGAATTCTGCCTGGGAGGGAGGAGAGACAGCTTAAAAAGAAACTCCTGGATGTCTTGTGAGAAGCTGGGTTATAGAATAAATACGTCTAATAAAATCCCCCTGGTTACCCAGCTTTGAGGATTTGGAAATAACTTCAGAGTGTTTCATGAAGGAATTGCTTCACAACAACTGGAAGAATGCCTGCAAAAAGAATGCCTGCACCATCACCACAGAGGGCTTTGAGATAAAAATACCATCCATTGCTGAGATTTGAGTCTCTGCCCAGGCTTCTGGGGATGTAGAGGCACAAGCCCAGGTCACCTCTTCCTTGTATCCTTTCAACATCTCCCTCCTTCTCTCTAGGAGTTCCAGTCTTCTTTCTGGAATACCCAGTGTGTCATGAGGATATGGTCTGGAGGTACTCCTGGTACAAGTTAGGTCTTTGGGGTTGCAAGTGACAGAAAATCCCACTCAAATTGGTTTAAGCAAAATGCAGAACCTGTTGGCTTATGTAACTGAGAACTCCAAGGCTGGATCTAGCTTCAGGCATGGCTAAATCCGGGTGCTAAAATGACACCCATAGGAATCCATCCCCCTCACCCTTGACTCTGCCCCCCTAAGGTGTTGGCATCACTCTCAGACAAGCTCTCCCTAAGTGGTGTCAGGATGGCTCCCGCAAGTGCCAGGGTTATGCATCAGCCTTTCAGCAATGGTAATAGAGAAACCGCTTCTCCGAATAGCTCTCGTCAAAGACCAGCTTAGCCTATATGCCCATCCCTAATCCGGTTACAGTGCCCAGAGGAGTGGGACATTCGGATTGGCCAGGTTAAGTCCACATGTTCATCCTTAGATTCAGAGGTGAGATTAGCCTCTACAGAAAGCACATGATTATGAGTGGGAGAGGGGTTGTTTCCCCCAGGAAAATCAGAGTACAGTTCCCCAAAGTGGTGGAGGTTTGCTGGGTAACAATAACAGATTACCCCACATCCTCACCTCCTGATTTTCATAGTCATGGTTAAAAGTAGGTCCCTTTAAGGCCAGACACACACTGGGCATGGCAGGGTGGCTTTGTAGCTTTGTCAGGAAGGTAGTGGCCAGTAGGAGAAGCCAGTCTGAACATGGTGAGATGACACAGATCCTACCCTTGACCTTCCAATATCTTTGAGGCTCTGAACTCTGGACTTGTAGTTCCTTATCTATTTTAGGATCTTGTCTGAGACCAGTTGTGAGTCAGGGAGAACCACACATAAAATGAGGCACAGAGTGGGTGTCTCAGGCTCATGGGAAGAGACCATAATTTTTCATTGCATTAGTCTTTGGTTGCCCTCAGAACTCTAATATCTAGAGCAGAGTTTGGCAAAATTTTCTCTGGACCAGATATGAAATATTTTAGGCTTTGTAGGTCTCTGTTGCAACTGCTCAACCTGGCCATTGCAATGCAAAAGCCACCACAGACAACAAGTAAACAAACAAGTTTGAAACTTTATTTACAAAACAGGCCACAGGCCAGGATTGGGCCACGGGCCATAATTTGCTGACTTCTGATCTAGAGCATGGCTGTAGGCTGGGCTCCTCAAGATGCTGCAGTGGACTTAGAAGCAAAACCTTTTGTCAGGAGTAACATCTGTCTAAAGAAAACGGGAGAAGGCAGGATGGGCCAGAGGAGCCGTGCGACTATTCTGCAGAACTTTAAAGGTCTCTGCCAGCCCAGGGAGTGCTCTGGAGTACAGGTTGCCCATTAGAGGGGCCCTGAATTGAACAGAAATGGCCAGGCCATAGTACCACTGCCTTGCTCAGTCACTGGCCAGGGGACAGCCCAAGAGGAACGTGACCTGAGGCCCCTGAAGGAGCCACCTGATGGAGGCTGTCAGTCAGTCACATTCCTTGCCGCTGGGCAGTGTGCATCTCTCTCTTTTTTTTTTTTTTGCGGTACGCGGGCCTCTCACTGTTGTGGCCTCTCCCGTTGCGGAACACAGGCTCTGGATGCGCAGGCTCAGCGGCCATGGCTCATGGGCCCAGCTGCTCCGTGGCTTGTGGGATCTTCCCAGACCGGGGCACGAACCCGTGTCCCCTGCATCGGCAGGCGGACTCTCAACCACTGTGCCACCGGGGAAGCCAGCGTGCATCTCTTGAAGGGGGACTTGAGTGGCTCATCTCCGGATCTTCTGCAAGACCCAAGATCAAGCAGTAGACACAGGGGGATGGCCCGGGAGGAAGACTGGCTTGCATTGGAGGAGGACTTGGGCCTGCCTCTGGAATGGGCCAAAAGTTTTAGATTTTGGACAAAACCCTTTCTGCAAAGTGTGCTTTTGCCTGGAGCATACCCTCTCTTGAGAGCCTGTGGTGGCATCCAGCAGCTGAATGAGAAGTCAGAGGCCCTGGGTCCTGGCCGAACTCATCATAGCCATCACACGCAAGGTTAACCAAACTGATTTTGTTCAGCTTTAATTTTTTAAAATTTAATTTTATTATTATTTGGCTGTGTCGGGTCTTACTTGTGGCATGTGGATCTTTCATTGTGGCACGTGGGCTTCTTTAGTTGTGGTGCACAGGCTCCAGAGCGCGGGGGCTCTGTAGTTGCTTTGTGCAGGCTTTTCTCCAGTGGCGGCTTGTGGGCTCCAGAGCGTGCGAGCTCAGTAGTTGCAGCACGTGGGCTCCAGAGTGCGTGGGCTTAGTTACCCTGCGACATGTGGGAATCTTAGTTCCCTGACCAGGGATCGAACCCGCATCTCCTGCGTGGGAAGGCGTATTCTTTTTTTTTTTTTTTTCCTGGTACACAGGCCTTTCACTGTTGTGGCCTCTCCCGTTGCGGAGCATAGGCTCTGGATGTGCAGGCTCAGCGGCCATGGCTCATGGGCCCAGCCACTCCACGGCATGTGGGATCTTCCCGGACCGGGGCACGAACCCATGTTCCCTGCATCGGCAGGCGGACTCTCAACCACTGCACCACCAGGGAAGCCCTGGAAGGGGTATTCTTAACCACTGGACCACCAGGGAAGTCCTTGTTCAGCTTTATTTTTTATTTTATTTTTTTTTTCTTTTTGCGGTATGCGGGCCTCTCACTGTTGTGGCCTCTCCCGTTGCGGAGCACAGGCTCCGGATGCGCAGGCCCAGCGGCCATGGCTCACGGGCCCAGCCGCTCCGCGGCATATGGGATCCTCCCAGACCGGGGCACGAACCCGTATCCCCTGCATCGGCAGGCGGACTCCCAACCACTGCGCCACCAGGGAGGCCCCCAGCTTTATTTTTAATTGGCAAACTTTTCAGTATAATTTGGCTTCCCATGCAGCCTTCTCTATAGCAAAGAATGCACAGGCCACTAGGCTTGAGTGAACGATTGTATCTCTCATTGTAAGTGAATACTTTGGAATTATAGCTCATGTTCCACCCTCAGTTTCAGGTGAGTCAACCACAGAGAAAGGGGTTCACTGTCAGAGTCTTGACTCGGCCTAAGAAACTGAGAACTGGACTGTGAACCTTTGAAATGCACCAAAGCCAGTGCCTCCCTGTAAGGCTTTTTGGAACTCAGGAAGGCTGCCCTCCCTAGACACTCCCCTGCCTTGTCCAGCTCTTCTTTGGATTGTCTACATTGCAAATATTTGAGTAGGTCGTTTGCATGGATGACAACCACCAAACTTGCAAGATGTGGAAGGACTCATCATTCACAAATGTCTGTAATACCACGCGGGTGACATGTGAGGCTGACAACTACAAGATTTCAAACCCGAAAGAAGAGAAAGGGAAATCTCTCCCAGCAGCCTCAGAAGCAGAGGATTAAAGCTCCACAATCAACTTGATGTACCCTGCATCTGTGGAATACATGAATAGACAACAAATCATCCCAAATTGAGGAGCCAGGAGTCAGTGCTGTGCCTCTGAAGTGGGAGAGCCAACTTCAGGATACTGGTCCACAAGAGACCTCCCAGCTCCACATAATATCAAATGGCGAAAATCTTCCAGAGATCTCCATCTCAACACCAGCACCCAGCTTCACTCAACGACCAGTAAGCTACAGTGCTGGACACCCTATGCCAAACAACTAGCAAGACAGGAACACAATGCCACCCATTAGCAGAGAGGCTGCCTAAAATCATAAAAAGTCCACAGACACCCCAAAATACACCACCAGACGTGGATCTGTCCACCAGAAAGACAAGATCCAGCCTCATCCACCAGAACACAGGCACTCGTCCCCTCCACCAGGAAGCCTACACAACCCACTGAACCAAACTTAGCCACTGGGGACAGACACCAAAAACAACGGGAACTACGAACCTGCAGCCTGCAAAAAAGGAGACCCCAAACACAGTAAGATAAGCAAAATGAGAAGACAGAAAAACACACAGCAGGAGAAGGAGCAAGATAAAAACCCACCAGACCTAACAAATGAAGAGGAAATAGGCAGTCTACCTGAAAAAGAATTCAGAATAATGATAGTAAAGATGATCCAAGATTCTATTTCCAGGATCCAAAATCTTGGAAATAGAATAGACAAAATGCAAGAAACAGTTAACAAGGACCTAGAAGAACTAAAGATGAATCAAGCATTGATTAAAAACACAATAGGGCCTCCCTGGTGGTGCAGTGGTTGGGAGTCCGCCTGCCGATGCAGGGGATACGGGTTTGTGCCCCGGTCTGGGAGGATCCCATATGCCGCGGAGCGGCTGGGCCCGTGAGCCATGGCCGCTGGGCCTGCGCGTCCGGAGCCTGTGCTCCGCAACGGGAGAGGCCACAACAGTGAGAGGCCCGCATACCGCAAAAAAAAAAAAAAAAAAAAAAAAAAAAAAAAAAAACACAATAGATGAAATGAAAAATATTCTAGATGGGATCAATAGCAGAATAACTGAGGCAGAAGAACCGATAAGTGAGGTGGAAGATAAAAGGGTGGAAATAACTGATGCAGAGCAAAATAAAGAAAAAAGAATGAAAAGAACAGAGGACAGTCTCAGAGACCTCTGGGACAACATTAAACGCACCAACATTCGAATTATAGGGGTTCCAGAAGAAGAAGAGAAAAAGAAAGGGCCTGAGAAAATATTTGAAGAGATTATAGTTGAAAACTTCCCTAATATAGGAAAGGAAATAGTTAATCAAGTCCAGGAGGCACAGAGAGTCCCATACAGAGTAAATCCAAGGAGAAATGCGCCAAGACACATATTAATCAAACTGTCAAAAATTAAACACAAAGAAATCATATTAAAAGCAGCAAGGGAAAAACAACAAATAACACACAAGGGAATTCCCATCAGGTTAACAGCTGATCTCTCAGCAGAAACTCTACAAGCCAGAAGGGAGTGGCAGGACATACTTAAAGTGATGAAGGAGAAAAACCTGCAAACAAGACTACTCTACCCAGCAACGATCTCATTCAGATTTGATGGAGAAATTAAAACCTTTACAGACAAGCAAAAGCTGAGAGAGTTCAGCACCACCAAACCAGCTTTACAACAAATGCTAAAGGAACTTCTCTAGGCAAGAAACACAACAGAAGGAAAATACCTACAATAATGAACCCAAAACAATTAAGGAAATGGGAATAGGAACATACATATCAATAATTACCTTAAATGTAAATGGACTAAATGCTCCCACCAAAAGACACAGATTGGCTGAATGGATACAAAAACAAGACCCATATATATGTTGTCTACAAGAGACCCACTTCAGACCTAGAGACACATACAGATTGAAAGTAAGGGGATGGAAAAAGATATTCCATGCAAATGGAAATCAAAAGAAAGCTTGAGTAGCAATTCTTATATCAGACAAAATAGACTTTAAAATAAAGACTATTTGAAGAGACAAAGAAGGACACTACATAATGATAAAGGGATCGATCCAAGAAGAAGATATAACAATTGTAAATATTTATGCCCCCAACATAGGAGCACCTCAATACATCAGGCAAATACTAACAACCATAAAAGGGGAAATTGACAGTAACACACTCATAGTAGGGGACTTTAACACCCCACTTTCACCAATGGACAGATCATCCAAAATGAAAATAAATAAGGAGACACAAGCTTTAAATGATACATTAAACAAGATGGACTTAATTGATATTTATAGGACATTTCATCCAAAAACAACAGAATACACATTTTTCTCAAGTGCTCATGGAACATTCTCCAGGATAGATCATATCTTGGGTCACAAATCAAGCCTTGGTAAATTTAAGAAAATTGAAATTGTATCAAGTATCTTTTCCGACCACAATGCTATGAGACTAGACATCAATTACAGGAAAAGATCTGTAAAAAATACAAACACATGGAGGCTAAACAATACACTACTCAATAACGAAGTGATCACTGAAGAAATCAAAGAGGAAATAAAAAAATACCTAGAAACAAATGACAATAGAGACACGACGACTCAAAACCTATGAGACACAGCAAAAGCAGTTCTAAGGAGGAAGTTTATAGCAATACAATCCCTCCTTAAGAAACAGGAAACATCTCGAGTAAACAACCTGACCCTGCACCTAAAGCAATTAGAGAAAGAAGAACAAAAAAACCCCAAAGTTAGCAGAAGGAAAGAAATCATAAAGATCAGATCAGAAATAAATGAAAAAGAAATGAAGGAAACGATAGCAAAGATCAATAAAACTAAAAGCTGGTTCTTTGAGAAGATAAACAAAATTGATAAACCATTAGCCAGACTCATCAAGAAAAAAAGGGAGAAGACTCAATTCAATAGAATTAGAAATGAAAAAAGAGAAGTAACCACCGACACTGCAGAAATACAAAAGATCATGAGAGATTACTACAAGCAACTCTATGCCAATAAAATGGACAACCTGGAAGAAATGGACAAATTCTTAGAAATGCACAACCTGCCAAGACTGAATCAGGAAGAAATAGAAAATATGAACAGACCAATCACAAGCACTGAAATTGAAACTGTGATCAAAAATCTTCCGACAAACAAAAGCCCAGGACCAGATGGCTTCACAGGCGAATTCTATCAAGCATTTAGAGAAGAGCTAACACCTATCCTTCTCAAACTCTTCCAAAATATAGCAGAGGGAGGAACACTCCCAAACTCATTCTACGAGGCCACCATCACCTTGATACCAAAACCAGGCAAGGATGTCACAAAGAAAGAAAACTATAGGCCAATATCACTGATGAACATAGATGCAAAATCCTCAACAAAATACTAGCAAACAGAATCCAACAGCACATTAAAAGGATCATACACCATGATCAAGTGGGCTTTGTCCCAGTAATGCAAGGATTCTTCAATATACGCAAATCAATCAATGTGACACACCATATTAACAAATTGAAGAAGAAAAATCATATGATCATCTCAATAGATGCAGAGAAAGCTTTCGACAAAATTCAACACCCATTTATGATAAAAACCCTGCAGAAAGTAGGCATAGAGGGAACTTTCGTCAACATAATAAAGGCCATATATGACAAACCCACAGCCAACATCGTCCTCAATGGTGAAAAACTGAAACCATTTCCACTAAGATCAGGAACAAGACAAGGTTGCCCACTCTCACCACTCTTATTCAACTTAGTTTTGGAAGGTTTAGCCACAGCAATCAGAGAAGAAAAGGAAATAAAAGGAATCCAAATTGGAAAAGAAGAAGTAAAGCTGTCACTGTTTGCAGATGACATGATACTATACATAGAGAATCCTAAAGATGCTACCAGAAAACTACTAGAGCTAATCAATGAATTTGGTAAAGTTGCAGGATACAAAATTAATGCACAGAAATCTCTGGCATTCCTGTACACTAATGATGAAAAATCTGAAAGTGAAATCAAGAAAACACTCCCATTTACCATTGCAACAAAAAGAATAAAATATCTAGGAATAAACCTACCTAAGGAGACAAAAGACCTGTATGCAGAAAATTATAAGACACTGATGAAAGAAATTAAAGATGATACAAATAGATGGAGAGATATACCATGCTCCTGAATTGGAAGAATCAATATTGTGAAAATGACTCTACTACTGAAAGCAATCTACATATTCAATGAAATCCCTATCAAACTACCACTGGCATTTTTCACAGAACTAGAACAAAAAATTTCAAAATTTGTATGGAAACACAAAAGACCCCAAATAGCCAAAGCAATCTTGAGAAAGAAAAACGGAGCTGGAGGAATCAGGCTCCCTGACTTCAGACTATACTACAAAGCTACAGTAATCAAGACAGTGTGGTACTGGCACAAAAACAGAAAGATAGATCAATGGAACAGGATAGAAAGCCCAGAGATAAACCCACGCACATATGGTCACCTTATCTTTGATAAAGGAGGCAGAAATGTACAGTGGAGAAAGGACAGCCTCTTCAATAAGTGGTGCTGGGAAAACTGGACAGGGACCTGTAAAAGTATGAGATTAGATCACTCCCTAACACCATACACAAAAATAAGCTCAAAATGGATTAAAGACCTAAATGTAAGGCCAGAAACTATCAAACTCTTAGAGGAAAACATAGGCAGAACACTCTATGACATAAATCACAGCAAGATCCTTTTGGACCCACCTCCTAGAGAAATAGAAATAAAAACAAAGATAAACAAATGGGACCTAATGAAACTTCAAAGCTTTTGCACAGCAAAGGAAACCATAAACAAGACCAAAAGACAACCCTCAGAATGGGAGAAAATATTTGCAAATGAAGCAACTGACAAAGGATTTATCTCCAAAATTTATAAGCAGCTCATGCAGCTCAATAGCAAAAAAACAAACAACCCAATCCAAAAATGGGCAGAAGACTTAAATAGGCATTTCTCCAAAGAAGATATACAGACTGCCAACAAACACATGAAAGAATGCTCAACATCATTAATCATTAGAGAAATGCAAATCAAAACTACAATGAGATATCATCTCACACCAGTCAGAATGGCCATCATCAAGAAATCTAACAACAATAAATACTGGAGAGGGTGTGGAGAAAAGGGAACACTCTTGCACTTCTGGTGGGAATGTGAATTGGTACAGCCACTATGGAGAACAGTATGGAGGTTCCTTAAAAAACTAAAAATAGAACTACCATATGACCCAGCAATCCCACTACTAGGCATATACCCTGAGAAAACCATAATTCAAAAAGAGACATGTACCAAAATGTTCATTGCAGCTCTATTCACAATATCTTGTAGATGGAAACAACCTAAGTGTCCATCATTGGATGAATGGATAAAGAAGATGTGGCACATATATACAATGGAATATTACTCAGCCATAAAAAGAAACGAAACTGAGCTATTTGTAATGAGGTGGATAGACCTAGAGTCTGTCATACAGAGTGAAGTAACTCAGAAAGAGAAAGACAAATACCGTATGCTAACACATATATATGGAATTTAAGAAAAAAAAATGTCATGAAGAACCTAGGGGTAAGACAGGAATAAAGACACAGACCTACTTGAGAATGGACTTGAGGATATGGGGAGGGGGAAGGGTAAGCTGTGACAAAGCGAAAGAGAGGCATGGACATATATACAGTACCAAACGTAGGGTAGATAGATAGTGGGAAGCAGCCGCATAGCACAGGGAGATCAGCTCGGTGCTTTGTGACCGCCTGGAGGAGTGGGATAGGGAGGGTGGGAGGGAGGGAGACGCAAGAGGGAAGGGATGGGGGAACAGATGTATATGTATGACTGATTCACTTTGTTATAAAGCAGAAACTAATTTAAATAAATAAATAAATAAAAGTAAGAAAGAAAAAAAAAGAAAAGAATGGAGGAGAGGAATTTGAGACAAAAAAAAAAAAAAAAGATTTCAAACCCCCCTGCAGTGAGTCTGAAGGCACATGGCTCCCAGCCAGAGACTACATTTCCCTGACTCCCTATGTGGAGCCCCTGGTTGACAGGGTCCTTATCCCCTTCGGGAGGGCAGAGCTGTGCTTGCAGAACTATGATCTGAGCTAGGGACCGCGCAAGGCCACAGTGGGGTGGTACCTTCCTGAGGAGTGGAGTGATACCACTAGAGCTGCAGAATCTCCATCATCTTGTTAGGCATGGATAGTTGGCCACTGGTACATGAGAGGCTCTGGGGTGGGTGGGGCATGAATATTGGGGTTGGGGGGATCTATGTGTGGAGTCACTGTCTCTGGGTGGTCTCCGGGTGAGTGGTGTGCTGACTGAGGGAGAGGGGTTTTGCATCTGACGGCATCAGAGGGAGTGCAGATGCCGTGTCTATGCGGATGTGACGGACGCGGAGCCTGTACCTTGAACAGAGGGTGTGAGATGTGTGTGTAGCATCCGAATGAATGTGCTTAATTTTTGTTATCACACAGGTCTTTTATCAGCATATAATTTCAGTTTAATTGATAGCGGCGCTCCCTCCTCCAGGATAATTCATTCCGGTTTATCATTGAAAGCAGAACTAAGGCCCATCCATCCTGGTTTCTAAAGGTGTTGCAGGCTCATCTCCTGGTCCTGGTTTGCCTGTCCATTTAGCTGGTTAGCTGGCTGGTTGAGCAGACATACTTTAGATCACCTCTGTGGGTTTCCTCTCTTTTCTGAGCCACATTTTTGGCTTGTTCTGTGGAGTCATCAAACCCCTGTTTTCTCTGCAGCTCATTGCTGCAGAATTCTTTGTTTTATTTAAATGAGTTTAAATCACTCACAATATATTAGATTACCCTCTCCCTTGGGTTGGATCTTTGTAGGGATGGAAGTAAACTGAACAGTTAGCAGTTATCTTTTCTTCTTCTCTTAATTGAACAGGGGCTGGCTGCTGGGAAGATTGGTATTCTACCCAAAGACATCCCCCAGCATCCATAGCTGGGTTCCTGTCGGGTCCGTAAATACATGAGGCCAGGCTGGGATAAAGGTGTGTCAGGGTTTAGAGCCGGAATCTCGCTGAACAAAGCCCCATTTGAGGCCCTACTTAATCTACGATGGCCAGTCCCTCCTTAACTGGCAGCCATCTGCCTACATAGTAGTTCACAGAGACCTCATGCCAGCGTTTAGGCAGCGTCCTCTTTTGCAAATGATTTATGATTCATAATGAGCAAAAGACTGCTCCTCAGATGACCTGTCAGGGTTAGCCTGACCCAGCACTGGGGTCCATAGGAGAGGAAACTATTCTCCATGTTCTGGGTGGGAGCAATGGAGAGACCACAAATAGGTGCTGCAGACCAGGGCTGCTGCCAGCCTATAGATTGCCTTTGTGTGCAATTGCAAAATATGTCTCCTCTGGGTAGACACAGCCCCCCGGCCACACAGTTAGAAGGGGAGGGCTCTTTCTAGGAAGAAAAGTGACTTTCTCCGGGCACACTCAGCTCTGTGCCAGGGAGTGTGTAGTAGTGAGGAGAGTGTGGACTGTATTTCAGTCCTAGACCTGAAGCAGATGCCACTCCTTCTCTTGTGTGCCAGCCTCCCCCAGTGCTGGTTCTTCCCACCTTGAGGGAAAGAATAATCTACCCTCTTTGCCTTTTCTTCCTCATGTCCTCTTCATGTCTTAACCATTCTGCTGTGATGTAGGTATTATGTGTTCCATTTTAGAGATGAGAAAACTGAGGATCAGAGCAGTTTTCCAAGGCTGTGTAGCTTGTAAGTGATTGGACTTGGCTGATTAGAACTCAAATCTGTCCCAAACCCATGGTCTTTCAACTACATTTCCTTATAAAGTCATTGGATGGATTTGAATTTTCTGTGATCAGGACACATTCATCCTTCGGTATCCATGGGAGATTTGTTCCAGGGACCCCCACGGATAACAAAATCTGCAGACACTCAAGTCCCTTATATAAAATGGTGTAGGGCTTCCCTGGTGGTGCAGTGGTTGAGAGTCCGCCTGCTGATGCAGGGGACATGGGTTCGTGCCCCGGTCCGGGAAGATCCCACATGTCGCGGAGCAGCTGGGCCCGTGAGCCATGGCCGCTGAGCCTGCGCGTCCGGAGCCTGTGCTCCACAACGGGAGACGCCACAGCAGTGAGAGGCCCACGTACCGCAAACAAACAAACAAACAAACAAACAAAAAACTGGTGTAGTACAATGAAGACAATAGGCCTTCCAAACCCTAAATCAACTGCGATCGAAATTCGAGGGTGGGACTGTCCTGCAGTGTTGGGTCTCTCCCTCCTCAACCCTGTGATGATGACTTTAGTCTAACTCTAGCTACCAACTCTTTGTCAGGCTCTGTGATACACACTGGGCTTAAGAGGTAAATGAGCAAAAGGGTTCTCCTGTCTAGTTGGGTGAGATTGACAAGTCCTGTCACCCAGCACACCCATGTCTATTTCTGTTTCTCCATGAGAGGTGCCTGGGGTGAAGGAGGAGCCCTAGACTGGGGATCAGGGGTCTGGGAGCCTCCCCTAAGGCTGGCTGCTGATTTGCTGTGTGATGCCCTGAGCAAATCACCCAACTAGGTGACCAACTCACTCCGGTTTGCTTGGGACTTTCCCAGTTTTAGCACTAGGGGTTCTGTATCCCAGGAACCCCCATTCTCACCCCTGCAAACCGTTGCACAGTTGGTCACCCTACACTCAGCCATAAAACATCCCTCTGGCTCCTTCATGGACTGTAAAGCACTTTGCAGAAAAGAAGGGCCCAGCATTTTTTTCTTTCTTTCTTTCTTTTTTTTTATTATATAAGTCATGCATGTTGATTGCTGAAAATAGAGATAACCAAAAAAAGACTATGCTAAAATGGCTAATAAACATAAGAAAAGATGCTCAATTTCACTCCTGAAGAAATGCAAATCAAAACAAGATATCATTTTCACCTCTCAGATTGGAAAAGAAAATGAAAACAGTGAGAACACTTAGTTGAAGCTGGAAAGACTGTGGAGGACACATGCCCTTTCATTTTCTGTGGTGGGAATGCAAGTTGGTGCATTGAGAGGTCCATTTGGCATATCTGTCAGTGTTTGAGTGTATGTACATCCTTCGTCCTAGTAAATCCACTTTAAGAATGTGCCCTACAGAAATACTTGCATGGGTCCATGAAGATGTATATGAGAGAATGTCCGATAGAGACTTTTTGTTTTTGTAAGAAAAAATTGGAATTAATCCAGGAGTTCACCAACTGGGGTGAACAGTGGAAAAATTGCACATCATGGAATTTGAGGCATCTTCTCGTGATTCCTGTAGACAAGGGTTCTCAAACGTCAGTGTGTGTCAGAATCCTCTGGAGGGCTTGCTCAAGCAGATTGCTGGACCTCATTCTCAGAGTTTTTGTTTTTGTGGTCTGGGGTGGAGCTGCAGAATCTGCATTTCAAATAAGCTCCCAGGTGATGCTGCAGGTCCCAAAGTGTGGTCACACATTGAGAACCACAGATACAGAGAGAAATGAGAAAACCTTCTTCAAGTATGACCTAAACCAGATCTGGGAGCAGCACAGTCAAAGACAGAGAGGCCTGGGCAGGGGTCCAGGAGGGGGGTGAGGGGTCTCCTCTGATTTCCCTTCTGTTGGTCTGGAGCCCTCACCTGATCCCTCAGAGCATGGGTCACATAAAATGTGGCTGGATTCCTTGGCAAACATGAATGCCAGGGGTTCCTGCAGAGTGGGTCTTAGCTGTGGGCAGAGGGAGGGAGAAGCTTGTGGGTTGGCCTCACCAGCAAAGGTACAGGGCTGAAAGGAGGAGTGAGGGTCAGCTGGGTGACTCCTGCCAGCTGTGTTTGTTGGTGTCTCTGCTTCTCCCTGGGAACATGGCATTCTGGTTTCAAGGACAACATCAGATGCTTGGGGAAAAGAGGAGCAGGTGTTTTCAGGAGCCAAACCTTGCAAATGAATTAACAGGTGTTGATTGCTGCCAGGCAGAGGTGTGTTATGTGTGGATATTGTTTTCTACCTTCTTCTCCCTTCAATCTCAGACTAACACCATGACCTCATCCTCCTCAGCTAGAGCTGCTACTGAACTCTCCCCATGTACATACTGTGACTTAATTTGGGACTTTTCCCTAAGTACACATTTTTGCTCTGTCTTCTTCATCCAAGGCAATGGTTTGTGGCATGATGAGGAATATGAGAAAGAAGTGGGGAAAAAAACGCTTCTTGCCTCCCTCTTGGAAACCCTCCGCAATTCCCATCACCACCACATTTGCTAGAATTTTTCTCAGTGTCCTGGGAAAGGTCAATGGAGAGATGGAAAAAGACAATAAATCACTGCCACTGCATTGCTCCTCATCCACCAATCTGGACTTGGCTCCATTTCTGGTCTCTGTTTCCCTGGTGGGTTATCTTTTGCTTTCAACAGGCTGACCTAGCTCCTTTAAAACGAATACCTTCTCCGCATATTCTATGCATCACTTCGTAAGGGCATTCTGGTGCCCACTAGCTATTCATTGTCTTATTCTTGAACCACTTTGATCCATGCATTGCAGTTTGCTTTATTGTGGACTTGACTCTTCTGGCTATTGAATTTGCTAGGCATTCTCCCATTTGTCTCTCTTCCTCATCCTTCAGATTCATATGAATTTGGCTCTTCTCAAAAAATTCTTAGTTCTCCACCTGAGCTACACTGTCCCGGGTTATCATGAGTAGTTCCCATTCCTAGTCCTATCCCTAGTAACCTTTGTCTCACCCTTCCCGTACCAGCAACCCACGCCTGCAGACAGAGCAGCCCCCAAAGAAAAGACTGGGAATTCCTTCTGGAGGAATCCCTGACCTGAACTGGAGAAGAGAAATACGAACTTGGAAGCAAATGTTCCCCACTCATGACAGCCAAAGCCACAAGACTTCAGCCTAACACCGAGTCAACTGTACAGCTCAGAGCAACTCTTCGAACCCTGAGCCAAAGTGCTAGCCAGTGAATGAACTCCATGATAATCTAGCAAGCAGCTGTCCACGGTGCTGAACCCCTCCCACCATTTGACTCTGGGAGAGGAACAGGTTCAAGGAGCCCATGTGAAGGAAATTAAAACCGCCCTGAAACCTAGGTCCCCATCAGGAAGGCGAATACCACTAAATAAAGATCTAGTTAAACTGTTGTTGTCTGAGGTCATCTGGTTTGGCTTCAGGTCCACCGATCAAGGAGAAAGGAAATAACGTTGAACACCTGGACAGGCAATGTGCTTGACACTTTGGGTACATTATTTATCTTAATATTTAAAATAACCAGCGGGGGTAGGCACTGTTATCTTCATTTTACTGATGAGGAAGTAGGGGCACAGAGAAGTTGCTCATGCTTTGGCTAAGCTCCTACGGCTATTAAGTGGTGGAGCCAGGCCCCAAACCCAGAGGTGCTTATTCCCAAAGCTGGAACTGATGACATTAGACCCACACACCCCTAAGGCTTGGGCTGATGGCTCTTTTTTAGGCAGCTGCTGACATTTGGACAGGTCACCAGATTTCTTTTCTCCCTGGGACATTTAAAATGTCAAGTCTTTGGGCTTCCCTGGTGGCGCAGTGGTTGAGAGTCTGCCTGCCAATGCAGGGGACACGGCTTCGTGCCCCGGTCCGGGAAGATCCCACATGCCGTGGAGCGGCTGGGCCCGTGAGCCATGGCCGCTGAGCCTGCGCATCCGGAGCCTGTGGTCCGCAACGGGAGAGGCCACAACAGTGAGAGGCCCGCGTACCGCAAAAAAAACAAAGAAAAAAATGTTCAAGTCTTTGAGACCCTGAAACCATTTCGAAACCCGTCATTGCCCTCAAAAAATACACACTCCACCCACACAAATGAAAAAGCTTCATTTACTTTCTCATTTATGGGAAAATGATGTGAATATAAGCAAGACATTCAAATTAAAATTGACCATTTTATTTTAATTGACCTTTGATTCCCAGCTCACTGCCTCCCCAACGTCCCCATTCTGGCCCCTTCCATCCCTTGCTGTGCTCTGTGATTCATCAGGGCCTGAGGCTCAGCAGCTGTAATTGGTTTGTAACTTCCTGGAATGTCAAAGCCAAGATGGAAATTTTGCGTATCGCTCCACCAATTCCATCCTGGCTTTAATAATAAGTTGGCAGAGGGAAAGGCAGATTTACAGCAGAAGAGAAATGTAATCAAATTTGGAGGTGAAATGCAATAAGTACAAATGCTAGTTTTCATTTGGAAGCTTCTTAGATAAATGTGATCTCACCCAGCTCCCCAGCCAAATCTGTTGTTTCTTCAGGAGCAGTGGAGGGCCTCAGTGGAATAATAATCCTCAGAGGGAGAGTTTGTATCCAGTATTCCCCCACCCCAGCCCCCGCAGAGTGACCCTGGTAGACTGGAAAGCAATGAAGGGAGAG
This sequence comes from Mesoplodon densirostris, assembly GCF_025265405.1. Lineage (NCBI taxonomy): Eukaryota > Metazoa > Chordata > Mammalia > Artiodactyla > Ziphiidae > Mesoplodon > Mesoplodon densirostris. The sequence continues at coordinate 49,719,155 of NC_082676.1, forward strand.
GCATGAAGAGTCAGTTAAGGAGACAAGGCTTAATAGGAGCCTCTGATAAACTGAATACTTGAGGGAAAAGCAGAGTTAAGTACTTGTTAGGCAGTGTAGTAAGTGCCTTACATGTCTTATCTGAGTTTCACAGCAACCCTGTAAGGTAAGTAATGTTATTCTTCCCATTTTATAGAGCAATAAAGTAAGACTTAGGGAGAGGATTCTCAGCTACAGTAAAATAAGGTTCTGTTTGACTCTGCAGCTTGTACTATTAACCCCTCTCTTACAGGAAAGTAACAGCTGACATTTCTTGAATATTTATGTGCCAATCACTCTTCAAGTGCTTCATGAGAACTTTCACAGCATCTCTGTGTGAGAAGTGCTATTGTCATTATTATCTTCATTTACCAAGTGAGAAAACTTTCTGAAGATTGATCCTGTAAAAGTCAGTGAGGGTCATGTGAAAACACGTTCACATCATTAGCTGTTAGGGAAATGTAAATTAGCACCACAACAAGATACCACTATGTATCTATCGGGACGGTTAAATTTTTTTTTCTTTTTAAATAGCGATAACACCAAAGGCTGGTGAGAATGTAGAGGACCTGGATCACTCATTCATTGCTGGTGGGGATGTAAAATGATACAGTCTCTCTCAAAAAAGTGTATGGAAGTTTCTTATGACATTAAACATGTGCTTACCATACAATCCAGCAATTTCACTCTTGGGCATTTGTCCCAGAGAAATGAAGACTTAACATTCACAAAGAAGCCTGTACATGAATGTTCATAGCAGCTTTATTCATAATAACCAATAATTGGAAGTAATCCAAATGTCCTTCAATGGGTGACTCGTTAAACAAACGGTGGAACACCCATACTATGAATTACTGATCAGTAATAGAAAGGAACAAGCTATTGATACATGTAACAACTTGGATGGATCTCAAGGGAATTAGGCTGAGTGGGAAAAAAAAGCCAGTCCCCACAGTTTAAAAACTGTGAAATTCCATTTAAATAACATTTTGGAAATGACAAACTTATAGAAATGGAGAATCCAGGTTGCCATGGATTAGAGAATAGAGGAGGGAGGCCGGTGGCTCTGGTTATGAAAGAACAGCACAAGGAATTCTTGTGGTAATGGATCTTGACTGTGGTGGCGGTCACACAGACCTACACACATGGTAAACTTGCTTAGAGCTAAATGCACACACGAGTGCATGTAAAATGAGTGAAATCTAAATTAGGTTGGTGGATTGTATCAGTGTCAGCTTCCTGGCTTTGATATTACATTCTACTTATGCAAGATGTTACCACTGGGGAAAACCGGGGAAAAAGATCATAGATCTTTTTCTTTTTTTTTCTTTTTTAAAAAACATCTTTATTAGAGTATAATTGCTTTACGATGGTGTGTCAGTTTCTGCTTTATAACAAAGTGAATCAGTCATACATATACATATGTCCCCATATCTCTTCCCTCTTGCATCTCCCTCCCTCTCACCCTCCCTATCCCACCCCTCTAGGTGGTCACAAGGACCGAGCTGATCTCCCTGTGCTATGCAGCTGCTTCCCACTACTGATCTATTTTACGTTTGGTAGTGTATATATGTCCATGCCACTCTCTCACTTTGTCCCAGCTTACCCTTCCCGCTCCCCGTATCCTCAAGTCCATTCTCTAGTAGGTCTGTATCTTTATTCCCGTCTTGCCCCTAGGTTCTTCTGACAATTTTCTTTTTCTTTCTTTTTTTATATTCCATATATATGTGTTAGCATATGGTATTTATTTTTCTCTTTCTGACTTACTTCACTCTGTATGACAGTCTCTAGGTCCATCCACCTCACTACAAATAACTCAGTTTTGTTCCTTTTTATGGCAGAGTAATATTCCATTGTATATATGTGCCACATCTTCTTTATCCATTCATCTGTTGATGGACACTTAGGTTGCTTCCATGTCCTGGCTGTTGTACATAGAGTGCAATGAACATTTTGGTACATGACTCTTTTTGAATTATGGTTTTCTCAGGGTACATGCCCAGTAGTAGGATTGCTGGGTCGTATGGTAGTTCTAATTTTAGTTTTTTAAGGAACCTCCATACTGTTCTCCATAATGGCTGTATCAATTTACATTCCCACCAACAGTGCAAGAGGGTTCCCTTTTCTTCACACCCTCTCCAGCATTTGCTGTCTGTAGATTTTTTGATGATGGCCATGTGAGATGGTATCTCATTGTAGTTTTGATTTGCATTTCTCTAATGATTAATGATGTTGAGCATTCTTTCATGTTGGCAAATATATCTTCTTTGGAGAAATGTCTACTTAGGTCTTCTGCCCATTTTTGGATTAGGTTGTTTCTTTTTTTGTTATTGAGCTGCATGAGCTGCATGTATGTTTTGAAGATTAATCCTTTGTAAGTTGCTTCATCTGCAAATATTTTCTCCCATTCTGAGGGTTGTCTTTTCACCTTGTTTATGGTTTCCTTTGCTGTGCAAAAGCTTCTGTTTCATTAGGTCCCATTTGTTTATTTTTGTTTTTATTTCCATTTCTCTAGGAGGTGTGTCAAAAAGGATCTTGCTGAGATTTATGTCATAGAGTGTTCTGCCTATGTTTTCCTCTAAGAGTTTGGTGGTGTCTGGCCTTACATTTAGGTCTTTAATCCATTTTGAGTTTATTTTTGTGTATGGTGTTAGGGAGTGTTCTAATTTCATTCTTTTACATGTAGCTGTACAGTTTTCGCAGAACCACTTATTGAAGAGGCTGTCTTTTCTCCACTGTATATTCTTGCCTCCTTTATCAAAGATAAGGTGACCATATGTGCGTGGGTTTATCTCTGGGCTTTCTATCCTGTTCCAGTGATCTATATTTCTGTTTTTGTGCTAGTACCATACTGTCTTGATTACTGTAGCTTTGTAGTATAGTCTGAAGTCAGGGAGCCTGATTCCTCCAGCTCCGTTTTTCTTTCTCAAGATTGCTTTGGCTATTTGGGGTCTTTTGTATTTCCATACAAATTGTGAAATTTTTTGTTCTAGTTCTGTGAAAAATGCCATGGTAGTTTGATAGGGATTTCATTGAATCTGTAGATTGCTTTGGGTAGTAGAGTCATTTTCACAATGTTGATTCTTCCAATCCAAGAACATGGTATATCTCTCCATCTATTTGTATCATCTTTAATTTCTTTCATCAGTGTCTTATAATTTTCTGCATACAGGTCTTTTGTCTCCTTAGGTAGGTTTATACCTAGACATTTTATTCTTTTTGTTGCAATGGTAAGTGGGAGTGTTTTCTTAATTTCACTTTCAGATTTTTCATCATTAGTGTACAGGAATGCCAGAGATTTCTGTGCATTAATTTTGTATCCTGCAACTTTACCAAATTCATTGATTAGCTCTAGTAGTTTTCTGGTAGCATCTTTAGGATTCTCTGTGTATAGTATCATGTCATCTGCAAACAGTGACAGCTTTACTTCTTCTTTTCCAATTTGGATTCCTTTTATTTCTTTTTCTTCTCTGATGGCTGTGGCTAAAACTTCCAAAACTCTGTTGAATAATAGTGGTGAGAGTGGGCAACCTTGTCTTGTTCCTGATCTTAGTGGAAATGGTTTCAGTTTTTCACCATTGAGGACGATGTTGGCTGTGGGTTTGTCATATATGGCCTTTATTATGTTGATGAAAGTTCCCTCTATGCCTACTTTCTGCAGGGTTTTTATCATAAATGGGTGTTGAATTTTGTCGAAAGCTTTCTCTGCATCTATTGAGATGATCATATGGTTTTTCTCCTTCAATTTGTTAATATGGTGTATCACATTGATTGATTTGCATATATTGCAGAATCCTTGCATTCCTGGGATAAACCCCACTTGATCATGGTGTATGATCCTTTCAGTGTGCTGTTGGATTCTGTTTACTAGTATTTTGTTGAGGATTTTTGCATCTATGTTCATCAGTGATATTAGCCTATAGTTTTCTTTCTTTGTGACATCTTTGTCTGGTTTTGGTATCAGGGTAATGGTGGCCTCGTAGAATGAGTTTGGGAGTGTTCCTCCCTCTGCTGTAGTTTGGAAGAGTTTGAGAAGGATAGGTGTTAGCTGTTCTCTAAATGTTTGATAGAATTTGCCTGTGAAGCCATCTGGTCCTGGGCTTTTGTTTGTTGGAAGATTTTTTTATCACAGTGTCAATTTCAGTGCTTGTGATTGGTCTGTTCATATTTTCTATTTCTTCCTGATTCAGTCTTGGCAGGTTGTGCATTTCTAAGAATTTGTCCATTTCTTCCAGGTTGTCCATTTTATTGGCATAGAGTTGCTTGTAGTAGTCTCTCATGATCCCTTGTATTTCTGCAGTGTCAGTTGTTACTTCTTCTTTTTCATTTCTAATTCTTTTTTTTTTTTTTTTTGCAGTACACGGGCCTCTCACTGTTGTGGCCTCTCCCATTGTGGAGCACAGGCTCTGGACATGCAGGCTCAGTGGCCATGGCTCACGGGCCCAGCCGCTCCATGGCATGTGGGATCTTCCCAGACCGGGGCATGAACCCATGTCCCCTGCATCAGCAGGCGGACTCTCAACCACTGCTCCACCAGGGAAGCCTCTAATTCTATTGATCTGAGTCTTCTCCCTTTTTTTCTTGGTAAGTCTGGCTAATGGTCTATCAATTTTGTGCGTCTTCTCAAAGAACCAGCTTTTAGTTTTATTGATCTTTGCTATCATTTCCTTCATTTCTTTTTCATTTATTTCTGATCTAATCTTTATGATTTCTTTCCTTCTGCTAACTTTGGGGTTTTTTTGTTCTTCTTTCTCTAATTGCTTTAGGTGTAAGGTTAGGTTTTTTATTTGAGATGTTTCTTGTTTCTTAAGGTAGGCTTGTATAGCTATAAACTTCCCTCTTAGAACTGCTTTTGCTGCATCCCATAGGTTTTGTGTTGTTGTGTTTGCATTGTCATTTGTTTCTAGGTATTTTTTGATTTCCTCTTTGATTTCTTCAGTGATCTCTTGGTTATTAAGTAGTGTGTTGTTTAGCCTCCATGTGTTTGTATTTCTTACAGATTTTTTACTGTAATTTATATCTAGTTTCATAGCATTGTGGTCAGAAAAGATACTTGATACGATTTCAATTTTCTTAAATTTACCAAGGCTTGATTTGTGACCCAAGATATGATCTATCCTGGAGAATGTTCCATGAGCACTTGAGAAGAATGTATATTCTGTTGTTTTTGGATGAAATGTCCTATAAATATCAATTAAGTCCATCTTGTTTAATGTATCATTTAAAGCTTGTGTTTCCTTATTTATTTTCATTTTGGATGATCTGTCCATTGGTGAAAGTGGGGTTTAAAAATCCCCCACTATGATTGTGTTACTGTCAATTCCCCCCCCCCCCTTTTTTTTTTTTTTTTTTGCGGTACACAGGCCTCTCACTGTTGTGGCCTCTCCTGTTGCAGAGCACAGGCTCCGGATGCACAGGCTCAGCAGCCTTGGTTCACGGGCCCAGCTGCTCCGTGGCACGTGGGGTCCTCCCAGACCGGGGCACGAACCCGTGTCCCCTGCATCAGCAGGTGGACTCTCAACCACTGCGCCACCAGGGAAGCCCCTCAATTTCCCCTTTTATGGCTGTTACTATTTGCCTTATGTATTGAAATGCTCCTATGTTGAGTGCATAAATATTTACAATTGTTATATCTTCTGCTTGGATTGATCCCTTGATCATTGTATAGTGTCCTTCTTTGTCTCTTGTACTAGTCTTTGTTTTAGAATCTATTTTGTCTGATATGAGAATTGCTACTCCAGCTTTCTTTTGATTTCCATCTTTTGATTTCCATCCCCTTACTTTCAGTCTGTATGTGTCCCTAGGTCTGAAGTGGGTCTCTTGTAGACAGCATATATACGGGTCTTGTTTTTGTATCCATTCAGCCAGTCTATGTCTTTTGGTTGGAGCATTTAATCCATTTACATTTAAGGTAATTATTGATATGTATGTTCCTATTACCATTTTCTTAATTGTTTTGGGTTTATTATTATAGGCCTTTTCCTTCTCTTGTGTTTCCTGCCTAGAGAAGTTCCTTTAGCGTTTGTTGTAAAGCTGGTTTAGTGGTGCTGAATTCTCTTAACTTTTGCTTGTCTGTAAAGCTTTTAATTTTTCCGTCAAATCTGAATGAGATCCTTGTTGGGTAGAGTAATCTTACTTGTAGGTTTTTCTCTTTCATCACTTTAAATATGTCCTGCTCCTCCCTCCTGGCTTGCAGAGTTTCTTCTGAAAGATTAGCTGTTAACCTTATGGGGATTCCCTTATGTGTTACTTGTTGTTTTTCCCTTGCTGCTTTTAATATTTTTTCTTTGTATTTAATTTTTTTTTTTTTTTTTTTTTTTGTGGTATGCGGGCCTCTCACTGTTGTGGCCTCCCCCGTCGCGGAGCACAGGCTCCGGACGCGCAGGCTCCGGACGCGCAGGCTCAGCGGCCATGGCTCACGGGCCCAGCCGCTCCGCGGCATATGGGATCCTCCCAGACCGGGGCACGAACCCGTATCCCCTGCATCGGCAGGCGGACTCTCAACCACTTGCGCCACCAGGGAGGCCCCTGTATTTAATTTTTGATAGTTTGATTATTATGGGTCTTGGCGTGTTTCTCCTTGGATTTATCCTTTATGGGACTCTCCGTGCTTCCTGGACTTGCTTAACTATTTCCTTTCCCATATTAGGGAAGTTTTCAACTATAATCTCTTCAAATATTTTCTCAGTCCCTTTCTTTTTCTCTTCTTTTTCTGGGACCCCTATAATTCGAATGTTGGTGCATTTAATGTTGTCCCAGAGGTCTCTGAGACTGTCCTCTATTCTTTTCATTCTTTTTTCTTTACTCTACTCTGCAGTAGTTATTTCCACTATTTTGTCTTCCAGGTCACTTATCTGTTCTTCTGCCTCAGTTATTCTGCTATTGTTCCCTTCTAGAGCATTTTTAATTTCATTTCTTGTGTTGTTCATCACTGTTTGTTTGCTCTTTAGTTCTTCTCGGCCCTTGTTAAACGTTTATTGTATTTTCTCCATTCTATTTCCAAGATTTTGGATCATCTTTACTATCATTATTCTGAATTCTTTTTCAGGTAGACTGTCTATTTCCTCTTCATTTCTTAGGTCTGGTGGGATTTTTGCCTTGCTCCTTCATCTGCTGTGTGTTTCTCTGTCTTCTCATTTTGCTTAACTTTCTGTGTTTGGGGTCTCTTTTTCACAGGCTGCATCTTCGTAGTTCCCGTTGTTTTTGGTGTCTGTCCCCAGTGGCTAAGGTTGGTTCAGTGGGTTGTGTAGGCTTCCTGGTGGAGGGGACAAGTGCCTGTGTTCTAGTGGATGAGGCTGGATCTTGTCTTTCTGTTGGGCAGGTCCACGTCTGGTGGTGTGTTTTGGGGTGTCTGTGGCCTTATTATGATTTTAGTTAGCCTCTGTGCTAATGGGTTGGGTTGTGTTCCTGTCTTGCTAGTTGTTTTGTATAGGGTGTCCAGCAGTGTGGCTTGCTGGTCATTGAGTGGAGCTGGGTCTTGGTGTTGAGATGGAGATCTCTGGGAGTTTTTCACCGTTTGATATTATGTGGGGCTGGGAGGTCTCTTGTGGACCAGTGTCCTGAACTCGGCTCTCCCACCTTAGAGGCACAGCCCTGATGCCTGGCTGGAGCACCAAGAGCCTGTCCTCCACACAGCTCAGAATAAAAGGGAGAAAGAAAGAAAGAAAGAAAGAAAGGCAGGCAACAACAACAACAAAAAAAAACAAGACAGACTCAACCCTAGGACAAATGATAAAAACAAAGCTATACAGGCAAAATCACACACAGAAGCATACACATACACACTCACAAAAATAGGAAAAGGAGAAAAAATATATATATCATTGCTCCCAAAGTCCACCTCCTCGATTTGGGATGATTCATTGTCTCTTCAGGTCTTCCACAGATTCAGGGTACATCAAGTTGATTGTGGAGGTTTAACCCACTGCTCCTGAGGCTGCTGGGAGAGATTTCCCTTTTTCTTCTTTGTTTGCACAGCTCCTGGGGTTCAGCTTTGGATTTGGCCCCACCTCTGCATGTACGTTTCCTGAGGGCGTCTGTTCCCTGCCCCGACAGAACGGGGTTAAAGGAGCAGCTGATTCCGGGGCTCTGGCTCGCTCAGGTCGGGGTCGGGGAGGGGTATGGATGCGGGGCGAGCCTGCAGTGGCAGAGGCCAGTGGGACATGGCACCAGCCTGAGGCGCGCCGTGCGTTCTCCCAGGGAAGTTGTCCCTGGATCCCGGGACCCTGGCAGTGGTGGGCTGCACAGGCTCCCGGGAGGGGAGGTGTGGAGAGTGACCTGTGCTCGCACACAGGCTTCTTGGTGGCGGGAGCAGCAGCCTTAGCGTCTCATGCCCGTCTCTGGGATCCGCGCTGTTAGCTGCAGCTCACGCCCATCTCTGGAGCTCCTTTAAGCAGCGCTCTGAATCCCCTCTCCTGGTGCACCAGGAAACAAAGAGCAAAGAAAAAGTCTCTTGCCTCTTCGGCACGTCCAGACTTTTCCCCGGACTCCCTCCCGGCCAGCCGTGGTGCACTAACCCCTTCAGGCTGTGTTCATGCCGCCAGCCCCAGTCGTCTCCCTGCGCTCCGACCGAAGCCCGAGCCTCAACTCTCAGCGCCGCCCGCCCCGGCGGCCGAGCAGACAAGCCTCTGGGGCTGGTGAGTGCCGGTCGGCACCGATCCTCTGTGCGGGAATCTCTCCGCTTTGCCCTCCGCACCCCTGTTGCTGCGCTCTCCTCCGCGGCTCTGAAGCTTCCACTCCGCCACCCGCAGTCTCCGCCCGCAAAGAGGCTCCTAGTGTGTGGAAACCTTTCCTCCTTCACGGCTCCCTCCCACTGGTGCGGGTCCCGTCCCTATTCTTTGTCTCTGTTTTTTCTTTTGCCCTACCCAGGTATGTGGGGGAGTTCCTTGCCTTTTGGGAGGTCTGAGGTCTTCTGCCAGCGTTCAGTAGGTGTTCTGTAGGAGTTGTTCCACATGTAGATGTATTTCTGATGCATTTGTGGGGAGGAAGGTGATCTCCGCATCTTACTCTTCCGCCATCTTGAAGCTCCTCTCTATGATCTTTTTCTATTTTGTTCTTAAAACTGCACGTGAATCTACAATTTCTTAAAATAAAAAGTTTTTTTTTTGATGTCAATGAGAGAAATGGATGGAGAGAGGACAGAGGGAAGAAACAAAGACCCTCGTCCAAGTCCACACATTGGGCAATCAAGCTACTTGTGCTCATCAGAGCCTTGGGCTCATATCCTCTGCTCTGTGCCACCTCCTCATCTGATAAAAGACTGTTATGTCCTCTACTTCTGGGACCTTCCCCTTCCTCTCTCCATCTAAGCCTAGCGATGTGATCAATCAAGGGGTCTTGAGACCTCAGTAGCAAGGCCCAGGCTTTTACCCACATTCAAGGTTGGGCATGTGAGTTCTGTGTCCACCACTCCCACAGCAGAGAGGAGGGGTGCAGGAGGGCTCTTTGACTCTGCAGCTTATTCTAAGCCATGTTGGGTTAGAGGGATCAACATGGACACTGAGGAGAGACTCTCTAGTTCTAAAAGGACCATTGAAACAGAAATTTCTGAGTGCCATTTTCCTACCATGTAGAAATAGTATACCTGAAAATAAAGTAAGATCAGAGGTGAGGGACAGAGGAAGGGAGGGAAAAGCTGATGATAAAAATTGAGCAGCTGTGTCTATATATCTATATCAATATTTATATGTATAAATACCTTTATATGTATATCTATATCATCTATGTCTATATTTATATGTATATCTATATCAATGTCATCTCTCTGTATTCATATCTGAAGCATTCAAACTCATGGACTTCTTTGGGATGTGAAGCAATATGTTTACTTTTTGGGTGCTTAAGTTATGTTTGAGTATCATTTCTATTCTTTGCAACCAAAGAGTCCCAGCATATAACCTCCCACCTGCTATATGCCTCCTAGCACTTTGCCCACCAGCCCAAGCCCTACTCAACCTCGGAACTCATTAGTAAACTCACAACCCTGTATGTGCCGAGAGCTGGCCAACTCCCAGATATTTGAAGATTCTAATCTGAGCTTCCCTCTGTAGCGTGTTCTGAGCCCTGTCTGAGGAGGGGGAAAAGGAAGGCTGTGTCCTGAGATGGGATCAGTGCCTCTGAGGTGAGGTGTAGCAAGCTCCAATCTACAATGGGTTTTCCTTGGAGGCTATGCCTTAGAGTCTGTTTCCCACTTCATTTGTCAGCTCATCTCCAAAATGACTTAACAGTGGGACTCTGGGAATGCAGATTCTCACCAAGGCTCTGACACTAGCTGGGGACATGGGGCGCCACCACCAGTTTCAAGGGAGATGAGAATAGCTGCCCTCATTGCCTGGGATTTGTCCCCACCAATGAAGGCTAATTTTGGAAGCCTGGAGGCTTCTGTTGCTAGTTACTAGACCAGAACCATGGGTGAAATCATAGCATAAAGGTCGTAGCACCTCACTGAGGTCGTCAAAGAATGTTTGAGGTCATAGCCAGGTTCTGGGAGCTTGCTCTACAGGTTGAGGGAGAGGGAAGCACAAGTCTTGGTGAGCTTTGAAGTGGGTGAGTGTCAGGAAGTTCAAGCATGTAGGGGGATCCATTCTTGCACCTGTATCAGGAAGGCAGCCTTGAGGTCCCCCTCCCCACACCATCCCTGATACCCTGTCAGATAACAGCTATGCTGGGGCACCCCATGTTGGTCAGGAGGCAGGTCCCATCTGATGTTACCCCACTTCACCAATTCTTCCTTTCTCCCTCCATTCTGCCTCACACTACCCCTCCCTCCTCTCTCCCCCATTCACCACACCCCGTCCCACTTCAACCACACTCCTCCTCTGCTTGCTGCCTGCTCCACTCATTTCTCTTCCATTTATGCCATATTTCCTGTTTCATTCCAGCCACACCCTCCCCTTCGCCGCATTCCACTTACCTGCATTTCCTCCCATTCAATGTTGAATCTAGAATCCAGCCTACTCAGCAATGCCTGGGTCAAATCCCAGGCAACAAAGGCAGCTGTTCTCATCTCCTTTTGGCAGATGAGGAAACTCAGAGTGAGAGTTGCCTGTGACTCCCTCCAAAACATGGCACGAGAGAATGACCTAAGAAGAGTGGTTCCAGAATCTCAAATGAAGAGAACAGCTGTTACTCTGGCTGGCACTGTTCTAAGAACTTTAATTCTCTTAAACAGCTTAATGAGGTAGATACAAGCATTATCTCCATTTTTCAGATGAGTAAACTGAGGCATGCAATACTAATTAAATTCCAAGGGCAAACAGCCACTGAGTGGAATAGCCAGAAATTGACCCTGGTGTCCATGTTTTCATCCACACTCAGTAGCAGTGGTGGATGTTTATATGAGAAGGTAGCCAAGGGCTGTTTTGATTTCCTACCTTGACTAGATATTTGTGATGTTTAAACATTTTCAGGTATCTAGTTACTTCCTCCAAGCTTATATCCAAGGGGATGATTTTGCCTAAAACTTATAGGCCGTAGGAAACACCTTCTCCCAGGGCAATAATAAACAGTCTTTCCCAAAGTTTAGTCTCTCCCATGCAGCATTAGAAGTAGCCATATTGTGTAACCAGGCAGGATGCAAGGTCGGGGATGGAATACTGTCAGGAGCAAGGGAGAAATTCACTTGCTGCTCTGTCTTGTGCAGATCCCCATCTTCTCTTCCTGGACTCCTCATCACTTTAGGATTTTTTAATGCCTACTTGGGATATTTGGAGGATATGCGCTTTTTACTAACCATTGTAGTGCTTGAGTCCCCCTCCTTTACCCCACATCCCGATGGATACCAACATTAAATCCATCCTTCACAGCAGTGAGACCAGTGTTTCTCACAGCAAAGTCCGTGGCCAGGCTCCACCCCAGACCCACTGGGCCCAGAAATCTGCATTTTACTAAACCATACCCAAGCTAGGTAAAACTAAGTCAAAGGAAAGATTGAGATTGAACTGAGAAAGGCTCTGAATTTTAGAGGAAAGTTTAAAAAATACGCAGGCAATGGAAGTTGAGTTTTTCACTAGGGGGCTCTGTTTGATAGATAAATTTGGGCAGGATGGAGAGCTGCAATGTTTAAGGCTGGATTTGAAGACTTTAAGCATTGAAAAGATCTCATTCCTCAGATCACCACTGTTACTTCAAAATAAAAATAATACTGAAGCATAAAACACAAAGTGTACATGTTGAAATAGCTTCCTCCTAGATGTGCTAATTGGCAAATGTTGAGTAAGTTTATTGAAATGCAAACTGTCTTATTTTGGGGCTGCCCCTGCTTAGTTGGTGTCCTACAGATGATGCTTCTTCTGCCTCAAGTCATCTGGCTCTGGTAACATTCATTCGTTTGTTCTTTCACTCATTCATGCAACAAATATTTATTGAGCTTGGCACAGCAATTAACCAAAAAGCAAATATCTTTGCTTCCACAGAGCTTGCATTCTAGTGCTGGGGAGACAGGCGAGAAACAAAGTCAATATGTAAAATCTATGGCGTGTTAAGAGTTATAAGTCCTCCGGAGAAAAATAAGATGGAGAAAGGGGAGAAAAGTTCTGGAGCTTGGAGGAGGGTTTATCAGGGAAGTCTTCTCCCAAAGTGAGGTTTAAAGAAAGTCCTAAAAGAGGTGAGGGAGCCACGTGGTCCTGCAGGAGGAGGGTGCAGGCAGAGAGGACAGCGCTTTGCCTAATCCTGTAGCAGCCAAGACGCAGACCCCTGACTCCGCACAAAAAGCCCTAAACAATCCCCAGTTCTGAGGGAAGCCAAGCTGGGCGGTCGCTCCCATCTCATTACAGCAGCAAAGCTTGACCTCATTGCCCGGTGGCCTTAGGGGCTGTCACCCAAACCCTGCCGACAGGTACCACCTTCTCCCTGTGGGTTCAGGTCAGATCTGTTCAGTGAAGACCAATTAAGCACCGATCCTGTGCCCAGACCTGTGCCAGGACCCATTAGAGCCTGGCCTGCAAACCTGACACAGAAAAGTAGAATCCAAGTGTGAGGGTCAGAGAAGAGGCGTGGAGTCAGCCTGGGGGCAGCAGTTGTTTGGTTTGCTCTCATCCCACCCCCGTCATTCCTGCTCCCCAGACACGCTGCTGCTTTCAGATTTGTTCTTCGTGTCAGGGCTTTTGCTGTTTCTTTCCCTTGGATTCTCTCTCCCCAGACTTCCCCAGGGGTCAGTTCTCACTGTTCTGGCTTCAGCCTAGTGTCACCTCCCCAGGAGCGTCTCCGAGATGGCCCTGCAGTCTGTGTCGCTGTTACTATGTGCCTCGTCCTTTTTTTCCATCCTATCATTGTCCCCACCACCAACTGAGATGACTGTTGTCGCGGTCCCCTCTCCCCTACCCTCCCCGCGGGAGCTGGGACCCAGTTTCTCCCATTTGCCCCCTCCATCCCCAGGGCCTCAAAAATAGGAGGTGCTCAATAAATATCAGCCAACAAATTTATTTACTGAGCAAGGGGCCATCGATGCTTTACCTGAATAACCCATGCCGTCTGCCCAGCTCTCCTCCTGCCTGCACCCCGCTGCCTGCTCCTGAGGCCCCTGAAGTACATTCTCGGATATTCTCGTTGACCATGGAGAACTGTTATTATCCATCCTACAAAAAGGAGGGCAAGGTGATGGTTAAGAATATGGATTGGACATCAGATGGGTTTGCTTTGGCCTCTGGCTCCTCCACTTTCAAACTGTGCCCTGGGCAAGTTAATTAACCTATCGGAACCTCAGTTTCCCCACCTGAGCAGAGCTGCTTTCAGTAAACTGTAGTCTTTGTTATTCTACCCAAATAACAATGGTTACTAACTCCTCTGTCCAGAGGAGAGGTTTGTACCACTTTCTTCCTGAGATGAGCGCCCCGGCCCAGGCTGGAGCCCCCAGGGACTCCTGCAGAGAGACCGACAAAAAGGGAAAGTCCAAACTCAGTGATTGTGCTGCTGGGGACCAAGAGTTAATGATCCGGGGACGCTTAATGAGCTTCCTCCTCTGCTCTCTCCCATTGCAGGTGGCATGGCAGCCTTCCAGGACCAGAGGCTGCTCCCTGCACCTGCCCCTCCACATCCAATTTGTTTGCAGTGTCCTAAAAAGCTAACCAAGCTGAAATCGCTGATACCAAGGCTCTAAAAGTCCTGCACCAGTATTTAGTGTTCTCCAGGGCTCCAACCTTGTCCCTGCCTCCTAATCCTTTCCATCTGTTGGGAGCAGTTGAGGGATTCAGCGATGATAACTGCCGAGATGATCTCTTCTGCTTGGGGCTGGGAGCACAGCTGTCCTGGAGGCTTGCTTCTTGTGAATTCCTGCAGTGTCCCTTCTCATGCCTGAGCACTCTTCCTGGGGCTTCTGAGGAAGTCCCATGCATTAGTGTCACAATTATATTATGATATAATAAAGCTGCTGGTGATTATCCCGGAGAGGTGGCAGGCCATGGTGGCATAGAGCACAGATTGGGAATCGGGTTGCCTGGATTGAATCCTGGCTCCGTTTAATAACTGTGTGATCTTGGCCCAAAATAATGTTATCTTATCTATTACATACAGCCTGCCTCGTGGGAGCCAGACATTGTTCATAAACCCCCAATATAATAATAATAATAATATTTATATATATATTTATTTTGGCTGTGTTGGGTCTTTGTTGAGGTGCGCAGGCTTCTCATTGTGGTGGCTTCTTTTGTTGCAGAGCGTGGGCTCTAGGCATGCGGGCTTCAGTAGTTGTGGCTCACAGGCTTAGTTCCTCTGCAACATGTGGGATCTTCCCGGACCGAGGCTCGAACCCATGTCCCCTGCATTAGCAGGCAGATTCTTAACCACTGCGCCACCAAGGAAGCCCAAAGCTCACATGATTATATTAAGCTCACTGGATGATCTCCCTTTTGATGAACTGGAAGGCAACAAATTAGTAACCTTAATTACACCTGCAAAATGCCTTTTGCCACATAAGGTAATGTGATCACAGGCATGTTTTTGCATCATATCCACAGTCCTGGGGATTTGAGCAGGAAATCGTGGTGTCGTCTTAGAATTCTGCCGACCTCATCTACACTGCCTTGAATTTTAGAATGTTCAAACTTCACCTTTCCTTGGGGCACAGGAAAGGTGATCGCTTGATGCTGGGTTTGGGGGAGACCCTCACTAGGGCAAAGCGTCCAAGGATGCTTGAAGGGAGTGGGATTAAGAGTCAGAAGGATGATTAATCTTGGATGAAGGACAGACATTTTATTTGCTTATCCAGCCATGTTTATTGAGAATCTCTAGGTGCCCAGGATCTAGCAGTGAACAGAATAGACACAGTCCATGCCCTCATGGAGCTGATGGTCTGGTGGATGATGAGGGTTCCCCAAAGAGAAGTATGGGGTTCAGTGGGGGGAGGGAAACGAAGGCTAGCCTGTCATCTGAGGGCAAAGAGGGCAGGGGTTCAGGTAAATTTTTACAGCTTATGTGAGGAATGGGAAGGACACCATCTCCTCGGTGAGGTGGATCTCAAACAATTCTAGGCTGATCTAAAGAGCACTGAGTCCTCTAAGGATCCTGAGCTCCCCTCGTGCCCCAGGGATCACCAGGAAACTCTGTCTCAGCTTATTAGCTTAGCCTGGCAGTCACTAACTTGAATATAGAAATGCCTACAAGGGCAGGAACTTGACATAAATAAATGGCGCATCTGAGTGTGAACAAAAGAATAGGGCAAGTGTGATGGCAAATGGTGACTGGCCTGCGGCTTTGGTGTCAGGATGGTAACAGGGAGTGCTGGGGTCCCCACACACTGGAGCATGGACACCTGTCTACAAGGGTTGCCAGTACCTACTCCAGCTGATTGTACCATCAGGAACAAATCATCAGGTCTTCTGATTTTTGACAAAATTCAGATGATTTTGTGGAAAATCCCCGATTTTAAAAATTTAAGTAATTTTTTTAAATGTAAAGATCTTCAGAGAGGTAACATACGTACAGGTGTCTGTGGCACAGGGCCAGCCTGCAGGCATCTATTTGTGAACTTCAGTAGAGCTGCCTGCACTGAGTTGTGTTTGGGTGTCGCATCATCAGCTTTTTTTTAAAAAAAAAATATTTATTTATTTATTTTGGTTGCACCAAGTCTTTGTTGCGGCACATGGGATCTTCGTTGCGGCATGCGGACTTCTTAGCTGCGGCATTCCATCTTCTCAGTTGCGGCATGCATGCAGGATCTTGTTCTCCGACCAGGGATTGAACCTGGGGCCCCTGCATTGGGAGTGTAGAGTCTCACCCACTGGACCACCAGAGAATTTCCCCCCATCATCAACTTTAACTGAGAAGTGCAGGTGGCCTCTGTAGCCCAGGGTTCCCAGCCTGAAGTTATGCATCAGAAATGCCTTTGCACACTTTCAATGGAGGAAACCTTGTGTCTCCTTGAGATTTCTCTTTCTCCCCTTCCATTGTGACCATGGGAACAATCGCATTGCCCTCTCTGCCATGCATGTTAGAAGCTCACAGTTCAATTCAAATGTTTGCTCCTCTGGTATCCAGTGTCTACCTTTTCCTCCTCATGGTCTCCTCAACTGAGGCAGCTGTCCAAGCTTCTGTTCCATTTCCTAGTACCTACCATCTGACTCTGGGCTGGGAAGCTAACTATTTTATTTACCTTAGTATCTACAGTGTCTAATACATGGGAGGCACTCAATAAATATTTGAGTGTTGGGCAAATGATGAGTTGCCCACTATTTTTGGTTGATACAAGAAATAGACATGTGTGAAAAGAACACTTTTGTAGACACTATTATTGAAAACTCAACCCTTAAGCTCCCTTAATGAATTAGAGTGACCAACAGTCCTCACGTGTCCAAGAATGAAGGGGTTCTTGGGATGCAGGACTTTCAGTTTTAAAACCAAGATAAAAGAGTTTCCCAAGACACAAAACTTTCAGTGCTAAAACTGGGAAAGTCCCGGGAAAACTCAGCTGGTCACCCTCCCTTAAATAAAAACTCAAAGGAAAATAAGATTCTCTTGAAGCTCAAAAAATGGAAAAAGACCATTTCTCCTGCTAAATAGGGATGATTCCTTTTATCTGCTGATGGGAGGTTTGAAAATCTCATGTTCCCTCTTTACCTTGACCTCTAAGAAACTCCAGGGTAAATTCTCTGGATCATGTCAGCAGCATCTGTCAGTCTAGGTTGTCTGAGATAATTGTTTCATTGACTCTGCCTTGTTTTTTTAAAATCTTTTCTCTCTTTAAAAGTGTTAACATGGTGTAAATTACACCCAGAATTACATTAAATAATTTATGCCAAGCAAACATGAGAGAAAGCCTATGTCCTTTGCCTTTTTGCTTCTCTTCAATTGGCTATTATTTCATTCTATGTGTGTATTACTTCAGGGGTTGGCAAACTATGGCCTGTGGGTCAAATCTGGGACCACTGCCTCTTTTTGTAAATAAATTTTTACTGGAATAACAGTCATACTTATGAACTTATGTATTGTCCATGGCTGTTTTCATGTTACAAGGGCAGAGTTGAGTAGTTGTAACGGACACTGTGTGACCCACAAAACCTAAACTATTTGCTCTCTGTAGTCTGTCAACCCCTGCATTATGTCACAAACCACAAATCCTTTTGAAAGGATTTATATAGAATTTCAAAGTTTACATACATATTACCCTTTCTGTTCCCAAATGTAGTTTCAAAATTTATACATGTATGTGTATAAATATTCTGTTTACAAAAGTAGTACATGCTAATTATAAAAATGTTAACATCACAGAAATACGTAATGATGATAGTAACCATCCCTTTTTAAACTCAATTCCTACTGGTAAGCCTCAGTTAACAAGTCAGTGTAGATTCCTCCTGATTCCTTTCAGTGCATAAACTAATTCACATATATCATTAAAATAATACTAAAAAAGACATAAATCTCTCTGTGAGCACATTTTCCTGGGTAAGCATTTTTAAATTCTCCATCAGCAGCATTTTTCACCCATGTCTCCACTGCACATTTGCAGACATTCTCACTCATTGTTTCCAATATCTTTCCTCATTGATCTAGTTTAATCAGAAGCCCTTTCTAACTCGTCTTCACAACAGCAACATCACTGCAAGTTCTAATTATTCCTGGTGCCTCTCATTTTAATGATTCTTTTTTATCACTACGAATTACTGTTACTTTAAAACATCTCTCAGAACAAATGAGGATGTCAGATGCCTGCAGACTGTCACTTTGCTTCTAAATCATCAAGCTAAGTGTTCAGGACATGGCTTCAGCTGATCATCCATTTGTTTCTGGGAGATTATTAGGACCAGAGCCCTCACAACACATGCATGATTGCATCACTCACCCCCAGAAGTCCAAGTCTTCTAGGGCATCCGTCATCATCCAGAATCTTAGATGCACACTGCTTTCTACGTGCTGATTGGACCAGATTACCTCCCCTCTCCAAACATTTCCTCTGAGCCCTTTGGAATTCCCAGTTTATAAACAGGAGACATCCCTATATTTTCTTTTTTTTCTTTTTTTTTTTTTTTGCGGTACGCGGGCCTCTCACTGCTGTGGCCTCTCCCGTTGCGGAGCACAGGCTCCGGACGTGCAGGCACAGCAGCCATGGCTCATGGGCCCAGCCGCTCCGCAGCATGTGGGATCTTCCCGGACCGGGGCACGAACCCGTGTCCCCTGCATCGGCCGGCGGACTCCCAACCACTGCACCATCAGGGAAGCCCCATCCCTATATTTTCAATTTCTCCTCCAAATGTTTTCTTTCATTTCTTGCCTTGGCTTAAGCCAGAGCTCCCCCTCGCCTCCTGGCCAGCCTTCCCAAGTGTAAGTTGCTTTTCTCTCTCAACTCATGTACCCCAAGGTTCCCCTTTGCCACTTCCAAAACATTTTCCCTTTCCAAAAAGTCCCAGAATCTTTCAAGCGAAGCCCTCAGATTATAGTGCCAGCTGTTCCTCCTCAGTAATGGTCATCTGCTCTTCTCTCAATCATTAGAGACGCTCATGCTTAACGAGCCACTATCTTTATTCCCACCCTGTTTTCGTCATTCTCAGTGATTTCAACATTTACACAGATAACTCATCCAACCCTCTGATGTCTCCATTCCTTGGCCTTCCCACACATCCACGTCTCTTTCCCATCACTTCTCAGCCTTTCCCATGGCCTTGCCATTGATGGTAACTGTACAACCTCTTAAATCTGAATTTCAAATCTCCCCCTTTTTGACCAATATTTCCTCTCCTACTCTAATACCTCCACTCCAAACATTTTCCTGACTCGGTGAGACCTTTAGTTCAGTCCCATCCAACAGAAAAATAATGCAAGCTACGTGTGTTGCTTAAAATTTTCTAGTAGCAGCATTAAAGAAATATAAACAGTTAAATTTAAATAATATTTTTGTTTAACCCAACGGATCCAAAATATTATCATGTTATCCTTGTAACCAACATAAACATTATTAATGAGATATTTTACATTCTATTTTTCATACTCTGAAATCTGTGTACATTACACTTACTGTACATCTCAATTTCGACCAGATGCATTTCAAGGGCTCGATAGCCACATGTGACTATCATATTGGACAAAGCAGCTCTGGTCCATTGACCTAATTAAGTTTTCATCCTGTCTCTTCAATGTCCTCCCATTATTTCTTATCCAAAGCAGATTCCATTTCCCAGTACTATCATCACACTATTTCAAACATCCTCCACTGTCCCTTTACCTAGTCATCTAGAAAAAACTCATTGTTGGTTGGACCAAACAATCAGTTTGTACTCATGCAGTTAAATACTACAGGAGAAAATCACACATCTGGGCTGCCTTGCTTCATGTTAGCTTTAGGACCACAGATTTCAAATGGGCACATAACCCTCCACAGAAACCTCATCACATGTTCTTCATGGCATTTGTTTAATTGCTCTCTGAGACTACTATTTCAAATGTTTTCATCGCTGCTTAACGACCCCCCTCCCCCACACGTCTCCCTCTCAGCAGAGGCCCAGCTTCATTATCCACTAACAGGTATCACAAAGGAAATATGGCCAAAGTAGAACCCTACACTGCAGTTCAGGTGATGGTGCCATCCTCAAGCCCTGAACCTAGGAATCAGTTTGCTTTCCTCACTTCTGAGTCACCAGCATGTCCTATTGTCCAAAAGGTGTCTAAAATCTGTCCCTTTGTCCTTGAGTTTATAGCCACCACCTCGGATCTAGTCAGCATTACCTCTTGCCTGGACTTCAGTGACAGCTAACTGGCTTCCTTCTTTCCACTCTGCCACCTTGCAATCCCTTTTCTACTCAGCAGCCAGAGCAGTCTCTAAGAACACAAACTGGAGAGTATTGCTCTCTTTCTCACAACTTCTTGTTTCCATGGTTACAAAGGTCCTACACGATGGCCCTTGCTCACTTCTTCAATGAAATGTTTGATTGCTTTTCTCCCTACTCCCCACATTATACTCATACTGGCTTCTCTCTTGTTTCTGGAACACACCAAGCTCTTTCTTGCCTTCTGGCTTTGGCACTGCTATTCCCTCTGCCTAGAACTATCTTCCACTAGTGTTTCTCATGATTGGTTCCTTTTCTCCTTTTGATTTTTAGAGACATCTTCCCAAAGACCCCTATGTAAAGCCCTCCTCTCCTCTCACCCATCAGTTATTCTCTTGTCAGGTCTCCCATTATTTCCCTCATGGAACTTATTGTCTGAAATCACCTGGCTTATCTCCTCGTTTACTTCTTTATCATCTGTTTACCCACTAGAGATAAGCACTATGATGGTAAGGATGTTGTCTCGTTCAGCACTGTGTACCCTGAGCCTGGCACAGTACCCAGCATATAACAAACTCAGTAAATATTCATTGAATAAATGAATGAACAGTCAAGGAACTGGATGTTCCAGTATATCAGGGCTCCTCTCATTACTGTGAAATGCGCAGAATCACAGGATTGATCTTAACAGCCCCAGCAAGATCATTAACCTCCGATCAGGGTCACTGAGATTGACAAAGTACCCTTTCCCCCCACTTTGATAGAGATCATGTCTATAAATACTGCTGGGTGTTTAAGCTCTTTAAATGTGGTTAAACAGCAAGTCTAAATAGACTGCTTTCCTGACAGTGCTGGGTCAACAGAATATATTATCCCAGAGGGGCAGATGGGGTTAAAACCTCAGGGCTACATCAGTTCGAGAACTCAAGGGACGTTCATCACACAAGCCGTACAAATAGGCTATGACCTAGTGGTAGTTCTGAGAACTTATCATATAGCCACAAATCATGCCGACTTCTGTGTGGAGGATGGATTGGAATGAGGCAAAAAGGAGTATGGGGCTTCCCTGCTGGCACAGTGGTTGAGAGTCCACCTGCCGATGCAGGGGACACAGGTTCGTGCCCCGGTCCGGGAAGATCCCACATGCCGCGGAGCGGCTGGGCCCGTGAGCCATGGCCGCTGAGCTTGCGCGTCCGGAGCCTGTGCTCCGTAACAGGAGAGGCTGCAACAGTGAGAGGTCCACATACCGCAAAAAAAAAAAAAAAGGAGTATGGAGCATCTGTTAGTAGTCTTTCATTTGCAAGTGATAGAAATTCAACTCAAATTGGTTCCAGCAATAAAAGAATGTATTGACTCATGTAAACTGAAAAGGCTGGAGGTGTTTGGCTTCAGGTATAGGTGGATCCAGGGGCTCAAAACTAGTCAGGATTTGGAGCTTAATTACCTCCTCTCTTGAGCATAGGTTGGACTTAATGACATGCTTCCTAAGAACAGAGTATGGACAAGGGAAAATAAACAAGGTAACTTTAAGTGAAGAAGCCTGGCAAAAATTATGTTGGTCAGGTGATCAAAGTCATCATCACCAGTGACAAGTCATTTTGAAAACATGTACCTCCTGCCGTGCTGTGCCCAGGAGGGCACTTCTGGGGTATTTTTCCCCAAGCTTATGACTCCAGTCTGATCATGAGAAAAACATGAAAGAAACCCAAATTAAGGGACATGCCACCAAATCCCTGACCAGTTCTCTGCAAAACTCTCAATGCTGTGAAAAACAAGAAAAGACTGAGAAAGCATCACAGAGTAGAGTAACCTAAGGAGACGTGACAGCTAAATGTAATGTAACCTCCTGGATGGGATCCTGGAACAGAAAATGTTGTTAGTGGAAAAGCTGGTAAAATCTGAATGAAGCCTGGACTTCAGTGAATAGTGAGGTACTAATGTTGTTTTCTTAGCTGTGATAAATGTACATGGTGATGTAAGATGTTAGCATTAAGGGAAACTGGGTGAGGGGTATATGGCAACCCTCTGTTCTATCTCCGTAACTTTTCTGTAAGTCTAAAATTGTTCCAAAATAAAAAGTTTATTAAATCCTTGGTGTTTACTCCAATGAGTTACAACCTTATGTCTCCACAAAACTGGCACATGGATGTTTATAACAGCTTTATTCATAATTGCCAAAACTTGGAAGCAACCAAGCTGTCGTTCAGTAGGTGAATGGATAAATAAGCTATGGTACATCCAAACAATGGGATATTAGTCAGTGCTAAAAAGAAAGGACCTATCAAGCCATGAAAAGACATGGAAGAAACTTAAATGCATATAACTAAGTGAAAGAAGTCAATCTGAAAATTCTACATAATGTATGATCCCAAATATATGGCATTTTGGGAAAAGCAAAGCTATAGAGACCTTGAAAAGGTGAACGGTTGCCATGTGTTCAGGGGAGAGAGGAATGGCTTGGCAGAGCACAGAGGATTTTTAGGGCCGTGAAAGTACTCTATATGACACTATAATGGTGGATACGTGTCATTATACATTTGTCCAAACCCGTAGAATGTACAACATCAAGCATGAACCCTAAGTAAACACTATGGACTTTCAGTGATAATGATGTGATGATACAGCTTCTTCGATGATCACAAATGTATCTGGTGTGGGACGTGGATAGCGGAAACGCTGTATTTTAATGGGGGGAGGTAGCGGGTGTAAGGGAACTCTATGTATTTTCCACTCAATTTTGCTGTGAACCTAAAACTGCTCTAAAAAAGTAAAATCTATTTTAAAAAATTATTGAGTAACAAAGCTATCAGCAGGACCCACTGTTTCTGAGTTCTGCTTTCCCTGCTGTCAGCTCTTCTTATGGGTAGAATGACCAATCACTCCAGTTTGACTGAGAAAGTCCTGCCTGCTGTCCAGCATAGTTATTAATAGCATCTCTTTTTACTCTCAAGAGTGTTCGGATTTAGGTGATAAGTGATGTAGTCACCCAACTACAGTGGACCCCAGCAGCTCTGGGCCTTCATCCTCCCAGATTTAAGGCCAAGAGATGGGAGAGGTTCTTGTTTCTCAGCAGTTCTGACTGAAGTCCCAGCCCTGAGTCTGACTGGCCCTGCTTGAGTCAGGTGACCAATCCTGAAGCAATAGGGAGTCTCGTGTTCTCACTGGCCATGTCTGGGCCACATGCCCACCACTGGCACTAGGCCTGAATGGCTCTACCCAGTCTGCATGAGATAGAGGGAGGGCTTGTTTCTCAGGCTCAGTTGGAGGTGGAATGGATACAAGGCAGGACAAAACACAGATGTCACTCAGATGGGGACACATGAGGTTTTCAAATGACTTACTTTTCAACTCCCCTAATATGAGTGGGTTTTAGGTTGCATTCATAACACATTGCTCTCACCCACTTTGCATCACACTTAGTGTGTTAAGAATCACACATATATGCAGACTCTCTCATCTTGGCCATAGTTCATTGTGATCGATTGTTGCTGTGATGTTGTTGTCTTAACTGTGATAGTTGGGAATTACTGGGCTGCTTGTGAGTCATGATTTATCGTTGCTTCAAGTTTCTTTTACATTTTACCCATGGGCAAAGTGGAAATTTTGCTGTGTCTGTGGAGGTATATTGTGAATTCCATTGGTATGTGTGTCATAGCGGGGAATGATGAGAACCATCGTTGCAGGGGACAGATGGCCAGTCTCATAAGAAGAGGTCTCAGGGCCACCTAGCAGGGCTGGCATAGTCCTCAGCATGCTGGGTGCTTGGCAAGTCCCACTCACTTGGACATTTGATGTAAGCACTGGTTAGGGTCACAGGCTCAGAGGGAGGAGACAGAAACAGGACCTCAATGCTACCAAAGCTGTGTGACCTTGGGCAAGTTACTCAAACTCTCTGAGAATAGATGAAGCTAATAATCATACCTCCCTATCGCATTGTTTTAGGATTAAATAAGATAATGCATAGGGAGCACTTAGAAGTGACCAGCACATAGGAAGAGCTCAAGAAATATTTACTATTATTTTTATTATCTTAGTACAACTCCAGAAGCCTGCCTGCAAGAAGTCAGCATTTCAATCCAGGGTGCTTTAAGGCAGTGCAACTCAAACTGTGGTCTGCAGCCCTGCAATAGCAGCAGTAGCAGCAGCATCTCGGAGCTTGTTAGAAATACAGACCCTTGGGCCCCATCTCACACCACCTCTGAATCCAAATCTCTAAGATTGGACTTGCAGTTTAACAAGCTCCCCAGTGATTAACATGCATGTGAAGTGTGAGAACCATTGTTGTAAAGTGCCTTCGCGTTAACCCAGAGAGCAGTGTTTCCAAGCCATAGCCTTGCTATTGTAAGAAACAAAGAAGAGGAATTTTCCCCTTCCAAAAGATTCTTACTTCTCTTCCACTTAGAGAAGACACTTCAACATTTCTTTTAGGATAGGTTTAGTACAGCAAGTTCTGAGGACCAACTGCCTAAATAAGCCAGTAAAAAGATTAAAGGCAAAAAGTTGTAAAAGCAACCATAACTACATAAAGATGTGAAATATGACAACAAAACCACAAAATTTAAGGAAGGGGAGTAAAAAATGTTGATCCCTCAGAGAAATGCAAATCAGATCCACAATGAGATATCACCTCATACCTGTCAGAATGACTATCATCAGAAAGTCTACAAATAGAGAAGATAATCCAGCCAGCCTGGACCTGGACCTCTGACCTGCAGAAACTGTGAGATAATAAATAGGTATTTTTTTAATTCTAAAAAAAAAAAGTCTACAGATAACAAATGCTGGCAAGGATATGGAGAAAAGGGAAGCCTAGTACACTGCTGGTTGGAATGCAAATTGATGCAGCCACTATGGATAACAGTATAGAGCTTCCTCAAAAAACTAAAATCAGAACTACCATATGATCCAGCAATTCCACTCCTGGGTATATATTTGAAGAAAACAAAAACACTAATTTGAAAAGATACACCCCAATGTTCATAGCAGCACAATTTACAATAGCCAAGATATGAAATCAACCCAAGTGTGCATCAACAAATGAATGAAGACCATTAAAAAATGAAATATTACCATTTGCAGCAAAGTGGATGGACCTAGAGAATATTATGCTTAGTGAAATAAGTCAGACAGAGAAAGACAAATACTTATGCAATCATGAAATCTAAAAATAAAAAATAGTAGAAACGAATGTGTATGCAAAACAGAAACAGACTCACAAATATAGAAAATAAACTAGTGGTTACCATTACGGAGAGGGACAGGGAAGGCAAATTAGGGGTATGGGATTAAGAGATACAAATCAGTATGTGTAAAATAGATAAGCAGCAAGGACATATTGTATAGAACAGGGGATTATAGCCATTATCCTGTAATAACTTTTAATGTAGTATAATCTGTAAAAATACTGCATCATTATGCTGTATACCTGAAATTAAAATAATATTTTAAATCAAGAAAAAAGAAGAAACAAAGAAGATAAAGCAGAAGAGATGAAGTTGGCAGAGGGAGGTGTTGGTCCCTGGGAGTCCTCTCTGGCCACCGGGACTTAGGCTCTGCTGGAGGTGCAGAAAGCTCTTCCTGTAAAAATGAGCAGACCCCTGAGGCCACACTTGTCAAGAAGACTTCAAGATGCAAAGGAGAGTGGATGGCCATTCTCTCATGAAGCTTGCACTTTGCAAGAGCCTTTCTCTCCTCTTTTGGCTCCAGTGACCCTGAGCTATCTGGAGCTGTCCTGATGTTCCTTGACCCCAAAGACTCCTTTTCCATCTCCCCCCGACCCTGCCCCTGAATACAGTTCTCCAGGACTCCACTCAGCCCTGCCCTCATCATGCAGGTGTGTCTGCCTGTGTGATCTCCACCCTGCCCACAGCTTCCACCTCCAACAGGTCTCTGTGTGGAGCTTTCACTTCTCTCTGGAACTCCAGGTTAGTACTTTGAGTTGCCAACAGCACTTTCCACCAAGAGACCACTGATTTAAAATGCCCAACCCAGGGCTTCCCTGGTGGCACAGTGGTTGAGAGTCCACCTGCCGATGCAGGGGACACGGGTTCATGCCCCAGTCCAGGAAGATCCCACATGCCGCGGAGTGGCTGGGCCCGTGAGCCATGGCCACTGAGCCTGCATGTCCGGAGCCTGTGCTCCACAACGGGAGAGGCCACAACAGTGAGAAGCCCACGTATTGTAAAAAAATAAAAAAATAAAAGTAAAATAAAATGCCCAACCCAGACTCAATTATCTTTTTCTCTCACAGCTGATTATCTCTCTGTGTTCCTTATCCTGTTGAATGACTTATTCCAACCTCTCCTCCCCACACCCCCACTTACACTCCAACCACATTAGACTCATTAGATGAGCAGCAGATTATCAAATGTGTGCTGAATTTTCCTATCTCGATGGCGTCAATGTTACCTCCACCCGGAATCCTTTTCATCTGATGTCTATCCTTAATTGCCTACTCATCTGTCTTCCTCTTTCTACTAAATGGCACCACTGTCCATCCCGTTGCCCAAGCCCCAAATCTGGGAGTCATCCTGACCTCGTAGCATTTTCTAGCCGATACCTAGCAGTGTTTGTAAGAGCAGTGACCAGATCTGTCTTGTTAGCTGCTGCATCCCCAGTGCCTGGAACAGTGCCAGGTCAGAATAGGTACTTAATAACCACTGGTTGAATAAATATCTAAAATGCTTTTCCAAATTTTCTAGTTTGAGTAAATTCTTTTGCCCTTTGTACCTTATCATAGCTTGGATTCTAAGCAAACTGACTCTGAGGCAGAGATTTGCATGTAGGAAAGATAGTGGGGAGTGGTCTTGGGCACAGCACCAGTGAGAAAGCTGGAGAAGCAGGAATGGGTGGAGGGAGAAATTGGACCATGGTGGAGTTACAAGAGAGACCTTGGCTGATCTTCAGAGGTGGGAGGCTCCTGTAACGCCATTATCAGCCCGTCATTGCACGAGGCTGCCCCTGGGGAGGAGGCATGAGGGTGAGCAACCTGCATTCCCTCAGCTGAGGGCAGCGCCTGCAGACGAATCCAGCTGTGAGCTGATGACGGCCAACACTTGTGGCAGCTGGGGAATGAAGTCATACTGGGAAGATCTGGGCAGCCCACAGGGTGTCTGCTACATGCCCCATGCGTAGCATTTAGCAGAATCTGCTATAGCTCACTTATTTGTGTATGTCCAGCTCTCCTTCTCAATTTTTCAGTCTCTGGAGGGAAGGAACCAAGATTTTCCCATTTTTTGTGTCCCCCATAATGTTCAATACATAGCATGTGTTTAGTAAATGCTATTTGAATTTAATTTAGCAGCAAAAAATTTGTAGCTAAGAATTTCCTTTATGTTGTGAAGTTCTTAATGAAGACTCCACAAAAGAGTTAATGGAAATGCTTTTTGGGTTGGAGAGGGGAGGCCATAGCCAGGCTCCCAGAAATATAGGCACAGAAAGTAAGTAAATCCTCTACTTAATAAGTTGCAAAGAACCTTAGCTCTTGGGTGCCATTCCTTATTTGAAAAGCAGAACACAAAATGAGCACTAGGCATGATGGATCTGGACCCTGGCTCATAATACTCCCATGTGGGAGTGTTTTACAAGGCAGAAATTTGTTTGGAAATTCAGTGTATTTAGCTGCATTCCTTTCAGATGCAATATCTGAATACATAGGCTGGAGGAAGGAACCAGGAGGAAGAAGAATAATTGAGAAAAATAATGGGTTTCAAGCTAGAATTCAACCCTCTTTAGTAAAAAATTTGATGTGCCTTTCTAATGAATGAATAGTTGAACAGAATGAGATAGGGGATGCCAAACAGAAGGCTCTTGACAAGGATTATCAACTTAGGGTCGAATCATTTCAAATCTATCCTGGTGCCAGACTCCCCACCCACCTGGAATGGCTTATGTCTCTCTCACTCCTTGTTTCTTAGACTCCCAGCTGCTGGCGTTTTACCAGGCCTATCCCAGCTGGATGAGACAGTGAGAGGTGCCAGGGCAGTGGCAGAAAGGGTCCCATCGATTTAGGAATTGGAAGAGCAGCTGTAATGGAGAGAGGAAATAATCTGCTTGGGCTGTGATGAGATGCTGTGAACGTACCCCTTTAGATTCCAGGATTCAACGCAAAAGTCAGAAACCAGAATGGATCACAACACCTTTGAAGTTTTATTAATGTCATGATACTTTCTACACATGACAGTAAGACTATGCTGTTCTCAGCAAATTCAAAGGAGTTATGTGTATTTGAAGTGTTTCATTAGTGACTGACCAATTCAGCCATCCTTCCCATCATCTTAATAACCTGTCTTCAATGTCAAGTGGCAGGGAGATGCCCTACTCATCAAAGGAGGTAGGGAGACAGCCTGGAAGTGAGTGCTGGGGCACCCAGGTCCCAAGTCTGGGTCTGTGACTAACGCTGCATTCCAAGTGGGGAAAGGGTAGGTGTGGGATGGGGGCTGGGGGCTGAGGGATGAGGGAAAGAAGCCATGGGCGCTTCTGGAGTTCAGTGCAGAGAAATCTACCCTGCCCAGCGTCACAGGAGGGAAGGCTTTTTCAGGATCGGTTCACGACCTGGGGGAGATGGAGGGAACCCAGAGCTGTAGATGGAGGAAGGCGTAGGTGGGTGGGGTGGACCAGGGTTGGAGAGAGAGTGAGACAATGACAGACCACTCGGGGGAGCACAGAGGCAGTGGGAAAGAGGCAGGTGGAAAATCTGGAAGCTAAACTTCATATGGAATTCTGTTAACAGTTGATGATTTTACATGGGTGGCATCCCTCTTATTATTTGCTTAGATTTCCATGAACTCCTCGAGGGCAGAGACCAAGCTTGGTTTATCTCTGTATTATCCCTGCCTGATTGAGTGCAGCCACAGAATATGTGAGCAAAAAGAAAGTTCGTTGTCGCATGGATTATTATTATGGCTATTGCGTGAATAAATTATTTTTGTATTCGTGGCCTTGGAGAAGAGAGGTTTTAATAAGATTGCTTCCTTATCCGTGGGGAGGACGAGCCCCCAGAGACTGCCCATCTAGGCAGGAGAACTTATACACAGTCTTGGAGCAGGGATTTTTGAGCTCAGTGGAGGTCAACTTTTGAACAACGCTGTACTTCAGAAATCAATACTGAGCAGGAGGGAGAAAAGGGCAGGAGAGATTTGGATAAGCCGAGTGAAACCGGTGTTTGCCAACCTGTGTGAGCGGATAGAAGTACCAGGACTGGGAATTCCCTGGCTGCCCAGTGGTTAGGACTCGGTGCTTTCACTGTTGAGGGCCCAGGTTCGATCCCTGGTTGGGGAACTAAGATCCCCCAAGCCAAGCAGCGTGGCCAAAAAAAAAAAAAAAAAAAAAAAAAAAGTACCAGGACCCTCCGCTGCTTAGTCGATGAGGCTGCCTCTGCATCAGGCAGAACTCTTTTTTTTTTTTTTTTTTTTTTTTTTGCGGTACGCGGGCCTCTCACTGTTGTGGTCTTTCCCGTTGCGGAGCACAGGCCCTGGACATGCAGGCTCAGTGGCCATGGCTCACGGGCCCAGCCGCTCCGCGGCATGTGGGATCCTCCCCGACCGCGGCACGAACCCGTGTCCCCTGCATCGGCAGGCGGACTCTCAACCACTGCGCCACGAGGGAAGCCCCAAGCAGAACTCTTGATTTAAGGGATGGAAAAAAGAATTTATTAGCTTATGAACTGTAAAGGTCAAGGGTACAGATGGCTCTAGACACGGCTGGATTTGGGGATATCATTACGACTTGTCTCTGTTTCTCAGCTCTGCTGGACTGTCTAGGTTGGCTTCATTCTCATCTCAGACTTCTCTGGCCATCTTATCTGAAATTGCATCCTGCCCTTCCCCCACCTCCTCGCCGTCCTTATTCCTTTTTTCTGCTGTATTGTTCTCCATCACAGCTACAGCTACCTGACATTCTATGCATTTAAATTATTTATGCGGTTTTTGTCTGTCACCCTCCATTAAAATATAGGTTCCGAGAGGGCAGAGATTTTGTTTTATTCACTGCTATCTCTCTAACACCTAGAATAGAACCTGGCACATAGCATGTATTTAATAAATATTTGTTGCATCTTTCTGGTTGGTGTAAATTAATCACACAGCTTTTATGAATTTCATTACACGGTTATATCATCAGTTATTTAACTGACTTCCTTTTGATGGACGGCATCTACCGGTTCCAATGTTTTGTTATTAAAAATAGTGCTGCAAAATCTAGGCTGTGAAAAACTCTACAGACAAATGACCTGGTTTCTTCAGCAAAGAAATTGCAAGGAAATGAGGCAGAAATGGATGGTGTCAGGGAGAAGGCCTCCAGATGAAAAGAAACTTGAGAGATATATCAGCAAAATAGCAACATGTGACCCTTCATTGGATCCTGATTCAAATAAACAAACCCTTAAAAATATTTTTTTGACATTTATGATACAATTGGAAATCTGAACACTGGATATTTAGAGGTATTAGGAAAGTATTGTTAATTTTGTGGGATGTGATAATGGTGCTGTGGCTAAGTTAAAAGAATAAAGTCCTCACCTTTTGAGATACTCAGTGGAATATTTGCAGATGAAATGATTTGATGTCTGAGGTATGCTTGCAGATAATGCAGGGATGGGGGCAGTAAGAATGCTATAGATGAAACGACCGGCCATGGGCTGATAATTGTTGAAACTGGGAGGTAGGTTTATGGGGGTTTATTGTACTGTTTTATCTATGTTAGTATATGTTTGACTTTTCTATACTAAGAAATTTAAAAAACAAACAAACAGTGCTGTATAATCCAGTATGTGGGGTGAGATGAAGTGGATGGGGTTTTAGATTAAATAAAATTGCCCACAGGTTGGGTAAGTGTTAAAACCGGGTGTTGGGTACATGGAGGTTTGTTAGACCATTCTCTCCACTTCAATACATGCTTGACATTCTCTATAGTGGAAAGTTAATTGCACTGCAATGAACATCTTGTCATAAGCCCCTACTTAGGTCTTCCCTGGCCTCAGTCTCCTTAATTCTTGGTGTGGCTGCATCCAAGGCTGCTACGAGTGGTGTCTGACCAAACCTTGTTTCTGCCTTGATGCACTAAAACTGTTTAAACAACATGTTTATTGAGGTATTGTTTACATATCATACACAAAACTCACCCGTGTAATTAAATGATTTTTAATAACTGGACAGATCTGTGCATCCATCACCATAATCTAGTTTTAGAAATTTCCATCACCCAGTAAGACCCCTTGGACCCACTTATACTTAATCTCCTTTCCTAGCCCTGGCCCCAGGCAACAACTACTCTACTTTCTGTCTCTAAAGATTTGTCTTTTCTGGACATTTACCACAGACATTTAGAGTCCTTGCCTGGAATTTTTGACACTCTGTTTCTTACTCAAGGATGCTCCTGTTCTGTTATCAGTGAACCATTTTTTTTTTGAGACATATCATCTCATTTCTGTTCAGAAATTTAAATGATTCAATTCTCTACCTTTTGGGAATTACTGTGTCATAGTGATGGTCTGTGACCCCTACTTTACATGGAAATTAATGGTATGCTAACAAGGCAGTGATGATCAAGGCTCAGAGAACTTCCTGCAGATTAATGAGTAGCTTAGAGAGTAGACAGACAAATCCAAATCTAGAGGTCACCAACCTCAATGAGTAGATTTCTCAATAAGTGTCCCCAGGACCATGATGGTTGATAAAGTCCTAGAGCCCTCTGGTATTTCTTGCAGTCCCAGGGCTCAATTTTGCATTACTTCCTTGATCTTTGATCCCAGACCCTATGGGACATCATATATTGCCAAGGTTTAGTCACTTATTTTGTTGTGGGCCACAGCCTCCCAGTTCACTAGAAAGTATCTACTGAGGGGCTCTTACATTTTGTGAGCTAGACTTCTCCCGGGATCCAAATTATTGATGTAGGACCTGAATACCTAGTGATTGAATAGTCTATATCCATCGAATACTTCATCTGTAAATCCAGAGCCATAGGGGCCATTCATTCATTCAATAAATACATGTGAATAAGTACCTACTATATATCCAACTCCTGGGGATACAAAGATAAAGAAAAAACTAGCTCTTGTCCGTAGGAAGTTCACAGTCTAGTGATGGAGATAGACACATAGAAATAATGGCAAAAACTGAAATATTTGCAAGGTACAGTGTTAGTATAGAGGGATTCAGGAAGTATTTCACAGAACTTGCATTTGATTTGGGTCTTGAGGGATGAGTAGGAGTTTGCATATGACAAAAGAGGGGCAAGGACATTTTAAGAGAACAGATATAAAGCATGAGGTATAAAATGAGATTTGAGAGCCTAGTTATTTCCTACCTTTTATTTTCCTTTGGGTACGATTTTTCTCCTTTCAAAAATTTAAGATGAAATGCTTTTTAAAAACTTTTTAGATATTAGGATGATTTTAAAGCTATAAATATACCTTTGTATGCTACATTGGATACATCCATACTTTTTGATATGAAGTACTTTTAATGCTTCCCAGATCAATACCCTTTGGGTAGAAATCTAGTTATAAGATAAAGTTCCAAATTGTCAGCAAGGCATAGTGCAGTCTTTGCAACCTGACCACTACTTATTTCTTCAATTTTACTCTTCTCCCCCAATACTCATGCAGTGGCAATATTCATAGTTCTTGAACAAACCGTGTTGTTTCTGCCCATCACGAACTTGTACATACTATTATTTTTGCCTGGACTAGGAAAACCTCAGTCATGCTTCCAAAGACATTTGCTATTGACATCACAGTCTCACTATAAGTCTGCTAAGTCCAGTTAGCAGCAAAACATACACAGATACCCTAAAATGTTAACTTGGTAGCAGTCATTTAATACAGATGGTCCCTGACTTACAATGTTTCAACTTACTTTTTTTTTGACTTTACAATAGTGTGAAAGTGATATGCATTCAATAGAAGCCATACTTTGAATTTTTATCTTTTCCCAAGCTAGTGATGTGTGGTATGATATTTTCTTGTGATGCTGGGCAGTAGCAGCAAGCCACAGCTTCCAGGCAGTCACATGACCCATGAGGGTAAATAACCGGTACATTTACAACTATTCTGTATCCAGACACCTATTTTTCAGTATAGCATTCAATAAATTACATGAGATATTCAACACTTTATTATAAAATAGGTTTTGTGTTAGAGGGGATTTTTGCCCAACTGCAGGCTAGTGTAAGTGTTCTGAGCATGTTTAACGTAGGCTAGGCCAAGTTGTGATGTTTGGTAGGTTAGGTGTATTAAATGCATTTTTGACTTATGATATTTTGAACTTATGATGGGTTTATTGGCCATAACCCCATTGTAAGTCAAGGAAGATCTGTATTGATCAAATAAATTGGAGGAATGTTTGCCAAAGACAATAATTTTTAGTTTTATAAGACTGATATTTTTATGATTGCAGTTAAGTACAAGAGTTACTTGTCTCATGAGGTCCATGGTAATAAATCTTGGTTCAGGATAATAAAGCCTTGTCCTCAGCACATGAACATATACTTCTCTTCCTATTTCCTATGGGAGAATGGCATGGACTCAACTCATATAGAAGCAATATGTCTGGTTACCAAGGTCTAAATTAGAGGACTTGGCTATAAATGGAAACCTGTTTCTTAAAAATGGAGATTTGATCTTCTCCTCAACTAGTCTTATTTTCTCTGGTTCTTGTAGTGAAATAAAGATGCAGACATTTTAGATGACTTAATGCCTAAAGATTTATTTCAAGTTCCTAGATCTTGGAAAATCCTTGGCACAGAATCAAAGACCAATGAGAAAAATTAAAAGCTTCCAACAGCCTTACCTTTTTTTTGGCAGATGTCTCCATAAGGCAAAGGAAACTTTGTGGCTAATATAAAATATGTGACTTAAATATGTTTGCTACTTATATGAGGCATCAGGCTGATTTATTCAGAATTGTGGTCAGTTGAGGAGAAAGCTGGCATATGGATTTGAAGGATTATCTGGAAAATTAACAGGTCTGTATCTTTAATGGAGGATAAAGTTGCAGGTTGAGTTCATCCAGAAGGGGCAACAGGGGAACTGTGGAGCATCCATCAGAAAAGGGTTTCTGATGTTCTGGTGGCAAAAGATTTTCTATACCAGCATGTTTCAGAGCACGAGCTTCTGCATACTTTAGCATCTTCAAAAGGAACACCTGGCCATCCTTACTTGAGAACACCATTAAGATACCTTACTGTTATGATTCTGGCCAAATTTATGTAGGACCATCAAATCCATGGATATAATTCTATACACATTTCTCTATATATTTTAGACCTATCCTCTGGGATCAACTGTCTTTCTTTCTGAAATACTGTCCTTTATTAATTCCTTAGTGAAGACATTATTTTATTTTGTCTTAAATGGCATTATATTTAGTTCTTGTTAGAGACTGATAGGTATACAATTCTAAATTGACAGGTTTTTTTCTTTCAGCACATTGATCTCATTCTATTGTCTACAGGTTTCCATTGCTGCTATTGAGACATCTTCTGCTACTCAAATTTCCATTTCTCTTTCTTTTATTTCTGGATGTCTTTAAGATCTTTCTTCTTGGTGGTGGGGTGTGTGGAGAAGGAGTTTGAATATTCTTTAGTTTCACTGTGATGTGCACAGGTGTGGATTTTTTTAAAGTTGAATTTGTATGCTTTCTGAGCCTGAGTATTAATGTCTTTAATTTTGGAAAATTCTCAGTCATTATTTCTTCAAAGATCACTTTTCTTTATTCCTTCTATTCCCCTCCTTTGTCCCCTCTTTGGAGGGGAAGTCTTAGGATTCCTTCTTGTGTGCCTTCTCTGATGTCACAAAGTCAGGCCAGATGCTGAGAGCCTCCCATTTATTTCCCTAGGGCAGTGCTCTGAAGTGTTTACAGTTTGTGCCTTGAATCCTGAAGAATGGAGCCCACTGCTGATATTCTGTGCCGTCTGTGGGGGTTTGTATACACCCTCTGTGGGAGCACATGCACACCATTTGCAGAGGCTCACATGCACTGTCTTGGGGGTATGTGTGGAGTGCTGGGGGCGGCATTGGCCAGCCGGGGATGCTGCAGGTGAGAAGTTCCATAGGACTCATGGGCAGGCCTCTTGGTGGAGTCCAAGAGCCAGCTAGTAGGACCTATGGCTGGTTTTTGAGACCCATGGGGTGGTTGCAATGAGCCCCTGTGGGTTTTCCCTGATTCTAGCTCCCCCAGGACTATTCAGCTATGCCAATCCCCTCAGTGATCTGGGTGGGGCAAGATAGAAGTGGGTTCTTGGGCAACATCTCTCCAGTCTGGGGAAGCCAGGTACTCACTCTGCTCTCATTTTCCCCCATGGGAGATATCGCAGGCAAGGGTCTCTCTTGGCAGTGAGCTGTGCCACCTTGTGAGGAAGGGGTGACACAGGTAAAGTGAAACTGTTTTTCTCACCCTCTACAATGTGTTCGTCCTTGGATTTTGAATGGGGTGCTGGAAACTTTCAACTGGACTCCTGGGTTCTCACAGAGGTATTCCCATCCGTGGATGGTTGTCAAATTGGTGTTTCTGTCAGGGTAAGGACTGGAATCTTCTATCCCACCATCTTGCTTACATCACCTTGCAGCTCTCTATTCCTTTCCTTGGAGCTATGATGGGATATACGTCCTAGAATCATTCTTAACTTTATAACTCTTAACCACTCATAATTCTATATCTCTTTATCTCTCTATGCAATATTCTGGGTAGTTTTTTTTCAGGTCTGTTTTCTAGGTCATTATTTTTTCTTTATCTGTTTCTAATCTGCTGATTATCTGTTCACTGAATTTTTCATTTAAATTATTATTATTTTTTAACCTTGAAAAATGATATTTGGTTATTTTTCCCTCTTGCCTCTGCTCTTTTGGGATAGTATTTTCTTTCTTTCTCTTTTAAAAATACCTATTTTAATACTCTGACCCCAACAATCCTATTTTATGAAGTTCTTGGGGGTTTAATTCAGCTGTTTGTTGTTTCTGCTTCTTTTCTTTTTTTTTCTTTTATTTATTTTGGCTGTGTTGGGTCTTCATTGCTGCACATGGGCTTTTCTCTAGTTGTGACAAGTAGGGGCTACTCTTTGTTGCGGTGCGCAGGCTTCTCATTGTGGTGGCTTCTCTTGTTATGGAGCGTGAGCTCTAGGGCATGTGGGCTTCAGTAGTTGTGGTGTGCCAGCTCAGTATTTGTGGCTTGGGGGCTCTAGAGCACAGACTCAGTAGTTGTGGCGCACAGGCTTAGTTGCTCCGCAGCATGTGGCATCTTCCTCGACCAGGGATCGAACCAATGTCCCCTGCATTGGCAGGGGGATTCTTAACCATTGCACCACCAGGGAAGTCCCTCTGCTTATTTTCATTCATGGTGGCTTACTTGTCCGTGTGTGTTTTAGTTTTGGTTAGCGAGCTAATGTTTAGTGAGACATTTTCTGTGGGTTCCTGGAAGGCTAGGGTTGAAGGTGGATACCTCTAGAGAGAATTCTTCTGGGCACTCTGAAATGCTACCAGCCTGGAATCAGTCTACTAATTTTTCACCTTGAGGTTTTCCAAACCATGTAGGGAGTGCAATTTAAACCCCAAATGCATGTGAGAATAATTCTGTGGTTATGAATTCTCAGGGAAATGTTTTTTCCCTTTCTGATTCCAGATCAAGTCCAACAGGTTTCCTTACTCTAACCTCTTTGTCAGTGGGTGAATTATTTTCACCAAGGGCATAGACCTTTGAGGGTCCTGGCCTTATTTTTCCACCATGGGTAGGTCTAGGACTTTGGTCTTTTGTTCCCTTGTAACAGTTAAAATCTATAAAACTGTAAAAACCTCTTTGTCACTGAGGTTGGCAGATATTCTCAAGCCCTTAACAGTCTCAGTGTCAATTTGTCACTCTGATTTTCAGCCCTCACTTCATATTTTGGCATCTGGGATTTCTGCTATTTGAATCCTAACTCATTCACTAACTGAATCCTAGTCTATTCACTAACTGAAAAGATTTTTACATGTTTTGTGTCAGCAAATTTTTCAGGATGTCAGTCTATTAGATTACTGGAAATGCAAATCCTATGTTGTTTTATTTCTTTTTTTCCTTAACAATATAAAATGAACATATTTGGCGTCAATAAATATTCATTTAAAAATTATTTAAAACATAATTTTTATGAATGAAAGAATTTACCTATTTGCATATTTCTTTGTACATTTCCATAAGAGGTCTTTATTTCATTAAAAAATATACATACATATTTTTTGCGGTATGCAGGCCTCTCACTGTTGTGGCCTCTCCCGTTGCAGAGCACAGGCTCCGGACACGCAGGCTCAGTGGCCGTGGCTCACAGGCCCAGCCGCTCCACGGCATGTGGGATCTTCCCGGACCAGGGCACGAACCTGTGTCCCCTGCATCGGCAGGAGGACTTGCAACCACTGTGCCACCAGGGAAGTCCTAAAAATATTTTTTACACAAATTTAAACATATGGGTTGATTTCTCTATTTTGAAAGTTAGCTTTTTTTTTCTTGTAGGGCAAATAGACAATTACATTCTTATTGTTGCTGCATCTCAATGATAACTTAAGATACTCCCTTGAACTTTTGTCCCAGATGTGGGTTTTTTGTTTCTTACTTGTGCAGACATTTTTTCCTCTCTTTGGCTAACTGTCTCAGACATCATTATCATTGTACATGCCTGCCAGTGCTATTTATAAAGGCAAAAAAATCCAGAATGGTGTGTGTGTGTGTGTGTGTGTGAGAGAGAGAGAGAGAGAGAGAGAGAGAGAGAGAGAGAGAGAGAGAGTGTCAGAGAGAGAGAGAGAGAGAGAGAGAGAGTCACAGAGAGGGATAGAGAGAGAGAAAGAGACAGAGAGAGAAAGACAGAGTGAGACATATATACACAGAGACAGAGAGAGACTGAAGACACTCACAGACGTATGTATTTACCTGCTATGCAGATGTCTTTATGAGAAAATGGGAAAATATAAAGTC
Source organism: Mesoplodon densirostris (assembly GCF_025265405.1). NCBI lineage: Eukaryota > Metazoa > Chordata > Mammalia > Artiodactyla > Ziphiidae > Mesoplodon > Mesoplodon densirostris. The sequence continues at coordinate 49,757,304 of NC_082676.1, forward strand.
ATTGGACTGCAGTTTTCTCCGTAACAAGCTCCCAAAACACCACAGAACCATAACCAGTCTGCAGCTATGATTGTGTTTGCATTTCTTGGGGCTGTCATGGGATATCTATTGATTTCAGGGTTGCTAATGAATGTGTGGAACAGAAGAAGCTTTTGTGGCCAGACTGAGTCCAGGCTAGGAATCACATGACTAACCATTCTTGAGACATCGTTTGCTGAGATCATCAAAGTGGGTTTTATTTTTGATAAACTTTCTGTCTCCAGTCTTTCTGTGGCTACAGGTGAGGCACAGTTGGGAGAGCAGTCTGGACAGAGCTGGGGGCCCCTGAGAGCCTGAATATTTAACAGCAAAGAGGTTTCTTCCTGGGGTAGTGAGTGGGTTCTTGGATAAGTATTTGGACACAATACCCATATGAGGTGCAATCTTCCCTCAATGTCACCCAGACAATAGTCCCTTCCAGACTATCCCCTTGGGAATATGTACTATATGGGGAAGGCATGGGCTCTAGAATCCTCTTTGTGCAGGTTTATGTAAAAAGTGCTTATGAAAAGAACCACACACCAAGCCCTAAGTCAGCAGATGTTTCACACACTGAAAATTCCCTCAGTGTCCAAAGCCCAGTGTTTTTTTTTTGCTGTACGTGGGCCTCTCACCGCCGCGGCCTCTCCAGTTGCGGAGCGCAGGCTCAGCGGCCATGGCTCACGGGCCCAGCTGCTCCGCGGCACGTGGGATCCTCCCGGACCGGGGCACGAACCCGCGCCCCCTGCATCGGCAGGCGGACCCCCAACCACTGGGCCACCAGGGAAGCCCCAAAGCCCAGTTTTTAGAATGTGTCTCAGCTCAGTTGGGATAAATACAGAGTCTCTAGTTCTGGCTTCCCCCAGGCATCTGATGAGGCTCCTTGGGGCTTCCGCTGTGTCCGTAACTATTTTTTTTTACTTGGGGGCATCTCTGGAATATCCTTCACTGGGTGGTCAGCTCCGTGAATTATTCTAAAATTGATCAATCACAACTCTGGTGTTTGAACAAGGGGAAGTTGGGGAAATGGAACTTACCATCCTTGTCATTCATCCATCCATCTATCCATCCATCCATTAGAGTGCCCACACAGCATCAGGCACTATGCTGGATGCTGGGACACAGACTGAAAAAGACAGGCTTGGTTCCTGACAACAGAGTGCTCACAGTCTTTCAGGTGGGATAGATAGAACACGAGAGATTATGGAATCAATTGCACCTGTGGCAGGTGCTGCACATGGGGTGCATTGAGTCCTCTGTAAGACTAGTCACCAAACAGAGTTGTTTTCGGATTCCCGTCTCTTCTCCACTGCAACCCCCGGCCCAAGCCACAGTCATCTACTTCTAAATGGATGTCTTGCTTCTGCACTTGCCCGCCTCAGTCCATTCTCTGCATGGCAGCCAAAGTGACCCTGGTAAGCATAATTTAGATCTTGTCACTCTTCTGCTTGAAACTCCCCAATGGCTCCCAAGACACTCCTTCTGGCCCACCCAGTACCTCTTCGACCTCATCCCCAGCTGTTCTCCCCTCACTCACCCACCCAGCCCCACTGGCTTCATTGTAGCTCCTAGGACACCTACAGTCCCACTTCCGGGCTCTGTACTTGCCCTTTCCTCCACCTGGAATGTTCCTCTCCCAGATATTCACATGGTTCAATCCCTCCCCACCTTTGAGTCTTCATCCAAATGTCACCTTCTCATCTCCCAATTTATTTTTTCCTTAACACTTAACACTAACACATTGTGTTTTACTTATTTATCTTATTTTTTGCCCATCTCTCTGCTTCGGAATTAAGGTCCGGGAGAGCATGCATGTGTTTTGTTCTTAGCTGTATCTCCATCACCTAGAACAGTGCCTGGCACATAGTAAGTGCTCATTAAAAGAAAAAAGAAAGAATAAATCTTCAGTCTCCATCTCCTTGGGTGATTTTCCCTCATCAGGCCATAGTCTCTTCTATCTGTCATACTAGGGAAACTGAGAGAAAGAGAAAGTGTGGAGAGAAGTCCCATTCACCTGACATGGCCTTTCCCTGCCCACTACTGGGATAGTGGAAAGCATAAGACATCCTTAAACTCAACTAATCCTAGCAGCTCTCTTTCTCCTTGAGGGAGGAGTATCTTGCTGTTGCTCCTGGGTCCTGCTTGGGGAGGAGTAAGAAGCTAGGTGAGGACAGTGGCAGAGAAAAGGAACCTCAATGTACATTTTTAGAGGCCAATACAGGGCAATTTTGCAGACCAATTAGAGACCCCATTTGATAGTGGTGAGTAGATGATGCCACCTTGCTGTGCTTTGGGTTTCTTCTGGGCAGGGTGGGGTCAGTTTCCAGGTCCCTCATGGAAGGGAAGGGGCCCCTCTAGCTGGCAACATCTCCAAGCAGAGAAGAGCCGCTCTTATCCACAGCTGGGGGAAGTCCAGCTGACTTGAGCCATGATGATGGTGAAGAGCCAAATTAGGGTCCAAACCTGCACAGCGTCCAACAACTAACTAGTGGAGAGCAGGACACATCAACCAAGCTAGTGCGTAAGCAGTCAGTTGAATAACCAGAAACCAAACCAGGGGCCAAGCAGTTCAGTCCAGAGTCCAGCTGGCTAACCTCAAGAGGAAACTCCCCAAACAAGCTGAAAAGCCAGGGTTGTCATGAAATGTCTGCAATGGCAGAGAATGGCCCAGGAATGGACCTAGGGACAATACCTAAGATCATTGGGTGGCTAGCCAACTCTTTCTGAATTCAGTTTCCGCTGTCCAATCAGACCTCTCTATCCACCCATGGGGGCCATATTTTTGCCATTCCTTCCTCTTATGTCCTGTAGAGCCTGCATCTGCTGTCTTAAACCACCAGGTGGTGACCATGCTTCGAAAAGTCAAAACCTGAGGTTATCATTGGTAGCTGGGCACTGTGACAGGTAAGCACATTACATGCGTTATCTCATTTAAACTTCAGCTCTGAGGAGTAAGTGCTATTATTATCTCTATGTTACAGATGAAAAACGCTGAGGCTTAGCAAGTTCTAAGAGCTTTGTTTAAAGCCACCCATCCAAGGGGGCTCTATTAACACATTGCTTTCTGAGTAAGCTTGGGATTGGCAGAAACTGAACAATAACCATTTTGAACAGTGACGGTGCTCTCAGATGAACGCATGCATTGGAAAAAGCCATTAATAGTATTTAGTGCTCACTATGGAGCCCTTCTCAGGTGCCAGAATAATGTTTTACAAACACAATTTAATTGAATCCTCAAATAACCCTATAGATCAGACCCTGTTGTTACCCTCACTGCGTAGATGTGTGTGCTGAGGCTCAGAGAGGTTAAGTAAATTACTCTGTAGGTGTGTCTGAGTAGGTGACAGCCCCAAGGCCAAGAGCAGAGATTGCTTACATTCAAGTTTTGAGTGGGAACTGGGGGCGGGGTCTAAGTACCTGTTCTCTGGTGGGGAAGTCGGGTCTCAGGAAGGCAGAATCCCCAACCTCCTACAAGCAGGACAGAAATTTTACCTCAAATTCCACCACCGGCCATGACTCAGGGATGTGACCCACTGTGGGGTGGGGCTTGGTTTTCTCATCTACAAAAGAAGGGCTTGGACTCTCTCTATATGAATGTTCCAAACTCAAATGCTTTGCAGTGCCAGGCAGGTGACAAAAACGAATGACCTGAGTCTGGCAGGGACTGTGGGAAACTGGTGGACACATGCTCCATTTAAGGGGCTGTTAAAGCCAGTTGTTGCCACACGGGAATGTGAGTTGATTGTTGCGAGATCCCCTGATTTTCCAGCAGAATCTAGAAAGCTAAATTTTTATGTACAATCTCCTTTTAGAAATGTTGGCAATGAATTCAAAACAAAAAAAAAAAACTGTGCCGATTACAACACACACACACACACTCAGACACACACACGCACACACTGAACTGGATTTGGCCGACAGCCCCTTGTTCACTGTGCTTGAAGATGCCTCCAGTTCCTTCAGTTCTGAGATCCTCTTGTTCTTTGAGCTTTAAGATCTACGGTGCTGGGCAAATAGAATTGAGGAAGAAGAAATAGGAAGAGAACTGTATGGGAGGTTTTCATGGGGCTCCCCTCCTTCTCCGCCGGTTTCCTAGTCCAGCAGTTCTGTTTTGGTCAGTTTCTGGATCATCTGGGAGCTTGGAGATTCTTACCAAGTTAGGGCTGTCCTAAGCCTGGGTCAAGCCTGGACCTCTGTGCACCTGGGGAGCCTTCCAGATGATTCTGACACACACAAGAGTGGGAATGTTGCCCTGGATCAGTGGTTCTTAGCACTCACTGCATGCGAGAATCACCTGGGGACCTTTTAGACCAAGCCCTGCCCAGGGTCAATTAAATCAGATGCTCTGAGTAGGGAGGCTTTGGTCTTTCAAACAGCCCCTAAAGGATTCTAATAGGCACCCAGGGCTGGGACCCACTGACCTGGATCAATGCTCCTGGTCAATGCTTTTCACACTTTAATGTGCTGGAGGGGCACCTCCGGGATCTTGTTAAAATGCAGTTTCTGAATCAGGTCTGGGGCAGGAACTGAGATTCTGCATTTTAAATAAACTCCCAGATGCTGCTGCCGCTGCTGTGGCTCTGGGGGACCACTAGTGGCAAGGGTCTGGGATGGCGTTTTCCAAATTACCCCAATGGTAATCATCACTTCTTCTTAAATATATACATTCTGTGGAAATAAATGAAGACCACACAAATGAGAACAGGCAAAGGCTACTTATTTAGAGCTTGCTCTAGCAAAGAAGTCACCCACCACCATCTGAGTTTCGGCAGAGACTCAAAGGCAGGTGGAGGAGAGGGAAAGCTTTATAGTGGAAAAAAAGGAAGGCATCAGGTGTGCCTTGATTAGAGGCTATTGGCTTGCGGAAGCTGGAAGCAAGGCTTACTAGAGCAGGGCATCCTGTGATTGGCTAGGGGAGCATATTTGGCTTTCTCTGGTTGGCCCCATGGCCTGGTCATTTTGGCCCAATGGTTACAGGGGTTGTTGGGGGTTGTTTAGTTTCCTGGGCTGGATGCTGCAGATAATGGGTCGGAGTTCTATTTTTATATATTGTCTGGCTCTTGTCTATTTGTATATTCAGTCTCTCAATTCCTGGCTCTTCCCTGGACTACCTGATTCAGAAGGTCTGGGTTGGGGCCCAGGAGTCTCCAGGTGAGTTTTTTTTAAAAAAATTTTAATCAGCATCTTATTCTTTTTTTTTTTTTTTAGATGTTGGGGTAGGAGTTTTTATTAATTAATTAATTTATTTTGCTGTGTTGGGTCTTCGTTTCTGTGCGAGGGCTTTCTCTAGTTGTGGCGAGCGGGGGCCACTCTTCATCGCGGTGCGTGGGCCTCTCACTGTCGTGGCCTCTCTTGCTGTGGAGCACAGGCTCCAGACGCGCAGGCTCAGTAGTTGTGGCGCACGGGCCCAGTTGCTCCGCGGCATGTGGGATCCTCCTAGACCAGGGCTCAAACCCCTGTCCCCTGCATTAGCAGGCAGATTCTCAACCACTGCGCCACCAGGGAAGCCCTCCAGGTGATTCTTATCATCAGGAAATGGGGGGGGGTGAAAACCATGTAAATTACAATCGCCTGGGGACACAAGTTGACAGTAGCTACCCAAACCTTCCCTCACAGAATCTCTGGGCTTGTGGTAAGGAAATCCATATCTTACCTATTCTTGAGTAACAGGCATCTCAAAACTTAGTGACTTAAAACAATAATGATTCATTATTTCTCATGTTCTGTGGATTGACTGGGACCTCCCCAATTCAAAGACCCTGGAGCCCAAGGACAACTGTGCGAAATTCCCCAGTTCTAACGTGTGTCCTTTAGGAAGGAAAGTTTGTAAGCACTAGGGAGTCATCAATGAATTAGGCTGAAGTAACCCCTAAAGTGTATTTTGGCAAGTTTCAAATATCAAAATGTAGTGATTCCAACGGGATTCAAGAGGGAATTTCTTTTTTTACTATGATGTAGTTGACTACAGGTGTTTAATTTGCTGCACAAAGCCTGCTCTGGTGGGAGCAGTGTAAATGTTTGGAGTTTTTGAATGACAGAGGTGGTGAGAAGGTACATTTCAAATAAGTAGTGATAATAATAGCTAATGTTTATTTACTATGTGCCACACACTGTTCTAAACATTTGACATATTTAATCCTCTTTTGATATTCATGACAACGTTATGAGTTAGGCCCTAGTTGGCGAATAAGAAAACTGAGGTAAGAGTAATTAATTTGCCTGAAGTCACACAGTTAGTAGGGGGAGGAGCCAGGATTTGAACTCAGGCAGTCTGACTGTACACTGTATGCACTCAAATACACTGTATATATCGTATACACTCAAATAAGAGGAATTAGTGCCTTCTGAAACTCCAGGTGTAACCTCTGTCATCACATATTTTGTGGATTATAGGAAAGAGGCTGCTATCCTAATAAGCAGACTGGTCTGGCTGGATTAGATAAGCAGTCATTGTCAGGCCAGAAAGGACTGCTTAGGGGTCACAGTCTCCCAAAAGAAATTAGCTCCTGTCGCTGTCCAATCGTCAGCCAGAAAGAGGTTGACCCCCTAATTCTCTTTCCCTTGCCCAGTGCCCTGTAATTGTCTGAACACACCTAGGGCCAACTCGACAACCTAGAGCTGGTAAAAATAAAACTACGGTGAAAACAGCCACGTCAGTTGCTATGCCAACCTGTGCTCTATCCAAGGCTATTTTCCAGGGAATGTTGAGGTAGAAAAGGTTCTGGAGGCTAAGATGTGGGGTGGGGAGGGTTCAGATCTCCCTTGATGGATTTTGAGCCAAGTCTGCCTGAAATATCCTTCAGAGGCTTGCACTGCCTTTAGGATAAAGTCTCCGCTTAACATGGCTGACACCTCTCCCCCGCCCTCTGGCTTCCTCTCTCTCCATTGCCTCATCACGTTTTCTACTCCCAGGGCATTGAACAGATCTTGTTCTCCATTTCCTTGCTCTCCACCACCTCCAAGCCTTCCTACAGATTGATTTCAGCTAGGACTCTGTTCCCTCCCTCTCTCCTCCTGCTTGAATCATCCTCCAGCTGCACTTTGTGTCACTGTGAGAACCTGCGAATATCAAGAACTGTGATGAGTCTGAGCTTTGCCTTCCTTGCAAGCTGACTTGTGAGCTTGGCCATGGCTTCATGGCTGCCGGCAGAAGACACGAGACACCTGGGTCAGAGAGAGAGGACAGTTGGTTACTCACAGCAATAGCAATAAAGTCCAGAGTATCATCATTTTGCTTGGTTTTCTGAGCCCCAGTTCCCACAGGGTGATGGGAAGAGGGCCAAGTGCCACCTGTGCACCCAGTGGGCTACACTATAGGAGAGGAACCTGGAGCTTAGGGAGACTGAATCTTTTATACTGGGCAGTGTGCAAGTCTACCCAATGCTCCAGAGGGACCTATTATCTCTATCTTCCAAGGCTGTTTGCTATAAAAATATCTTTGAAAAGCAAGCCTAGGACAAAGGTGGTCAGGACCTCTGCTTTCAAGATGTGCAGAAACACATGAGATCTATGGAGAACTGTCTCCCAGTCACTCTGGTTTCCATGTCATTTCCCCTGGTCCTCCCAGTTAGCTTCCTCTCAATGGGCCTTCTATTGAAGGGGACCTTCCTTTATTTCCCCCTCTTTTGGCCTATACCACATTCCTTTGTGGTAACTTCTCATAGAAATGGGCTTTTGTCTTTCAGAGCACTTGTCTCAGTCTGCAATTATATGCTCATTACTGAAATGATTTGGTTAATGCCTATTTCCCATTATGCTAAATGCTTCAATAAGGGCCAGACCTGTCTACTTTCACAACTGTATCTGTGTTGTCCAACATGATGCTTAGCACACAGTGGGAAGTGAATAAATGTTTATTTAATGAATGGGGCTATTGAAATAAAATAAAATCATGGAGGCCCAGAGAGATGAGGTGATCTGCCCAAGGTCCCACAGCTCGTTTCAGACAACAGGACCCAAACTTCCTGCTCACAACCCATTTCCTTTTCCTTCCAGGGACGCTTAATCAGATTCTGTTTCCACACAGTGGGGGGCTGCTGACTGGGTTGGGAGGAAGGAGGAATGACGTGGGCACGCGTGAAGAGTATCTGGTCCCTTTTGGCTGCAAGATTTCTCCTGGCTGTTCTTGCTCTGGGCTCCATTGAGAGCTGGAATTGGGTTAAGACTGTTAGAAGCCTAAGAGGTAGTTTAGCTGAGTGTTTCAGAGCTAAGACTATTGTGGAGATTGTAAAAACAGCCCCTAATTATTCCCCTCCCATGTCCATGACCTTAGGTAGTCCCCTCCCACACTGACTCTGGGCTGGCTTTGTAACTTGCTCTGGCCAATGGGACATTGGCAAACATGATACAAGCAGAAGCCCAAAAAGCACTTGCTCATTGGGATCTTCCCCCTCTCATCCATCTTGGGATCCCTGTGACCACCTCTATGTGAATAAGTCCAGGGTAGCCTGCTGCATGATGAGAAATGCACAGCCAAGTCATCCCCATCATCCCAGCTGACTTGGATCCAACCACCAGACTTGTGGGTGAGACTGTCCTAGACCAGCTGACCCACAAGTCTGGGTTGACTTGTGGACCTGGTTGAGCTGGCCCAAACAGAACAGCCTACCAAGTCACATAACCATGAGAAATAATGTGTGTGCTGTTCAAAGCCATTCAGTTTGGGAATGGTTTGTTGTGTAGCAAAAACTAACTGATACAACTATGGTGTACATTTGTTTAGGTTGAAATCCCAGCCTCACCATTTAATTGTTTAACCTGAGAAAGTTTCCTTAATCTCCCTGTGCCTTAATTTCTTCACCTGTAAAACGAGGATAAAAATAGATCATGTAACTTAAATGTTAAAGTATTTTTTTAATTGGGGTATAGTTGTTTTACAATGTTATGTTAGTTTCTACTGTACAGCGAAGTGGAGTTTCCTGTGCTACACAGCAGGTTCTCATTAGTTATCTATTTTATACATATTAGTGTATATATGTTAATCCCAATCTCCCAATTCATCTCACCCCCCCCTTTTCCCCCCTTGGTGTCCATACGTTTGTTCTCTACATCTGTGTCTCTAGTTCTGCCTTGCAAACCAGTTCATCTGTACCATTTTCTAGATTCCACAAATATGTATTAATATACGATATATGTTTTTCTCTTTCTGACTTACTTCACTCTGTATGACAGTCTCTAGATCCATCCACGTCTCTACAAATGACCCAATTTCACTCCTTTTTATGGCTCAGTTATATTCCATTGTATGTACCACATCATCTCTATCCATTTGTCTGTCGTTGGACATTTAGGTTGCTTCCATGACCTGGCTATTGTAAGTAGTGCTGCAATGAACATTGGGGTGCATGTGTCTTTTTGAATTATGGTTTTCTCTGGGTATATGCTCAGTAGTGGGATTACTGGGTCATATGGTAATTCTATTTTCAGTTTTTTAAGGAACCTCTGTACTGTTCTCCATAGTGGCTGTATCAATTTTCATTCCCACCAACAGTGCAAGAGGGTTCCCTTTTCTCCATACCCTCTCCAGCATTTATTGTTAAATGTTAAAGTATTAAATGAATTAATATAAAAAAATTTTTTTAGAATGGGGGCCTGGTACACAGTGAGTGCTACACACAAGAGTAGCTATTTTATAATTATTAGGTTATGGTTTCCACCACTTATCCCATATGTAATTAAAACAAAAACTTTAAAAAAAAAGCATACATATAAGGATGTCTACCAAGTTTGTTTCAGAACTATTGAACACTAATTGCCATCAGCATTCCCCACCCCCTCATTGGGTGTGTACCCCCTGAGCTTTTGCCCTAAGTGTATTCTAGTTTGGGGAAACCCCAGCTGAGAACCCCTGGGTGGAAGGATTCTCCCTCATCTCCAGGCAGACATTAAGAAAGCTGGAGCAGGTTTCCTGTCTGTAGCAGCCGCTGTATTTCACCAGCCTTCATCTGTATTCAAGCCAGGGAGTGACAGCACAGAAATTCAAATGCACATTTGAGACCCCATGAAGCCTGTTCTCCAGACCATGATCTGTAGGGAGGGCAGAGTCCTTCCCGCTGACCCGGGCCTCTGTCCTCCCTCCTTGGGGGCTGTGCTCATTAGAGGGAGAGCTCGGCTAATGGGGGTGCTCATCACCCTGGCCAGGATCCTGCACATGCTCTGCATGCATAGCCTCATAGGGCCCAAAGCGTTACAGAGACCAAGGCCTTTGCCCGTTTCCCCAGCTGCAGAAAATGATGCAGGTCAGTTTCTTTAACAAATTTCCACTGAACAGTATTAATAGAAAGAGATGGAGCCACCTCCTGACCCTTGTATTTTGTGATATCATGAAATCATCCCATGGCAGGGGGTGGTGCTGTGAGCAGTCGTCTCTCCTTGAGCCCTTTGGTTTATATCCAGCCCACTAATACATACCCAACCCCCAAGGTCCTGAAACGCTTAACAGGGCAAAATATTAGAGTATAAGAGAAAAGATGCAGTGCTGAAAGGAGTACTATATACTGTTCCAGCATTTCTCAACCTCTTTTGTTTTATACTGTTTTCCTCCTGGGCACACAGACCAGGGCATAGATAAGGGGAAAAGGGAATGGCTCAGAACACAGGCTTTGAGGGCAAACAGATCTGTGTCTGGGTCCCAGCTGAGTTATGTACTGGCCGTGTGAGCTTGGGTGTGTCCATCTCACCACACCTCAGGTTCCCCAGCTGTACAGTGAGGGTGACATGAGGGTGACATTAGTTCCTATTGGATAGAGTTGTTTGAGGGTTAAAAGAGATAAGGTAGGTTTCCTTTGACAAACTCCACATGCTTCTCTACCCTTAGATTCTGGAAAATCTACTAGATGCAATCCCCCCCCCGCCCCCCACCTGATGGAACTACCTCATTCGATACAGGAAGACCCAAGATGGAAGAAGGTTGCACCAGGCATAGTGACAGAGTCGTTCTTGGAGTTCGGGTCCCCCGATCTCCATGCCCTTGACTTGTCTCTCTGTCTGCCCCTGCTGTTAGGAACCTCTGCACATCAACATGGGGCCAGCCTTCTAAGCGTTGACTGCCCTGGGCTAGACACCCAGCCTGAGGGGTGGCTCCTTCCTTGCTGTCAGGAATTTGGTTTGAGACATTCAGTTTCAGCCAAAGTGATCAAACTGCATTTTGTGCAGTTGTCACGTTGAGTAGGGGTCACGTGAGGGAGGGGTATGTGTCATGAGCAGGGGACAGTTGTGAAGCAGAAGGATTTATAATGTAGAGGAAAGAAAGTATAGATGATGAGGATGCTGGTGGGAAGCATCAAGAGATGCAGACAGCTTGGGGAAAGGCAGATCTCAGGATGCAGCCGAGTGAGCCTGGTCAAGAGTGGACCTGGTCGGCAGGTGTTTATGGAATGCTGAATGGGCGAAAAGAAATATTTGGAACTTCCTCAGGTTCTGCTCACCCCCTGCTTCCCAGCCTCACCAAGGCAGACCTAACTATGACTCCTGCTCTTGGATTTCTGGGAGACTTGCAACACTTAATGCCCCTCAGGGATTCTGCACAAACCTCCTCTCTCTGACTTTTCTGTAGGCTACACATGACCTCTTTGTGTGGCTGGGGCTTCTCACAGCATGGTGGCTGGGTCCTGAGAAGGGGCATCTCAAGTGTGAGCATTCACAAGATCCAAGCAGAAGCTGAAAGACTTCTTATGACCTAGGCTCAGAAGTCCCAGATGATCATTTTTGCTTCAATCTATTAGTCAAGCAAGTCACTAAGAGCACTCCAGATTCAAGAGCAAACCCCAACTCTCAATGGAAGAAGTGTCAAGGAGTTTGTGCCCATCTTTAATCCATTATATAAGCCAATCCAAGCAAGTATGAAAATGGCTCCCCAGCACCCCAGCTGAGATGACAAGGGTGCATGGATCCTGGGTTGGTGTTTTGCAGGATAGGTGGGGCTAAAAGGATGGGGAAAAAGGGGGACATTAAGGTGGGATCCAAAGGCTTCTCATTCCTCTAACCATCATCATCATCATCATCATTGTCATTGTCATCAGCTTGTTAATAAAGTTAGCTAATACTTACTGAATTCTTCCTATGTGCTAAGTGCTGTCCACACAGTCCAATGGGGTAGTGACTATTATTGTCTCCATTTCAAGGAGGAGAAACTGAGCCACAGAGACACTAAGCAACTAAGTCAAGATCACGCAGCATGTAAACAATAGAGCTGGGCTTGGAAAAAAGGAACCTAGTTCTAGAATCCATGCTTTGAGCCACTACCCTACACTACTTAACATTATTACTGAACTAGCCACTACTGAGCACCTACTATGTCCCCTGTTTTAAGGTCTTTGTTATCTTATTTAACACCAAATGGAAATGAGGAATGTGACTGGAACTCTGGGGTTCCCAGAGTGGTTATAAGTCTCACTAATTGCACCCAATTCGGCCTCCCATGCCATTCATTTCCTATTGTCTGTGCCTGGGATTTGTCAACAAGGAGGGGGTGAGTGACCATGTCACAGTGTGAGTACTAAAGACAGACAAGCCAAGTGAGACCCGTCACTCAGGCCACCAAGGTGAGACATAGCTCAGGGGTTCCCAAAGCAGCCCTGCGGACTGAGTGCTGGAATGATCCATGGTCTGATGGCTACAGCTCAACTGGATGGAGTAGTGTAGCTGTATCATTGTTGAAGGAATTCAAGTGTAGTGTATTATATGCATTTAATAAGAAAGGTCCTATGTGCTTATACTGGTGGGAAGAGCTTGCCTCTTTTTGACCACCTCATGCACTGCTTCCATGGTTCATGTGAGTTAAGTCTTGCCCATAAGCAAAGATGTCGGTGTGCTCTTAGTTCCCCAAAGTGGGGAGATCTGTTGTCAAAGAGACTAGCCTCATCCTCACTCTAGAGTTGAGAATGCCTCTGGACGTGTGAGCTGACCTTGACCCCGAGTGCTAATCCCTCAATACATGAACAACCCCTTGCTTACTTAGGTCCGTGTGCCAGGACACAATGACCCATGAGGGTCTGTGACCCACCAGGCTCCACTTAGAGGTGGTGAGGAATTGATTCCAGAAGCCTCAGAAACTGTCCCCAGGACAAGCATGGTGGTCTCTTAAATGGAACAATGGCAACAGTTTCACAGTCCTCAGAATCTATTAAAATAGAAGCTTGTTGCTCCTTGTGTTAGAGGCAATGGTTGGTCTTACTTTCGTTAAAGGTTCTCCTAGGTACAAGCACTGACATCACAATGAAGCTAAAATACTTGATTCAGTTTGACAATTAAACCAAACATATTTATACTTGACTTTATTCTTCAGCTGATTCCTTGCCAGGCTGGACAGTGAAGCCGATGGTGGAGAGCAGGCATTCGTCGTGACATTTGTGTGCATTTCTGTGGTGGTCCTCAGCCGCCTGAATGAATTCTGGGTTAGGGAGGGGGTGGCAGAGGAGCGGGGAATTGAGAGTGTGGGCGGCAAGCAATTAGTTGAAAGGAGGGACTGTGGGGTCTGGGCTGGTTAGGGAAGGATGTAGAGCTAAGAAGAAGCTCACAGGCGAGGTAAAAGAGACAAGACCCTGGAGGTCTCAGTGTTATTGGAGCAGTGGAGAGGGTAAGAGATTACAGCTGGAGAATTTAGCATTTATGACACGGGGCACTTCTAGGAGATGCCGAGAAGTTCCAGGTACCGCTCAAGTTGATGTGGGGAGACATCAAAGTTGTGGAGCTCAAGAATGGGGGCTGTTTTTTTGGATAGGCCATCTCATGGACACTGAAGTTACCCAAGCTGTCGGGGAGTGTCCAGGATGTCAGGGATGAGACTAGAGGTGGTCCAATGGCATGGCTTCTTTTCTGCTTGGGGCTGGAAGGGTTGGTGGGGAAGAAGCTCAGGATAATGTGGGGATGGGAAAGACCTAAAGGATAGATGATCCAAGCTGTTTGTATTCTGTATGGTGGCCAAGAATGGTAGGGCTGTCTGGTGGCATGAACTGCCTTCAAATTTCTGGATCAGGCTAATACTTTTGGAGGACCCCAAGAGGCTTTGACTGCTTCTGACTTTTGCTCAAGGTCTCCCATAGTCTGTGGGTCTTTTAAAATAAATTTATGTATTTATTTTTGGCTTCGTTGGGTCTTCGTTGCTGCGTGTGGTCTTTCTCTAGTTGCGGCAAGCAGGGGCTACTCTCTTTGCTGTGGTGCACAGGCTTCTCACTGCAGTGGCTTCTCTTGTTGTGGAGCATGGGCTCTAGGCGTGCGGGCTTCAGTAGTTGTGACACATGGGCTCAGTAATTGTGGCTCGCGGGCTCTAGAGCGCAGGATCAGTAGTTGTGGCTCACGGGCTTAGTTGCTCCGCGGTATGTGGGATCTTCCCAGACCAGAGCTCAAACCCATGTCCCCTGCATTGGCAGGAGGATTCTTAACCACTGCGCCACCAGGTAAGCCCCCAGTTTGTGGGTCTTGACAAACAGTTTGTTCCAGAAGCAAATGAGAGGGCGTAGGGAAGCCACCATGGTGGACCCAGCTGTTACTTGGATGACACATAATCACACATGTTCCCACAGTCTTAGGGGAGAAAAAAGCCTTGCTGCTTCTTTCCCTCTGTGCAATTATTTTTCCCTCCTCATGGCTATGCTTTTATGTTTCTATGGAATTTGGAATGAAGAAACCACCGATGGCCTCTGAACCCAGAGGAAGCTCCCTCCCAGAGGTAACTTCCACGGTTACCTTCTCCTTTAGTGATCCTCCTTATCTCACTCCTTCCAGGAGCACCAGCTGTGTCCAAAACTGTACTCTTGTAACAGATGCTTCCCAAGCGGTAAGGGTCCTTTTGGACCTTTGACCACCCACCATTTTCCCTTTGTAACCCTTGTGGGAAAATGCTTATTTTAGATATTAACTAAGGATTCTCTGTCCTTCCTGGTCCATGAAGTTAGTGGCTTTTAGTGCTTCAGAGGAGGGATGGTACAGCAGAAAAGCTGGTGAGTGTGTGTCATTTGGGGAGAAGGGCTTGGAAATAGATGAATGACTGACCAGTGTGAGTCTGACATGGGAATGCACAGGTCTCACTCAGCAAGGACTCTGCGTGGATGATGGACAATGACCAAGGCAGGAGAGGAGAAGCGTGGCTTGGAGGATGCCAGCATGCATGGCAGACAGTGACCAAGGATCAGATTCACCCTCTGGCACTTGGCTCTTCTGCCCCCAGAATATAGGTGCCCCACCCATCCAGAGAACAAGTGAGGGGGGCTTCTTGAATTGCTGAGATTGTGTTTCCACCACCCAAAAGAAATGGGGCTTGGGATACCAATAAAGATCAGCTCTAGAACCATCCAGAAAGCTCAATTCCTGGCACCCCTATTTCGTGGCCTGAAATTCTTACTTCCGGGGGGCAGATTGGCAAGAACCCTAATCTGTCATGTTTTAGATTGAATTGCACGTGTACATGCCGTACTGATAGCAAATGTTAGAAATAAAACCTCATTATCCTGACAAAACTATAATTCAAAAAGATACATGTACCCCTATGTTCATAGCAGCACTATTCACAATAGCCAAGACATGGAAACAACCTTAATGTCCATCAACAGATGAATGGATAAAGAAGATGTGGTGCATATATACAATGGAATATTACTCCGCCATAAAAAGAATGAAATAATGCCATTTACAGCAACATGGATGCAACTAGAGATTATCATATTAAGTGAAGTAAGTCAGAAAGAGAAAGACAAATACCATATGATATCACTTATATGTGGAATCTAAAATGTGCACAAATGAACCTATCTGTGAAACAGAAACAGAAACAGACTCACGGACATAGAGAACAGACTTGTGGTTGCCAAGGGGGAGGGAGTTGGGGGAGGGATGGAGTGGGAGGTTGGGAGTAGCAGATGTAAGCTTTGTGTACAGGATGGATAAACCACAAGGTCCTGCTGTATAGCACAGAGAACTATATTCAATATCCTATGATAAACCATAATGGAAAAGAATATGAAAAGAGTATATATATGTATAACTGAATCACTTTGCTGTACAGCAGAAATTAACACAGCATTGTAAATCAACTATACTTCAATTAAAAAAATATTAAAAGGGGAAAAAAAGAGAAATGAAACCATGCTACCTCAAGGCAACGCTGCGGTTCTGAAAGAACTGGTGAGCAGAGGTGAGGTGGCTTCTGGAAGTCACTGCAGAGTTTCACAAGGAGGCTACCTGCGGTGAGAATGGAGGAGGAGACAGGTAGCAGGAGTTGAAGGAAAAAAGAGCAGAGACGGAGGCTTATGTGGGCAGATTTCTCTTAAAGGTGGAATTTCTTTCTTTCTTTTTTTTTTTTTTTTGTGCTGTACGCGGGCCTCTCACTGTTGTGGCCTCTCCCGTTGCGGAGCACAGGCTCCGGACGCGCAGGCTCAGCAGCCATGGCTCACGGGCCCAGCTGCTCTGCGGCATGTGGGATCTTCCCGGACCGGGGCACGAACCCGTGTCCCCTGCATCGGGAGGCGGACTCTCAACCACTGCGCCACCAGGGAAGCCCCAAAGGTGGAATTTCTGAGAGAACCAGCTAATTTTACTGGAGAGGGCAGGGCCAGGCCATCAAGGCAGAGGAGCTTCTGGTATCAAACCAAACCGGCTTGCCTCGTAGTTCTCCCGAAGGTGAGCTGTTGGGTAGATTAGGAAGAACTGTGTTAGGAGCCTCTTAGGCACAGGGCTCTCAAGGCTTGAATGGTGGTCAGGCCCTCGGCCTTGGGAGCACGGCCCTCATTAGCAGTCTCCGGTGCCCCCATGTGTGGATTGGAATAGTTTAGACATAAATGCCTCGCTCCTGATTGACTTGTTTCCACTGAGTCCATCCCTAGTAGGGATCTGTTGGTAATTATCCGGCTCCACTTCAGCCCCTGGGGGCCTGTATTCCGCAGCGGTAATGAGTCTGAGCTGCCTCTCTGGCATAATAAACAGCACGGGAACGGGTGCAAGGGCACCGGCTTCCTCTCTCAATAGGGTAACTCGGGCTTCAAGGACAATCAAGAGACTCACGATCACAGGCGAGCTTTAATTGCTTTGGTTAAACTGCAGATGAGTAGCCGGCATTGAGGTCTCCCCCAGTCTCAGCTGGGAAGTGAAATTCTTATTCATTTTGCTGGTTTGTAAAGTAGGGGGCTCGGTCACAACAACAATAGTTATCATTCAGCGAGTATTTATTACTTACGTGCCAGGCCCTGTGTTAAGTGCTTTCTATGAATTACTTTGTTTAAAACTCACCACTATTTTATGGGTGAGGGACTATGATTGTTGCCATTTTACAAATGCAGAAAGTGAGGATCCCAAGAAGTGATGTGATTTGCCTGGTTGGTAAAAGATGGGTCTGGTTGTAAATCTGGGGATGCTGGGGAGGAGGCAGGCGTCCTGGACCTGAGGAACCGTTTCTTGTGCCCTTTGTCTTTTTTTTGAATGCAGCAAAACCAGTTCTTCTTTTTTTTTTTTTTTAACATCTTTATTGGAGTATAATTGCTTTACAATGGTGTGTTAGTTTCTGCTTTATAACAAAGTGAATCAGCTATACGTATACATACACCCCCATATCCCCTCCCTCTTGCGTCTCCCTCCCACCCTCCCTATCCCACCCCTCTAGGTGGTCACAAAGCACCAAGCTGATCTCCCTGTGCTATGCGGCTGCTTCCCACTAGCTATCTATTTTACATTTGGTAGTGTATATATGTCTATGCCACTCTCTCACTTCATCCCAGCTTACCCTTCCCCCTCCCCGTGTCCTCAAGTCCATTCTCTATGTCTGTGTCTTTATACCTGTTCTGCCCTTAGGTTCTTCAGAGCCTTTTTTTTTTTTTTTTTTTTTTTTTAGATTCCATATATATGTATTAGCATATGGTGTTTGTTTTTCTCTTTCTGTCTTACTTCACTTCGTATGACAGACTCTAGGTCCATCCACCTCACTACAAATAACTCAATTTCGTTTCTTTTTATGGCTGAGTAATACTCCATTGTATGCCCCTTGTCTTCCATCTTGATAAGGGATCATTATTTAAAGGAGACGGAGGCAAAGCAATATTTTTGTATATGAAATCTTTGTCACAGCTCCTCTTTTGTCTCTCAAAAGGAGGAGTCTCCTAAAATCTCCTAAAATCTGCCTGTCAAACAATCTCCATGTTCATGTTACTGTAGGACCGCAAAGTCCACAACTGCTCAATAGTAGCAAGAGTTCCTAATAACTACACACAAAATATCTAGGAAAGAAAGTGGCTTTTAAGACAAAATAGATAATATGATTCCTTAAAAGGAAAGGAAAAAAGCATCCATAGGCACCAATGATTGGAGAGATGTATATAACCGTCTGACTGGATGATTTTCCCCTTATTTTTGTTTTGTATAATCAACTTATTTTTAATTTAAAATAATCTCTGGGAAACAGTTAGTTTAAAAAACAACCATAAAAACTCTCTCCTTAAAACTCAGGATATAAACCATTTCAAAGAAAGTGGAAATGAAATGCAAAATCTTTGATTTTAGAGGATAAGCTAAAGCTGAATGCAGGAAAAATAATTGCTTTAAATTCTTTAGTCATTAAACAAGTAAAAAGTGAAGACAAATGAAATGAGCATTGACCTCAAGAGTGAGGAAGATAAGGTCAACAAGATAAACACAAGGAAAGCAGGAGAGAGGACTTAACAAAAAGAACAATCATAAATTGAACTAGAAATTCTAAGGCCAATAAACATTGATAGCTACATCCAAAATCTGGCTCTTTAAAAAGACCAATGAAACAGACAAGCCTCTGGCAAATCTAAAAATATAAGCAAAATTCAGAGTGGAAAAGGAATCAGAAGTGTGAAATTAGAGGATGTTTTAAAAGAATTATCAAAGGATATATTATAATACAGTGCAAATGAATCTGAAAATCTGGATGAAATGGATTCTTTTCAAGGAAAATACAAATGAATAAAATTGACTAAAGAAATTAGTGGAAAATGTAAATAGACTAGTAGCCTTGAAAGAAATAGTAAAAGTTGTAAACAAACAAACAAAACCCCATTCCCCAAAAGATTCCACGTTCAGACAATTTTATGGATGAGTTCTTTTAAACATACAAAGAAAGAGTCATTTCCAGACTACTTGAATAGGTAAAGCAAATTTTAAAAGTTTCTCAAATTGTTTTATGAAGCTAGCATAACTGATAGGAAAATATGATAAAAACATCACAAAAATGAATACTAGCAAAGTTCCTTATAAATATGGATGCAAAAATCCTAAATAAAATATCATCAAATTAATTCTAATCAAGTTGATTCTAACACTGTACTAAAAGTACATTAAAGCATGACCCAATGAAACTTAGTTTTGTAATGCAAGGATGGTTTAATATTAGGAAAGTTATTAACACATCTGACTATATCAATAAGTACAAAGAGGGAAACCAAATGATCAACTCTGTAGATTTTGTAAAAAACATTTGATAATCCTTAATAGTCACTTTTCTTAACAACTGTAGATAAAATTGGAATAAAGGTGCAGTTCCTTAATATGATGAACAATTTCTACCTTAAAATAATATTTCATTAACTTAAAAGCAAAATACTAGAAATAATCCCATGTTGTCAAGGGCAAAAAGAGATCCCTATTATGATTTCCATGTCATCAATATTTAACACTGCCAGTTTTTCAGCAATGATTTTCAAAAATAATATCCAGTCAGGCATGTTCTGAGACATGTGGCCTCTTCTGGGTATGCTACAATTTGGTGTCTCTTCAAATCTAATTTAAAAAGTTAAACATTTGAATTATAAAAGTTGTATGTGCTTGTTGAAACAATTCAAACAACTGATACAATTCAAGCATCTAAAGTAAAATTAATAACCTTTTCTTCCCCTCTACAAACTAATATCCCTAATAGTCACTATTAAAAATTGGGGGGTGAGGGAGGGATGGATTGGGAGTTTGAGATTAGCAGGTGCAAACTATTATATATAGAATGGATAAGCAACAAGGTCCTACTGTATAGCACAGAGAACTATATTCAATATCCTCTGATCAACCATAGTGGAAAAGAATATGAAAAAGAATGTATACATATATATATGTGTGTGTGTGTGTGTATAACTGAATCACTTTGCTGTACAGCAGAAATTAACATAACATTGTAAATCAACTATATTTCAATAAAAAAAAATTTAATGTTGTATATCTTCCATATTTTCCTTTGCTTACATAAAATCTGGAAACATATGAGTACTTACACAGGTTTTCTTTAAAAAGTGGGGAATACAAAATTATTGCTCTTCAGCTTGCTTTTTTTTCAGTTATCTGTTTATCATGTATACTCTTCCAATTAATGCAAAATACATGATTAAAACTAATGTTCAGTTATTATAAAGTGGAATGGCTGAGTGCTATGTGGAGGAGAGTAGAAAAGGAGGACAATTCACAGTAGCTTTCAGCCTCTCTGTCTATGCCCCAACAATTCAGCTCTGACCCTGAACTTGCATGCCCGTTGAGCAAATAACATCTTTGCAGTTATTTGGAACCACCTTCCTCAGACAGTAGTTTAATGATGATCTATTTGGTCCTTAAATAAGCCTCTTGAAGGGCTTCACTCATCCTCTACAAATGGCTCATCAGCATATTCCTTCCAGCCACATAGGAACCTCTTCTTGAGAGGACTTTTGGTGAATACAATGTTCAGTAACACTTGAGTCCTCCAGTTATGCTTTTTTTTTTGCAGTATGCGGGCCTCTCACTGTTGTGGCCTCCCCCATTGCGGAGCACAGGCTCCGGACGCGCAGGCTCCGGACGCGCAGGCTCAGCGGCCATGGCTCACGGGCCCAGCCGCTCCGCGGCATATGGGATCCTCCCAGACCGGGGCACGAACCCGTATCCCCTGCATCGGCAGGCGGACTCTCAACCACTTGCGCCACCAGGGAGGCCCTCCAGTTATGCTTTGATTGATGCCTCAGCTGAGTGTTTAGGTGTCTTGTCCCACAATCCAGCTCTAAATCTACTGTGGGCCAAGGGGTGGGGAAATGAGCACTCATACATAGTACGTGAAAATTTGGCACAATATTTGTAGGAGTAGGAAGGGAAGGAGAGGCTGGGCCAGGAGAGGGGAAGGCCCTGGGATGACTAGAAATCATTTTCAGTCACTAGACACCCCACAGTCCAGATTAGGCCTGTTTGTTTAGCATAGTGGGTTTTAAAAATTGAATTAGTTACCAGCATTTAAAAACTGGGTGATTTTATCTAAAAACACAGATTTCTAACTCCCTTTGAAAAAAGTAATCACAGGATTCTGACGCTAGGCCTCATGTCCCTATATTACAGCAATTGTCAGGAGCTGCCCTGATCCTTTAGTTTACCTACAGCTTCCAGGCTCAGATCTTGTACACAGCTGCCAAGTACAGCTGCACAGATTGTGCACTGCACAGTTTCAGAGGGTATCAGTCCCATAGACTAATAAGAATTGTACCTGCTAGAATTGTGCAATGTGGTGGCCCTGCCTCTGTTCTTACTCGCATTTTGGTTCTCTGAATTAGAGATTTTTGACATATAATGGGCAATTTGCACAAAAGCCGTATTTAAGAAAGTCAAGGATCACTTGCATCTCCATATATTAGCCATGCTTATTTTTGGCCAGTGGCCTTATGACTGAGTTCTATTCTCTTTGTGATTTTTCACATTTTCCAATTTTTCTGCAATGAACATTATTCCTTCTTTAATCAGAGAATGGGGGGAAACAACAATAAATGTTACTTTAAGAAAAAAGTAAACAAGGTGTCTTGAGATTCTGGTAGGAAGGAGAGCAGACACCAGCATTTACTTGCAATTGAATGGCTGGAAGCAAGCAATGAGAGGATTTCTAATGAGGCCAGGAGTCCAGGGAATGTGCCAGAAGGGGACTGTGATTACCATCTGAATCTAACAGTCTTCTTTAGAAATTACTAAGTGCACGGTGTCCTGGGAACAGAGGAAGATGCAGAAACCAGCACAGGAGCAGGGTACATTGCCTTAGGAATGAGGATTAAGGTTTGCTTTCTTTTTTTTTCTTTCTCGGTGAAAGGAAGTGAACATAGGCTCCGAGCTTGGGAGAAGCTTGATTAATTGCCAAGTTGTGGCTAGTGAATAAAAGTTCAATTAGAACTGTGCTTGCTAATGAAATCCAAATGCTGGAGCAGGAAACTGGCAGAAGCAGCCCTATTTTCTGAAAGCACAAACCAGGAAGCTGGAAAGGGTGGTGCTGGGGAGAGCAGACAGGTGCTCCCCTGGGCTGGAAGTACCGTGGGCGAGAGTGGTTTCACTGCAGCTTCGGCAGAAACAAGTTGCGTTCAAGTGCGTAAGATGTAAATGCTTTGGTACTTCAAAGTCCTCATCTGTAAAATGAGGATAATAATACCTTCCTCATAGAATTATCTTAAGAATGAAATGGTGTGACTTATATAAAGTTAGTGTGCCTTCTTTTTTCTCAAGCTAATTCAATATGCCGAGCACTTATAGAGAAAGCACCTGCAGAAGGCAGGCCACTGAGTAGGCCCTGTGGGGAGCAGTAGGCAGACAGCACAATATAGTACCATGTTCTTTAGGCATATAATCTCTTTTAACATCACCATGATCCCATGAGACGAATATCTTTATGATAACTTCATTTTTAAATTTTCACTTGGAAATAATTTTAGATTCACGGAAAAGCTGAAAAAATAGTATAGAAAATTCCTCTGTATCCTTCATCCAGCTTCCCCTAATGTTAACACCTTACATAACCATAGTGCGAGTTTCAAAACCAGAAAGTTAACATTAGTACAGTTCCGTTAAGTAAACTACAGCTCTTACTCAGATTTCCCCTAATGTTACTCAGTGTTTCCCCTAGTGTCCTTTTTCTGTTCCAGGATCCCACATTGCATTTAGTTGTTGTGTCTTTGATTACTAAGTTACTGATATGCTGAGGGTTTTTGGTTGTATGCATCTTCTTCTTCTTCTTCTTTTTTTTTTTTGCCACACTACAAGACTTGCGGGATCTTAGTTGCCCAACCAGAGATTGAACCTGGGCTCCACCAGTGAAAGCACCGAGTCCTAACCACTGGATTGCCAGGAGCAAGGAGTGAGCATCTTGAGCAAGCAGTGAGGTAAAGGTCATTTGATGTGAGAAGGATCCACATAGCAATTTTCATCTGAGATTAAATCAGTGTTTCTCAAATGCTCTTTATACCACTAGACATCAAGATTACCTGTAGTGACCATGCAGATCCCAGGGGACCAGTCCAGATCTCCTAAATCAGCCTCTTTGGAGGTGGATCCCAGAAATCTGCATTGTAACTTGTTTCCCAGTGGTTTTATGGACATTAAAATTTGTAACCTAAAGGAGGGAATGTATAGGGAGGGGAGGAAGGAAGTAGAGTGTTAACCATTTACCTAAATCCAATTTGCCTGAAGTGGAGGGTTGCTATGTGCTGCCTTCCCTGTAGGAGAGTTATACATCCCTGTTCCTTGAGCTCAGACCAAGCAGTGAGATTTGCTTTTGTCAGTCAAATGTGAGCAGAAGTGGCATATGTTACTCCTCTCAGTGTTAGTACATGGTTTACCACATCTCAGTAATATACCAAGTAGAAACTGTATTATTAACCTGTATCCTGGAATAAAGATAACATGAAGCAGAGCTTCATTCAACCCAGGTTGGAAATGTGCAGTGAGCAAGGAACACCCTTTGCTTTGGTAAGCCACTGAGATTTGAGGGTTCCTACTGCAGCAGAACCTAACCCACTCTGATTTGTAGCAGCTAATTTATCTAATACTAACTCACCTAGCTGCCTGTACACATAAATATCAGATTGTTTTCTTCAATTTGCTTAAGGAAATTTTTGAGTTAATTTTTAATTTCTTTGAAACATTCTCTAAACGTGTACTATTTTATTCTCGTGAATGTCTTCTTTTTGCTTCTGTCTGCTGAATAACCTCTCTTTATGTGTATGTTTCTCCCAATAAATATTTTCAGACCTGCAGCATTTTGTACAGGACTTACCAGATTCATCCCTTTTGATTATTTTTGTCTCATTCTTGATTTTTTTTTCTGTGTTATGCATGCCTGAGTGTATTTCAGGAGCTAAACCAAATTAATGTGTAGCCATCATTCTCTCCTGTTTAAGAAGGCACTGGCATTTTGACAGCAAGGATGAAGACACGAGATAGATGGGTTGAGAATTATATTGAATTCCACTCTATTTTTCAAGATACTTCATTCATAAAGGAATTCTGGAATTATGAGACACATGATACACATAACATTACTACAAATGTATCACTAAATTATGAAACTTTGCAGAAAACGTCTCTAGAAAAACTGGCAAAAAGTCATCAAAGTGTTTGAACATCTATTCATTTAACAAACACTTATCAAGTGCCTCAAACCTACCAGGGAGGTACAGCAGGGAATGATGAGTGGCTGCCCCCATGGAGGGCTCATTAAGACTAGATGGTTAGAGGTAGGATTTAGGGCCAGTGGTATGACTGAGCAATTTACTTAATCCTCTCTTTCTAGAGCCTCAGTTTCCCCATCTGTACGATGAGGATGATCATAACTCACATGATTGTATGAGAAATGGCTGAGCTCGTGTATACAAAATGACACGGAGCTGGCTGACAGCAAATGCTTAAGAAGAGGTAGCCTTGTTGGCATTAGACAAATTGTCCTAGAGTGAGGTTACAGGGGTCATGAACAGAGGTTACTTTTTGGAAAAAAGGGTAACAGTGGAGAAAGAAAGCTGGTGGCAGGGTCAAGGGTCATTTGTTTAGCTCCGGATATTTAAGTATGCTTACTGGCAGAGGGAGAGTGAAAAAATATTGATGACTCAAGAGAGACGGGCCCATCTGTGCAACTAAGTCTTGGAAAACCCAGGCTGGTGTGGAATCCAGGTTATAGGCAAACAAATTAGATTCAACCCAAGCGGTGGAGCTGCTTCTTCTGAGGCAGCAATGAAGCTTAGAATGAAATCATGAAGACACCCAAGGATCCTGAGGGCCAGGCAGAAGTTGAGGGCTCTCAGCCGAAGGGCCCCTGGGTATCTCTGATGGCAGGACACTGATGTGGCAGCTAAAGGCGTTTGGGGAAATGTTGGCTAAGTAAGGGCAGATCTCCTCTGGCAGACCCCCGCCCAGCTTCCCTCCCCAGCTTCCCTCCCTAGCTTCCCTCCCCAGCTTCCCTCCCCTTTCACTGTCCTTCTATCCTGTATAATTGCCTATTTAAATGTCTGTCTCTCCGCTAGACTGTAAGCAACTTGTGTCCCGCGGACTCCAGCCCAGTTCCTTGCTCCTTGCACAGAGCAGAAATCAATAAATATCTGTGGAAAGACGCGCCGAACGAATGAATGAAGAAATGAGAGAATTCACCGGTGGCCCAAAAGAAACAGTAACCAACTCTACCTGCAGGTGGCGCTAGCTGAAAAGGCAGAGGAGAGTGGGAAGGGCATTTAGGAGCCAACAGACCTGCAAGAAGTAGCCTGAAATGTAGTGCGGACTGGGTTGGAGTGGGGGGTAGCGTGGTGTTACTGGTTCCCTACGTACGGCCGAAGGTTATTTCATCTTAGTTGCTGATAAACCACGTTATCCTTATGCAGCTGGCTTTTGAGGCCGAAGTAATTGCGTCAGAATGTGGGTGCTGCAGCGTCTTTCGGTGGTTAAATTTAAAGACCACTGGCTTTAGAGTTGGGCTCTCCGAGTTTAAATCCAGGCTGTGAAATCCTGAGCAAGTCACTTAACTTCCCCGGGCCTCGGTTTTCCCTCTGAGAAATGGGCATGATGATAATTGTGCCCACGCCCTCGTAGAGCTGCTACAGAGGCGGCAGGGGAAGCAAGGCGCACAGGGCTGCCTGGCACAGAGCAGGAAGCAGGCACTTAGCGGTGATCAGTGTGAGGGTTAGGGCTGGGCTTTGTGATCTGACTTAAAAGGGCTAGTGGGCATCTTGCTCCCGTCCTGCCCACTCGGGTGGCGTGGAGGCGGCTCTCCTAGCCTGGAGCACCTGCCTCGTAGCTCCTGCAGCCTCTCCCCAAGGCAGGGAGCAGGCAGCAGAGGTTCTGGGGCTTTCCAGCCAGACTGGGGGCTCGAAAGGAGGCTCCAGGGCTTGTGGGTCCGTGGCTTCCACTGCTTCCCTCCTCCTCCTCCTTGTGGCTCACAAAGTGGCCCTTTAAATGGTTTTTATAGAGGCATAAAAGAGCCGTGGGCGGCGGGGCCCCTCCCATGGCCTCCTAGCTGGTGGTAAATTGCCTCTCTTGGCAGAAGCGGCTGCTGGGAGCGCCAGCATCAATAGTAGCTGAGCCCAGGGTGTGGGGAAGCTAGCGCCCGTGCACTGGGCCACGCAGCTCCGGCCTGATTGCGGGCCCTGCGGTGGGTTGGGGGTTCTGAGGAGTGGGCCGAGGCCAAGACGTGCTCTGGACTGCTGGACTGAGCAGGCAGGGCTGAAGCCAGGCAACCTCAAGGCCTCCTTGTCCTACAGGAGGCTGGGCCCCCTGTATCCCAGGAATCCTGGGGTTGCTGGGAGTGTGCTGGGGTAGGGTTGGTAGAGATGGGACTTGGATCTAAGGGCCGCTGTAGCCGGAACCAGAAGCAGCCCCCATTATCCCCTTTGGCTTGAGGGCCAGGCAGGGGCTGGTGTCAAGTTAGGAGCCTGTCATAATACCATAGTGGTTGCCAGCATCCACTCTGGACTCAAAAAGCTTAGGCGTGTGATTCAAGCTTTGCCTCTCACTACAACTTTGGGTAAATTGCATATTTGGGTCTCAGTTTGCTCATCTGCAAAATGGAATTATTAAAGTAGCTTCCTCAAGTTGATGTGCTCTTACAGGTTTGGCATACACAGTTCACTCCCAGTCTGCTCTGGTCTGCATGCTGTGTCCCCCGCACCCCCCAATGCACCCCCCAAATCATATGTTGAAACTTATAATGTCCAAAGTGATAGTATTAGGAGGTGAACTTTGGGGAGGTGATTAGGTCATAAGGGTGGAACCCTCATTAATGAGATTAGTGCCTCTATAAAAGAGACCCCAGACACAGGGAGATCAGCTCGGTTCTTTGTAACCGCCTGGAGGGGTGGGATAGGGAGGGTGGGAGGGAGACGCAAAAGGGAGGGGATATGGGAACATATGTATATGTATAACTGATTAAATTTGTAAAATAAAAAAAAAATTTAAAAAAAAAAAAAAAAAAAAAAAGAGACCCCAGAGAGCTCTCTCACCCCTTCTGCAGTGTGAGGTCACAGCAAGAAGAGGGCTGTCTATGAACCAGGAAGCTGGGCCCCAGCAGACACCAAATCTGCTGGGTGCCTTGATCTTAAGCTTCCTAGCCTCCAGAACTGTGAGGAATAAATTTCTATTGTTTATATGCCACCCAGTTTATGGTATTTTTGTTACAGCAGCTAAAGGGACTAAGACAGTCCTACAGCCATGCAGGCATAACTAATCATAGCAGTCTCCCCTGCTAAGCCTAGATAGCCACAACTGTTGCTCCAAATGCTGCCTAATCAATTAAGGTTGGTGCTCAGGATGAAACCTACAGACCATCACTGGCCTTTGGCCTTGACAGACCAAGGACTACAAGCTCCATCACAATTATACCTCTTTGCTTCACTTAAGAATGAATAACCCTGCAATTATTGCACATAAGCACGTTCCAACTTTCATTGGACTAGAGAAGTTTGCATCAGCCAATATGTTATAAATAAATGTGCATATCTTCTCAGCCATTACTTAGAGGAAGATAATGTATCTGGAGACATTTCATGTGTAGACTCCAATGAACTAAACATCGTCAGATATTTACTTAAAACAAACAGAAACTTTGGCATTTGCCTGTTAGGACCTATTATGATGCTGTAACAGCTCATAGGTCTTGAGAATCAGAAGGGATGATGTATGTAAAGTACTTGGCACAGTACCTAGAACAATGGCATTTGTTCCATAAAAGTTAGCACTCGCTAATACTAAGATATCAGTGACTGCAGCACGTGGGGTATGAATGCACATTGTTTACCTACGATTAGGTTCTGCTACACAAACAGAAACTACTCTGCCTGATGCCATGCCCACACTCAGCCCCTTCCCTTCCCTTCCCAGGCCCACCCTCCCACTCCTGCTCTCAGGCTTCTCCTGAGAGCACCTCTAATAAATGACTTTCACGTGAATCCTTGTTCTGAGGCATGCTTCTGGGACACCCAATCTAGGACAACCACCATGACTGGCTGATATCAGGACCAGTCAGATTCCAAGCCAGTTCACAGCAAGGATGTGAGCAAGAACTCAACAGCACCCTTGTCCCTGCTGGGCATGCTGTCATCAATAGTAGCTAACACTTGTGCCAGACACTACGTCAGCTGCTTGATATATATTAACTCAATACTCACAGTAACTCTGTGAGATACATACTCTTATTCACGTTTCCAGATGAAGAAGCAGAGAACCAGAGAGATCAAGGGACTTGCACAAGGTCCCACAGCTAATAAGTAGCAGAGCCTGAATTCAAACCTAGGCAATTTGGCCCTTAGAGTTTGGGTCTTAACAGTATACTCTGTAGCCTGTCACTACAAGGTACCTGGGAGAATTCAGTAACTGAACAGCAGGAGTTATTAATATAAGCAACAGATCAGCTGGGAAGTGAATTATCCATGGCTTATTAAAAAATTTTGTTTGGAAATCAAATCAAAATGTCTATGAGAAGAAATTTTGAATAAGGTCAGGCAAAAAATAAAATAAAATTGAGAGTTTTTGAAAAGAATACAATGAGTTTGTGTATAATGTTTTTCTGAGGCCTCGCTGGCCCTTGATTGGGGTCATCTCTGACCTCTGGACATCTTGGCTCTGGGATCCTGTAACCTAAATCGGAAATAGTTCCTGTTAGGGCTTCCCGCCTAAAGGTCTAGGTGACATGTGAGTGGGCAAGGATGTGCACATGTAACACCACCCATACACACACACCTGGAGGTGCTATCTTTTGAAAACTAAAAAGGACTGCGCTGTTTCCATGAGACCTCTGTTGTCTGCATTCCTCCTCACAGAGACTGGGGTCATCTCATTTAGGTGATGGTCAAGAAGGATGGTGTTGTGGGGATCACTCGAAGCTTGAGCTAAGGTGAGGGAGACAAGCATAGAATATAAGGCAGGGGACTGGAATGTTCATGATGGTGTCTTCATTCACACTTTGGTGCTGAGATGACTGAAATGCTGGCCAGCACCCCCTTCTCTCTGACTCTCTGTTTCTTCCTTTTCATGTGACCTCTCTTCATGACAGCTTGGGCTTCCTCATAGCATGGCAATTTCAGGGTAATCTGACTTCTTACATGGTAGCAGGCTTCCATCCAAGAGTACAAGCAGAGACTGTGCAGCCTCTTAAAGGCTATGCCTTGAACTGGCACAGCATCACTTCTGCCAAATTCCTTTGTTCAAGCCAGTCATAGGGGCCAGTTCAGATTTAAGGTAGGGGAAAAAGACCCCAGCCTTCAACTGGAGGAGTGGCAAAGAATTTACTCTGCCACAACTATGATGTAAAAAAGACATAAAGTTTTATCATTAAGCTACTGGGCTGTTGGGACTGTTTGTTACAGCAGCTGGCCTATACTGACTAATACACTCTGTCATAAATCAGGTGTAGGGGTTCATTCACATCTTCCCTCAAAAAGGAGTCCCTTCTACAAAGACCATCTAGTACATGAAGCAAAACTGAGAGAAAATGGAAGACACTGTACAAAGAATAATCTCTAGTTCTTGTAAAGACCTTTATTTTCTGATTTTCCAAATCTTTTTGTATTAAAAGAAAATATGTTCAAGGGAGAGATATATGGAATCATACTTGGTTTAAAGATAGCTTTTATTAGGGAAAAAAGGTTTGTAGTCAAAATGATCTCTAGCCAAAATGGACTGTCCTGGAAGTAATAAGTTTCCCATCATGTGGAGGCAGCTGAGCAGAGGCTGGTGTCACCGGGATGCTGGATGAGGAATCCAGCTGTCAAAACTTCCACTCCCAAGACTAGTTTTACTCAAACCCAGTGAGAACCCAGTTTGGTGGAATCCTTTCCATCCCAAGAGACCACCTGGTTAGAAATCTAAGCTCTAGCTCATCATGAGCAGACAACTAGGGAATGTGAACATTCATCTTTCCAGAAAGTACAAATGCCAGGTAATAAGAAATTGCTCCTTGGCATTGGATAGGAATAATGCTGGTCTGCAGCATGGTGGCTTTATTCTTTGGAGGCATCTCTGAAACCTGAGAGAGAATGATGTGGGAAACAAGCTGCAGGATGGGGTTAACCCATGAGGGGTCCTGCCCAGCTCTATCCAGAGCTTCCAAAGAGTCTTCCACCTACCTTCTCCCTGGACCACCTCCCACCCTCCGGCACCAACAAGCTGATCCAGCAGGGAGCTGGTGGGCGAGTGAATATCTTCAAGGCTTAGTTAAAACAGGCCATCAACACTCGGAGAGTACAGGTGTGTTCCTGAAAGGACAGACTGTCTGGGTGGATAGAACATGTAGTCAGAGTTTCTTAAATGCTAGTGTTTGGATAATATTGTGGATAATTTGCATTTTCTCCCTTTTCCTTCTTCACCTGCAGGCAGGTGGCAGGCTTGGTGTTTGGTTGCCTCGGGGGAGGAATATGTCAGAGCTGAAGGTAGAATTATCCCGGAGATTTCTGTCATTGTTCTGAAAACCTGAACATGTTAGGGATGGGTTTGTGGGAGGAGGTGGAGTGGCTTGGGAGGCTCAGGAAAGAGAGAGAGAGGGGCTTCCCTCAGACTAAGAAAAAGAGATATTCCCTGGGCTGGACTATGAGAGAGTGGCCAGTGGACCCCTGGAGCAGTGGGAAGACAGAATGACCCGGGGAGAAATGGGTACATGGTATGTCAAGGACATAAGCCCAAAGGGATTTGGGCTCCCAGCCTCACCAGAGACCCCTGTGTCCCACGCCTGGAGAGGAAGCAACAGAGAGAACTCGGAGCTGAAAGCACCACACAGATGGAACTATAGAGCTCTCAGGGGTGACTGATGACTGCAGATCCTGTGCCCCCGGCCTTGGCACTGCGTCCGACCCCAGATCCTTGACAGCACAGCCTGGGTTGAGCTGAAGGAGGACTGAAGAACGGAGGTGGAGGTCCCTTCTCGCACCATGAACTCAGAACAGGGAATGAGGCTGGTTACTGAGGATAGAGAGATGTAACCCTTCTTATACCCCTGACTTTTGATGATTCGTATCCCCTCTATATTTATTATTGGTGGGTAGAGAACTGAGTAAGTGACGGAGGAAATGATTGAGGAAATGATGCTGGCGTTTCCGGTTGACTCAGGGGGCAGCTGAGTCTGTGCTTGGTTTCCAGGGTGTCCTGGAGGAGTTCCAGAGCCGTTGCCCCCCCTGGGCTTCTGTAGTCACAGTTAAGGAAGTAATCCATGCCTAATGATGCCATAAGCACCATCACACCTCTTTTGTGTAAATAATGTCTGATAAAATGAGGTGTGAGCCTGCTGTTGCAAAGAACACTTAGCTGTTAAATGCTTTCCTTTCCACTCCATTGACTTTCCCTATTTATAGCTATTCCAGCAGAGCGTTCATGTCATATTAATTTCCTGCCAGCTGCTGTTTCCTCATCTTAGTTCTGAAGGGAAACCATAGGGACCTCCCCAGGACCACCCACTCCCCACGGCACTGGTCTCTGCTTGGGTCAGGAGTCAAGAGGGAAAATACAGGGTGAGGTCTCTTCTCTCTTCCTCTCTGGACTTGGCCCTGGACCGTTTTTCCAACTTAGACAGTAACAGTTCCTTGACCTGGGTTTACCTGGGAGGAGAGTATTACCGAACCTGGGGTGGGAGGAAGATTTTCGTCTTGCAGAGAGGACGTAGGGTATGGGAGTAACAACTGATGTAAAGACTCTGGTGACTTCTAAGGAGGATGGTGACAGACTAATACTGACACTAATATTAACGGTAATAGTAACAGTGGTCATTCATCTTTACTGAGTTGTTTGCTTTGTACTGAGCACCATACTGAGAACTTGTATGCATTATCCATTTAACCCCAACCCCACGAGGTAGGTCTTGAGTAGGCAGTATTGATCAGAGGGGAATCTGCTTATAGGAGGAGATAAGATATTGTGGCTGGTGAGTAGAAGTAAAATGAATTATGTGCGTGCATTTGGGAGAAACCATAGAGGTCAGCTGAGTCCTGTCTGGACAAAGACAAAATAAAGAAATAAGGCATGCGAAACAGTGGGATGTTTTTTGTTCTTTGACCCCAAGAGTGATGTTAACCAAATAGAATTTAGGTCTCAGTCAAGACTGAATCCACATAGGCACCACTTTTGGTTGCCCAGGTAATAGGAGTCACACGTTAGAGTAACAGCATTATAATGGGGAAAATGCAAATGAAATAAATAGGGAAGGAGCTGTGTGTGGCCCAGTTAGGGCCACCTTGGGGGAAGGTAGACAGTAGTTGAGGGCAGGAGGGAACAATTTGTGTTATGTACGAAAGTTACTTTGAGAGAACTAAGGCATGGCACGTACCTCTGGTTTCTCCCCCAGGCTTTGGTGAAAATGGACTGGATAGTAAGTCATGCACTTGCTCGTCCACATTGACTTTCTTTTCCACCATTGGCATAGCTGCCTGGAGAAACATTTTCCTGGGAGATGGTGAAAGGCCATCCTCCTGGTGACCCGTGGCTCTGTACTTGGCTTTGGACACGGGGGCCGTGGCTCACCTGGGATCTGAGAAGGACAGTATAGAGTCAGTCCTTGCCTCTGTAGGGCAGGTAGGCGCAGGGTCGCCACCAGACTGTTATTTTGACCATCCGTTGCTTAGATTTTTCTTCCTTTTCTTAGTACCAGAGGGTTAGTCATGTCCCAAAGAGTCAGGGGAATAGACTAAGGGTCAGCGGTTCTCGCTATTGACGTTGTTGTATAGATGAGGAAATTGAGGTTCAGAAAGGCTAATACAAGTGTTAGAACCCGAATGTTTCTGGCTCTAGTCAAAGCATATCATTCCTTCTAGCCTCTTATCCACCTTCTCAAAAGCAAAGAGACTGAAGAAGGACAAACAAGGTATAGTGGGTTCATTACCCAAAATGGTCACAATCCTTCCTTGCTCTGAATCCTTTTCCCGTGCAAGATGACTCTAAAGTTCCTCCCATCAAGAGGCAGAGTTTTTGTCCCCACTCTGGAACTGGGCTGGCCTTGTTACTCACTGTGGAAGGGGTGGTGTGTCAGGTCTGAGCCCAGGCCTCAGGGGCTCCTGTGGGCTTCCATTCATCTCTTGGAAGCCTGCCATTGCCATGTGAAGTGGCCCAGGCTAGGCTGCTGGAGGATGAGTAGCCCCACGGAGTAGAGTTGAGGACCCCAGCTGACTGCAGACACATCAGATCACACGTGAGATGTTGGCCCAGATCAGCAGAACGGCTCAGCCAACCCAGGGATTCAGGAGCAACAGTAAATGTTTATTGTCGTACACCCCTGAAGTTTTGTGGTTGTTTGTTACCCAGCCCTATTGTGGCAATAGATGTCTACTACAGGAAGCTACGGAGACTCCACCCTGGAACTATGCACAATAGAAAGTTGGACAGCAGGATGGCGAAGCAGATTCTGTGGGTCACAAGGACTCTAGGAATCTGAAACTCTCTGAGGATTCTGCACTCAGTGATGGATAGAAAAAAAAAAAGATATTATCTAACACCACCCTCAGAGCCATTGTCCTTGGAGAAAGAAAAAGGAAACCAACATTCCATGCCAGGTGGTTTAGATGCACTGTTCCATTTCCTCCTCACACCATTTCACAACAGAGGGAGGGGAAGGGACCGGCTTGCGGTCACACAGCTAAGAAGTGTCAGAGTAGGGATTCTCATCCAGATCTGATGAACTCAGAGATCACGTTCTTTTTCATTGACTCCATGTTTTCCATCTAGTCACTGGGTAAGCATTTATTACGCTGGGCCCTGTGCTAAGCTTGGGATTTCCTAGTTGAATGGTAGACAACCTCTGTCCCCAGAGAATTATGGTGCTTTGGGAGCTATGAGACGAGTCTATTCAGAGTGCAATTCTCTCTCAGTAGAGAATTGCTGGGTCAGAGGGCTCTGGATTCAGGAATGATTAATGGATGATGGTTTCCAATAATGTGATGTCTTTGACTCCCCACCTTATTCCTCATCCTGACATGGACTTGGGATGTGGGCCCTGGTTATGGATTTAGGCAGGACTGAATTCGGGGCTACTGCTCCACTGGGTTCTGGGTTTGGCCGTGCTCTAAAATGGGTTATGGAGAGGGCTCTAGGGTTATACTTGGGTTAGACTTTGGCTTGTGTCTGAATTGCCCTGGGAATTGTTGGGTCCTCACCTGGCTTTGATTTTGGCTAGAATTGGGACTAAGTTAGTGCCCCATTGGGCTCTGTACTTGGCTTTAGACACAGGGTTCTTGGCTGAGCTGGGATCTGAAATGGATAGGGCAGGTGGACTCAGGGCCACCCCCAGGTAGTGACACCCTGGCCAGCCCCTCTCTGATTGTTCTTTCCTTCCCTTGCTCAACCATACTTAGAAGAAGGCCATACTTCCTCCTCACCCAGGAGTAGACACATAAAAGCATGCTTTACGTGGTTCCTCAATCTATTTGCCACTTCCCCAAACACCTATACCACTTCCCTGACACTTGCTATTGGTGAGTCCTGTGTTAATCTGAGTCCTAGAGTCTGCAGCAGGAAAACTCTAAGGACAGATTCTGACTGCAAAGTGCCAAGGCGGTCCGTTCCAAGAGCCTGTGGCCACTGGGTTGAAGGAGCCGGGTACTTCCCATGGTCACCTTCTGGGTGGGCTGGGGCTACCAGGCCGAGTGCTGGGGGGTTCCGTTTGTTCAGAGCAAGATGAGCAAACCCGGGGACTTAGGATATTTTCTTGGATGGGTTTGTTTTGGTGGGTTTCCCAATCAGAAAAGTTGGTAGCTGCCGTATTTCTGCAGGATCCAGGCTTTCTACCCATGCTCAGGAAAAAGTCACAGGTCCAGAAACAGGTTTAACAGAAGCAAGGGTCAAGATTCTGGGCTGGAGAAGACAGAACGGACAAAGATGGGGCCACAGCTGGAAGCCATATTGAGAGAAGATAGAAGAGCAAGGAGATGGGAAGTTTTAATAATCACATTAAAAACTTAAACACCAGGCCCCAGCGGTTGTCGCTTTCCATCCACTGAGATTCACAACACTTGACATCCAATTATAATTGTGGGTTCCTATAAAGCAGCCCGTTAACTGCAACTATAAATTATTATTGCTTATGTGGAGTAGGCTGCTGGCTTAGTAGCTGATACTGAGGATTCTGGAAATTATTAACAATCAACAATGTCTCTTGGAGTCCTCTTGCTCTGGGGAAGATGGACGGACCCTGGAGGCATGAAGACAGCTGCCGAGGAGTTTGGAACGACATGTTCTAGCACAAAGTACAGCTGCCTTTGTCTTTGATGGAGGGAGGGCTTCTCTCTCTACTGCTCCTCAAATTTCCATCTGGTCACCTTCTGTAGAAAGGAGCCTATGTGGCTGTGCCTGCGGACCTGGGATGTACAGGCATGTACACACCTACCCCCCCATCCCCACAGTGCCCCCCCCAATACACAGATACACACATTGTGTAACTCCTGCCAACAGCACCTTCCTCTGAAGGAAACACCAACATACACCATGGATCCAAGGAAATACTTTAAAATTCTGAAAGAGCTTATTCCATTCTCTATCAGCCCCTGACTGGGCATCTTCGCCCTGCTGCCTTCCTCCCTCTCAGGCAGCACTGCTTCCTGTGAGGGGCAGGCCAGCCAAGGAGCCCTGGGGGAGCAGCCTGGCCTTGCCCACAGGGCAGACAGGGCGTGCTCAGCCCTGATGGAGTTTTCTGTCAGTCTGTCTGCATCCATTTCCTATCTTCCAGGGACTCCCTAGAACTTCTTGTCTATTCTCTCTTTTCCAGGGTTACTACGATTTTTACTTTTTACCACTTCAGTGGTATTTTGGGAGGGAATAGAGAGATAAACATGTAGGTTAAATTCACCCTCTGGAAACCAGAAGTTGTCCATTGCATTTTAAAACTTTGAAAAGTTTTTTTTTTAAAGCAACAAAAAGAATACATAATATTAGTGACTGTTTTGCCAGATTTTTTTTTTTTTTTTGCGCGGTACACGGGCCTCTCACTGCTGTGGCCTCTCCCGTTGCGGAGCACAGGCTCCAGACGTGCAGGCCCAGCGGCCATGGCTCATGGACCCAGCCGCTCCTCGGCATGTGGGATCCTCCCGGACTGGGGCACGAACCCATGTCCCCTGCGTTGGCAGGCGGACTCTCAACCACTGCGCCACCAGGGAAGCCCTTTGCCAGACATTTGATATCTATCATCACATTGATCTTCTCGAGAATTCTATGAGGCGAGGATTACTATTAACAGCCCTTTTTACAGATGAAGAAACTAAGGAGCAGAGACGTCGAGCTCACGTAGCTAGTAAATGAAAGAGCCAAATCTGAACCTGGGTCATCTAAATCCAAAGCCTGTCTTTTTAACCTAACTTATGCCT
Organism: Mesoplodon densirostris; assembly: GCF_025265405.1. Taxonomy (NCBI): domain Eukaryota; kingdom Metazoa; phylum Chordata; class Mammalia; order Artiodactyla; family Ziphiidae; genus Mesoplodon; species Mesoplodon densirostris. The sequence continues at coordinate 49,793,831 of NC_082676.1, forward strand.
TCTTTTGGCTAAAAATAGTATTTCTTAATTACTGTCTTTTTATAAAATGTAATGCCTTTTAAAATCACAAGAAAATATGAAATAAGAATAATTATAAAAAGCTTTCACTTTTCTTGGCTTACATCTAAGCATAATCTTTATTTAAACCCCTGAATCTTCTCTTAGTTTTTTCTTCCGCCCCCTGTAATTTTTTTCTCCTCGTGCATCTTTATAGAGGGAGATCTTCTTGTCCATTCCTGGCTTTAAAAAAAATAGGTTCCGTCAGAGAACCCACGGGTCCTTGTTCCATCTATTTTTCTCAGACAGAGGGGAGATTTGGAAGCTTGTATTTTTGTAGTTTTCTTTTGCTGGATTGCAGTTTTGGTTGCCTGTGATGAGTAGGAAGTGAATTTCCGGGAGAGTCAGCATTGCAGGAGAGAAGTTTCCTGATGGGCAAAGCAGTTTCCTTTCTGAGTTTATTTCCTCAGCAGAAGTTAGCAGGGCACTGCCCTCTCCTCTAAGTGCCCTAATTAGGAGCTCACTGCAGAAATGCCTAGAGTGGCTTGGCGTGCTGCCGGGGGACCCGCCAGGGCCAACAGCTCCCCAGACCTGTGTCCTGCGCTGTCCCCATTGCTCTGAGGTGGGGTTCTTTGTGGAAATCCCACATTAGGCTTGTTGATTGGCAAGATGCCTGTTTCTCAGGGCTGACCTCCCCCAACCCACCTGTTTTTACTTATTTGTCTGTGATCATTTCAATTGGGATTTCTGAAGGAGAGGCGTTAAAAGCATGTGCTTAACTAATTATAATAAAAATGCAAATTTTAAATTTCCTTTTGCACATGAAAAGGAACTGAAAGGATAAATACCCAAAGGTATATCTGGGCAGTGGAATTTTGGATGATTTTTATTTTTTTCTTTGCGATTTTTCTGATCTCAATTGGGAATCTATTATTTTTACTTGATTTTTAATCTTTAAATTTCAAAATTCCAAGCATATAAAAACTAACAACAAACATTCGTGCACCCACCATAGAAGTTTAACAAATGTTAACATTTGTCCTACTTGTTGTAGATCTTTTCTTTTTACATCTATTCCTTTTATAATCAAAGGCTTCACTTTAACAATCAGAGAAAGTTAATTCAGGGACCCTCTAAACTTTTTCTGGAAATAACTTTTTTCTTGACGCTGGA